>NC_133024.1:6950000-7630000 GCF_048771995.1 Taeniopygia guttata | reverse complement strand
AGGAGAAAACCTGTTGAAGGAACTGACTGATGAGTATAAAAGTGGGTATTTGTGGAAATATCTGCTGGTTTGGGATAGGAGAAAAACAACTATTCCTGCTCCCCTTGGCTGGCACACATACTTAGGAGGTTCAGACTACAATTTTTTCTGCTATGTCTATTCCACAGCAAATTACCAACAACTTAGCTGCATAGTATGTCTATCTTTAAAGCTTCTGTGAATTTTGTTCTGGGCTTCATGGCTACGCAGAAAACTATTGATGAATGGGCTTAATTTGAATCACAGGATTGTTGGGTTGGAAGGGACCTTAAAGATCATCTCATTCCAACCCTCTGCCGTGGGCAGGGACACCTTACACTAGACCAGGTTGCTCCATTGAACACTTCCAGGGATGGGGCATCCTCAGTTTCTCTGGGCCAGTCTTGTCAGTGTTTATGCTTTTTTAATAAACTGTTGAAATTATGGAGTACTTGGTCTGTCTTTAGACTATGATATATAAAAATGTATTGTGTTACTGTGTTTATAAGAATTAAAAAACCAGAAAATCAGAACAAAGCAAACCCACTGCTAACAGCTTCATCTGTTAAGGGGGTGTTTTGTTAGGTTGGGCTATTTTTTGTTCTGAGGTTTTAAAGTTCTGGGTAAAATAATCCACACCCCAGAGCAGGCTTGTAGATATGTAGATCTTTCCAACACACTCTATTTCCTCTTTTGAATAGGTTCAAATAGATGCCATTGACACTTGAGTGTTATCATCGGCCTGATTCTGTCCAAGGTTTTCCTCAAAAAAGGGAAGGCAATTGGCAGCTTTAGGGGGTTGTTTTAGCAGCTATGTTGCCACTTTTTGTGAACCCCCAGGGCAGTGCAACAGTGAGCTGGCCTCTTAGAGAAGGAAGTGGCTGACTGCCATGGCAAGCCCTGTGATATACACCTGTAAATTCACATGATCAGAAGAAAGGTGAATAGTTATTACAGGAAAAGCTAAATGGATCCCATGCTTTAAATTTATGATGTGTTAGATAGCTGAAACCAGAACTGATGCCAAAATGAAGGCATGTTTCACTTAGAAGAAAGGAAAGCTGTCAGGGCTTTAATGATTTGACCTGGGGGGAAAAAAATAGTTTTTGGGAAATACTTTAGAGATTTTTTTTTTTTTTTTTACTCTGAGTTATGACTTGAATCAGTGACTAAAACGTTTTCATAAAAATGGTTATTAATTTTCCAGTTGAAGACACCCTGTATTGCTTCACGTAATTGTAGTTTTCCTGCAGTGGTAATTATGGAGGATGAAGTATTGATTAGCTTCTAATGAGGTTTAGACATCAAGCTACTTCTTTACAGCTCTGTTATCAATGGCCTGAGTTCCCTCCTTTGTGCACCAGGGCTGAGAAGCTAGGTACAAGAAATAAATGTGTGTTGCTTTCTTTGGGAAATGAGTGAATAAGTCTATCATTGCTGGGTGAAGATGGCAGCTTTCTTACCCATTGGTATTCCAGTTCCCAGTACACCAAGAACAAGCCTGAAGCACCACATCAGGGATTTTGAAAATCCAGACAAACTTTTAATCTGCTGTGGAAAAGCAAATTCTCCCACCAATTTATTCAACATGATGAAGAAGATTTTGCAGGACAAGGAATCCTCCTGCATCCTCCCAAGACCTAAACAAGAGGGCACACAGAGGCTTTGACAAGCCTCCCCAAAAATAACCTGCCTAGATCAATACTTGTCATAAGGGATCATATGTGTACTCTTAACTACCCATTTTTGTTACCAGCAATCTTTCTCCATTGTGCGTGGAAGCTCTTGGATCCAATTTTAATTGCACTTCTATTCAGCTGACGGCAACATCCAGGTATTAGGAATGAGGAATATTTAATATATAAATGGGCATGGCCAGGTGCTCCTTTGCACTGTCTCCTTTTTGATTGCTTGATTTTTTAAAGGTGTAGCTATTATGGGTCTATTGAGGACAGTTGTCATTCAGAGATAAGCCCACTTCCTATCCCCAAAAGTGCTTAGAAACACAGTAACTGAACTAGTAAAGGCTAACATAAAGGTGTAACCCCATTTTCAGCAATAAATGTACTGAAAATCACTTTCCATGGCAAAAGAAAAAATAAACACAGGACTGGACAGAACAAATGCATCTTGTGTAGCTTCATAATCTGCATAACTGTACTAAATCTCTGTATAAATGATATAATACAGTAATTTGATTTTACTTAAAACTTCATCATCCCTGTTTTTTTTCTTTTTACAAAAGTTGTGTTAGTCCTAGAGACAACTATTTCCCTGGTGTCTAAAGACTTCTTGCATCATCTTTGCTAAGATATGGGATGGTTAACGGCTAAAGTTACATTATCTGGCTAGTGTTTGAGAAAGAATAGAAAAAAAAAATCTTATTTATCATTTTAGACTTCCTGTCTATGAATGCATCTACAAATTTTACTTGCCCAAGAATTTAGCAAGAAAGATGCTCCATTGCAAGAAGTATTTTAAGAACGGTTGATGGATAGATGAGTTTTGCATGAGAGATTGGGGGCAGCCTCCATTTAGCCATTTAGACATGGTCTGCATGCTCTGATATGATGCACACAAACTGTCTGCTGTGCATGTCTGCCTGAAGCACAGCTGCTGGATAGACAAATGTGCCCCTCAGGGCTTTTTATAGAAGCCATTAAAAATGACCTAGAACCTTTGAAAATTTTTCACCCTGGGAAATCGCTTAAGAAAAAACGGAATGACAACAATTTAGGCATAATCCTTAATCCAGAATAAACCAGTAACAACTTTATTTTCTCTCAGAAGGCTTGGTTATTAGGAGGATTGGAGGAAAAAGTACCTGCTAAGGTATGGAAGAGATTGCTATGAAGCTATCAGTACAGATAAAAGCTGGCATGTGGTCTGTACAACAGGTTTTATTTGAATGCATGTGGAATTCCTTAAACTGCTCAGGACTGTGACCTGAGGAGCATCGGTGGTTTGAACACTGACTCAGCTGGAGAACGATGTGTCTTCAGTGTTACAAACTTTGGGAGAGAAGATGGCAACTTGATTTTATCATAAATGCAGACAGAATGTAATTATGAAATGTTATCACAGTTTTTTTTTTTTTTAAGTAATATGAATAATAAAAAAATTATATTTGGTGGATGGATGAAAATATGATACAGTAAAACATCAACAGCAGTAACGTAATATAGCAAAATGTGACCAGCAGCTGAACCCAGGCAAGTTCTGACTGGATGATACAAAGACCATCTGACAAGATGCATCAGCTTTGAAACAAAATGTGATTAAGAAAATTTATTACCACTTAGTCTCTTCCTGGCCACATTCTGGAGTGCATCACTGGGACTTGGTGCAGAGTGCCCTGTGACATGGGGACAGATGGAAACAAATTGTGCCCAGTGTCCTGGATGCTGGTTAGTCATCCCTGGGGTCACTGCACTCATGTAAGCTCAAGACCAAGACTAGTCTTCATAGCACAGGCAGAGAATATTTTGGTCAATTACCTTAAATTTCTGTTTTGCTATTTCATTATCTCTTTCATTTAAGTCCTTGTGTTTTTATTTGTCATTTTGCTTTCAAAAGTCTCCATCAGGCTCATGCTGCACTGGTTAATGTTCAATATTTCACACTTCTTTTTGCCAAATGCTCTTATGATTTTTCTGCTTAATCCATTGCCTTGGGGAGAAAAAAAAAGCCAAAATACAAAAAAATAATGGAGTTTAGTACATCAGGTTTTGTGCATTCATTTTTGTCTCTCTTCACATATGCCGCGCACATGCAGTGGCTGACCTAATCTAGGTGGATGCTAATGGTATCAAATCCTGGATTGCAGGTGAGTTTGTAAGGTTGAAGAGGAAGAGGAATGGGATTTATCAGCAGGGAGCTTATCTTCTACCTGATATCTTCAAAGACTCCAGCTAAGCAAGGTGTGTCACTCAAAATGACCTTTGTGCCCCTCATGAGCCTGCAGGGGTTTAGTTTAGTAATAAGCCTGATGCTCTTAGGGAAAGAAGTCTTTGACCTGGGTATTTTATCAGCAATTTTGCTTCTAAATGATACTTTGCTGTAACTTCTGTCATGACAGTAATCAAGGAACCTATTATTTGTTTAATAAAGCATGGTTATTAAAACATAATGGAGATGTAAATGATTAAAATAACAGCTTGCAATTTGCTTATTTATTTTTTCTTGAATTAGATTTTTTTTTACCTGTACAATAATCTGCAGAAATAATTTAATGAGTAATTTAGTTTAGAATTATATTTTTTCTGAGCCTGATATCTAAACATTCTACTATGGAGCTTCTTTGAAACACCCAAAGATGAAAATTGACCCATATGGATAGAAATGGTAGCTAGCACTTTCTGGAGCAATCCTGTTCACTTGCTTTCATCAGCTAGTGGGATGATGAGACAAAAAAAAAGGATTGTTCACGTTGCGTAGTATCTTAGCATGATTCATTCCAATAGTCTTTCTTACAAATCTAGTTTCTATTCAATTGTGACAGAAAAATTAGAACTCAATTTATACAGCTGAAATAACAAAATGTTGCTTTAGAACTAACTGTGGAGTCTGCTGAAAGATGTTAGAATAAGGTAAAGTAGCACATAGTTGATATTTCCATACTTGTCTGCTGTACAGTGTTGTCCATTCTGTAATTTTTCAGTGGTAAATTATTTCTGCTTTGTAGTTCAGAAATTAGTAGTGAGAGGAAAAAAATGAAGCTTTAAAACGTGACATCTCAGTGTGTTCCGAGAAGAGCACTAAAATGTCAACTGATTTGCCAGCTATTAAGGCACAACTGCAGATTTCCATTAACACATTTATCTGCCGCAGTGGAACTGGTTCAAAGTCCGCTTCAAAAGAAGAAAGAAAAGATTCAGTGTAGGTCACTGCCTAAACACAGGGATTAAATTAACTAGAACAAGAGAAATTCACAGCTTCTTCCAGAAACCTTAAACTGCTCTGCCTCACACACTTCATTCACACTCTTTGGGTCTATGGGTCTTAATGCCAATTATTTCTTTGTTTCTTGCTGTTTTCTTTGTTGGTTTCTGGACATATATTCTTGCAGAAATGATCAGCCTGTGAGGAAGCAATTATTTCTTTTGCCACAGGTAGAGAGAGCAAAAAATTAAAGAGCAGTAATTTAGGAGTTGGATTTCATGCAAATTTTAATTTGTTCAATTCTTTCACATTGTAAAACTTGATTTTAGAGTTACTTAACCCTCTCCAAACGTCTGCAATAAAAATGGTGTCTTTAAAAATTATTCTGGTCAGTTAAAGGGAAGAAAGAAAATGTCTTCCACAAAGTTTCAAGATTTTAATTTGCAAACCCTTGGATAGAAATTGGGCCTTCACATCTAAATTCTGATGGCTCTGAGAGGGCTCCCTGCTTTGAGTGCACAATGGTGGCAAGCTGGGCACATATTAGGGGCTGCAGCAGCTCTTTGCCTTTATGCATCACAAATGCTTGCCATCCTCCTCGCTGCTCCATACAGTCTCACCTGGTTTCCTTGGTGTGGGCGATGGAGCTGAGCGTTGATGCAGCCCCTGTGTTGGACAAGAACACGGCACAGCTTCTGGATACCAGCCTTGGAGCAGGTCAGAAACAGCACTTGCCATGACTCAATGGTCTTCAAGGTCTTTGCCAGGATTCTATGATTCCAATTGAGTCTCCAAACAGCAGCTGGCTGGTGGATGAGCATCCTGAGAAAGCTCAGCTGGGTAGCCAGCAAGGATCCATTTCTTCTGCTAGAAGGTTTGACTAGATTTTGGGGGAGTCACAGAAAAGCAGAGGCTGTACATGAGAACAGAGTGTGAGGGGAGCACTTCAGCCACCTGAGAGACGTGCAGGGATGGGGAGTGGACTGTGTATTATAAAGGCAAAGATAGATATTTTCTCATGAGAGGGAGGAACAGCGCAGGAATTATTAACCATAATGATCAGCCTGCCCACTGCAGTTGGTTGAACATTCCTGCATGACTGAAACTGTGACCAGGATATTTTGACACCTGAATTTGCTCATAAATTACTACTTGATTCAAGGAGAAGCATGTGCACAGAATGAAAGGAGTCATGGACGAGTTTATTTTGAAGATTGTCTGGGAAAATAAAAAGAGCAAGACAATGGACAAAGCTTTCATCCTCAATTTGCATGTACATCTTGAATTAATGCTTTGAATCCAATCTTCAGCTATAGGGAAAGGTGTGGTCACTTTTCCTTGGAAGTGATTAATGTCCTGAACAATTCAGTGCTCGGCTTTGGATGTTTGTGCTGCTATATACACATGTGTACTTTGGCAATAAGCCATTGCCACTCACCCAGCAGTGAGGGTCGAAATGTTGATCAACTCTTCCTGCCCTGTGCACTCTGTCCTGTCAGTGAGACAGAGCTCCTGGGGAAAAATTGATCATGTTAACAAAATTGGAGTTTCAGCATTGTAGAGGAAGGGAATGAGCTGGGATGTCACATGGAGGTTTTGTTCTTGCACTTCCCACTTTGCAACAATTTAGACTTATCACTTTGTTACCTTGATTACAGTAGTTCTTTTGGTCACAAAGTCTAGGAGGATGCCCTTTATTTCATGTGAATCTCTGTTAAAAGGCCTGTCCCTTGCTTCTTCAGCACCACTGCCCAGCTAGGACTATGGCCCTTGCTACACTTATTGGGGGCAAGGCTCTTAACCTATATGAATAAAGAGAAATGCCAGGAAGAAATTGGGGCATACATTGTGTTGTCAGGATGTTATCAGAGAAAGTCAAAATTGGCTCTCTGCCTGATCTTGGAGCCTGTTTTTTTCCATACCTGTGGTACAAGCTTGTCAGACTGTTCTTGTTCCTGTGTTATTTTGGTACATTAATTACTGATAAACAACCAAATTTTCAGAAGTCTGCCAAGGTAAGAATGAGATTAAAAAGATGCTTTTCTTCCTGATAGTCCTTCTCCAGATGAACTTTAATGGGGTATTATAAAGTGAAGATTGCAGAGTTTTGTTTTTTTTTTTTTTTTTTTTTTCTGGAAAGATTATAAGACTTGTAGGAAACCCTAGAAAGTTAAACATAGTATATGCCTACTGCCCCTATAATGTAGCTTTCTACAACAGAAATGGTCCCAAAACAATAAGAGTTACTTTCAGATTTAGCTAAAATTCAAGAGCTTGTCCTGTTTTTCCATTCCTATATTAATGCATCTTTGATACAATCTGCTTGTTCTCTGCTCTGTGCGAATACAGAGATGTCTTTGACTCAGCCCTTGTGCTGTCTGCTATTGGAAATATCCTACTTATTAATACAAAAATGAAGCAATGCTAATGTAAAAAGAATGAACTTTGTGTAGCTTTAAAGGTTTTTTATTTACTTTGATGTTTACTCTTTGTGCATAGAAAAAAAAATTCCTGGGAAAACATAAATATAGCTGAAGTTATATGAAGATGTTGCTGTTTCCTAGTGACAAATTACATTTTTTTTTAAGGTGAAACTGGATAAGTCTTGTTCAAATGTTATTTACATGAGTCATATATCTGGTTTTGCTTAAAAATGAGACTACATACAAGATTTTCAAATCCCTGAATAAACATACTGGATTTCAGTTGCGGCTGATAAGTGAGTGTGTTAGTTCCTCTTCTTGTATATCTTGAATAAACTCTAAAGAGTCTTAGTAGTTGAAAATTATAATTATTTTTCCTTTTGAGGAAACAGACATATATCTTTCTCAGACAAAGAACTGTAAGGAGCAGATTCTCTCCTCCCATAGACCTTTACAGGTTGTACTTAGGCACATTGTAGTGAAGAGCGGCTGAGTTCCTCTCAAGGTTAACTTAGGGGATCAAAAAAACAATTTCTTGCCACTAAACATGTGTATTTGAAACTTTTCTTTTTAAATTGAATAGCTCTGATTACACAATAAAAGTGAAGTTGGTTCATTAGTATGAAATAGTCAAGGAAATCCAAAAAGATCCTGGCTACAACAGAGACGCCTCATGGTACAGTCATTATAAAGTAAATAATATTATTCTAGAACCTATTGGGAATTTTCAGTGTTTTGGAGAGTTTCACAGGCCACAGCAAGATGGCATAGATTCCCATGAACTGTGTGCTATTTGAAATTTAAATTAGAGCAAAGGACTTCAGTGGTGCTAGGTTATCACAATGAATCCTCTCAGGCAAAAATCTCTCATCCGTCACCAGCATATGCATGATGTTCTGTGTTCTTTTCTTGCAGCTTTGATATTCATTGCTGTACTCTGAGCAGTCCCATGTTTTTGTTTTTCAGGCCAGAAGGTGTGCTATGGTGCCTTCAAGCATTCATGTTACAAATTAGCCTATTTCCAGGACTTGTCTCGACGCGTGGGCTTCCAGGAGGCCCGCCAGGCTTGTGAAATCGATGGTGGGGCTTTGCTGAGCTTGGAAAGTGAGGCTGAGCAGCAGCTCATAGAAAACATGCTGCAAAACCTCACCAAATCGGGCTCTGGGATTTCTGATGGTGACTTCTGGATCGGGCTGTGGAGAAGTGGGGATGGACTGGCCACTTCGAGTGCTTGCCCTGACCTCTACCAGTGGGCTGATGGAAGTATGTCACCATTCAGGTAAATGTGTGAAACTGCTTGTTGAGAAGGTTCCATGGAAAGGGATGGAGCCTGAAATGCCAAACCTTACTTGATAGCATGATATTTGTGGCATCTCCCACTTGATTTCTCCCGATGAAGGGTAGCTGGCAATCGGGGTTTTGAATTTGAAGCTGTGACAGGATGGCATTGTGCGGCTTCATCCTACAAATTTCTTTGCTCCCATTCACTGAGTTTGCCTCTGCATGACATTTGGAGGTTGTTTTGCCACACACAGAGTCTTTCGGGTGTGGTCTGAAAGCAGTCAGGTAAATTCTGCAAGGCTCTGGCCACCTCCAGCCACCAAATAAATTATGGTGAGGTGCTTAGCGTTAATTGTTCTGTTTCTACCCTTTTTGAAAATCCTTTAACTTCCTGATGAAGCCAAAGGCCGAAGTAGCAGCAACTCACAGAACTCAAGACAAGGGGGCAGATAAGAGTCTAATAGGGAGGAAAGAAGGAAAGAGTGTTATTTCTGCAGATGTGCTTTGCTCAGAATTGTTTTAAGAGTCAGAGATGTGTGGCTTGGGCCTTTCACAGAAGGGTTGTGGGAAATGCAGGATGTCTTGAAGAGGATGAGACTGGGTTGATGTGTCTTCATTGATACAAACTTTCTGGGTTTTTTTTTTTGTCATCCTGATGAACCTTATCTTCAAAAACTAGAAACTGGTACACAGATGAGCCTTCCTGTGGAAGCGAAGCCTGTGTGGTGATGTATCATCAGCCAACTGCAAACCCTGGTCTGGGAGGGCCATACCTTTATCAGTGGAACGATGACAGATGCAACATGAAGCACAATTTTATCTGCAAATATGCCCCAGGTAGGTAAAACTGAAGTTATATTTCACTGGTGGGACATTGTCTTGTTTGTGAGGGAATCTTCAAGTATCTTTTGACCTGTGGTAGTGGTTCCTTTGGTGTGTGCCTGAACTAGCATTATATGTCAATAACATTTTTAATGCATTTAAATAAACCTGTTTATATCTAATAAGTATTATTTCAAAATTAGTTTCACTATCATACATTCTCAGGGTTTTTTCAAATTTAATGAGTTCCCTTACTTCACAAAGAGTTTTAAGTGTCCGTTTTCTACTTTCTAGGTAGGATGACTAAGACATCTTGGTCCTCCTGTAGAAAATATTGCACTGTCCTTGTAGTTGCAGCCCTGCCATTTTATACCAAATTACATGTGTGGTGGTTTTTTTAAAAAGTTATGGCTTGAAGAACGAAGTCCATAATGGCAGGAAAAATTTCTGCATTCATGCCTGTAGATTTAGAGAGATGTGAAAAGCAGATGCATGCTAATTGAGATGGTGACAGAAAAAACAGATCTTAGGCAATTTGGCTGCACTTTCAGACATGACATAAGTTCTGTATATGTCAATAGAGGAAAAGTGAAAACTAGAACATGGTGCAAAACCAGAAAGGACATAAAAAGTAAACTTTCTTTCCAGTTTGATGGAGAAAGACAATTTACAAGAGTGCCAGGATAAGGGGAATGGCTTCAAACTGACAGAGAGTAGGATTAGATTAGTTAGTAGGAGGAAATGCTTTGCTGTGAAGGTGATGAGGCCCTGACACAAGTTGCCCAATGAATCTGTAGATGCTCCATCCCTGGGAATGTTTAAGACCAGCTTGGATGTGACTCTGAGCAACCTGGTATAGTGAAAGGTGTTCCTGCCCATGGAAAGGGGTTGGAAAAAAGCTATTATTTAAGGTCCCTTCCAACCATTCTACAATTCTATGAAATCCTACTCTTAGCAGCTGTTTGATCCATTTAATTCTGCAGTTTCCTTCTGCCTTTCTCTTTGCTGATGATCAAAAAATAATCACTCTCTTTGTAGAGGTCTGTCTGTAGAGATCCAGGCTATTTTGTTCCTCTGGTTTTGGTGGATACATAACTTTTTCACTTTCTGGACACTTAACAAGGATATTAATAGTAATTAATATTGCAAGCAAATGTTAAATATTTGGCAGAGTTGATATACCAATGTGTTTTGGCATACTATCATCCCCTAAATCTGTTCCTGCTTTTGAAATTGTCAGTGGTTATCACTCCTTTATGATGATCAGTAATCATCCTAGGCCTTTCAAGGAAATGGGACAATTTTATCACTTTTAGAAGTGTTTGAAATATTTTGAAATAGGGTGACAAAATAAAATTATTTTATGTTGTTAAAACCCCAACATTTTTATGTCAGAAATTGTGGGCTTTATTAAAATGTTTTGGTTTCAGGTATATTTCCTAGCTTTAAAAGGAAACACATTTAAATTAGATAATTATTCTCTACTAGTGTACTACTTACCATTCTTGTTGAGATTGTGATAAGGAATTGCTTTTTGTAGTGCTTTTGCCATCTGAGAAAATGTTGGGTATTTTGGATTGTCAGAAAGCAAAGTGATAACAGTAACAATGAAAATACATTTATATTTCTTTCTCTAGGTAGAAGTGGGTTATTAGTTTATGATGAGGCATATAAGGCAAACAATGTATAGATAGATTATTTTTAGTATCGACATTGTTATGCAGCTAAATAAAGTACTACTGAATTGTAGCTATTTATTTTTCAAGCTGTGGGAATTGTGCTCTTTAGCAAAACAGGCTATTCTCCAGAAATGTATTTTTCTGTCACATGGAGGAAAGGAGTAGATGCAAAAATGTATATAAATAGATATATGACATTTCTTTCACTGCCTGAAGAAAGTAACAAAATGCTTATAGAAAAATTACATTTGTTATCTCAAACCAAGTGAGACCTACAAATGACCTTTCCCCCTCAAATCACTGTAAAGGCTTCAATGTCACCTCTTACGAGTGCAAAATACATCCATTTCACCAGGAGTGCTAAAGTGTCACATGCATATTGAATTTCAGTTTGCTATCTGAGTATGTTGTTTTCACAACTCTCCTGTCTGTTTTCAATATGTGATACCAGCCACAGGCCAAAACAGCTTGTAGGTGACTCTGATAAAATTGCATCTAATTGTATCATCAGCAAGTCCAGGACAGTCCTCATTAGACAGCCTTGCTCAAGCAGCAACTACATTTCTGGTAGACACTTTTATTTTTCCAAGCCCTTCCTTGACAGTGTTTACTGTTGCAGTGTTTAGTCTGGCTTTGGATCATATTGATCATTCAGCAATCTTAAATTTAATTATAGGTTGGTAATTGCAACCAGATTTAGTTCCTGTCCAGCTCCTGTAGGTTTGATTATGCAATCCAATTAAAAACTCATCTTCTCTTCTGCTCTCAAGAGACAGTAGCTCAGTTCTTCAGGGTATCTTGGTGTCTTTCTTTATATAAGACCAAATGTAGCTATTTTTTATCAAAACAGGTGAAATAATTGCCTTTATAGCTGTTTTGATTTCTTATAGCAGTTTGTATTTATCAAGACACTTAGAACTGTAGTTTCACAGTACTGTTAAGTTACTATAACCTTATGATAGAGAGAACTTCATATATTGTTTTAGAACTGTCTGCACAAATGAAGATTTGGGTATGTTAGGCACTTTATTCAGCACAAGAAGTTAGGGTTTAACCATTAGCCATTAAATCAGTGCCACCGAGAATTGAAACTAAAGTATAGCCTTCTTCTAAGGAGCAAAAAGTATGAACTAGAGGTTATTTGACACTAGTTTGCAAAGAGTCATTGGTAAGAAGATGAAATGCTGAAGAATTAAGCAATTATTGTTTGGGGAATGTATCTATTTCTGCGATACTGCATGAAAAAAAAATGGAAACATCTGTTTTATTGCACATATTTTTCATTCTTCAACAATCAATTTCAAATATTGATTTTACAGATAATGTCTTAGAAAAAGAATTAGGAGACAGAGCAGAGCCAGAATACGGTAAGAAATTTTGACACATTAAATTCCATTGTGTTGGTGAATGCATAATTATAAGGATAGCATTCAAGAGCCTCCAAAATTACTCAAGTGTAACAGGAACAGTTATGAACTGGAACATAGGAAAACTGAATTCTTCAGACAGCAACAGCTACAAATATATGGCTGTTTTTCAGAATAGCACTGCTTGTAATTCTTCTTCCAGATATAATTCCAATTTTTTAATAAAATCCTGTTAACATGTATATTTAATAAATCACAAAAATATTCATTTTACCAATATAAATTAAAATGTAATTACTATTAATTTATTTAACAACATAATGGTCATATTTTTTACTGTTTTCCTAAAATGTCTGATCTCTTTTTCAGATATTTTTCCAACAGTGCCAGCAGGAAATCCTTATGACACAAGCAAACCAGAAGATCAGTATCATATTATTGCTACTGAAGCAGGTAATGTGTTCATGTTGAAGTAGTGCTCTGCTAAAAATATTAACAGTGGAATGAAATAAATATTTCAGTTTCCATTTCTGTCAATAGGAAGAAACAGTCTGTTTCCTTGGGAAGAGCCCTGAAAATACATATATTTGAATAACATTTCAAGAGTCTTAGTCCTCTTAGTTGCTGTTGAAACAAATTATTTCCTTGTCTCTCCAAACTTAGAATAAACACCGTGTCCATAGCTCCCCAGGTACCCTGGGTTTTTGGAAAACCCTTGCTGAGATTCCCAGTAGAGATGACACTTGATATTTGGGAAATGGGTGGCTACTGCCCAGGTTCTGCAATGCCCCTGGCTGCTTCATTCAGCAATTTATCTTCTGAATGGAGTCCTGAGGCTCAGGAGGAGTTGTAGCCTAGCTTTGCTTCAAGGAACTGAACATGTCTAAGGAGCAGCTCTGGATTTTACAGGATTGCACCATGGGATTATGTTTGCCCACTGGTAGTCTGGATTTGAGCCAGCTTCCTAACTGGTGTTTCCATTATTTGTAACTCCAGAGGAATTATTATATTGAGGAACTGTGGTTTGTAATCAATAATCCCTTTTAATACAAACTGTGCAAGTGAATATTCACATTTATTCTTGCTAGAGAAAATATTTTCAAAATAGGACAATAGGTAA
Source organism: Taeniopygia guttata (assembly GCF_048771995.1). NCBI lineage: Eukaryota > Metazoa > Chordata > Aves > Passeriformes > Estrildidae > Taeniopygia > Taeniopygia guttata. The sequence continues at coordinate 7,616,409 of NC_133024.1, read as the reverse complement.
ACAAATCTCCACAATTTGTACGTTAAATATGTACTAGTACCAAACATGGGCATATAGTTACTGGGAAAAAGTACCCTTCTGGAAACTGCAGACCTCATCCTCTATTGTAGGCAGATGATAGAGTCTCTTCTTGTAGCTTTTCCCACTCCTTTTGTGCAGGAACCTGCAGAAGAGCACCTTTAGCTCTCCTCATTAGTCAAGGAGAGGCTTTATGTGTCCTTTAAGGAGAAAGAGAAGATAAGAACCAGGCTCATTCCTCCTGTGGTCCTGCATGGGCAGGGAATCCACAAATCCACATACAAGGGACAACTGAGTCTACAGTTAAAATGGACTGTAAAAAAATTAGGCTGTGAGGTGTATCCCATTAAAACACTTGAATTTTGGATTCCAAAATTGGAAAATATCAGAATTGAAGACCTGAGGATATGTTTTGCACATAACTCAAGTGATGCTTTATCCTTGATACTGCTGAGTTCTCTTTGGAGATCTTCCTATAGAAGGAATATATGTGTTCTTTTGTATAAGTTAATGTATTCCTGTTATTTTACTCCCGATTTTTACTCTCATGGTTAAAAACTTTTCAACATGGGAAACATTAATGAGAACTTTTGTCTTGTAGGTATAATTCCGAATTTAATTTATGTTGTAATACCCACTATACCACTGCTGCTGTTGATACTGGTGGCTTTTGGGACTTGCTGTTTCCAGATGCTTCATAAAAGGTAAAATATACTCATCCATAGTGGTTTTATAATGCAGAATTCATATTTCCATTGGCAAGCTATTCCTACTGAAAGACTGCTTACATCTGTCCCCAAATATGCAAATACATGCCTTTTCATCTATTAAAATGCAAGTAGCTTACAGCTGTTACAGCTGAACATTCACCTTCAGGCTTTTCCACAACATGCTGAAATAATTCCAGGTCTCAAAGAATGTTGCTGCTGGGACTCCACCTGTTTCTGAAGAAAGTCTCTTTGCAGACCACTTGATAGTCAGGGAGTTGTCAGCACTTTGGCTTCACCTCTTTCATTGTGATTACCACCTGCAAAGTACCTGGGCTGTGGGAAATAGTAGAGGGGTCCCTCATGGATACAGGGTGAACCCAAGGACTCACTTTCTAACCTAAAGTAAGAATTTACTCCAAGGACAAGCCTAAGGGCCAGCAGCTGCTTAATCCTGTTCCTCTGCACATACCGTGCAAACAACAGATGGACCACTGGAGCACTGAAATTGAAAAGGAAAAACAAAAGCTTGCTTTGAGCCACATACTAGTGTGATATCCTTTGTACATCATGTATGTGCTAAAGAGGATGCATAAAATAAATAGATATGTATTCATAGCTGTGGTATCAAGCAGGGTTACTATTATGCAAAAAAGAAACATTTCAGCCTTTTAAATACAGTATAATTTGCTTGATGTTTTAAAATTCTTTGGACTTTTCATTTTTCTCAAAATATGATATATGTACATAAAGACATGACAGCATATAATTTATTTTTTTTCCTGAACTAGTATTTATGAAGCTCTCAAATATCATTTATCCTTTAGTTCAGGAAGCGTTCTCAACTTAATGTAATCCAGAAGAGTTTAAACTGAAATATGTTTTATAGATAACTGCTGTTTACATAAAATATCAAGAATAATAAGCAGATTTGTAAGATGTTTTTCCTCTTGAAGACCAGGAATAACTAAAAGGAATATGATATCACGGTTTTAAGAAATTTTTAAAAAGGTTCCTCCTTACTTTTACCTCTTTATTTTTTTCTTATGAGTTTTACTTAGTATTTCCTGCCAATAGCTGCAGTAACTTATTTCAGGTGAGAAGACACTCCAAATGTGAAGACTGTTTCTGTCTCTATGAGTGAATGTACAGTGATATTTGCAGTACTCCTTGGTACCATGCCTCATTGAAACAAGTAGCCATAAAGAGCAGATGTTATGAGGTCTGCATAACAAACTTAATTGTGTTTTTATTTTATGCATTTTCTACAAAGATAAGGAAAATGAACACTTTTTAACCTGTCTTATGACAGGCAAATATAAGCCTGTGAAATGTTATATATAAACCTCACCACTGGGGCTGCAGAAGGTGGGAAGGTCAAAGCAGAAAAGAGTAGTAAAATAATAATATGTGTAACACTAGCAGTTGCATAGGGATTGAATTCTGGAGCCTTATGACAGTGGCCCTGGATTTCTTGGTAAGTATGGTACACCTTAGTAGCTTTTCTGGCCGGTGTTTCTCTTCTGAGAAAAGTTTCAGCCCTTGAATACTCCAGGGAAAGCAGTGAGAGATTCATGGCCCACTGAAATCAATAGAAAAAGTAGCGTTGACTTCAGTGGGCTTTGATCAGGCCTTTGATGCTATAGCAATTCATCCAGAAGTAATTCATCTGAACTTCCAAGACTTCAAAATTGCATGACGCAGATATTGGAAATTCACCTTGGAAGATTTCCCTTTTTTCTGTTAGCTGTTAGTTTGATAGATGAAATGACAAAAAAATCAAAGACAAAATGATTTATGTGCAAAACACAGTTCTCTTTTTTATTGTTTGGCTGTTTTCCACCTACCCCACCCCCAGAATGTCCAATTTGAGTTACATCAAAACCTTTAATTAAAGAAATTAAACAATTTTTAAAAATAATTTAAATAAAAAATCTATTACCAAAAATGAAGTATTTTATATTTTGAAAGAAAATTTTGTTTTTTAAGAAATATTTTCCTATCCATTTTCAATTTCCACTTATGACCTGCCTTGCAAGCCATTTTGGCTCATCACAAATGTGCAGTTTTTGGGCAAAAAACAAATCAAAAAAAGAAACAATCACTTGAACTTATCATCTGGACACTGTAGAACTTTAGCAAAGGGATTCTGTCCTGCTGGGGAAGGAGGGATCCCCAACTTTCCACATGAACCTGACTTCTCATTCTTTTTTAGGCTTCCACAACATGGTGACCTTTCCTCTGAAAGCCACAACCCATGGCCAACCAGGACATGCCTAGCTTGAAAGGTCATGACTAATTTTGCCTGTCATTGGGCTCTTGAAGGGTAGTAATAAGGCAAAGCAACACCTCGTCCCTGTAGCTAGCAGAAATTATCAGCTCATTCATGCTTAGATGCTCTCCCTTTCATTTCTTCCAGGGAAGCAAGGAGAAACTGCTTCAAAGACCCATCTCCATTATCATCTGAATGCCTTGCAGAAAGTTTAAATTCCAACCTGGTATATTTCTCAGTTTCTATGATTGCATTTGATGGTCAAAACAACAATACGCTCAAAACACCAATTAACCAATTTATTGCATCTTACCTTTGTCACTAAAATCTGTTTCCTGAACCAGCAGTGAAAACCAGCGTAGGTTTGCTGAAGATAACCTCATTTGGTACAGCTCTAGTTCTGATCCAAGGTATTTAGAAATTGTTCCTGCTGTGTGGCAAGGACTCTCCATTCAAAGCCTTTCATCATTAATTCTGCCTTCTTTCGCTGGGTCAGTCTGGAAGGAAGTAGCGACTTTTTTTCTTTAAGAAGGAAGCTCTGGAACCACTTGATTCATTGCCATTGCTTTGTTTATAGCATTGTGGCCTGATCTAAAGTCCACTGAAGCCAAAGGGAGTCTTTTCAATTACTCCAATGGGCTCAGGTACATAATGCAGTACTTTGTAGGACTTCAGAGGTAAGTCTGGAGGGACTGAGAACTACTGTAGCATTCAGCACCCTCGAAGTATATTTTAAATCAACTCAGATTCGCTTGCATTTACACACCAGGAAAGGAGTAAAACTGAATGTATAGGACTGTTGGGACTCTTAGGTTTCCACCTTACAGAATTATGTAGGGCTACTTCTCCTCTTCTGGTTTTTACTTAACTGAAAAAAAACCCACAAAACATCAGTGTGAAATAATCTATCCAGAGATTGAAGCATTTTCATTGAAATGGCTCCTGAAGTGGCTCCTATTTCAGTAGTCTGCAGTGCCCTGTCATATGTCAATCCAAGTGAGGGAAGATGGTGTATCGTGGCAGTTGTAGCCATGTGGAAATATTGCCATTAACTTTCAGGGTGCCTCAGGGCTCCCTGGAAAAACCAGAGCAAACACATTAGCAGTATTGCAGAGCAAGTACTTTTTGGAACCAGTTTTATCTTTTTTTTCTAATTGAAAAAACACCAAACACAAAACCTACTATTGACAGTTTTGACTGAAAACTAGCCCTAAGGAAGCTTTCTACCAGTCATTCATTGCTAGGAGTTTGATTCATGTGCCATCACTTCATGAGATGTCAGGTGAAGCCCAGAAGGGAAGGGGCTTGCTGGTGCAGGGATGCTCAGTGAACCTATTGGTGTCCCCAGGGTGGGCAGGGGTGTGGTACCCACCGGGGTGGGTGGGCTGCACCTTGGGCATGGATTTGGAGGGGTGTGGGTGCTCTGCTCCCCCCCAGACAAGGGAATTGCTCAGCTCCCACCAGCCCTGGTCAAACTGAGTCCTCTGAAAAGACTACTCTGTACGAGAGGTACAGAGTTGGTTGGATGGGAACTGGAAAAAAAAAAACAACAAAAAAAAACCATCCAGGACAATTAAATACAGTTCCTGGGAGCAGCACTGCTAAGCAGGGTGGTTTGGTATTTTTGGTAACAGTGCCACTGTGGGTGGGGAACCCACACTGTGAAAGCACCAAATGTGGCCTTGAGATCTGGGGTTGGAGTGCTCAGGTCTGATCACAGAGCTGAATAAGAACTGCAAAGGCACACATGCACTGAAAATAGTTTATATTTTTATTTTTCAGTAAAGGAAGAACAAAAACCAGTCCAAACCAGTCCACACTATGGATTTCAAAGACGCCTAGGAAGGACAGTAGCATGGAGGTATAACGATTTAGTGACTGAAAACAAAGCAAAAATAACATTTTGCAGTGAGGCTGTATTATAATGTCATCAAAGAACATTAGCTTGGAATGGCTTGAAAATGCAAAGGATCTACAAGAATGAACTGTAAGCTCCCCCTTGAGGCAAATGTTCAGATCATTTTTATATGATGTTTGTTTATTAATTCAGTAACAAAATATGCCATGCTAAATAAAGGGTATGTGTTTATTTTGCTAAGAGATGTAAGTTAGCTAGCGGTGAGCAATGAAATGAACAGAGCATTTGAAGTTTTTATGGGGAAATATTCACAGTGTATGTCAGTTTTAAGACTGTTTGTAGTTAAACAAACCTCTGTTTCTTTTAGTCTCTCATGCATTGTATTGTATAGTCAATGTACAGTAAATGGAACTGACAATTTTACAGTGTAACAATTATTTATCTTTGCATAAAAGTTTGATACAAAATATTTGTTTAGTATTTATTTGCACTCTTAACACAGCTTTTGTACCTCAGGAACAAATATTATTTTATTAAATAATGACATGGTTGCTGACAGAAACAGTCACCATGTTGTGACATCAGCCTGATGTGGCAAAATTCAAGGATTAATCAAAGTCCTTTGCTGTCATAGAATGAATTCATTTTGCCAGGGAATTACTATAACTTTTTGTCATATTGGCCCAAGGTCAACATAAATAACTTGGAAAGTGATACCTCATTAACGCTGTGCTGTTTAAAGGCAGCTATTAATTGTTACTTCATTAAAATATTTTTCTGATGGAAAAAAAAAATCACAGTGGGCAAGATTAAAATTACTGTTTCAGTAAGTCTACGTAAAAAGACATTAAAAGTCATTTAAATATAGCTAATAGTTTGTTAGGAATAATATTGGAACAAAGAGAAGACAAAGGCTATTTCTTGGAAATGGCACTCATAGATTGATTCCAACATTGCTCAGACTATTATCTAGAAACACATTAATTATATTAATTGATGGATAGATTTAGAGGTAACTGTGATACATTTAAAGCTGTCTTTTGGAGTTATGATTAGCATCATTACTGTCCATTCTCTTTGGTAGTTTAAGAGCTTTCTGTGCCTTCAGAATGGTTGTGCCAGTCATTAGGAGCGGTCTGGGGTGGTGGCAGTAGCACTCTGGTTGATTTGTTGGTGACAGTCTGGTGTCAGAGCAAAAGTTAAGGGATTTTATTGCCATTGCAGCAAAATGTCAAGAGCCTGAGTTAAACCTTGCTGGCTTTAACACAGATTCATAACTGCCACTGGCTGGGGAGAGGCTGACCAAAGCAGAACTGAGGGATTGCCTGCACTGTGCTGGCTGATGTTCAGCACATCACTTCAGACATAAATGTTTCTCAATTTTTTCTGAGCACAGAAAAAAATTAGAAAGTTGACAATCATACTAACTGTGCAATTAGTTGCTGAAGCACTTTTGGAAGTATCAAAGCTGCTGTTATGCAGTGGTTTTGCTTCCTTTTCAAAGAAAACTCCTCCTGTAGTTCAGGTTAAGAATTGTTATTCCTACTTAAAATATTCTATAGTTCTTCCAGTCAGTAGGAACTTCTGTCTTTGTTCAATCCCCTACTTCAGTTTCCTTTGCCATGAGAAATTACCAAGACCAGAATTGTTTTATTACTGATGTAAATATTGATTTAACTCAGCTGAGGTGAAGGGAAACCTCTTCCTTAAGATGAGTTGTGGTAAAAAGAACTTAGTACCTTTGTATGGTCTTGATGGATTCACTCCCTTTACCTTAAGGATTAACTATTTCTTCAGGCTTCATACTTCCAAAGGACGTGTAAAGTTGTCACTATCAATATGGCAGTAGAAGTGATTTTGAAGCAGGAGTTAGGAGAATGAAAATACCTTCAGGAGTGCTTTTCACAGAGTGAAAGTGAAGGCTGGGCAGGCAATGGCACAGACCTATCTCAAACTATACCTTATGAAGGCAGATGGGGACGTGGCATCCAGCACTTCTGTTGTAGTGTGCTCAGATTTTATATAGAAATAAGAAATATTGGCTATTGGGACAAAATAATTCCATATTTATCACCATACCCATCCTCTGTTTCAAAGCATCTTGGAACTGCCTATAATTGCAAATAATCTGCCCAAGTGTTTTGACATAGTATTGACTGGTTCCTCCATTGGTTAATTTGCAGGCAACTGAAGCCGTGGATGTTGACCAAAGGCTAGAATATGATTGATTAAGGTTATGTTAGTTTTATCTAGACATAATTAGTTGAAATAAAATGGATTTTTAAATTAAAATAGTTTATATTATGTATCTTTTTTTGCCAGGGTTTATAATAGAGCTTTTTCAGTCTGATGAGGTAGTTTATCAATGTATATCTCAAAATACATTTATGCTTCACATTTTGGGAAGCAAGAAAATACACACAAATAAAAGAATCTTACTGTATTCCTGGAAAGTACATTTTCTAGTGACTGGATCTACTTTTCATTAACAGATTGAAACACAATGTACAATAGTGATGTACGGTAAATAATGCAAAAATCAGGTCACATTTTACTTAAGCATTTTAATGTAATTGCTTCATCCAAATAAATTTATATTGGTAGCAAAATATTCTTATTTTTAGAGCAATAGGAGAAACAATGGTTCACTATGAAAGATAAAATTTGCAACTCTAACATTTTAATGTTAAAAAACTGTGTCTTTCATATGAGAGACTGATTAAAACACCTTCTTACCTTCTCTCTGTCATAATTATGTTTACCTGTGTTCTTTGTGATCACAGATGTCTTGATAAAGCTGCAGATTTTGGTCTGGACCTGGTTCTCTAATTCTTACAAAAATCTGAAATCAGTTTAGAACTTTTTTTTTTTTTTTAATCCATGACTGCCAAACTCTGTTTGCAAGCACTTCATACCTTCATTTAGGGTTGTAAGAACCAAATCCAGGAGCTTATAACACCGGTGTATATATGTGTAGATAAACTTATACAGCAAGTGAGAATGCATTTTGTAATTTCGGTACAGTGGAATGATAAACACATCAAAGTTCTACACTGGTCTGAAAACAGAGATAAATAAGTGCATCATATTACACTAAGACACCATAGAATTTAAGGCATTTGAACAAGTAAGTAATTATATTTTAATAGAAACATATTTATAAAAGAGCTCAAGAAGATAAACTCCTTATTTATGTTTTCATATTCTTTCCTCTTTAGTATGCTGCAATGGGATACCCTGCTGGTTTTTTCACAAAGCACAAAATGTGTATTAAAGATCACCAGCACAGAAAAAGCATGCAATACAGAAACACTATTATTCATGAGGGAGAACTGGTACTCATTGTTGTCAAATGTTTTTAAAACCATAACTTTTTATGAGAAGAAGTTGCAGTATTGTGAGTCTGTGGCTGGGCGTGGAAAAGCCCATCTCTATAATTGTTTGAATAATTGCCAAACACTTGCCTAGAAAGAAAACTAAAAAGCTCTATTTAATCCTTTTTTAACTCTATTAATTCCAAACACATTATGCAAGAGAGAACATTTGGCTGACATTCAGCTTATTCATTAGAAAGCAGCATGATCCATGGTCAGCCTTTCTGCAAAATCCATAAACCTCACTCCAGAGCTTTTTATAACAGGCAAGGTGGAGGAACTCCACGAGCCCAGTTTAAAGCACCTTCATTTTGATATGCAGAAAGATTGCTGGGAAGAGTTGACTCTGCATTGATATGAAATTGCACACTGAAAAACACAATGTAAAAACATAAACCAGATAATATTTCACCCGTTATTAACAATTTTGATCCTTTTCCACTACAGCATTTACAGTTTGCAAATATTTTTTTACTGCCCATGGTTTGTAAAACCCTCCACTGTGCAGTTAATGCACTGATGCTCAAAGAATCTGTTTTCCCAAGATCCTATATAAAACAAAAAGTAAAATGACAAAACTATTTATTAACAAAACCACAGCATCACTTTTGAAATATTCCGCTCATTGGGAATGGGTCTTATTAACATTGGTAGCAGAAGTTACCAATGTTTTCCTCACCAAGATTTATGTATTTATTCAGTTTCTCTGTGAGATTGAAATGGCAGCCTAGTTTACATCGTTATGCAATGTCTTACTTTCAACATCTAAATTCCATTGCTATAATTAAAACATATCAAGCTAATAGATTATGGTTTTGATCCAGTCCACAAACATGGTGACTCGAACATACACTCCTGGGCGTTGGGGAAGTGCACACCGTTCTCCAAATGATATTACACCAACCAAAAACCACTTGTCTCCGTCTTCAAATGTCAGAGGGCCACCTGAATCCCCCTGCAATAACAAATTCAAGAGTTTAATGTGAACAGTGTCAACTCTCAGGCAGAGCCTCTTTATGATATTTGTCCATTTTGTTTCTTAATCATAGGTGCTCTACCCCTGTATCTCCCAGGTACCAGGAAGTGAGATCAATATGAATATTTCCATGTGAAAATAAATGAATTATTAATTTTTTTTTCTTTATTTTTTAAGTGATATGAGCTTAAACTGTTATCAGTCTTCCAATACAGGACTGGACTTCAAGAGATTTTTTAAATCTTATTTCTTTTTTGTTCAGCCCTTCATATTTCACAAAGCCTGCGTAAATGTGGAGGGTTTTTTTTCAGTTGAATATATTCAGCCAAAACACAGTTCTATTTTCAGTCACCTCAGAGTTTCCACAGTTTCAAATTTAGAGAACAAAATAACAAGATTGCCAGAAGAGAAGGTGTCCTTTTCTCTCACCTCCTTTTCAATAGTTTAGCAGATGTAGCATTGTAATAGAGACTGAATTTGATTTCGCTTGAGTGGGGATGAGTCAGTCATGGGTGTCTTGTTTTGATGAGAAAGAAAACAATTACTATTTTTCACTGTCTATCAAGGTAGTTGAACCAGTACTAATTGTGTCTTCTCCAGGCCCTGTGAATGAATCTTTACCAGAGAATTCTGCAAGGACTCAGCCATTAAAATACTTCTGCCCATATCCTAGGGCATCCCAGAATGTGAAAGGCTGTGACAGCAGCCTAGAGGGGGATGTGCTATCAGGAGTCAGTTGTTCCTCTTTGCTCATGGCTGACTGGTCATCGATCACAGAGCTGGTCACTTGTACTCTGTATCAGCCTATGGTGCTACACTGAATTGTTTTTTGGTTTTGTTTTGGGTTTTGTTGTTGTTGTTTTGTTTTTGTTCAGTATAAGGTTCAGAAAGAAAAAGGGAAAGAGAAAAACCATGAGGGGAAAGTGCCAGAGCCCACCCTAGGTCGGGGGTGGCTCCGTGTGGTGGAAAAATCTCTCCTCCAACCCGTGCTTTCAAAAAAAGGCTCAGCAGTCTCTTGTTCGGTCTCAAGGCAGTTTATTGCAAGCTATCTAAAAGATTTTCTTCTGGAGCTGCTGTGGTTTGCTCAGCTGCTCAGGCAGAGGCACACACACACCCTGACATCCTGACTCCCGTCTTCTTCTTCTTTTCCCTCCACCCAGTGCTGCTGCTGTCTTTTATATGGTACATTACGTGTTAAATGTTTATGGTTTTTCCCCAATGCCTATTACCTATATTAAATGGTGCTTTTCTACTCTAAACCAATCTGTGAGTGCCAACATCACCAAGAACATGGAGGTAAGGAAGAAAAAGGGGAGGACAGGGCAGGCCCAAATCCCTCCATCTTAAAACTTCTGACCCCCATGTACAAAACTAAAAATCCCCTGTACAGGACTTAAAACCCCCCTGTACAGCACTCAAAAATTCTTCCCTCTACTTTGTGACTACTTCTACTATAATATCTAAACTTTTGTGACTTCTTGTTCTTCCTGCAAGATTGGTAAATCATTCCATGGTTCAAACCCAAAACCACAGCTGTTTCCAGCTGCCTGCCAGGGTCTCAAATGCCTCTGACCTGGACCCAGAACATCCAAAAATGTCTGAGGGACGTTTTGATTTCCAACAGGAAAGGACATTAGGCTTGAATAGAGTCTTTGTTCTAGACTAAACTGGGCAAAGTCAGGGCATGTGATGACGGCTTAGGTCAGCAGGACAAGGCAATAGGAGTTAGCTGAGAGTGCTCCTTCCTCATCAGGCTTGAGGGAAGCCAGCCAGTCTCCATGCCACAGACTCCATATTGCTGGGAATAAAATCACGTGGCAGCCACTTCTGAGTACATCATCAACGAGAAGCAGCAAGTTATAAAGAGAGCTGGAATGGATAAACCCAGAGGAGCATATATCAGTGCAGAAGGGCAGCATCTTTGAAATACTGTGGTGTCTGCTTAGGAAAGGTCTCCAGAGTCTACAGGTTCTGGGAAAAGCAACTTTGCTCACTCTCTTTGCCATAATGAAGGATTTCTGAGACTTTAGTCTATTTGGTACTTATTTCTCTATTCTCTGCATTTCTCTAAGCATGTGCCTCTCTCCTTCATGGCATTACTCAGCAGGAATTATTCAAAGCCTAGTGCAAAAAATTTCCAGTCCTCATATTTATGTCTCTCCATGATTGTTTATAGCAAGATGACACACACACACAAACACAAAATTTAAACTTGTATCCTGATAAATTATTAAATGGTCAAAGTACCACGACTGAAATTACATTAACAGACAGACATTGTTCTGTTTTTCATGAGTGGAGGATCAAGGATCATTTTATTCAGTAACTAGATGAGTTTTAAGCTAGCAGTGGAAATTAGTTGCTTCTACTTACCTGGCAGGAATCTATTCCTCCCATGTCATATCCTGCACAGAGCATATTCTCAGTAATATTATATTTTGGCATCCATTGCTGGCATTTTTCATTAGAAAGGAGAGGGACCTCTGCTTCTTGCAATATATTTGAAGAGGGACCTGATGAAAATACAAAGAGCATTTACCTGCAGTATTAAATACATGCATCCCACTGGGAATGCTGATGGTTTTGTTCCTGTTCCAGCATACTCAGCATGCTCCTGAGCAGCAGGAATCCCTGTCTTACTGCTGTACTATTCAGGCTTATGCTCCTGTAACACAGACACTGATTAAACAGGGCTCGTTAATTGAATTCTGTTTTTCATTTGTGTAATGGGACTGAATTTGGTTACAATTGAATCAGGATTGCTAAAATCAATGACTATGAACTCACTGTGGGGAGATCTAAGGGACGATTAAAGGCTTAGGAACATGGGTTGTCTAGTGTTTCTTCACTATTCATTGTGCAATTTTGGTTATTTAAAGGTTTTTTTTTTTAATTATTTGATTAATTCCTACCCAAAATTTTAAATGCAATTCAATGTAGAAGTCAATGTATTCAACTGTGGAAGTAAAATGGCATATTTATTTTTTCAGAGAGACTCCAAATCTGGACATATGACATACAAACAGAACATACATTTCACACTGCAGTCAGTTTTCTTGACTTCTGGGGAAAATCATTTGCACATTGTCAGAAAGACTAATCTTCCTCTGTCCCCACCCAATATCGGGAACCGAGATGTACGTATTTCATGTTGAGAAAAGTAATCATCATAACTTCTAAGTGGATGTAGGAAGCTTTCTTCATGGCCTCATGAACTTAGATATGCATGTTTTCTTCTAAGAGATATGTTATAACCATCATAACATTCCACTGATGGGATAGTGGAATGGGAATGTTCCTAAATTTTCATATGGAAGAGTAGCTCTCTAAACTATTTGACCTTAGCTACTCCTGTGACATAGGAACAAGCTTCCCCTCACAACCTGTAAGAATTTTCCATTCAGATGACCCACCTTCATTCCTAATATTTCCCCAGCCAGCAATGGAGCACTTAATTCCTGGTAAAAACTGTTGATTTTTTTCTGGTAGGCAGATAGGTTGTATGTAATCTGTAAATGAGAAACAAGTAATCAATTTTCAGCTTCTTCCCTGTATTCAGGTTTTTATGAAGTCATACCAGAAAACATTCATTAATTTGAACCCCCTTTTTTGCCAAGATATCCAGGAAGTACTGAGTGGATTCACCATCACCCTCATATGATTAGCACTGTTCTGCATAATAGAATAAATGGGAATAAATGGGTCTTTTGGGAGAATAAAAACTCACCTGTATACTGCACTTTGTGTTGAAGGTGCATCAGAGCAATATCACTGTCTTTTGTTTGCTTCATGTAATGAGGATTTATGATGATTCTGTCAATGTTTCGAACCACTGCTGGAGGCTGGGCCAGATCTGACTGACTGTACAAGCCCAGAACCGCTCGCCAGCGGAATGGCTTTAGTTGTCTCCTACAAGTTGCAAGGAGAGTATTCACAATTAAGAATGATTAATGGAAGTTTTGAAAAATTTGTGTCAGATAAAATGCTGATATTCAGCCTTGTGGTAATCCATGGCATGTGCATGTTTTGTCAAATAAATAGAACGGGGTAGATGTGCTTAGAATTCTGTATCACTGTCTTAAACATCCACGCTGCAGATATGTGTTACTGATTTTTTTATGGTGAGCTTATAATGCATTATTTATAATGAATTAATCAGGTAGTGGTGCAGCAGAGGAAAATACATTAACTAAATTACCATGGCTTTTTAAACACTATGAAGAATACCACTGACTGCCCAGCAGGCAATTAATATTTGGCCCAGTTAGAAAATTGCAATGGAATGTCTAAAGAATAATAAGTCTGAGATATTGTTGGAAATGCTGCAGCTCATAGACTCAGAAAGTTAGTCTCTTACTTCTTAACCTCAATCAAACAAGATACGCTAAAACAAAATTTGGCATAATCTGCATTTTTTTTTTCCTAATATACACATGCTGGTTTGAGGCTGTGTTCATCAGGGAACTTAAATATTTTCTGGTTTTTAATCAATCACTTGATGATTTAAAAAATACATTTTCATCCTGATTGTTGGACTGAATTGGTTTCTGCTCATCATTTGGTTTGACATCAAGAGGTTCTTTTGTTCTAAACTAGGAGTGTCCAACTAAAATGTTTAGAAGGTGTGAAACTTAAAGCTTCACTTTAGGAAAATTCTAGCAAAGGCAAGATGTTAAAATTAGATTTAGTTGAAAATAGAAAGGTGATTCAAGTGAAAAAGAAGTAAAAGAAGTATCAAGACAATCGCTGATTTATTGTGTGGACACTAAGAGGGCTTAATCCTTTTCATTTTAGTGTCTTTGTGTGGAATGTAGTGCCTGTCATGCTATGAGGCAGCGTTAGGATTTTGGCACAGTCTCCACTGCTTTACCATTTAGCTATTTGTAGTGAAAGCTCTACTCTAATTTTGGTCTTGGTTTTGTGATTTTTTTTGGGGGGGGGAGGGGGGAGAGTTTCTGTGTTGTTGTTTTTTTTTTTTTCCCCATTCTAATTTCTAAATGTCTTTTACAACATCTGTATTTATTGTAGATATTATGAAAGCAAATCCTAGAAAATATTTCAATATGCATCACTTCTTTGAATAGAGTGGATATCCAACATTGCCTAATCAATGCACAGATTAATTCAAGATTCATTCCAGTGATGCACAGTAAATCTTGCTCAATCCAGGATAATATACAGGAAGAACGCTGGGTTTAATTTATGGGATATGATGTCACCTTTTATACCACTGGTAGGGATTCACCCAATTTATCGAGGCCCACAATAATTATGGATTAAGTACCAATGCTCAGTATTATACTATGCATTTAAAGTGCAATTTTTTATTGTTCAGGCAATGCTGCTTGGTTTCCACAATTCTCTGCATTAAGGTAAGGACTGAGGGTTTATCAGGAAGTAAGGGAGCTTTTAGCTGAGCCTACAAGTGATTCAAAACACTGTAATTATACAGGAGTTAGTTGTTAATTTTTCATATCAGTGTCACAATTTGTTCATAATCTGATGCCTCAGTGAGCTTGCACATAAAAGAACTTTACCCATAGACACAATGTGCTGCTGTCACCAGCCACTCGTCACTGACAAGGGAAGCTCCACAAACGGGTTGGAAATTAAAATGGAGTGAAACTATCCAAGGCCAAGCTTCTTTTCTGGCATCGTTTCCACCTATAATTCTTGTTCCATTATTCTGAGTTGACAGGTGTTTTCCACAGGCTAAGATAAAGCAAAATAAAATCAAATAAAATAAAAAATTAAAGGGATGTTGTGTATTTTATGACTAGTCAGTTTTCTTGTAAAAAAACAAGGCTTTGTAGAATCTGAATTCCTATCCAAAAATACTGTGGAAAAAAGCTTGGGTTTTATAGCTGAAATCAAGATGCAACTGTCTAAGTTGGATTTAGATGTTTTCTTTCCTCTGACCTTCTGGAATTTTTATACATTTATTTTATAAATGTTTTCACTACAGATCCATCTCCAGTGTACACTTAACACTGAAATCAAATTAAGTCTATATTTTCCTTTGTTTATATCAGTAGGAATAAAGCATTTATAGTGCATTGCCTAACCTTTCCATTCAAGCTATAAACATTTGGCTTTATGGTCTGAAGTATTTGATCTCTCTGTGAAATATTCCTGGATTCTCTGTACTTACATTGAATGTTACATTGCAGATGAACCACCAGGTTGTCCAAACAGTGTTCTCTAGAATGAAAGTGCAATTAAATCACAAGTACCTGCACACCAGATAGCTCTGACTGTCAAATATATATACATACACACACAGAGAAATTTATACAATCATATATATGAAAGTATATTCATTTAGCAGTATCAGCCTGTTAAGTATAATAAGTAATGCTACATTTAAATTATGCTTTAATTACAAGTATACAACATTATAGATTATGCAACTTTAAATATACATATTCCTCTTCAGTGGGCACTTAATTGATTTATATTATGGAAATAAAAGTCAACACTCATGTTTTAGGGAAATGGGTCATCCGTCCCAGACAGATTTGCAATAAAGTTATAGCTGCCTATGGTACTTTTTCCTACCTTTTGAGATGTTTTCAGTGCCTTACCACTAGAGATCAGTGTGGCCAAAGAATTAAATAGGTTTTATATCCCTGTATCATTTTACTAAGAAAATAATGCTACTGTAAAATATGTAGTTGCATATGCTAGGTTAGGAATTATTTAGCAAATATTTAAAGCCAGTGTCTGAAGAGCATAAGACCATAGATCAAAACTGCTCAAGCATTTCTGAAACCCAGAGGTTTTAATATTATGTTCATAGTCTGTAATGAATCTGAAACACTTGGGACAGTGTATGTGCTAGCAATTCAAATCTGATACACACAGAAATAAGAATGAGGGGGAAACAAAACCAAGCTCTGCCAATGTTTAGTTTCAAGTGAGCATTTCCACATCTCATTTTTAAATAGAGTAGGTGAAGGATACTTTAAACATGATAGGGAAGGATGTATCCCTCCCTGTGTTTGTTCTAATATTTGATATCTGCTGTGAGCGAGGTATGAGCCAGTAATTTCCCAGTGGCACAGAGGTACATGAAATAAAGTGGGAACTGCAACCACCTCCCCAGTTAAACCTTCACTATAGTGGGGTGCAATTGAGATATTCCTCTGGCCCTGAATAGTCCCCCATTGCTGTTTTCCGCTTCAAGGTAGGTACCTAATTTTAAAGTTGTAGGAAACCATTTTCTGTGACATGTATCCAAATCCGTAACCAGACAAACATCAAGGAACCAAAAATGCAAGAAAGCAAAACCATCTGCATAAACATCATAGCAACTAAATACCCTTTTCCACTATGCCTTCAGAGGCTTTCAAAGGGGGGATCAGTGGTGCTGTATATTAGGTATTTTATCTGATACTATGCTTTCTCATAGGTGATGCATAAACTACCTGAACTAACAACCAAAGTGTCAGATTTGTCCCTCTAATTTTACAGTTTCAATGTAAAGGGAGCTGCCTCTCCCACCACATGTACCTACTGGTTGTTTCAGTAGAAATTGCTTCATTTGCCTCTGCTTTTTCTTCTTAGTGGAGCTAGCTCCCAGCAGGAGAAGCATTTCCTTGCCTGCACTTCAGCCCAACAGTTCTCAGCTGCCTCTTGGTCTGCCAGGAGTGGCCAAAAGGCACCAGAGGTGCTGGAGCTCACCCTCGGTTGTGGGTGGCTCTGTGTGGTGGAAAAATCTCTCCTCCAACCCGTGCTTTCAAAAAAAAGCTCAGGAGTCTTCTGTTGTTCGGTCTCAAGGTTGTTTATTGCAAGCTATCTAAAAGATTTTCTTCTTGAGCTGCTGTGGTTTGCTCAGCAGCTCAGGCAGAGGCACACACACACCCTGACATCCTCTCTGACTCCCGACTGCTTCTTCTCTCCACCCACCCAGGGCTGCTGCTCTTTTATCTGGTATATTACGTGTTACATGTTTATAGTTTTTCCCCAATGCCTATTACCTATATTAAATGGTGCTTTTCTACTCTAAACCAACCTGTGAGTGCCAACATCACCAAGAACACGGAGGTAAGGAAGAAGAAAGAGGGAGGACAGGGCAGGCCCAAATCCCTCCATCTTAAAACTTCTGACCCCCATGTACAAAACCAAAACCCCCCTGTACAGCACTCAAAAATTCTTCCCTCTACTTTGTGACTACTTCTACTATAACATCTAAAATTTTGTGACTTCTTGTTCTTCCTGCAAGGTTGGTAAATCATTCCATGGCTCAAATCCAAAATCACAGCTGTTTCCAGCTGCCTGCCAGGGTCTCAAATGCTTCTGACCAGGGCCCGGAACATCCAAAAATGTCTGAGGGACATTTTGAGTTCCGACACAGAGGCATGTGCTGAACACCCTCCTCTGTGCCTCTCTGAGTGTCAGCTGTCAAGCAGCGCGCCAGGCAGAAATCTGGAGTAGTTAGGATATCTGTGAGCATGATCTTCACTTAGAACTGGCAAAAACAATTAGTCCCTGTGGAATCTGCTCACATGTATCTAAAAGGCAGGATCTGGGGCTCTTACAAAGATATCCTGCCAAAAATCACATTACCTAAGGGCACCAGAGAATTCTTTCACTGTCTCTGTCACTGCAGATTTCAAGCTCTATTATATGTGCCCTCCTTTGTTTCAATGATGAATGTACTCGAATAAAAAACAAAGACAAATATGAGAAATACATTTTATAATTGGATTAGCAGTTAATGAATTCAGTTGCTTAAATTATCAAATCTGTGTGATATTTCTAGCATTCATTATGTGTAGAAAAACTGTGTGTGAATCTGCAATAATGTCACCCTGCAAAATGATTCCTATCAGCTGAAACATGGAAGAAGGCACCTATTTCTGCAAGAGAAATACAACTAAGATAAATGGATTTATTCCATTTCCTCCTGATTTAATCAATTTTAGTGTTTAACAGGTATAAACAGAAGACATCTTTAAATAATTACAGCTCTTCAAGATGTCATGTGGCAATGCTGGTTTAGATATTTACTCAAGAAAAAAAGAAAAGTAGCCTCCAATGATATTCCATTAGTTTAAGATACTTTCACCACACATGAGAATGATAAATGTTTGGGGTTAACAGAGTATAATTAGAACAGAAAATGTAACTTTAAATTTTTTTCCCTGTAGACAAAATAATAGACCATAGAAAATTTACATGTGTCTCCTGCTTTGTTACTATGTGGTAGGTTTATTAAGGGAAACTGAAAGAACATGGACTTTTGCTGTCCACAACATGATTTCAGCATTTTTGCAATTAGACAGTAATTTTCTGGGTCAGTGTTCTGGTAGAAATCCAGAAAAAATTATACAGTAAAGCCTCTTATAAACAGAAAGCAGTAATTGAAGTAATTACAATTCTTTAAACTGATGATGGCAAGCCTTTCTGCTTGTATTATAAATCCTGAGGATATAATCCTGGGCTAATATCACATTTTCATTTCATCTACAAGAAATTACCAGTTTCTAGTACCCTTTAGAGCCCCTTCAGCAGTTATGTAGACTGAGAAAAGTTGGAATAGAATCAAATGTATTCTGAGGATCATGTCATCTAATGATTCATTTGTAAAGGTGGAGACAAATCCAGAAGTCATTTTTTTGAGTGGGGATAGTTTGTTTAGACATAGATTCCTGTCTGTGGATGTCTTAAATTAGCAATCCTCAGTGTGTGCAAAGTCTATATCAATAAAGTCAAAGGACTATAGAGTGTGACTCCTCAAATTTCAAGAGGTGCCTTGATGGATCACATTTTGGAGTGCTTATTTTTCTCTGCTGATTACAGAGAGAACCTACTGTGACAACTACTCTATAACTATGGGTGAATGTCACTCCATCCTAATTCTTTTATATTACATATATGTAGTCTTAATTCTACTGTATTATGTACTCATTGTTTAGAGATTTCTAGACAAGAAACATTTTGATAAAAGAGCATATCATTTCCACAGTAAATAGATAGAGATGTCAATTAGGATTTGAGCTATATATTAGTGCATAAATAATCACCACAACAGTTAAAGACATCATTTGTATGAGGAAGAAACCTCACTGTACCCACCTTTTTGTAAAAATTAGGCTGTGTTTACCTCCTTTGCTGATGGTGACAAATGGGCCGTCTCCAGTGAATAATACAGCTGATGACATATTTGCATCCCTGGGACAAAAAGATACATGCATATTTTTAGATATATACCCTATTCCACCAGTGGAGCAATATTTAGAAATGATTATACTGATAGAATAAACACCAGCTTTTTATTTTTTTTTCTTCTCCTCAAATAATGACCCTTTAGCAGGGGATTTTTGAGACTTGAAACTTTTCAGATTAAAATGTGATTCTCTTCCAGTCTTACATCTTATTCTAAGATTTCTAATGCTACATTAATATTGAAAGGAATATCAGTTAATTCTTTTGACAGAAGCTAATATTTAGTTTGGCTTTTCTGTGCCACAATGAAGGGTTTGAAATACCAGTTCTTATGGAGCTACAACTTAGTATGCCAAACAGAGTAGTAATAGCTGAACCTTGGAGTATCACAGTCTTGCTTTTTTGAGGGATGCAGTATAACTAGCAATTATTGGCTAGGAAAGAAATTAAATTGTATTTTGTATAATGAAGAATCTAATGGAGTAAAAAAAAAGTTAATTTTCACCTCTTAGATCTGTTGAAATCAGAGTGGCTGTGGAATAAGTCAATAGTGTCATGTTTGCTATTGATCAAGAGTGGGATGTAGTCGTAGAGTTACAGACTCACAGAACAGTTTGGGTTGGATGGTGCCTTTAAAGGTCATATAGTCAATTTAAAGGAATCAATTAGCCTATTCTTTGACTAACTTTGGTGGGGTTTTTTTTGTAACATGACTTTTTGAACTAAGAATTCTGTGTACTATCAGTGATACAAATTGTTTTGACATTTAGAAGCCATATCCAGATTTTACTTTATAGTCCATTCTGCTTCATGCACTTTGTGATATGTCATATGACCAGTTTGAAACTTATACCTTTGAAACATATTTGCTTTCCCTTGAGGAAGTATGGGGAAAAAAGATAGCTGTGGTTAGACTGCATAATTTTTGGGAGAATGACAGCCTAATATCTGGCCCTTTAACCTTACACATCTCAGGAGCAAGAAGAGAACCATTTGTTTAATACACAGGGAGCACCTGCACTGTGTCTTCTCTTCAAATTCACTAAATCTCACTCTCCTGGGAAGGATGAAGTCTGGAATCTGCCTGCAAATCTGCTGTGTATGAAGTAACGAGGTGTTCAACAACCCTGCTGTGCCACCAGGAGAGTTGTATGATCCACCTGCTGGGAAAGTCACTACTGCTGCATTTCTCAGCCTGGAAGTGCCTTTTAGACAGCCTGAGAAAGCAGTACAGTGCCAAGCCAGGTAGGCAGAGTCAAATTCTATGATGAAGAACTTTGCTGAGACCAGCAAAGTACTCCCAGGAACTAATTTCCTTCTGAAGAATGTCGCAAGTTCATGAAGAAAGTAGAATGAAGGGTTTCAGAGTAAAGCCTAAACTCTCACTCTTGTTGGACTTTTAGGTATGACAAAATTGCCAGGTGTACCACCATTCCTGGGTACAATTAATCAAAGAGCCAGCTGGCTCTGGTCCCAGGGAAAAAGGACTGTTTTCATCTGCCCAATGCAGTGGGGGAAAGCTCAGTGTGTGATTTTCTTGGTTCCAGGAAATAAGATGGTGACAACAGATTTTAGCAGTGCAGTCAGATGCTCACAGCTGCAAGTGCAAGCATGTAGCTTGCAAAGGATTATTTTCAGGTTTCTCTAGAGCATCAATTTGTTCACCTTGCAGCCCAGACTCATTAAGAAGATTTGTAAATTATTTGCCTAAGGTGTATTTTGCAGATGCACAATAAGCATGTCTCTAGACTGGCTTCTTTGGTACAAATTACAAATGCAACAGTCACATATTTGAAAAATGGAGGCAAAAGGATTCACATGTGAGATTTACTACAACCTGTGAGGAACATTGCACTTTGTAGCCCTGGTACATAAATAATCAGGATATGATATAGGACTCCTATCAGCTCAGTCCTTTTCATAAATGAAACAGAAAGTGAGACTAGCATATGCATAAGCAATTAATAGTAAAGCTAAATTGTCCTAGATGAACTTTAGCCTGTCTTTCTAATAAAACATGATTCTTGGTTGTAATTCAGTGTAGGAGGATGAGCTACAGCCTACTCAGGACCTGCTATTGCAAACATCCATTTAGTAACAAAAATTAGTAACAAATATGGTGATGCTTATAAAGAAATAATCTGTTACAGGGGCATTCAAGGGAAGCAGAATTGTGTGATGCTAGCAGGAGTTACACACACACAACACACACACACACACACACACAAACACACATATATATATCTATATGCACCTATTCATATATCAATATATATATATAAATATAGACGCACCCATATGAGAATTTTGTCCTGTGCTGTAACTGCAGTAGCACCCAGGTTACAAAAAAGTGATACAAGTTAGGTTTAAAAATATTTTCCCTTGATAATGGGAGAGAAATTGAATAAATAAGAAATAACGAGGAAGATTATTAGGAACTCTTTTAGCAAGTGCACCTGAGTGCAGTTTTTTTTTTTTTTTTTTTTTTTTGTTTGTAGAGATAACCTGAAAGATATTGCCACAGAATGTTACGGGGACAAAAGCACTAAGTAATATTTAAAAGTTAGAATACCATGGAAGGTAAAGTTTGTTGAAGTCTATCAAATGTGTCAACTAAATGAGTGGACCACAGAATTACTTCTGTCCAGAAGGCAAAGGAGGCCAGGGCAGGGCCAGAAAGAATCAGAGGAAGAAGGCCACTGACCACTCTAAGGAACAAGGTATTTGACCAGAGGCACACTTAAACATAATTTGTATGTTCTTACATGCATGTGTACATAAATTACAGTCAGGATTTCTGCATGTAGCTACCTGATTTTTATATAAACTCAGTACTTACCCAAAGGAAGAAAGTAAAAAACCCAACAAACCAGCAGATATTCATCCAATTAGAAGCATTTCTGAAATAACATTTGGATATTTTTCTAAGTCATTCTAACTCTGTGATTACTACAATTAATCAGAATAGGATTTGTAGTTATCGTTCTTTGGCCAGCGACCAAAATAATGAATTGCAAGCTCAGAATTTAGTTTGATTATTAGTTGGGTGAGGGATATTCCCTAAAAACCTTAGCATTGCAGGAAAGCTAATTATTGTTCAGTGGATGGCAGTGGAGTAGCACATGATGTAAGGGCAAAATTTAGGCCATAATTTTTACCATAGATTGAAAAATGCAACACCCTGCACTTAATCCCCATGATTCCCCTGAAAATTCTTCTGAACAGGGACTAAAGCCAAATCTATTTTTCTGCCATATTCTTCCCTAATTCATCCCTGCTCTAAGTCTACCTCGAAATTCCATTTTACCTAGCAGAATTCTAGAATTCCATTCTATTCTAGCAGAATATCCAAGTGATTATTTCTACTAGGAATGAAGTGCAGCACTACAAAATCAGAGCAGCCAAGGCTGCTGTTGGCTCCAGCTTTACTCTTGAGCCATCCTTATGAAAGTGAAGATGTAAATGATGATATAAAGTGACAAAAGGATGATGCACCCACAGCACTTTCCCAGTGTTCTCCAATATGTATCCTCATGCCCAACCTGCCATGTTCAGAGTCATCAATCCTGTACTGAATGTCATCAAGACAGGGTTTGTCACATTCTCAAATTTGTTGGCACACCAAGCACTCCACTTGACAGAGACAGATACATTTGCCATGTTTTTGGAGAGTACACCAGTAAAACGAGGAGGAAAATGCCAACATACACTCAACAAATCTGCAAACAAGTTACAAAGAACAATGAATATTTATCACTCACCCCAGCCCCAGCAGCTGGCAAACACTGTCTGCAATCTCTCCACTCCAATCATCTGCACATACCAGGTGCCACATCTTCCCAACCCTGGCCTGGACCAGCCCTTCGGTGATCAGAGAGCCATTGAGTAATCTCACTGGAGAGCAAAACAGGCAGAAGCATTTTAGACTGGGGGCAAACCACTCCCCCACCCCAAGAAAACAGAAATATAATATAAAGAGATTTATTATTGCCAATGAAGAACAAAAAATAAATTAAAAATGCATTGTGGAGGTAATAAACTTAGCAGCTCCAGGATGTTGTGTTCCCACAGGAAGGAAATGCTATTGTTATTTTCTATATTTCTGCCACAGCAGAGTTTCATACCTTGTATTTTGTATATGTCTTGGAAATAGACAATAAACAGTAAATTTTCCATCAACTCTAAACAATGCATTTTTTTCTTAGTCAGCATAATATAATTTCCAAATAGTAAGTGAAGCTTTAGTTCCATGATGGTCAGTAATGCTGACTGGAAATAAAGTTAAAATGAGTCTTAATGAAAAAAAAAATAGATTTACACTTCCAATTGTCACTATTTTTCTTGCAGTTTTGGTTAAAACATTTATACTTATAATTAAAGCTCACTGAAAAACAGTCCTTCTATAAAGGATTTTCCCAAAATAAAATATTGAGAACAAGAATTCAGAGACTCATTAACTTACTGGTAAAAAGTCTTATTGGTGTACTGACTAAGGAAGTTAGACTGTACGTCTTGTGTATATAAAATAAGAATTTTATTATATAATCATAAATTTATATATAATAATGTCAACAGAGTATCATATATGTCTTAGCAGCTACAGCTGCATTTTAGGCAGATTACAGGTATTGCCACTGTGAAGTAGAGAAAAGCATGCAATGCACTGATATTGTTTTATGAAATATTTTTTTAAAAAAATCTTACCTGTGAAAAAAAGCTTTTTCCACCAAAATGCTTTCACATAGAGTAAATAAAAGATTTAGCTTTTTAGAAATGCCTGTGACACCTGGAGTGCATGAATGATAGAGGTGATTTATACTGATTAATTAATTAATGGTAAATCTTAGATTAAATTACATTAAATTAAATTTTTGAGCTTCTTAAACATCTTGGAATTGTATGCATTGCAAGATTTCTCCAAATTACTTTTGACACCTGTCTTCTTGAGAGAACTCAAATTATAAGTCCTTTTCCTTTCTCCTCATCAGATCCATGTTCTTCTCCAAATACATTATTGGTAAGGACTAATAAAGTCATTGAGGATCCAACAACTGCTTAATTCAGATATCATATATTTTAGAATTTTGGCATTTCCTTGCAGTCTTTGGAAGTTTCAGAAGTCGGAGGATTTGAAAAGACAGTTTGTCTAGTTCAAGCTGCCACTTCTGAGAAGTCATTGAAATTTGTGTCAGGAAAGTGAGCAAGGCTTTTGGATACTGGAAAGACTCAATGTGAGAATTTCTAATTGAATTTTCATTTGTTTTAAGATGTAGATCAATTTAGCCAAAGTTTGGATTAAATGGATTTTTGGAAACAAATCTCCCAGGCTTTTCATGTGAGATAATTTGTTATGAAGTAATAGACAATCAGTAGCAAAATAAATCTTCGGGAAAATGTACATCATGTTAATGTAGGTGATGGTTTTCTTGTTCAGATCTTCTTCATCAATGACTGGAAAAATAAATTCAAATTTTCTTTGCTTAAGAAGAAACTGAAGTGAATTTTATATATTAAACATTTTAAAGGAAGAATATGTTTGCCACAAAATAGCCAATGGCACTAATTTGAGGAGTGAATCTGTGTCTTCAGACATCTATCTATCTATCTATCTATCTATCTATCTATCTATCTATCTATCTATCTATCTATCTATCTATCATCTCTCTGTATTTACATATGCCATGTATATTTTTATATATATGCATGTAAAAATGTTGAAATCGGCAATTGACTGTCAGCACACATCTAAAAACATATCTGATCCCTAGTAGACCTCTTTAAAACAAAGAAATTTTGCTAAGCTTAAAGACCACTTTTAAATCTTCCTTTAGTTCTCTAAAGTAGATTGTCAGAAAGAACAGTTTAACTTCTGTCCTAGGGCAAGCATGATTTTAGCAATAGTCCTACATTTAAATTATTGTTTTAGAGAATCTTATTTCCCTGCTGTGTAAAATGAATTGATGTACTGTCCACATGCATTTTGGAAAGAGCCAGTTTACCAGAGAAGTAAGGAATAGCAGTGAACAATGGATGCTGCTTTCATTGCTGAATGAATGCCACCCATTCACCCCATGGAGTCCAGGTGGGCTGGAAGTGTTATAGTTTGGCTTCACACTCACAAAACTATTTGGGAAATTCCACCAAAAACACGTTTATTCTCTATCCTGCACTGCAGAATTTTTACTGCTGTGAAACTCTAATTAATTACAACAAAGTCCAATATAATTTGGAAATACAAAATTAATACAAAAGAAAAGCATGTGTTGAGTTTTCATTTAATTTTGAGGCCATTATAAACAACTACAGCTTTCAGCACAGAGAAGCTTCCTACCTTTTCCAGAGGTCTTCACCATATTCCACACACTTATCAGAAAAGTTACTTTTCCTGACCCTGACAAACTCAGTGGGGTAGTGCTGTGCAAATTGGCATGGCCTGTGTGCAGCTGAAGTGGTCTACATTAGTTGGGGTTCTGGGGCTGTTTTTCTAGGCAATTCCTGCCAAATATGCATGACTTGGGTTTGATACTAGGAAAAATTTCTTCACCAAAAGGGTTGTTAAGCATGTCAACCTGCAAAGCAGTGGAGTCACCATCCCTGGAAGGATTTAAAACACATGTAGATGTAGCAGTGAAGGACATGGTTTATCAGTGAACTTGGCAGTGATGGATTAATGGTTAGAATCAATGACCTTAATAGTCTTTCCCAACATAAATTATTCTATGATTTCTTTGTATGAAGGAAATCTTACTGCATTTTGTTTCGTCAGAGCCGTCTTCACACTGAGGTATTTTGTCACACAGGTTGTGCAATGGGATGCATTTCCCACTACCACACTGATGCTCATCAACTGTGCAAGCCCCTGAAGGGAAAAAAGAAAGGAGAATTTATCTATAGTTGTGAGGAAGGCTGATGTTCACAGTATGTCTTACAGTTAATATGAAGAAAACTGTGTTGATAGCATGAAGAGCCTTTGATTTCCTCTTCTTTCCATTTCCATTCATCTTTCTTTCAAAATAAAGATAATTTTGAGAGAAATAGAAGACAATTACGAATAAAAACAGAGTAAATTTTATAAATGTAGACCAAAAGTGAAGATTTAAGAAAATATTTTAAAAAGTAAGATTATTGTTACTATTGTGAATTCATAAAAAATCTGTCACTGGCTAAACAAACTGGGAGAAACTTGCCATTTCTGAGAGTTAAAGTAAGAAAAAGAGCCTAGATTCTTGTTGACTTTCTGTTCAGGTAAGTGCATGGTACTTCACACATCTCTCAATACATACTGCTTTTTCTTTCTGTTTTTCTCCTGTCAGACTTCCACAAAAGTAGTACAAAGCCTCTAATTAATTCAGTCAAGATTTGGCCTAGAGTTAGTATAATTATTTGTCCTGCTAAGCATATTACTGTTCCATGTAATTTGCATTATGCTCATTTTGCATATTTTGGTGAGTTGATTGCTGAATTATGAGTGACAAGTCTAATTGCAGTCCCCAAGAAAAGCAAGAGCCTTTCAGACGGGATCTGGCTGGAACAAGAAACACTGCTGTCCAAATATTTAAGAGACTAGTTCTTTTCAGATTATTCACACACTAAGACCAAATTTTTAAATATGCAAGAAGAACGATATTGCAAATATTGATCGGAGTTACCACATACAGTTTTCTCTTCTAGTGCATGATATCAATAATAATTATTTTACAAATGCATTTAAACACCCTTTAATGACATCCTGAAATTATTTTAAAAGTGTTGCTTTTTCCTGGGGTTTTTACAGGCAATGGTTAGTATTTGCCCTCTTAACATCTGAAAAAGATTTTGGTCAAAATACTGAGCAATTTTCCACAAAATATCACAGAGTTGCACATGATCTAGACATTGCTCCAATGACATTAAGAAACAAACCCATCACTTTTCATTCCAGGAAATATAAAATACAGATGAGTAACCAGCCTTTTTCTCTTTAACATTTGCATTTTTCTACTGAGCAATTGCTGAGAGTCACTTTGCACTCTCCACATTTTCCAAAATACATTTGACAAGTGGTTTAATTTCTTAAATACAAAGGTGAGATGCTTACTTAGATGGTAGCCAGTAACAAAGTTTGCAAGAAATCCTTTCCTTGTTACAGACTTGTCTGTGCGGAGGATCACTGTCATCTGGTTTGTTGTGGAGAAGACATCTGGCAGTGGGCCTTTCTCTGTGTAGACAGCTATTCACCAGGAAAACATGAGTACATTCAGCCTATTTTGTTCATATGTATTTCAAAATGCTCTGGGTTCAAAAGCAAATAGTGCCACCACAAAACCTCACTGCTGTCAGACTGCCACGGTCACACCCCAACAGCAGATTTGACTAATCAGCATAGAACAGTAAGGTTCAGCTAAGAGATTATCTATCTGTTTGTCCACACACAGAAACAGTCTGATTCACTGAGAAGTTAATTTCAGATGGATTGCATGGAGAGCTGGGTGTGTGTGCAAATGTTTTGGAAACCTGATGTCACATAAAGTATGCTTTCTCAATTTTCCCTCTGAATTTCCTCTGAAATAAGGTCCCAAAAAATGCAAATAAAATGAGAGGAATTTAATTTCCATGATATTATATCCATCAGTTTGCTCCAGCTGTCTGATTACATTCATTTTAGTACCCACTGCTGCTACTTGCCCAAAAGTAAGGAATCTGGTCCTCTGCCATCTCTGATTTCAACCACATCATGAATACTTTCCAGATCAAAAAACTGAAAATGAAGTTGGATGTTTTTTCCATTTTCAGCATTCAAGTACCACACACCTGGAAAATAGTAACACACACACATAAAAATCACCTTTTCATTGATATATTTGCTGTGCCATTTTCCATTGAAGGGCTTTGGGGAGAAAAAAAAATCTCCTAAATTGTTAATAATCACCAAAGAAATTAAGAAGTTTAAATCTTGTATTTAAAAGCTGTCAAGATCCAAAATTCTATAGTTTCTCATTCTTAAAATATTTTAAAACTAATTTTAGACTTCTGCAACATATACATATTTGTTTTTAATCATTCATATCAGCTTTGAGTTTCCCCAAGGTAGTAAATTTCATTTTTTTTCTGACAGTGACAATGTGACAAATAGTCTTGTCACTTAAGTCTCATTTGATAGTAAGATAATTTTTATAATCAGTCACATAAGCCTGTCTTTGAAGTTAAAATATCTCTTTGCTTTTGCTTAGCCTATACTTTATCATATTAAATCTAAGTGTGGATACTATAGAAATCTTGTAAAGAATTTTCTCACTAGCAGGAATCTCATTTGGGAACTTGTGGAATGAATCCTGGAAATGTGAGCCAGCCATACCTCAAGCAGAACAGAAACACAAAATGATAATTCTTATGATTACTATCCCAGCACAATTCTACAGGATTGAAAGAATAAATAAAATATTATAAATAAAATAAAAATAAAATAAATAAAATAAATAAAACACTCAATAAAGAGAGGATTCTTTACAAAATGTATACACATATTCTTTGCCTCTAGAAAATGTGAGCTATTTAACAGCAGAAGTGATGATATTAACCTGGCAGATGTACCAGGTTATGGCAAAATGGGGACTTTCATCACCTT
Organism: Taeniopygia guttata; assembly: GCF_048771995.1. Lineage (NCBI taxonomy): Eukaryota > Metazoa > Chordata > Aves > Passeriformes > Estrildidae > Taeniopygia > Taeniopygia guttata. The sequence goes on along the minus strand of NC_133024.1, from coordinate 7,587,430 downwards.
ATGTGCTGCTGGATTGACATAAAGATATTTGACATAGTTGGCAGGATGGAATTGGCCTGTCAGGACCCCTTTCATTGGGTAATGCTTGTCTTCATCCCTTTTTAATCAGCTGGAACATGTTTCCTTAGCTTCTACTCAGTAACATATAGAATGCAGTTAAAAGATCCCACTGTATATACCTGAGATCTTTTTTGTTTGTTTGTTTGACAGCGTCTGAGTTGGTAAAGCAGATTTAGTATCTCTACTTTTATATGTTTAAACTTCTCCTGAGGGTTTGGAAAAGAATGACTTACAAAAAGCTAAATTAGGGTAATTGTTTGGAAAGTTTGCAGAGTTGAATGTACTGTTTGGCTCCCAGAGTTCAACCGGCCCTCCACAGTCAGCTGAAAAAGAAAACATTTCAAAAACATAATTAACCTTTTCGTCTTAATCTTTTAATCTGTGGTAACAACGATAATTTCTAGAAGTAATTTTCTGATTGTTGGTCTGCACACTCTAACCATGACAGAAATATGAAGACAAGAATATGATACAGTCATATGTCTCAAACCATTACTTTGTTTTCTTCAGGACCCCAAAGCCTTTTATAGCTAACCCTTCTTAGTGGTTAAACTAGTAATTTGCATTTTCCTTGGAATAACTGTTCTAGTCAGAAAGACCTTTGTCATAAGGATGTATATGTACTTACAGGTAAAAATTAATACAATTTCTGTAAAAACAAACATTGCAGGTATGTGTACACACATATATACATGTACTCACAACAGGGACACAGCTAACTATACTTTATATATTCAATATTGATTCAATTATAATTTCGATGGTGGTTGACATCCCAAATATGTCAGCTTCATGTTCAAAAACTTTACTTGATATTGAGAAATATTATTTATTTTCATTTTAGCCATCAGAATGACTAAATGAACCATGAGAATGAACTTTGGTGTTTTCCCAGTTTTTTTGCTCACAGTTACTTCAATCAAAAATGAACAGTACTTCTTCACTTGCTTCAGGAAATTGTAGTTAAGGCAAAACAGCTTTACCTTTTTTGGTTGTTTTTCTGTGTTTTTTTTTTTTTTTTAATGTTTTATTCCTTGAATTAAAATTGTGTTGCTTTTTTTTTAAACTCTCAGACTTTGGCTAAACTTCACCTCTCTCCTCCCCACCCCTTTATGGCTCAAATTTGCATGCCATGATGTCTGATAGCATCTCACATTCTGAGGAGCCCCTTGGCTGGGGACTGAAAAATCTACAAAAAAAACAACCCACAAAAAAACACCAAAATCAAAACAAAAAAAAACCCCAAACCAAGAAAAACTTCCTCACAATAGCCATTTTCTAGAACTTTCTGTTTCACCAAATCACTCCTGTCAACAAAAGCTGAATGCTCAGAAAGAAAAAGGAACTGTTAACGATCTCATCCTGATTAATAAGTATATTATGTTTCAGCTATATGGTTCAGAAGGTTCAGAAGGAAGATTATTTTCTATAATTACCATGGACAACAGACAAAGATTACATTGGGGGTTTTTTATTGGAATATTACGGCATGTGAAATCTGATCTGATCTTGACTACATGTAAGGCACATTAATAGTGATCTTTGTCTAGCATGGCAAAATGAGAGAAGAAATTGAATTTACTCCTGTCCTGAAACAATGTTCTAAAAATTTTCAGTGGTCTTTGAACATAAATTCATATGGAGTTATTCATAGAGCTATTACTCATTAGAAAACCAAGCAATAATCACTACCAACAATCTTGGTCGAGCACAGCAGATGACTTTCTTGATATTTTAGAATTATATATGACCTGTATCTCTGTGCTTTGGCCAAAACTTCAGTCTACATTGACATAAGTGTGGAATGTGCACTGTCTTTTCCACACCGTCGTTTGTGTTAAAAGATAGATTATAAATTACCATGAAGATGAAAGTGATCTTTGTTTTAGATGAAAGGATAAGGTGACAGACTTGTGCCAAAGACAAAAGGAAATCCGGCTTTCCCATGCCACCATCAAAAATATCCTTTTTTACATTTCAAGGAGCTTTTGTGGCACTGTGAATGATGCCAGTGACTTGTACTGAAGCTCTAATTCTGGTAAAAGAAATTGACTCAGCTCAAATTCTTTTATGTCTTGTTTATGAACATGACATTTGTAGTGAAATCATTAGTGTTAGTAAGCTTGTACATATTCATCAAAGTAATTTCATACTTCTTTGAAGATGATTGATAACAATCACTTTTTTTTTTCATCAGGTTACAGATAGCATGTAGTAGCATGTACCGATAAAATTATGAAAACAAGTTATTTTTTCCCCAGCAACATCTTAGATTGTCCTTTAGTATCATGGATCTCTTTAATCTCTTTCAAAAGGACTTATAAGCCATATTACCAAGTCCCTTTTTTGAATGGAAAAATTTTCTGACCATGCATTGGGCAGAGATCTATAGTTTGATATTCCTGTTTACCACAGGGCTGTTGTACCATTAATCATTAACCTGGTGCTAACTCGTGAGTTGTGTTTACCCACAGCACCTGAAGGTTAGCTGGAGGGGGTAGACATCAGCATCTCTCCACAAAATTACTTTAATAAAAACTGCTAGTGAATTCCAAAACTCATTTTGAGGAACTATGACTGAAATTACTACAGTTATTAAAATTTCATTTTGCTGACATACACGCCTTGTTGAACTTTGCCTCCCCATGTCTCATGATGGAGCTCTAAAACTGCATTTTACTCTTATATTTAGAAGGTTTTTGCTTACCTGTCCTGATGCAGTAGATTTGGAGGTGACAGATTTGAAAGAATAATAATAGTATACAGTGTTTCAACATGAATACAATGTTAGCAGTCTTACTATTATTTTAATTTTAGACCATTTAGACTATTTTTAAAATTTTTCATGTTGTCAAGAGGGAAACCAGCTGTGCTTTGAAAGGCACAGTAAATCTAATAAGAGGCAGTCCTGGAACATGCTCAATGTTTGCTTTAACGATCTGAAGCTATGTCTGAATAGGCCTTTTGCAGAATTTTTTTTTTTTCCAAAATTTCATCCACTTACAGAATAAATTACAAAGTAAGCCCCATCAGATATTTTAATATTTTTTCCACAAGCTCTATTTATATTTGTATTGGTTTTTGCTTTGACTGCGCTTGGACTTAACATCATATACAGTGTTTCTTCTCTCTTATATAAGCTATCCAGATTTATAAGGATAGGGACAGGTATTTTCTCTGTTTCTGTTTTGCTGTGAGATTCTCCTGTTTAGCTCTGTGAAACTGGAATGTTTTGAGGAAGTTTAAACTTCTGTGCTTTCCCCAGAGGGGAAAGGGTCTGGATCAAGCTGGACAATCTGTCTGGAGAGGCGTGGAACTTGACCTTAGTGTTATCCTGGAGATGAATTTAATAATTCTGACCAGAGGTTTTTATAAAACTGAGGTTGAAAATTCTGACCCACTCAAAGACAAATACAGCAATAGGAAATCAACAGGGATTTGGTGTTTACTTACTAGGAACTAATGGGGTGGTAGCAGCAGTTGGCCTCACAGTTGGCTCCACATAATTTTCTTCATTGCACTTTCCCTTTGTCAGGCCAGTGTCGTCCACAGCAATATCACTACGACCACGCCTTTTAAAGGCATCAAAAATAACCTGAATTCAGAAAAAAAATTAGAATTTCATAATTTAATGAACCATTTTCAGCTTCCTACGCTGTACCATTCTGTCTTTTCTTGAATGCTCTTATTTCTACTGTAATCTACACTGGTGCTGCACTCAAGGGAAGGCATAGGGGATGTGACAGAATTTCTCACAAAACAAAACAGCACTATTCAAACTGAGTGGATCATTCTAAGCAATGTAGTAGCTTCTTCATTTAAATGATGAACATGATTTAAAAATATTCAATACCTTGACTTTTTATGTATATTTTAAAAATGTAATTTTAAAAACAATTCTGCATTGCTCATCAGCCCAAACTTCTGAACTAATTACATAAAAAGCTATAATTAATCTCATTTGTTCTTAACTGCTCTTTAATATCCACATATTTAAAGTAATCCTGCAAAAAAGGAGTTAGTGCTGGTGAACTACAGTTAGGTTTAGCCATCTTCTAGAGATCATATGTGGTTACATGTTTCCTGGAAATCCGATGCAGCCAGGTAACAGATGCATTTATTTCCTCAGTTGTTAAATGCATCTGTTAGCAGTGCATGCCAGAAATAAATCAAAACTACTGTAGCAGGACAAACCATCCCAAATGCCTATAAAAATAAATTGTTTTCAAGAGAGAGAGGCTGAAAGAATTGTCTGGACTAAATCTCCTCCTTTTGCTTACATTTAAATCAAGCCAGTTGTAAATCATGTGTTACCAAAACCTCTTCCATCTGCAACACACTTTCAGTGGATTAATCTGTAAGTAATTAGTGAAAACACTGATTCACAACCTGAAGCAATTTAAATTTAAATCTTCTTATAGCTAAAAGCTTCACATCACCATCACTCTCAAGATTTTATATTCCACAGCAGATTTTGATACGCTTTGAACACTTTTGTTTTGTGGGAAGCTCTCATGATAACATTCATTGTTCCTTGACAATGATCATGTTTTTTGTCTTATGAAATATTAATACTTTAAATTCCAGAGTAGGGAAAAGGGGCTGTGAGAATTCAGCTGGGGATTCCAATCTTCTGCATGCTAATATTTATTTGATGGCAGGCATTTTTAAATTATACTAGGTATTATCTTTGGAACGGTGGAATTTTGGGTTCATTTTGCACAAATCTCTGATATCAGTTTAGCTAAAATAAATGAAAAAAGAAAAAAAAATCGGCTCAACAAACCTTAAAATCAGATGTTTCATTTAAAGTTACTTGTCCATAATTCCAGTTGTTTCCATAGTTTCCTTCTTTCTTGAAAATTATTTTTTCCTGACCACGCTCATCACTTATGCTAACTCTTAAACGATAAACATTATCCCCATACATGAAATACCTAAGGGGGAAAAGCATTTTGGTCTTATTAGAACAAAGTCAGATCCCATGAAAAAATGTCACTCTTTTTATTTTATAATGTTTTATGAAATTAGCATTAATTTGAAACAAGCATGAAAATAATATTAATTGTATGCTTAAGTGACACCTGGAATTGTATAGGCCTAGTTAAGCTTCATGAAAAAAAAAACATTTCAGGGATTCTTAATACCATTTTTATATAGAAATTAATATTGGATGCAGGGTGAAAAAGAAAATACATTATAGCTAACTGCAAAAGTCAAAGCTATGAAGGAGTTCAACTTCAGGCCTAGAGCTGAGACTGATTGTGGAAATTCAAACAGAATCAGGCTGGTGTAGCTGAGTGGGATTAATATTTTAAATTAAAGAAAGCCCGTTGGGTATATTCTTAAACAAAATACATGTTTAGTAATTATGTAACCATACCAAAAGCTTAGACAATATGTATCTGAAGGGACCAAAGGCAAACTCAGAATTCGGACTCGCTCTTCTATGAATCCAGGTCGAATGGGTGTTGAAATATAAAATCCTGCAAGAAAATGATCACATTTTAGCCAGGACAGAAGAAATTTCTTTTTTAGTTTTTTACTTATTGAATTAGAGTTTTTATATTTAAAATAACATGAAGCACAGATAGTGCTGCATGATTTGGAAGATTCCAGACACGATTATCCCAAGATATATTCATTGTCAATGACATATTAAATTGAGTTTTAAGCTTGGATACTCCTCAGAACTAGATAAGCACTGCGAAACTAGTTCTTTCTAAGTCAGTGGAATCCTGCCTTATATTCTGTGAAGGCAGCAATTCTCCTGCCTTTATGTTTGACATTTCTTGTGATTTTGCAGAAGAATTTCCCAACAATTTCATAATTCGTATTCATGTGACAATGGGAAGTATGGATTGTGTGCTGAGAGGGTAACAGAATGACTATGTGAATATTTTATAGCAAGGTGAGGGATTATAAACAAAAAAATTCCCTCTTTATTTGTGAAATTGTGTTTATAGCTTTTTTTCTGAGATAATTTGTTGCAGCTGGGAATTTGGACTTCTTGTTGTCATATGAGGTCAGGCCATAGAAGCACTGTAATTTCTCATAAGAAATGCAAACTTAGGCAGCTTTAAAATAAAATTCTTGCTTTATTGAAATCATGGCTGTAATGTCATATTTTCTTCTATCTAGCTAATACATATATATGCGAATATTATAGTAACAGAATTTTAAAATTAATATAATTATAATTTTAATTAGATTAATTAAATTATATACACTGTATTCTGTTATTTATACTTCCAGATTATCTAGTTTTTTCATGTGGCAGGCTAAAATTCCTGAAAATTAATCTGAAATCTGAACCAGGCCTTTAATTTCCTCTGTTGGCTTAGAGAGCCTGCAGTAAAATAGACATGGTGTCTAACTTAAAGAAAAAAGTTCTTCATATAGTCAAAGGGACAGTTCTTTGTCTTTGTTTCATCAATTCTCTGACCATTCAGAATCAATTTTTAGTATATTAAGGCCTTTACTTTTCAGGAGCAGAAAAAAAACCAAATAAAATGTTTCACTGAATGTAATGGCTTGATAATAATGATGCAATTTACTCAAAATACAGGTCACAGAAATTTAAACATGCAACACAATAGTAACATTACACACAGGAACATTACATATGTCAGCTTAGACTTGGCACAGGAAAACAGAGAGCACCTAAAATGGATTAATGTTTTTGAGAGAGAGAAATCATCGTCAAGTGTTTTGCTAAACAAATTTTTCACTATTTCATCTGATTTGCATTCTAGGAGCCAAGTGCAAAGGCAAAACAGTTTTCTGAAGATTGTTTAGAAAATGTGAATTTACTCAGAAAGGGATGAATAACTTCTGTCTGATAAAATGTAGAATACTATATTTCTTTTCCCAGGAGTAACTTCTTTCAGAATAATTTGCAATTTTTCCACTTATTTGTCACTGAATAAATTTCATGTAAGTCTTGTATAGAATACCTATAACCGTTGCAAAATCCAATTGTATTTTATCTGGTTTTAGCTGGACTGAGAAATCAACTGCGAGAGTGATTGTTTGGCTTTATTGTTGGAGCAGAAAAAAACTTAAGGGATCTAGAGCTGGTATAAGGATTCATAATACAGTCAAAATCCAATTCCTATCAGTATTGTCTCTTTAAATAAATTCCACTTTTGATATGACCACACTTCCAATTAAATTCTTTAACTGTAACAGTTAAATATCTGTGTTTGTGTGTTTGGCACAGTTGGTGTGTTTGCTGTGCAGTAACTGGGGACACAGATGCCCCCTGTAAACTGCAGGTCAACTTTATTTGAATCAAAATTATTTTGTGACAACCATGAGGATGTCAGCAGTAGAAAAGGATGAAAGAGAAGTAATTTGCCTAATAATGCAATTATACCTTTTTTCCTTCAAGTTAAACATACAGGTTTTTGACCTATAGCATTTTACATTTTTGCCCAATAGAAATTCCTTTCTCAGATAAGTCATTTTGATGTAATTACAATCATTGAAATTTTTAGTATCTCACACTTAAATAATTTTTTTATTATTATTTTATTATTATTTTTTTTACTTTTAGTTTTGGTATGCTTCCACAAGATGACAATCAGACTATCAGAAGGATAGAACATTTTATCTAGTAGCCCTGACATTTTTATGGCAGGATAATACAACATCCTAGTAATACCACTATGAAGAATAATGCAGTGATATAAGCTAAATCAAGTTTTTCCTTTAATCTTCAAGCCATTTTTTTGATCTTACCTGAAAAGTTGCCAAATGTATGATCAAATTCAGGACCACTCATGAAGGGAAAGGTAGGACCCTGAACTCTGTCCCAGTCTGAATCATCATCTAAATCTTGTATCCAGAAACAAAACCCGTCTTCAAAAGTGCAATTGATTTTCTCATAATCTGTGAATAAGAACTTCTAGTAAATAAAAGATCACAGAGATGGTAAGTTTTTTCTTAGAATTACATGGGAAGAAGTGATGAATAATGTAAATTTTTAAATACAGTTGTAAGCCAGCCCACAGTGACTTAATTTACTCTTTTTGCAATGCAACAAAATTATTCAAATAAGTGTGTTTGTACTTGTTAATAAAACACTATTTTTGAAGGGTAGCCCAACATACTCTTGCACTCATTCACCAACCCTCATTTCTGATCCTTCTTTTCCTCTTTTCTTTGCCAAGGCCTGGATTGCTCGTGCAGAAAGGGCTCATCATTAGAGCAGAGTGCTGTGCTCCATGCCCTTGGGATGCCCCTTCCTTTCTTCCCATTTGCTCCTTCTTTGCTCACATGGCTTTGCTGCAGCATCCTCATCACTTTTATTCTCATGATATTTCAATGTCTGCCCGTGGTGCCTTAATATACAGGTTAGGCAGGGCTTCCACATGGCAGGAACTTGTTTTCTAGCATCTAGAGGGAACTGGCCCTTGAAACGCGGATGAAAAATTAAATTTTACAATTCTAATAAAGATTTGTAGGGAATGGGTATGTTTATTTACAGCGCTGTGGACGCATGTCGGACACATGCATGCCTTTGAGAACTCTTGATCCTTTTTTATTACTAATTTCAATATACATAGAATTTTTCAATAGGCTAATGCATATTCATTTTGCTGATTTCACATTACACTTACAGCTAATAACACTTGTACTCAGGTTTTGTCAGAAAGTACAGAAAGAACTCCTGGGTCACTCTGCTCTGTCTGTTTCAAGGTCTGAAGGGTCTTTCTTATATTTTATTTTTTAGTGTGGAAATTTGCATTCTTTCTCTTTAGCTGGGGTAGTTTTGCTAGGCCTGCAGTGACTAAACTAAACAGCGTAGTTAGTAAGCTTAAAGTGGCACATTTCACTTAAATCTAAATGAATTTTTACCCTGTTAAATTTTCACTGTGTCTCACTCTCTAGATGCTTCCTGCAGCATATTCCATCCCAGCCACATTCCCTGTTCACGCCCTGCTCCAAATTTAGCAGCCAAAGGAGCCTTCACTTATCCAATTACCAAAGCATGAGTCACATTGCTGCATTTTTTTGTCACTGTAGATTTACCTCATCCTGACTTTTCTTGAGCCTGTTTACTGGAGCAGGTATTTTCCTGAGTGTTATTTCGAAATGTTGTTCTGATTTTTTTTTAATATAAAGATATTGAGGTCAACGATTTCATAGTGTTGATTAGTGAACAAATTGGCTGAGAGGAATCTGACTGAGGTGCAGACGCAGTTTTATTTACACAGATGAGTTTTTTAAGACATCACCCTACTGCTAGATACAGGCCTGTAAACCTGTGAATAGCCTTACAGAAATAATTTATTTGATCTTTAAAACAGTATGGTTTTTTTTAAGAGTGGATCTAGTTATTGGACTGAGGTCAGAAAATGCTGTTTCCCTTTCCACCTCCATTTTCTCAAACTGAAAATGTAGATTCACCAAAATTTTGGGATAAAAAAGAAACACAAAACCCAAACACACCCTCTCACACACACACACACATAGCACTTACTGTTTAGTTCACTCTCATTAAATGCAGTGTATGTTGCATTAAAGCCATTATAATTCTCTGAATAATCAGACATAAATTGTGCTGTAGCCTGATGAGAAAAAATGTAAATTGTTTCAAGATTGGTCCCTGACAGAGAAGCTGAAAACAAATAAAAAAACCTTTCAGTCAGAGAGAAAATAATCACAAGCACATTACAATTTCCAGTGTTGTCACAAAAGCACAGTGTATTAATTTAGTCTTAAGGGATGGTTTTCCTGTTTTACTGCAATCCTGCTACAATAGCTTCAAACTCTTTAAGCATTTAACTGTTTGGCTAACATTTAAATATTCTGTATGTTCCATCTCTCATATCCACCAATATGGATATCAGCTAGTCTTTTAACCAATTCTCATTTTCATTCTCCACCTATTTCCAAAAATAAGGATAAATAATAATATGTCTTTCTGATATACTTAACTTCCTATAGTCTATCTTTGGAACATGTTTTCAGTTTCTGATGGAATTCAGCTGAATAGGCTGAGTCTTGTGAAAAATGGGTACAATCCCAGTTTTCAGAGTAGAACATAGAGACAGAGATATGGTATCATCAGTATTCCAAGATCTGAGGAAAACAATGCCATACTTGTAAAGGTTTTCGGGACGTTTTGTAACAATTTTCCCACCCAAGTTCAGTTTAGATGCTTTCATTTTATGATACTGTGTGATATTACAGGAACTTCTGACAATATATTTCCAATGAAATATGGATCCCACAGGACCATGAGGCTGATGAAGTTATCAAGATCATTCAAATAAGATCTCAAAAAACAAGTAGAAATTTCATAAAGTATAAAGGTATTTTCTGGTCAAATTAAAAGGTAGACAGGTATATTCAGATTAATTGTCTAACAGGGTAACTTTATGCAGATCCAGTCTTTCTCCTAAATATACATGTGCAGTTTTTGATACCTCAAAATGCTTATTTTACCACTTAGATTTTAGTCTTATTAGCTGAAAAATAAACTTACCTCTTAAAACCTTATTTTGTCCTAATCCTTCAAAAATACTCAGCACATCTGCATATGGTTGTGTTTCAAAAGAAGTGAAGTTCAGTTTAATGGACAACCCTTGAGGCACTCTAAGGCAACAAAAGAAACACAAACTCAGAACTGAAAATCTATTATTTGACTTCAGTAAAGTCATTGAAGTCATTGGAGGTTGAATGAAAAGTTCAGAATCAACATGAAATTATATTAATCAAGATGATCTATTTTTCTAACTTGTAAAATTGCCAAATGAATTGGGAGTAAACCCTTTGTAACAGTGTGCACACACCTTTACACACTGTAATTAATTTTACTGTAGAAACTGAATGTTCTGAACTCTAGAATGTGATTATCAGTCCTAGAAGGGTTTTTTTGGATGGTTTTGGCCAGGTTTTATTGTCCTCTGCATCTCATTGCATAGCAATCATTTTTTCCATACATATTCCTCTTAGATATCTCACTGCTCAGGTAGACTTCCCAAACCCAGAGGAACAGTATCAAGATATGAATATGAACAGCAAGATATCAAAATCTCTTTCCTGGAAGTCCAGAACACTGTCTCTTATGACAAAAAGAGGATTTTCTTGCAGATTTGATGATCTCAAATCCACTCTTTGGGAAATTGTTACAAATCCAAATCATCACACACAAAGTTAAATGACAGAAGTCACTTGAAGTAAAGTTGTAAAAATTCTTGGCCTTATTTTGCTACAATTAAGCTCTATGAATAATCTATATTTAACTTGTTCTCCCATTAGACACATATGGTAGTCCAGATTCTAAAACACTACCAGCTTAGCTACCACCATGTTGGTTTTTTTCCAGAATTCAGAGACTCAAAGAAAATAAGCTTTTAACAGCAATCTGCTGGTGCTTATCAATAATAATAAGTAGAGAAGTGTGAAATAAATACTTAGATATTTTGCCTTTTAAAATTTGTTGTGGTTGTTGTTGTAATTTTATATTTCTCTAGATGGAAGAAATAGCTTTGGTTAGAAAAGAGTAAAACATAGTTGGAAGGTTCAAGAAGCTAAACTTTCGGAGAAATATTGAGCATATTGCTCTTTAAGGAGAGGAGATTGGATCTTCATTTGGAGTTAAAGGGAATAAAAATGTAAAAGCTCTTCCTGAAGGTAATGGGGAAATATTTCTAGACAAAGGCAGGCACAAGAAAATCTAATATTGGATGTATTATAGGTTGACTTTTAACACATTTTTATAGGGATAATAAAAAACATATGTTACTGGAAAACTCAAAAGTTCCCTCATGGAAACAACTTTTTTTGAAAGAAAGACAAAAATTGGAACACCACTGAATTTCTTAGGGCTTTACTCTCAGTGTTACCTGATTTCTTAAAGTAGTTAAGTGGAAAATAAATTCTGATGGTTGTTTTTTTGTCATTTTTCAATCTGTAATTGCACATATATGCAGAACCTCTACCATATAATTTGCAATTGCTCATGATTCTTTCCAAAATGAAGTTTTTACTAGCTACATACCTGGTATAGATATCTACCTAATACAATGCTTCCTGCAGCCATAGCAGCACTTGGAGCAACACCAAAAGTTTAGAAGGAAGGAGGACACTTGGGCCATGTTTATTTACTGGGCTCAAATTCTGCAATGCCATGAAATGAGGAACAGGGCCGACATATTCTGAAGGGAAAAATTCTTGTTCTTTTCCTGGGACACACCTCTGTTTTAAAGCCAGGTGCTGTCAGTAATTACTGGTGAACAGTATCAATGAGGAGGAGAAGGAAAAAATGTACTAAACAGAAAGAAAACCATGATTTCAAGGTGAAGATGAAAGTTCTGAACAAAATCAAAGCCTAGCACTTTCAAAGGAGCCTTTGGAATGAGATGGTCAAATCTTTTGCAATTTTAAAGCCAATTTCTTAATCTCCTTTGAAATCTTCTGCCAAATTAATACTTCTCAGAATCAAAGAACAGCCATTATTGTGAAAACATAATAAGAATTACTGCCTTTCAAAGCAGTAACACCTGAATTAGCAATCACAGGGGGGATTTTTAGGACTGTATAACTTGTGATCATCCAATTTTTTAGATATGTAGTTTTAGATGAGTTTTATCATCATATAGTGTGGCTATCTTTTTTCCCTTGGACTAAGAAATGCACGTAGAGAGTCAAAGTCAAAGAATCGTCCCTGTCTGTAGATATATATCCCTTATAAAAAAAGAAAATTCCACTTCTTATGCCTAAGGCTTAACAGGCATTTGCTGCTATTACATAAAATGCTAACTATGCAATTCTAAAACATATTTCTAAATTACATGGCTACACAGGTACTCTTAATTTACATATGAAACCTTTACACCTAAGTGACAAGGGAATTCTTGAGAACTCTGTTAAATAAGAATTACATCATATTACTCATATAAAGCCATTATCTGAAGGCTACTATTTAACACAATCCTTTGGGGAAAAAAAATCTTGGAATTATTTTGAGTTATGTGATTTATTTTGAGCTTACACTTATGTTCCTCTGGATGTATATAACATACAAGATTTCTTAAAATTGTATCTAAGAATTTTTGTAAGTGGAAAAATTATTGATATAGTTGTGGAGCTTATGCATTAAAGTTTTTAAAGAAAAGTTAAATAAACACACAGGAGAAAATGGTAATACATATTTTCTGTGCTGGGGTATTTGAGAATAAAAGCAAATAGCATAAGACTATTGTGCAGGAAACAAGATCACTTCATAATCAAAAAAATGTTAGCTACAAAATTATTGGAAAATGGCTTACACTATTATCCACTGGCAAACAATGTTTTCATTATATGGCTTTGGATAATTCATAGAGTGAAAAAACCCAGAGGTACCAGTCAACATGAATTTTCCATCACAAACTGCAGCTGTAAAGATATAATGATGAACATTTGTCAGAATGACATTTGAAAAACAGAATCGGAGCCAAAATGTGGGTGACCAAATGTGGATATTGATTTACATGGATTACCTTGGACCTGCTTTATAAGCAACAATAGGAAGACAAAATAAAATACACTATCAACTTCCTCCCATTTCTAATTCTTATCACTGTTTGATCCCAAAGTACTATGTGAGAAGAAAAGCAGTACAGAAAATTCATTTTTAAATTAGACACAATCCAGCTAATCCAAACTAGTCTAAATCTATCCAAATAATTCAAAAACAGCAACTGGATTTAGGTAATCCAATACTTTCATTTTACTCTATACTTTTATAAGGAAACAGGATCTTGCCTTACCAGTTCTTATCTACAACTACCTTAAATCAGAAAACTGTGTTTGTACTACCAGAGACAATTTGGTATCATGTGAATAAATGCAAAAGAGGACATGGTCGACTATTGTTATCTCTACTTTTATGAGCTTCCTGGTTCATTGCCTTATATATTACTGAGTACTTGAAGAGAGAAGTGGATCTCCCAGTTTTCCTCCAGCTATTGAATTCATTCAGCTGAGGTAAATCTCATTTATCATAATCTATTTTTTCAAAGGGCTTTCAATAATTTTTTTTTCCTTGGTGTTGCTATTCCATTCTATGAAAATTCTTCACTCCAAAAAAAAAAAAAGAAAAAAAAGAATGCTTTTAAGCCTCAGCAAGATTGGAAATGATAATTCATGTAGAGATTTTTATTTCAGCAGACACTGAAGAATTGCTGAAGGTTTTGCTTCAACTCTTGAACATTATGTTAAGACTCTGTCTAATAATGATTTCTCTTCAGCTGTTAAAAAAAGTATGATAGGGTTTTCACATAAGGATAAAATCAGTACCACACACATGCTGAGGCTTAAAAATACTTTTTTTTCCCTATGATACACTGTGGTATCTGGAGAGGTAAGGACAAGTTCATCAATTTGAGGCAGATGATCAGAAATTATAGAGAGCTTTTAATTAATTTCAGAAATGAAATCATACCTATAATGACTGTCCAAATTACGAATAACCAATCATATTGAAAATTAAATGGGAATTTTATTGAACGTATTCCTCCCCTGGGAAATTATATACAAAAGAATACATTGGGCCTCTTTGTGTGTTCATTTTATAAGTGTAATATTCTTTCTGCCTATCACTGTAGCAAACACAAAATAAAAGTAAAGCTTTGTTTCAGGCAGCTGTACACCATAAATAAAGCCTGCAGAATGAACTTTGCCAACAAGCCTAATGCATGAGCCAAAATAGAAACATATTCCCTTTTGCAATCTTTAAGAGGAAAACAGAACACATAAGATTTTATATACATAGAGAGAAAAGGTCCATGAATGATAGTTATTATTCTATATTAGCATTAGAGCTGGGTATTGGTACTTTTTTCTCCATTTTAATTCACATATTTCCTGTCCTTACCAATGAGAAGAAGAAAATCAGTGTGAGAAGAAGGAAAGCACCCAGCTTGTTATCAATGAATATTACGAAAAAGTGGTGCTGTTAACAAGTAAGACATAATCTGCTCTAAAAGGAATCTTATAGTATGGACAATAATAAAAAAGATAAGCATACTTTTCTAATAAAATCAACGACAAGTGTTTGCTCATTTATTTATCTTAGAATCACAGAATGGGTCAGGTTTGAAGGGACCACAATGGGTCCAACCTCCTTGCTCAAGCAGGATCAACCTAGAGCCCATGGGACAGGATGGTTTCCAGACACTTCAGGAATATCTCCAGTGAGGGAGATTCCACAGCCCCTCTGGGTGATCTGTTCCCATGTTTGGTCACTGCACAGTGAAGAAATTCTTCCCCATATTCAGGTGGATCTTCCTGTGCATCAATTCCTGCCCATTGCCCCTTGTCCCATTGCTGGACACCACTGAGCAGAGCCTGGTCCCTGCTCTGACCCCTCCCCACAGGCACTGACAGACACTGATGAGGTTCCCTCTCAGTTGTCTCTTCTTGAGGTAGAACAGCCCCAACTCCCTCAGCCTTTCCTCATAAGAGAGATGCTCCAGCCTTCTATTATTATGATTGTTCTTATTGTTCCCCTTTATTTGTTCCTTATCTCTTAAGAGACAGTGAGTAAATTCAATCAGGTCCTTAGGTAGACTAGCAATAGTCAGTGCTTAGTGTGTCAAGGATGAGCAGGAAGAGGGCAGGGACTGGCCCTTTTTCCCTAGAGAACCTCCTAGTGCTTCCTCCTTGCAGGGAGAAAGCAGCTGTGGTCAAAGGTGGATGGGCATGGAAGTCATTACATTTTTGCCTCATCCTTGGAGCCCAAAGAAAAGCTGCAGTTGTTCATCTAAGGAGATGGGAGATATCCTTTGAAGGAGCTACTTCTACTCTTTCCCCAACATGTATCTTGCTGTCCACTTCTATTTACTTATGTTCCATACATGGGACATTATGAGGGCTTCATCCTGTTAGCTTTGAATTTGAGGGAGAAGCTCCCCAAACTGGTCAAATCAAGCCCACATATTCCACTTGATGGGATCTCTCTCTGCCAAAGGCCAGTTCATTACTTTCTGATTAATCTCCCTCAGTGCTGTAGTGATGCTGTGAGGTGAGTAATCACAAAATGATAATCCTGACATAAAATAACTGCAAAGAGTCTGCAGAAACCCCTCCTGGGATCAGCCTCCAACCTCCCTTTCTGTACCCCTACGTGCTACGTGGCTGCTTTACAGCAATGCCAGTCATTATTAGTGGCTGCTGTTCAGACTTCACATTTCTCTGGAGACCCTTTCACTGAAATTGCTAGCTGTACTTTTGTGAAGCCTTTTGTTACTGCACTGCATTGCAGAGCCAGGAAGAAACATTTCAGGATAATTTTAATCAATAAAACAAACAAAAAAAAGGGTGTTCAGTTGCTGATCTCTCCTGAGAATCTGAGATTTTACTGAATTATCCCTAATGCAGGAAAAATACTACTAAAATTCACTTTTTAAGTCTATATTTTTAAGCCATTGACATTATGAAATCAGAGATACTAGAGGGAATAACAATCAAGATGAAAAACAAACCAAATTTTTTAGAGGACAACAACACTTTTATATGCAGGAACACTTATAGAAGTGATATATGAATTGGTCATGAATCTCATTGGGAAACTCTGAAGAACTTCTGAAAATCTAAACAATTTTAGATTTCATGTCATCATATTAAGTTTCTAGGAATAGGATAAATGCGAAATATTAAAGATGTGGAAAAATTTGCAGCTATCCCAAAAGTGCATCCAGCTTCTTACCCCTCATTCCACTGGTTTTATAAAATCTGCTTAGAAATTTAAATACAAAAAATTAGAGAAGCTCTGAGGTTTTGCATAGGAAAGACTGACAATGTGACATAAGAAACATGGATCAACAATTTTTCCTCCTGCCAGAACTGTACTTCTATAAGGTTATGAGCCAAAACTGCTGCACTGGTGGTAACTGACCAAATTGTTTGGAAACACCAAGCATCAGTGAAGATGAACATGATGGTAGAAATGAGTGACTGAATAACTTTAACTTCTTGGGGTTATGTTACCAAATGCTTTCCATGGAACTAAGATCTAGCTGAACATTAGGACTTTCTGATTTCCTCAACTATAGAAGGACCAACTCAGACCCAATAATTATTATGAACTAGATAGATGCAGCTGTTATGAAAAGTAGATGTGCTTCAGTGAATATACTGCTGAAGTACTTTGATGGATCTTTTCCTTAAAATGTTCAGTCAAGTCTACCTCCTGAGCTGACTGCAGTCAGAAAAAAATGTAGGTAATGGGCAGAGAATCTGCAATTCTCTTTTCCTTTTTCCTGAAGAAAATTACATTTATGCAAGAGAGACTCAGCCTGTCACAAACCTTCAGGATCAAGCTTTCAGATTCTTTAAAAACATAATTGGTCTTTTACTTGCTTGTTTGTTTTTCAAGCCCAGCATTTCACATGTTTCTGAAAGCTGAAGCAGACTGTCCTCACTGTTTTCCTCTTCTCACAGCAAAATGAAAAGAAGCTTTCCAGATTTCTAGAACTAAATTATATAGTAAAAAAAAATAAAACAAAACCAACAACAAACAAAGTAACAAAGCAAAAAACAAGCAAGCAAACAAAACGCTCAGGGAGTTAATTGCTCCCATTTCTTCTAAAACATTTGCAATGTTCTCTTTGTCAGACAGTTTGTCAGACTTTTAACTGAGAGCTGAGGCTGTGGAGAGCGATGCAGGCAGCATTAACCCACACACCTCCCCAGCAAAGCTGCAGAGCAGTTTGGTAAGGAGCGATGTGGCCATACTCCTTGGTACAAAAAATTTCTTGGGGAAACCAGGAAGTCAGATGGAATCATAGAACAGAATAACTTAGGTTAGAGAATACCTCCAAGGTCATTGAGTTCAGCCTGTGCCAGATCCCCACCTTGTCAACCAGACCATGTCCAGTCATTTCTGGAGCCCCTCCAAGGATGGTGACTCCACCACCCCCCTGGGCAGCCTGTTCCAATGCTGGACATTTCTGTGAAGAAATTCTTCCTGATGCCCAACCTGAATGTCCCCTGGCACAGCTTGAGGCCATTTCCTCTTGTCCTGTCCCTGCTTGCCTGGGAGAAGAGCCTGACCCACACCTGGCTCCATCCTCCTGTCAGGGAGTTGTGCAGAGTGAGAAGCTGATCCCTGATCTGCCTTTTCTCCCAGCTCCTCACATGGATTGTTCTCCAACTTTATTGCCCTTCCATGGAGCCTCTCCAGGCCCTCAGTGTCCTTCTTGTGGTGAGGGGCCCAGAACTGGACATAGTACTCAAAGATAAGACAAAAGCAAACAAACTGACCAGCACTGCAAGATAAGAATTCTTTGTGTTAAACTCCAATGGGGTTTCAGGTCTGTAGTTTCACAGAATCAGAGACAGGCTGAGCTTGAATGGGACATGTATAGGTCATCTGGTCTGAGCACTGTTTGATATCACTGATACAAATCTTCATATTAAATTTAGATATTATTTTGTAATTTGCATAGGATTTATATTAGTAATATTTATATATTAAGCAACAAGAGTATAACTTTATATTAAAACAGAAGGACTCTAGTATTTCATTATTTATTAAGCATATTCTTCATTAGTGACAATTTTGCAGAACATTGTTTCCTCTTGCAAGATAAATAATATAAAAATCACTCATTATTATTTTTAGTAGAATTGATTTGGACTTCACTTTGCAGTTCATTGCCCATAAACTATTTACAAACTACTGACAGTGTTTTAAACAGATGTTTAAAAAGTGATTTACAGGAGTGTACATTCTTACCACATCTTTTTTCAGATTCATCCGAAGCATCTGGGCAGTTCAAGACTCCATCACAAAAGAAATTTTTGCTAATGCAGGTTGCACCATCAGCACAGAGTTCAGCAGGTGGCAAACACTCAGCTGGAATAATAAAGATGAGAGCAGTAACAGTATAACAGTAATGCAGTCTCACTACAAAGGAAAATTGACTTACTTCTGGTTGCTTTACCACAAATCAAATCAACCACTCTATTGTGTTTTACAAAACTGCATTTTTAGAAGCCTGGAATGAAATATCACATACTAAAAAGATAAATTTGGCACAGAATGAAGGCAGTTCTCAGAAGTGAAATATATTTTGAAACTAAGCTTGAAGTAAGGCTGGAAGAAAATATCTGTGAATTCCTTTTTTTTTTCATTTACACTAATAAACTACTTTATACAATATAATAACTGACATTTTCCAATTTCTTATGTTCAAATAATGTGAGAAAACTCTACTTTGGTTTAAATAACAGTGAAAAATCTCTGAGTTTAGGTAAATAGAATTTAATTTATTTCTTCAACTTTAACACATTACACTGTTGCACCTCATCATGCTAAGGAATCTGATTTTTTAACCAGCATATCCTACATAAAAGAGCCTTTAGATTCTTAAACACTAGAATTATCAAAAACCATATTCTTTTCAGATTTACAAATTAAATGTATAAATTAAGAGCGGATTTCTGTTAGAAGAATACTTGGGCAGATCCTTGAAATTGTACATCTTATTAATAACCTTTTCCTAGAGCATAAATATTTATCTACTGCAAAAAAACCTCTTAGTCTTTCGAGGATTTTGGTCTTAGATATCTGTAGAATTGAAGTAGGTCCTATTAAAGTGAACAGAAACATGCAGCTAAACTAAGCTTTGGACAACTACTAATTTGAAAATTCTTAAAGTTGCATTAAATTCTATAGAAATATTCACACAGTTCCTTGTCTCTTCTTCAATAAATGGTTACAGAAAAAGGTCAACATTTCTGATGCAAGAAGGAAAAATAGTAATCTACAAAATTTTATCTTTTTAATTTTTTTTTCATAGATCTCATAGTTGTGTAATCAGATTTAGTATGATATTGTATTGTGTGTCCCAGAGTGATATTGGCACGGATGTATTGTAACATTTCAAAGTGCTTTACAAAACACTCTCAGTGTTGGCAATGCAAATGTTACAAAGCCACAAGATTTAGCATTTTGCATCTAACTGGAAATTAAAATGAACCAAACATACTCCAGTAAAGTGTTGGAGGTGACACAGGGCCAGTGAATGAATTTCCACAGATGAGCAGAGACTGTGCATTCTATACCCAGAGCAAAAATTCCAACCAATAACCCAGGAAGAGATTCTGCTCAAGCCCCATCAGGCAAGAAATCATTGTTTGCATGCAACATGATCAATTATTGGTTTATTCAGCTCAGAAAACTAAACAGCAGTGCCACCTCCTGGATTGAAGGAACTCAACTTTTCCTAAAACATTCTGACTTCTATTTTAAATGGCAAATTACCCTAAAATGTGCTGTAAGTGCTTTAATTCAAATAAAAAAGGACAGTAAACACATAAGACTCGAACACATTAGATTGTTTGTAGATATGAAATGTATTTCACCATATAAGAAGGCTGGAGAATGTTTTCAAAGATTCAAACATCTTCAGCTTTCTGTCCATTGGAAGTTATACTTTGCTATCAGTTTGTTTATTTTACTTTATTTTCCTTATAAAAGTCAAGAAATAATATGAACTTTTTAAAAAAAGAGTAGATAGTGTTAATGTCAATGTGTGCATCAACATGCATTACACATGCAGCATTTTTGTAGCATGTACAGTCTTAGAAGTCCCTTCTCCTTTAAGAGGTCTCATTGGTCTAAACATACATATCCTGAATTTTCAGGAATGGAACACAAAGACTGAATGCTGTGAGGAGAGGCTGCACATGAGCAATTTTGCAATCTTGCAATGTCAGATTGCTCTGTGTAACCTCCCTGCTCCTCCACACACACAGTTACTCACCCACTGTTGTTGAGGATTTGCTTGTGGTGACCTGTCCTGAACCTGGACAAACACAACCCAAGGTTAAAACTCTACCTCTTGATCTCTGGGAGCATCTCTGTGGTTACTTGGGCAGAATGAAGCAGTAGTTAATCTGCTTTTATATCTGCATTATTGCAGATATTAAAAAAAAAAAGGCAAAAAATGCTCCCCACACTCCAGGTAATGATTTGGTAGTGCCAGCTTGACTGGATTTGTCATGAAGCTCAAGTGTCACAAAAAACATAGGAAAAAATTATGTGAAACCCAAGTGTTTCAATAACTTCAAAAGATTTCTTTCCTCCTTCCACCTTCTCCCCACTAAAAGAGGAACAATTCTTTCTTGTCTTCCCCTGTAAAAGTTCTGACCTGAAGTTGGTGTCAGGGAACTTGTAGTTAAACTCGTGGGATCTGTTGAAACAAGAAAAGTTATGACATCAACGTTAGTACTAAAAGGTAAATTTACATTTTCTGACAAGTAAAATTTCTCTACAAGTAAATTAGGAGCCTCAAATCTATCAAGTATTTGCCCATTTACATACAGGGGTATACATATATATATATATATATATATATATATATATATATATATATATACTGTGGGTGTACATATTTACACATGAACAAATACCTAGGTAAATAAGCAGATTTTTATTAGTGATTGTAAACTCCAAGAGACTCTGGAAAATGGAATGTGTATTTGTGGTTGCTCCAACAGAAGATCCACTTCATTGAAGATGCACCTGGCATTTCCAGCTCCCAAACAGACTTTTTTCTTTTCCTCTCTGAATTTGCTTTAGCATCCCTGTTTACTATTTTTACTTTTTAAATTAAGACTCAAACATCTGAGTAGGATGATGATGTTTTCAATTGAGAACTGGATCCTGTACCTGCAGGATATAATATATAGGGTTTATAATATTAAGGGTCTGAAGGAATGAAGTGGGAGATGCAGTAAGAATTTCTCTATAGTTTGTCGCCCATCAGATTTGTGGGCAGAAGTTGCTGCCCACTGGCCATCAACATCTTACTTTTGTTAGATATTTCTTCTCTCCCAGATCTAGTGTACAAACTTGCAGGAGGATTTCCCACCAATTTTTTATCAAAACATGCTTATTTAGCCAATACTATTAGGCTAAACTAGACCATTCTGGTTATGGTGCATTCTGTGTCAGCAGATTTAGGGACACAGTTTCTTTGGCAGAGAGAAACAAGAGCAGTGAATAGATGGACTGTTCTCACAGCTACTGCCGAGAAAAAAAGCTTAATTCATACCATCACAGGTTTTCAACGAGATACACACACACACACACACATAAACACACACAAACACACACACATATATATATATGTAATATATATGTATATATATTTATATCAACCTATCTGTCTATACTTTTACTACAGGATAACCAATTTAGAAGGAATTAAACTTTCCAAGACCTAAAACCTAGATGCATGCAGGAGCAAACAATTCTAAGAAAACGGTTATCAGGGAGCTACATCTTGAAAACTGTTGACAAATTGTGGTTGCTACAGATGTTCCCAAAAGCACAAGCACAAATTGATAGAAAAATCCCTAAAGGAAAACACAGGACAGTGAAAGAAGCAGCAGTGATATAAGCACAATTACTAGAAAAATCTCACTAAGGCAACAGGGTGAGATGGCAAAGGATGTTTTTAGGGTCAGCAGGGCCATAACCCTGCATCCAGAATGTGTAAATGTACACATGTGGTAAAACGTGGATATATTTTGTGACATTTGGACTGAAACAGAAAGAACAAGGAGGTAGACAAAATTAACAAAAAGTACAAAAGTGACCTCAAGCAAAACCAAAGCCAAGGGAGAGGAATTTCACATCAGGAATATGTTTCCATTCCAACCTTGGGTGCTGACAATTCCCAACTCCCTTCCCCTTTCCTTAGGAACCTCCCCCAGTCTCCAAATTTTTGCTTGAGGGTGATTAACAACATTGAACTTAGGCCCAGGGGAGCATTAAGATAGCAAACCAGAGGAAGGGACAGATAGGGGAAAAAACTGAATGTTAGCATTTTAAACTGTATCTCTGGGAATAGCCTATAGTACTTGCACACTTTGGACTATACACGTTGGCAGACCTGTAACCAGACTAATAGTAACCCTTTCATTACTATGGCTATAATTAGAATATCAATAAATACTTGTCTCCTATATTTACAGGGGCAGTTGTTTAGCTTCTGCTCTGGTACCCTGCCCTGGAGAGTTTGTACATGATACTTTGCTTGTAGTTTGTATGTGACTATCTGCACCTAGGGCTATAAAGCACTTATTTTATTGTTTATATCTTTGGCTGACTTTTGGCAGGTTTGTGAGACTAAGTTTGTCTGCTTCGTGTCTTATAATCATAAAATTTCCAGGGATAGTGGAAGAAAAATCTGTCTGTCACCATTGCTTAGTAAATCAATAACCCCAACATGAGAGCAGGACTCCCCAGCCTAATCTACCTCTTTAAATCTGCAAAATCTTCAGCTTGCAGCTCAGCTGATTAAAGGAGACTCATCTTTTGGTTTGATACTCTAATTAAGCTCCTACAGATTTTGTACAGGCTACAGATCACTCACTGCTTTCTCAAATAGTCAGAAATGGTGGAAGCACTGAATGGACCTTGGCAGTCAAGCCTCAGCTGCAGCCAGAGCAGCTTTACTAAGTTATGTAAACTGAACAGCAAGTCTTGTTTTCTTTCATCTTGTATTGGAAGAAAAAATTAGTGCCTGCTTTGAGAAAGATACTTACCTGATGAGGTTAAAGGCATCATTGTAGTAGGATTTTCAGCAGCTTCTGGAAGAAAGCAAGTTCATTATAAACTTCTTTTATCGCACAGTGTCTAGTTTTAGATGACAGAAATAAAGATTAAAAAGAAACCAGCTGTGACTATTTCTCTTTGAATCCCTGTCAGTATCCTGCTTCCCCTCTTTTGCCTCATTCTTTTACCCAGTCTTTTCTCAAACTCCATGATCTTCCCAAGGAGAAAAGATCCCAAAAATGAGTTGAGGTTATGAGATTTCAAAGCCACTGCAGGTCCTTTCAATTCTCAATTCCTATTGATTGTGTTGCACATAGAATGTCTTCACCTGGGAAATCTCTCTCAAGGCTTTTTATTCTATAGAGATTTGCAGAGCACCTGTGTATTAGAGAACAGTATTTAGAAGAGATGAATGAGTTAAAATCAACCTGGGATAGTTTACAAGAAAGAAAGTTACTTTTAATCACTGTGAAAAGTCATTTCAAGCAAGTCACACCTGTGTGACACCTCTTTCCCTCTCTGAAATATGAATGTCTCTGGCAGAGCATATTGATATACACAGTGCAAAAGTGCCACATATGATTTGGATTGTTCATTAGTTACAATTATTTTATCAAAGCACTCCTGGTAGAATGGACAGGTGCTATCTCAGGTGAAAAGAGTATTTTGAATTATCCATAGCAGTAAAAGTTCGACTACTTCAAAGTTCATCAATGGATGAACCTTTTAAGAGGCTCTTAATTATTTTTGGTGGCATTTTTGGAGTATAATGAGCAATCAATTTTCACAGTGTTGTGCAGTAATTTGTAATAAACCGTAAAGACAACTAAATATGCCCAGCCTCTGAATTTAGCCTTTGAATACTTGAAGTACTTAACAAAAAATGCAGCTTTTAGTATAGAGTAAGAGACATGGCACAGCAGATTGCCACTCCTCAGTTTTTACTTAATAGTAACTCCAGCACGTCTTCAAATGTCAGCTAATCAACTTCTGCTTCAAAGAATTCAGATTGTTTTTTAACCTCATCCTCAGTGAAGGGCTGTTTTGAAGCTTTATTCAGGTTTAAAAAAAAAGATTCCCATTGATCTTGAAGGGCTCCCATTTAGACTTTGATATATTTTCTAGTACTTACATGAAATATCTGTATATTTGCAGAATTTAAAGCTACCTAGTCCTTAAAGCCCTGTTCATTTCCATCCCATTTACATTTACCCAGGCTCTACAGGAATATAGAGCCACTTCCCTGGGTGCACTTCTCCCAAAGCGGTTTGTTTTTCTACAGGACATATTTTTGAGTAAATGAGTTTTTACTCACTGCAACTCTGAGCCCTTTTCTTATTCATTAGCAGAACAAAATTATAACTATATTTTACTTATGAAACAACATGGCTGGGGTTTAATTGCTTTAATTAGAGGGCCAAAAATTACAAATATTATGCTTCATAAGAGCATAAGAGGTGAAATTGAGTCCTTTTCACTGGGGAACCGCTACTTTGCCCTTTAGTCCCTCCTTAGGGAATGTACACAATGCTGGCTCATACTTTCTAGTAGAAAAGGTTGTAAATTCTTCTTTCAGCTGCTACTGAAACTTATGGAATGGGGGAGGATGGCACCCAAGAGAAAAAGTAACAATCCAGTTGCTGTCTGGGAGCCAAAGCTTTCATTCTTGCTACCTGCAGTTCTGAAAGATTTTTAGAATTAAAACAAAAGACAAACAATCAAAAATCCAAACAAACAAACAAAACACCCCTCAAACAAAAACTTACTAAAATTACCTATGATTTGTATGCTGTTCACATCAATTTTCAAAGCCTTGGTAGGATTAGGGTTATTTGCAACGACACCCAAAACCAGCTCATTTTTTATTTTCTCAACTGTTACCATCTTGGTAAAGTAAAGGGTGAAGATCACAACCACACTAGCAATACAAAACAGAGAAGTTAATTAGTTATTCAAGCTGATTAAAAAAATCTGCTATATGACATAATCTAGAGAATAGTTCATTGTAACACTGGTTGCATTGGCAAAGGCAGATTGTTTTTTAAATATTGGCTGGCAGAGGTAACATAAAGAAACATCTCTTAATCATCAGGTCAGTTTGAACCTTGGAGAAACTTTGTTTTTTCTTTATCTACTTTTAATTGCACTGTCAGAAAAAAAAAAACCAGAAAAAAAAAAAACCAAAACAAGACAACATTCATTTCAATTGCTGCAATGGAGCTGAACTTGAGGAAAACTAAAGTAACTTTACTGTTGTTCAGTAGGTTTAGCCCTAAAATATTGAAGGTGGATATGGAAGTATTACAAAAATTGTATAATACGGCAAAATATAATACAAAGTGACCATTTTTATAAAGCAAATCTTTGGATTCTGCATTTTTGCAGATCTGCTGTGTGATTGGCTGGATTCTCACAAGGAAACAATGATGGCTGAAAACAGAGATATTTAAAAATTGTGGTTAAACTGCATTTAATGTCTGTGAATTTTATCCAGAGTGTTTTCTGTTTGTTCTCTCTGTCCTTTCTATTCACTGTTATGAAGTTTTATGTTTGCAGCTAGAGTAAAGTAATTTTGAAGTATGACACTTGCCAAAAATACACATTTCCTCCTTAAATTTAAGTGTAAACTTTTTTATCATTAAACTACCCACTTGCAACTGACTCAGTAGTGCTCTCTGTAAGGAGTGATTAATCCTGTTTTGCTGAGCACAATTTGTAGTTTGCAATATGTAGAAAAGCTCTTTCTTGCATATTCCTGATAACCTCTAGGCCATGCTGAGCAAACAAAAGCTTTTATTGCTGTCCTTGTGACTCAGCAGCAGCGTTTCAAGGGTGAAATGCCAAGCAGATTGTCGGAAGGGGTAAACACTTTTAAAATGAAAAGAAAGTGTTTGTCTGAGACAGTGTTACGGAAAGCAGAAGTGAAGACAGATCCTTACTATTGTATTAGAAACAGGATCCAACATTCAAAACCAGCAGATTTTCTGCAATTTCTATGATTGCTGTGTCAATATACCATGGTGGAATGAGTTTTGTCCAACACAGTTATTTACAGGGAAGATATCTAGATTATCATTTTGGTTGATAGAAAGAAATAAGCTGTTCTTTGGCATAATTTCCTCTCCTCCTAAAAAAAGGCATCAAATCTGACCAGATGGGAAAGCTAAAAACCCAGCACTTACAAAGACAGCCTTGAGCAAACCATTCAGAGATATCTCCTTCTCTGATGCCCAAATTTTGATGAGAATAGTCCCTTTCTTTGTGCAGAAACCAAATTTCCTGACTGGATCTACCTTCATGAGGACAGCACTTTGGAAGTGGCCTACTCCTGCTGCTGTGTAGTCCATTCCCTTAATGTTATATAATCCTTCATAAACTGATCATATTCCACTTCCTAGCTAAGAGGGTTATGTCCTCACTATTTCAATCAAAAGATTGTTCCAGTGTAAATCTGCTTCCCATTACTTACTGATATTCGTGGTCAGATAATATCCCAATATCTTGTTTGTTTCTTTTTTCAAGGGTAGTCATTCAAGTAAACTAATCCCCTCTACATATTTATCAACTTTATGTACTTACATTGATATCACAAGAACATGTGGTAGCACAGAACTATTGATCTGTTTTCATGTAATGTGTACTTTAATTTTCTGGGTTCACCTATGAGACAACCAATGATACCATTCATTTCCCAGGGCTCTTCAGTTCTGCTAGAGTTTTAATCTTTTGTCCTCTGTTTTGTTCTTGCCTGTCACAGTGTGTCATTAGACTTCTCTTGATTTAAAACTCAAGTTACTGATAGTTACATGAAATCTGAAGCCAGTTTAAGCACTTTTACATGAGTAAACTCAGCACAAACCTATATCTTTTACTTTCTGGATAATTTCTTATCTTTCTCTCTCTTCCATTTTTCTTTCTAAATTGAGTCTCAGGGACTATCACTTTTTTTTTTAATCTAATCCTAAAGGAAGTTTTAAGAGAAAAGATATGTCTTGAAGCTTCATCCTCTTTAGAGGGCCTTATCTAAATTCTAAAAGTGTTTGGGTTTTTGTTTTTTTTTTTTTAATCTATTCACAGTCCACAGAAAAACTGTCTAAATTAGTTGTATCATTGTCTCTTGCCTATAGTTTAAGTAAACTTTGTTATATAAAATTACCTGGTCTCTGATGTCAATCTGCCATGGCCATCTTCAGATTTCCTATAGAAAAAGAAGCAACAATAAAAAAGAAAAAACACAACCAACATCACATAGTTCCCATTGAGATTAGAATGTCTTGGACAGGATGGGAATACATCTTGGAACAGTTTGATAATGAGAGACAGTGTTATAGGTGTTTTGCTGAATCAGGATGTTATTAAGAATAGTGCAGATGAAATTAACACCAGAGACCTGGATGTAAAACCTGGATATTTTTGTCAGCTGGCCTTCAGTAGGACAACCAACACCCCAGGATATTGAAAATGAGCTTTACTAAATGAAACAGATCTTACTGTACCAATTTATGGAATTTTTAGGATGCAGAGGCTGCAGCTTTTCCTGGTGTCAAATGACAGCCTTATTTGATAACGCCCTAAGGAGTGTGAATTAAGTGGATTTGTATCCGTAGGGACATAAGAATGTCTGAGCCTCCAGGCTTATGCCAGGAGATTTCTAACCTGAAATTTCTTTTAGGTGGCAAGGCTCAGAAGCCCTGCAATAAGCACCTTGGCAAAAAAATAATTCAGCAGTTCTTTGAAATATGGAATTTTTCTGAGTGGGTGTTAGCAGTCAACCTTATTGGTTTGGTCAAGGCAGGGACACACATCTGCTTGAGAAGGAAGTTTGCCCAGGGAAACACACTTGGTGTCAAATTGAGCACATTGGAAGATGTATGGTGTGAAAAGCATAATATAGGAGGTTCCCAAGGATGTCTTGATAATCAAGGTAATAACTTCTGAGAGAAATATCTAAGTGAGGACTTTTGACATTTATTTTCAATGTTAAATTAAGCTGTACCTACTTGAACCGGGAAATTTCACATCTCTCAAATTTGTATTTCAGATCACTTTCTTGAAAGATATTTTGTATCTATATGAAAAAGAGAAATCTTGAACCAATACAAAAATTAAAAATACACACATTCTCACACTATAATAATGGCTTTAGTACTAAATAACCTTTTCTCAACTACATAAGCAAGGTATTTCTTTGATAATTCACTGATTTTCTCAAATAAGGAATATATTGGGTTCTGACCAGGCTTAGGACCTGAAATAACTCTTTGAGAAGAAAAACCCATCAACAGCAGTAAATGTTAGGGAATTACTGTACCTACAAATACTCTTGAATAAAGCACAAGCTGATAGGTTCTTACCAATTTTTCGACATCAAAGGCAAGGACTTTGAAATCAGCTGATGAACTGTTTTGTAAGGTTGAAGTGAAAGATGTGCCAGAGGCTATTTTAAATATTCCCACATAGCCATGAGTATTCACATCTGCTTCAGCTAGATAATTTTAAAAAAAGGTGTTTTAATTATATAGAAATAAATGAAAAGTATTATATTAGATTTTATTTAACACAGATTACCAATACAATAATTTCTAGATTTTTTACTGCTTTGTGATGACTGATGCTCTGCCTAGTGCTGAGTTTAAAGAAAAAATAGATGTTTTTTGATGTTTACAATAGTTATAACTGTAATCATATTTTTATGAATACTCTTTGCCCCTAGTTCTCATTACTTTCCATTTTGGTTTAGATGTGTTTTCCAGCAACACTGTGTATACATAACGGATACAATGACATGCCCAATTTTGTCTAACAAAAGGGATAGAGATGAACAGGAAGACAAATAGTGAATTATGAGTATTTTTTATGTTCTGGATAAAAAATATTATGAATTATTGCCTCACACTTTACGTATTTGTGCTGTACTCTTTTTTATATGTGTAAACTGGTTTCGATGACAGCACTGGAAATATTCAGTGTCAGAATAGTTAAATTATTTTTGACCTGACCTGTCTCACCAATACATATATGAAATTCTGGGAGAATTTATAAAGAATTTAGACAACTGGTCCTTGCTGCAAATTTAATCTTGATTTTAATATGCTACAGGACATCAGGTATTCATAAAGGAATTCATTACACATTTAAAATATAATTCTTCACTGTGTAACACACTGGAAATTCTCAGAAAATATCTGAATTAGAGTTGATTGATAGCAAATGCCTTTTGCTTACCAGTTGCAGTACCAGTGGCATTTTTGATTGTGTTTGAAGGCATTAACATCAAAGCAAGTTTTAAGACAAAAGCAGATCCCAGAGACTGAAATATTACAGTTCATGGCTTAAACATCGTTATGATGGAGTTTTTCCCATTATGGCAAAGCTGCATAAAGAGGCTGTGATCACTCTCCTCCCTGAAGCCACCTCCTAACAGGAACCTGGGCATTCCCACCTGGCCCAAATGTGTATTAATTCACAGGATTCTGTGTTTTTCAAGAAACTGTTACCACGAAGAAGATCAACAGGATCAAGATCCATGGAGTGTTGATATTTTCTACTTAATCTGTTTCTACCTTACTCTCCCCTCCCAGTCCCCTCTTTCCTATTTCTTCCTTTTTATCTTACTGTTAGATAAAACCCATAATATTGATTTTGGCATATGGTCTCATTTGCACGTCAATTTGGGCAGAGGCATTTCTAAATAATTTAATAACTGAATAAAAGCAGATAAGCAATAAATACTACAACAAACAGTTTATTATGGAAGGCATAGCATAATGACACCAATTTAATATCAGCTAATAATAGTAGAATGCTTTGAGCTTCTTTGAAGGCTTTTCCTTAAAATAATTTCAAATCTGTTTAAAAAATACTTCTAAATAGCAAAAGCCCTTTTAAATTATACATCAACTATGATTAAAATATTTTATAATCATATTTCTACAAATTTTTGCCTATTTTTCTTCTAAAAACAAAGTCATTAAGTAAAACCCTGTCTCTATATTCAATAAGACACCCTTTTATTTTACTGGAGTGTGGTAGCATTCTAGTAAGAAGGTAAGAAAGTTGGTAGGTGGTGCAGTTTTTAAAATCTGGAAATAAAAACAATGGCAACTGAAGGAACAAATATGATATTCTGACATAATGGCTTTGGTTGATTGTTTTTATTTTTTTAATGTCTTATAGAAAATTCAGTCTTCATGAAAATTTAGCTGTCAGAATGAAATGCTATGGATTTTTGGTTAATGAAAGCACTAAAATCATCAATGTAACAGAATATTTCTTCAGCAACAAAAGTCGCTTTGAGACTCTCTAGTAGCCCCATATCCCTCACATGTTTTGGAACCCTGAGCTGGGTGTGACCCTCCCACTTATATCCACATTATTTCTTAACCAAAATTTTAATTCCAATTGAAAATCATGAAACATTGATAATTTAGTTTGCTTTGAGTATCGGTAACTTCTTCCCTCACATTCCAAGAACTGAATAAAGGCTAAGAGTGACTTTACCTGAGCTTTACATGGTGCAGGCAGCTGTCTGGCGCAGGAACTCTCTCACACCAATAAATTATTTAAAAATATTTTTTCAATAAAAAATTAATAGATTCCAAGGGTTAGTCCCCACAAACTCTAGGGGATTTTTAGCTTTTCAGTGGATTATTTGTATTCTGATTCAAAACTCATACATGGAGAAAAAGGCAAAATTTCACAGTTTTCCATATTACCTTCACTAATTGATGAATATGGTGGAATTACCCAAACTTTATAGCTTGGATTTCATCTTAGGGACCTTTCCCAAAGCCTAAACCATGAAAATTATTTTATATGCCTTTAGAGAATAATTCCAGTGCTTGTTTTTTCCCCCCTATTTTGTTCACATCAATTTTCAGGGAGGGAAAATACACAAACCCAAGAACAACACTTCCCCTGACCCCAGCATTAAAAACATAGCATGAAATAAAAAAATACAACTACAATTGTAAGGAATTCCTAAAGGTCTGTAGCTAAAGATTGGCTACTTACCTCGTTCCAACTCCTGGATTGATAACCAAGACAGTACAATCAATCCAACACAAATACACACAAAAATTGCAAGTAGAGAAACAAAGAAAATCTCATAGCTATTAAGAGGAACATATTTCCTATCAGATGATTTTTGCAGCTTCATTTCTGTCTCAAAAACTTCTGTGAATTAAGGACTGACAAAAGACACAGCCTGAGAAGGAAAATAATAATCCACATGAACAGATATTTATAGGAGATGCTTGTAAATGAATTACATCATAAAACTTCACTGACATAGGTTTTTACAACATTCCTGAGCAGTCATAATCATGCACAGGATATGCAAATAAGAAGAAAAAGAAATCCACTCAAAGAAGAAGCACTGAAGATACTTGTCTCAGATAAAGAACAAGCAAACCCACAGAAATGTAAGGTTAGTCACTGAATTTGCACTATTTCTTGTAATTTGATATTTTTAAGTGACAATATAAAATATTGCTGCCAAATTTATTGCCTATATAATTTTCTTTTGATAATTCCTTAATTATCCTAAGGGAAATCATGAAGACAACAGTGAAAGACATATCTTTCCTCATTATGCTTAAAAAGTTCCTTTAAAAGTAATTTTATTTATAAAGGAAGTGCTGGGAAATGAATTGTTTAGTAACGTGTCATAGCTCAGCAACGTGTTCAGCACTGAACAGCAATTCAGCAGCACAAATTTAATC
This sequence comes from Taeniopygia guttata, assembly GCF_048771995.1. Lineage (NCBI taxonomy): Eukaryota > Metazoa > Chordata > Aves > Passeriformes > Estrildidae > Taeniopygia > Taeniopygia guttata. Next base: position 7,555,078 of record NC_133024.1, on the reverse strand, counting down.
TGTGTAAGGCATGGTTCTTTGACCACAGAACTGGAGAACTAATCAGAGAAGACATTATGAAATGCATGCTTGTTTTGTATTTTCTTGCCAGGCATAAATGTGCTATGGGATGCAAGTCCTTGATAAAGTTAAAGCACTGTGGATGGCAAGCGCTACTACGATAGTAGAGCAGGAGTAAATTAACAGGCAGTGTAGTAACCAGTGTAACCATCTGGTTATAAATTTAACCTGTCAAAACGCTTGAGTTTCAGAAAAGTAAAGTCATACTGATTCTATGTTTTGGGCTCTGGGGGTTACTGTTTTTGACTCTCAATCAGAGCACCAAACCCAGATTTGTGGTATGACAGTCTTCCTTGTGGAGAATCTGAACACACCAGCCATATTCCTGCCTGTCAAAGGAAAGGGAAACTTCTGGGTCAATCTTTGGAAGAGAGAAGCTTTACTATCTATTAATTGACAGAAATGGAGATAATATAAATTGGGAAGAAATGAGAAAGTCTTGAAATGAGACTCCTGGATGACATAGCAGTTCTCTGTCCATTCTTTGAGAACTGTGGTATTTGAAAGGATTGCCATTTGAAATTATATAAAGCTCTAAATCAAAAACAAAATCTTGGCCTGACCTTCATTTAGTGTAATATCATACCATAATGAAAGCAATATAGTAATATTTCACCTTGATAAAAAGAAATAATTATTTACTTATACCCAAAGTTTTTAAAACTAAATTCAGTGCAGCTTAATCATACTGCCCTGACAGAGCAAGAGAAAACTGAGTCTGTATCTTGCAAACGGATTCGATCTCTGGGTCATCATGCTAGATAGAGTAGGAATTGCTTTTGTATATATTGTATATCACAGACACACACATATATGAATACAAATGTGTGTAGATATAGATGCATACTCATGACCAGATCATATTTGTAGTGCTGAGCACTGCTAAACTGTGGCACAGTAGTGTCTTTGTAACTTTTTGTGCTTTCTCAGCGATAATTTTAATACCCTTCATTTCAAGGGGTTTAAGTTTTGACACCTTTCTGAACACTGACTCTATCACAAAAATTGATGATGTCTCTAAATAATTCACTTGGCTCAGCTATTAGGTTATCCCACACCTAGCAGAGTTGTGCCACCGCAGGGAGTAGGGGAAGGATGTGAAGAGGAGGGAATGACAGAGAGCTGTTATGGACTGACCACAAGCCCTCAGTCCTCATCTCCTTGCACCCCCTGAGGATGGCTATGAATTATTTTTGCCCTGCTGCGTTGAGGAGAGCACTGAGGAATCTTCTGAGTGGGCATCTGGCAGCCAGGTAAGGTTAAATCACTGCAATTGCCCATGCTGCCTGAAACAATACTAGTTTAGTCCTGTCTTATCCCTAATCAAATATTTTTTATTACAAGTTGGAGGAGTTTTGTGCAGATGGACTTTGATTCCTCTCTCATACTTTGCATAATTTTGCTATTTGTATCGATACCATACATAACTAATAAAAGACAAACACTATTACCCAAAGATGCCACTGCATTTTAAATTCTGACTTTACGCTCTAATGGTGAAGAGATTAGCCCAGAGGAGTAAAACCTGTGGCCACTTACAGTTCACACAGATTGATTACAGCCTGGCCAAAGATATAACTTAGCATGGGTAGTCTCAAGTTGGAGTTGTGACTCCTGCAAATGAAGTCATTTGCTAAACAATTTTATTTGGCTATAAGGCCATGGTAGCAATACTTAATAGGCAAGCCTTGGACACTGAGGCAATAGTAATTAAAAGTGAGTTCTTGGATTAATTTGTTTGCAAAATATTATAGTCTGAACTCGTATGAGCTGGCTGTAAAACAATATAAGAACCTATGTTTCCACATTTTCATTTGTAAACCTTCCATATGAGGGGAGCAGAATTCAACAGTGTGCCAATGCTTGCTTGCCAGCAGTCAGGAATTACAGAAACAGAGAGGTTTATGCTGGAAGAGACCTATGACAAGCACCTGGTCCCGCTCCTGCTTGAGACAGGGTTAAGTGAAATTAGATCAGGCTGTTCAGGGCCATGTCAAGGCAAGATCTAAACATTTCCGAGGTGGAAGGCTCCATAAACACTATGCATTGACTCCCTGCATAGTGATTTTATCCTCCCCTCTGTGTCTTATTGGAATATCAGCTGCGGCAATTTGTGTTTGTTGCCTCTTGGGCTTTGCCTTTGCAATTCTGGGAAGAATCCATTTGCCTTCTCTGCAATCATCCCTTAGATATCTGAAGGCAGCAATTAGAAATCCCTATCAGCTTGTCAGGTTCAATCCGTACTGGGACATTGGGTTACTTCACCCCAGATGCTGGACTTTGGACTTGTTGAACTTGGTTGAACATTATGGAGTTTATTCCAGGCCATTTCTATGCCTTTTAATGATGAGCACATCCTGTGACTGCAAACTGCCCTCTAGACATTGACTTCATTTGCTTCTACTTTTATTCCTTGTATAAATACTTTTCTTGTTCATTCTTCTTCTGCAGTCTTAGTTGCATTTTTTTTTTTTTAATTTTCAGCATAATCCTAAAATTTTCTTTTTACTTTAATTTCCTTTGTAGATTGATAGGACTCTTGAAAGTTGGATTTGGAAGGTTTACTGCATGACTAAACTGATGAAATTGTATGATCCATTCAGGAAAAGGGTGAGCTTTAACCACTGTTACTAACAGTTTACTACCACCTACTGCAAGTTGTGAATATTCACAGGTCATGGACACCCTGCAGCAAAGAAATTAATCACCTAAGGAAATAATGCAAAATTAAAAATAAATTAGATTACTCAGTTGAAACGAATAAAATCAGTTGCATGTTATTTTCTAAACTGTAGTTTTATGGCTCTACTTATGAACTTTATGATAAAATAATACAACATGATTTTAAAATACTTTAAATTATATAAAGGCAAATACTCTATTAATGTGATAAAACTCAGAGAAAGATGACAATTTATTTAATGTTGATAATATAGGTTTTTATAATAATTACTATAGCCATACAAGTGAAACTTTAGGTTAGACAATTTTTAAAGAAATAAGCCTTTGACAGGGTGGAAATCTAATGGCTTCACAATTTAGGTCATTTATACTGCATCCGTTTCTGCAATTCCAGTTTTGTAGCCTTATTGGGCTGCTTTTATATCCTTGCTTGATCAGGCTCCAGCACAGGGTGAAAAGACTGCTGACATAGGAGGAGAGGGGATGTTGTACTTAGATAATTCCTCTAATTCCAGACTATCACAAACATACTTAAAACCTGACCTTACATTAATGACTGGCTCTCTGTGGGAAAACATTTTGTCACCCCCCACAGACTTGCACTGACCTATCAAAAAAATGAAAATCAGCTTTCTTTTGACAGCTCCTTTCAGATGTCTAAAGTGTCTGTCCCTTTCCCTATGCAGACATCCAGAGAAGACAAAAAACCAAATCAAAAATCTGCTGTGAAGGTACAGAAAGGGATTATGAGCTATTTTCACCAAAAGGATCAATTTAAAAGAAGAAGTTTAAAATGGAGATCATATGGAAGAACAACTTCTCAGTAATGGTAGAATCACAGACTGGCCTGGATTGAAAGGGAACTTTAAGATCATCTCATTCAACCTTCCTGCTATGGACAGGGACACCTTCCACTAGATGAGGTTGCTCAGAGCCCCATCCAGCCCATGCCTACGCCTTACCACCCCCAAAGTAAAGAATTTCTTTCTGAAATACAATCTAAACCTACCATCTTTTAGTGTGAATCCATTCCCCCTTGTCCTGTCCCTCCAGGTGCTAGTAAACAGTCTCTCTTCATCTTTTCTGTTGGCTCTCTTCAGGTACTGGAACGCCACAATTAGGTCACCCCAATGATGTTCCAGGCTGTTCCAGGCTGAACAATTCCAATTCTCTCAGCCTTTCCTTATAGGAGAGGTGCTCCATCCCTCTGATCAGCTTGATGGCCCTTCTTTGGATGTGCTCCAACAGGTCCATGTTACTCCTGTGCTGGGGACCCCACAGCTGGATTGCAGTAACACCATATTAAAAAAAAAAAAAAAAAAAAAAAAAAAAAAGAGGATGAAAAATATCCATGGTAGTGGTCACCCAGCTGTGACACTTCATATGAAGGGAAAAACATGGACCTCATCTCCTAAAAAAGTTATCAGAAGTTTTAGTTAGAAAAATTTAATTATTTGTGTAATTCATTATTAAATGTTGCTTGACTAAAAGTCACATAATATACATCATTAATGTGTTACTCTCTCTTCAATGATCTTCTTGTGCATGCTTGACTCAGCAAGACATAGCTCAGCAGAGGAGTTAGGGGAGCAAAGGAGTGCATAGTCTTTGTATTCATCCTCTTTTCACCAGTTTCCAGAATAACCCAGCTTGGAGGACTTGTTGAATATTCTGTTTTCTGGAATGTTATTTCTTATCCTGAGGTTCTTAGAGAAGCTCACAAAATTTTAAAAGGGCATGCAGTATTAAAGATGTCAGATTGAGCAGTATTATTTTATTTAAATTGGATTAGAGGTGGAGAGAAAACTATGCTGTAGAACACACAAGTGTAGAACAAATTTGGGAATACTTGTTTTAATAAAAACAAAGGTATGAAGGAACAGCGTCTCCATTTCCCTCCTGAAGTCATACAGTTTATGATAATTAAAAATCCAACTAATTGACCATCCCAAGCCCTCCAAAACCAAACTGGAAGAACCCCAACCTGCTTTCAAGGACATGGAACAAGTCTTGGCCTAGGTTATGTAGGTCTCCATTTGGCTGTGGTATGTCAAAGGTGGGAAGATAGAGAAGGGAATTGGACCTGGTATGTGCCTTCAGTCCCTGAACATTCCCCAAATCCTGGGTCTAAGTGTGTATTGAGCTAGCAATTATTGAAATCTCTGAGTTGATGTCTGGTGGCCTCATCACATTGGAAGATTTACTGTAGTGGGAACATCTTGTGGAGTCATCTGGGTGTTTGCTCTGAGACACTGCCCGAGAACTTTCACATGCACACCCAACAAGCTTCCTAGGGGTGATCACTGAACAGAGGAGATGTATAATGTGCAAAATAATAAAGTAATGGATAATATAGTAATGGATGAGGTAACCAATACATCTACTTTGTGTGGAAAACCATATTGAAACTGAAAAAAGGTTCTGAGAAGTTTTAGATTCCCATCACATGAGGAAATATCTATGTTGCTTTGTGCACTCATAGTTTAAATTCTGACTTCCAGGAAGACCATAACAAATAGGAAGAAAAAAAGTATAAATCCCTTATAGATTTTATACATTCCATGAAAAGTGTTCAGAAATATGGATTAAGCTGAACTATTCAATTAAAAGATCAAAGTAAATTGCTGGCGAGTAATCTGCTTTCATGTTAACAAGTCTATATCAGAAAAGTAATTTAAAAGGCAGTGCTGTCATTAGCAATAGCTCTTCAGACTGTCTTGGGGAAAAAAAAAATTGCACAGAAAGCGAAACTGGAATATATCACCTTTCCCTCAATTTGGAGCAAGGCCTTTTTAAAGCAAACAAAAAACTCTCCTTGTTTCAGCATATCCAGGAAGATCTCACAGGATGGCACTGTGAGGTTCTTTTCTGGGTCAGGCCAGTCTTGTCTGACTGGTTGGCAGCAGCTCAACATTCACTTTCTCTTCTCAACAGTTTCCAACAGAGAATCAAAGAATCTTATTTTAAGTCAGACTCAGAGAAATATGTTTCTGAATATATTATAATAAAAAGTGGGGATAATTAAAAGTATCCAGAAAGGAAATCTGTGATTAATCCAGTTGACTTCAGCAGAAGTGATCACAGAGCCAGCAACAGGCTTGGAGAATAAAGGAAGATTTTCACCTAACTTTAGAGACCCTATGGTGAGGGTAAGAATTTGCTTCTGGAATCAAATCCTTCTACACTGACTAAATATCATAAATAAATATTTTATCATAAATGTCTTATTTTTAGTAAATTAAAATTAGATAAAATGGGAATAACATGATGCTTTGCATTCAAAAAATAAACTGATAGACTACATTGAGTTAATTAGCTGAGTTTAAAGAACTACATGCACCTACTTCCTTATGTTCCCCTTTTTCAGGGGAAAAAAGGTGTGGATCGTGGAAAAACAAAGTGAAGACAATAACAATCAAGAAGAAAACAGAAAACAGCATGAACCATCTGAGCAATGGAAAGAGCATGTCAATGCAAACTTCTCTGTGACCAGTAAATGGGATGAGTTAAGAACAGATATAGCACACAAGGGAAAGAATCAGAGTCAACTCAGCTGATAACACTGCATGGCAAAATGGGCAGGAAAAAGACAAAGGTCAAGGGGAAGTAGCAGCATTATTGCTTCTCTGAATTCTCTGATTAATTGATGTAAATTGATGCCAGTGTGGAGCAGTCACTGAAAACAGCAATAAATTTACCACAATGTAATAGTTTCTATGAATAAAACAAATCACAGGAACATTGCTGTGTATAAAGATTTGTGTGCCTTGTAGGCTTATATGGAAGCATTGAAAATAAAATTCAAGTGTCAGGGGAATGATTCTCCTCTTTCATTCTTACCTTTTGTTCTGAATGATAGAATAAATGCAAACGAAGTTTTCTATACTATACATCACAGGGCTTTGTCAGTATGTATTTGTTTCCAAAGAAGTTTGAAAGAAAACCTTCATCTCTGTTTGCAGGTTAAAGGGCCACAAAACACAGAACAGGGAAAGGTCTGAAACAAGAACTTAGATATGGGGTAGTTTAGCCTCTATGTGTCCTATGTAAACCACTTCTGCAAAATATGGGGAAAAATCTGGGCAAAGTTATCTGTATTAAACTCCATCTTCATCTTTTGTGTAGTTTCCAGCACTCTTTCCGAAGTTTGTCCATGATACTTAGAAAACTGTAATTCCTGATGAATATTCAGAGATTTTTGTCTCAAAAAATATGTAAAATGGGAATATTCATATTCAAATAATTAAACCATTAAGATCTGTATTTCATTAATGTTATTTCAACTGTTCAATGAACACTCTTGACTGCAGATCTTGATAAGCATTGCTGTGCCCTGTTCTACAGGTTGGCTTCCTTAAAAGGCCATTAAATTTTAACTATTAAAAATATGAATAGCATTTGTTTCCCTGAAATTTAAGTACTTTAAAATCCTCAGGTCCTCTTGCTAAATATCTATCTCTTTTAGACCAATAGATATTTAAACTGATCTCTTTTCTTAAGACTCTGAAAAACCCTAACTATAGGTATCTCCATAACATGAGAAGTAAGAAATGCTCAAGGAGAAATAATTATCTCTGTTGCTAACTTACACAATCAATAATACAAAGATTGGAATGATTTTGGAAATCTGTACGTGAAATCCAATCTGGCTTTATGAAGCATTTGTTCTCCTGCGTATCTGTGCTGTGGATATAACATTCTTAACTGCCTGAGATTCTGCAGGCCAGATCATAAGAAACAAACCCTCAAATTTCTCTATTATTATACCTTTTGTTGCCACCTCATGTGGTTACTTTTCTGTTGCCCACATCAGGCAGAGTAAAGGAAAATCAGATACGTGGGTCAGAAACAGATTACACAAATAAAGGGAGAAGATAGGAAGAAGTAAATCTGAAATCCTTGCCATTCACTCACAAAATGAGGTGAAAGCTGAGACTGGAGAGGCTGTAAAAGAGAACTGATAAGCATTTACATAGTGCTCAGTGTGTCAAATGTGAGAATAAACTTACTCTCTAAATATAGATATTCCAAAGCATATTGGCAGCATGACATTTTTTTGATGTTAAAAATTATCTACACATCCTTCCAAAAACTTTCAGCCTCAGCCTTGCTCCTTTCCTTTTGAAATTTGTAGTGCAGCTTTCAGTAGAAGCTTAGCCTGACTTTAAAAAGATTTATATCAGTGCAGAATCCTTTGAAAAATCCCACTTTTTACTTAATGTAGCAGCAAGACAACAATTATGTGTGGGTTTTGGAGGAAAGGTATGACAAGGCAACACTTCTACTTCATTTTAAAAGATTCCCCAAACCAGGTAACACAGATGTCAAGTTAGAATACTAAATGATTTGGTCATTCTTATTTTCTTGTCCTCTGTACATGACCCTCTAAATAACTACTGAACTAAAAGTAACTTATATTATTTTAGATACATGTGGAGAGATATTCAGGTCAGACCTCTATGATAATCCATTTAGCTTCTTGTGTCAAATTAACTTTTCACATTGGAAATTGACAAGATGATAAATAAACAAAATTAAGTACAATTGGTTTCTTGGTCTTATTTTTAACACAATAATTATTTTAGCAGTAGCTGACAGGTAGCACAGAAGGATGAAGAAAATGCTGTTGGATTTTGAAAACAACTAAGCATATAATTATTTTCTCAAAGATTCAAATAACTGGGCTCATCTATTTGAACAAGAGTTCAAATTTGGGTCATTGTGTTCAAATTGTTTTTTATTTCAAAACTCTTTAAACGCTCCCAAGATACTGAATGGGAAAATATTTTATATCTCTCTGCTGTTGAATCTATCAACAACTTCTTTTCTTTAATGCCTATGTAAATTGGGAAAAAAAAATCTGATATCAAACACAGCAGAGATATTAACAATGATATTTGAAATTTTATGGCTTTTTTCTATTACAAGACTTCAGCATCAATTTGTCTTCATTTAAAAATTGGAATTGCCACTGAAAAACCAATGAGAACTGGGCAACTGGACTAGTCTGTGTGGAAGGATTTACATCTCACTGTAAATCAACTCTGACAGATTTCATATGGTTTGGAGGAAAAGAAACAAACAAAAACAAAAAGAGAAAAAAACTTGCTCTTTAAGTCAGTCTAAAACATTGCAAAAGCATAACAATTATTAGAAACAGATCAAATGTAGTGATGTAAAAAATCGGGGCTTAGAGAACCCTTACAGAAGTGACCAATATTTCAGATTTCATATATGTTTTCCCTTGTAGGAAGGAAGGGACAGGCAATGGGAATGGGATGATTCAGTGCAATTCTGCAAAAAGCATTTAAAAACTTGCAAACATATCTGCATTTTCAGTTGTATTCATCTAAAACTATACAATTACACAAATGTTTTAGCATTTCCAACTAACATATATATCAATTATTTCAATAGAAAAGTTATAAAAGCAAAAAAGCAAACCCCTTGATTTTCTCCTAACTTTGCAGAAACAACACATTTTGAATCAATTTACCTCTAAAAATATGTCTTATTAAGTACAAGCCCAGCAGATGGATTTGAGATCTCTGCTTTTTTTTTCATTTACATATAGAATTGATGAAAGATTGCAGAAGTGGAACCAAGTTTGAAATTCTATTGCTAAAAGGCTGCAGTTCCCTCTCTCATACCTCTGTCAATTCTTCAAATTATAAATGGAAAATTAAACTGTTTCAGTCACAAAAGACTGAACTTGAATTTAAAATTATAAGATTATATTGAGTTGAAAATAGAATTTTAGGAATCATTGTTAGTGTACAACTGTATTGCAAGATTTTCCTGTTACTACCAACTGAAATAAATCCATATGTATTTACTGATTGTCTTGGGAACAAAAACTTTTAGCAGAGTCTGCTATAAAATGGTCTGAAAGTTTCTGCTCTGAAAAAATAAGGACTTTTAAATCTTACAAGTTTTTAGAGATTTAAGTCGGCAGAACAAGACAGATGCAACATTAAGAATCTGTAAATGCTGAATGAATCCCACATATTTTATAACAAATATTAAGCTTCTATTTCTTTTCCAGGAGCAAGAAATAATAACCATGATTGATGATTGCTACTAAATAAACAGATACAACAATATAATCTAGTTTATTTTAATTTTTTCTGTTTTTATTATTTCTTAAGTAAAATCTTTTCCTACACTGTAGCACTTGTCTGACTTTCTTCCATGAGCTTAGAGTTTCATTTTGGGACACTAAGATCCTGCATTTTCCTTCTCTCACCCAGTAATACTTGTTCTTGCTGGTTTTCTTTGAGACTTTAAGATCAAGTTTATCCAAGAGAAAAGCAAGGTCACAAATAATAAAGTCAAATTGTGTCACCACTTGTATTTTTGCAGCATTTTCAAAAAAAAAAAGAGTATGTGGAGGCTGAAAACAGCATAATCTCTCACAAAAAAATGATTTTCACTGCAGTCACATGTGAACACATGAAAAGTCAAATATAAAGAAAAAGGGTAACATTTAATGGGGAAGCAGGCTAGTAAAATGCCTATTAAATGGTGTAATAGTACAACTGTACAAATGATAATATTTATACAAATTCTAAACACTTGAGAAGTAAAAGTATAATGGAATTATAATATAATTTCTTCCTGATGTATAATTTCATATGTTCTGTATTGGCTAGAAATTATGTGAAACGAATTTAAATACTTAGAGATATTTTTGTTTAAAAATTGTTTCAAGCCATCTCCTATAAATACATGAAAAAACATGATGCTTTTGAAACAGATGAGGTTGTAAATGGCATTTACACCACCCCTGGGAAAGTCAACAAAATATACTTGGTCATTCAGAAATCACAGAAATGGAGACAAACCATTTGTTAAATAAAGGACAGAAGCTGAATTTTAACTTAATTTCTAATAACTAAAATGTTCAATCATCTGTTAAAAAATAAAAATACAGAGAATTAGGAGACATTGTGTCCAAAGTGAGATTTAGGTTTGGTCGGATGAAAGTTAAACATGTTGGAAGGCTAAGCCAGAAAACTATAAAAAAATACAATCCAGTTAAAAAATACAAGAAATATCAAAAAAGGTAAAATGAAAAAAAAAAAAGAGAAAAGGTAATGTATTTTGAAAACACCACAATGTATAGACTAAACTATGACACAATATGGAAAAAAATCTGTCAACTATGAGTAATTCAGGTATTAATTATTAAATTTTTTCTTTCTTAAAGAAACTCATTGTTTACTCTTCTCTACTGTAATGTGAAATTTTGCATGTTACAGTGAAGAAAGAGTCTGTTAAGCACTATTTAAGCTGTTGAAAGGAACTGTGAGTATATACTGGGAGGCTGAAGAGGGACATTTTGTCAAGACCTATAGTGATAGAATAATGGGTTCAAATTAAAGGAGGGAAAATTTAGGTTAGATATTAGAAAGAAATTTTTCCTTGAGAGAGTGGTGATGCCCTGGCACAGGTTTCTCAGAGAAGCTGTGGGTACCCCATCGCTGGGGGTGTTCAAGGCCAGGTTTGATGGGGCTTGGAGCAACCTGGTCTAGTGGAAGGTGTCCCTGCCCGTGGCAGGAGTTTGGAAAAAGATGGTCTCTAAAGTCCCTTCCAGCCCTTTAACTGTCTATGATTTTATCCTGACTTGCTGAAGAATGAGAAACACGTTCACCTCTCAAACTTTGTATAGAAATCTGTCTACTAAAGGTGTGAGAGCAGCGCATTTGCCTGCGACGCTGGAGCCTGGTTGCAGGGAGCTGGGAAAGGGTGCTCTAAATTTCCCTTCCAAATTTCCAAAGAATGTGACTTTGTTGCCATTAAAGCTGTATAGGGACAAACACACACCCAGTGACTCCTACAGAGGTGCCATAGCTCTTACATTGACACCACCACTTCCAAACCATAGCAAGGAATTCCAAAGGTTCAATAAAATGCAAGCCAGTGTTGTTCCAATGTTTTTTCATTGTTAAGCATGATGTTATATGGCATGGAATATCCCTCTGACCTGACTTTGTCCTACCATGCTCACTGTGGGAGTCAGAATGGGGAGTAGAGACAACCTTGGCTCTGCTCAGCCATAGCCAAAATATGAGAGAGTTTCAGACACAATTACAAAACATGGTGTCATACAGGCTGCTAGGAGGAAAATTAACTCCACCCCAGCTGGACCCAGTACAATAGATAAAAAGAATAATACTTAATCTAATGAAGCAATTTAGTGAGTAAATAAATATTAATTAAGTAGATTTGATAACCACTACATCTACTTCACTGGTATGAAGCTTTCACATTGGTGACAGCTGGTGACACTAAATGACAAGGTAAAGACAGGAAAAAAAAGAAAAGTGAAGGTGATTTTTCCAATACTTACCACTATAGGGAATTTTAAACTCCTGGGTAGGAAACCTTTAACTAACAGATCAATTTTGAAGAGCTGCAAGAAGATATGAACCTCTGCATTAACAAAACTCACAGTCAGACCAATATTGTTAAAACTCATACTCCTTGCCTGATCTACCACCCTTTTGGAAACAATATATTCATTATCAAGAGGCAGCAACTGTGTTTATTGCTGAATCTTAGTCTCTGCACAGTATTCTTATTTTAACTCAGACAAATAAAACATGGTTTTCTCTTTCCATGTAAGAAAACAAGTTTTTTCATTCTCATGGATCAGGTTTTATACTACTGTATGAACTGCTGGGATTTTTGCTTTGTGCTACAGGATTTACACTGACCATCCCTTATTTTGCAGTATGTTTATCTTTCAAAGTCATGTTCCACTGTGCATTGAAGTCAATATTACAAATTTGAAAGAGACATTTGACTGCAACATTTCAACTGGGCTCACTGAACAACATACCAGTAGTGATAATTTTGGGACCTGCTGGACAGCAGTCTATTTTTGGACACTTTAAGATGTATCTTTAAGCTTAAAGTACTTCTTCATAAGGAGTGGTTAATGTACACAGATTTTAGGCTCCTGGTATATCAAAGGAACTTTTCCAATAATTTCTGAAAGTTTCTGAATTAGTGGAAGGTGTCTCTCTGTCCACTGTAGGGGGCTGGAACTATTTGATCTGTAAGGGCCTTTCCAACCCAGACTATTCTGATTCCATGAGAATATGTAATACAACATTAGACTATGTCAATGTGAGTGGGAAATAGCTTGTTTTCACCTGTATGACATCCTTCTATTGGTTAAATGCAAATTTAGGCAAAGCCCATCTGTACCCCTAACAGATTTCTCTGAGTCACACCACCTTTTATGCTTTCTAAGCACATTCTGGATTCTCTAAAGGAGAGGATTTTTTGCCACTGGGCTATATCAGATTAAAATTGTGCTCCCTGAGCTGGCTCAGCTAAGCCAGACATGACTGAAGAGGGGTTAGAGAGAATTAACCCTTCACCCCATACCACTGAACTGCACACAGAAAACAGCATGTGGCCCTCTCATGCTGCCTAACAACATCAAAGCAAATCCAGGCAGGTGATCCCGGGGATTGTGGTGCTGATGAAGTGATACATAGGTTATGTAGCATGGATAAGGGAGACAAATTCAGGACCTATAGCCAGGCTCAATTCAGTGGGCTGCATATGGAACCAGAATCTGGCAGCCTTGCAAACACCCTGAGTCCATTGCTACTTCCTTGACCCTAAATATCAATGTAGGCAAAGTAAGTAAACTAATTATAGGTTCTTTTTTTTTATATAATTTTAAAAAGGGCTTTTAAGCCAAGAACAGAAACTTTCAGTTCTTAAAAGCTTTCAATTCTTAAAAAAAGGGAGTTTTGGAAAAAGACAGGCTTTCCTGTTTTGGAGTCAATCTAAAATTGTAGCTAAATGAAAAAATGAGGACAAAAAAACCTCTTGCTTTTGGTGTTTGGTTTTTTTTTTTTTTTTTTTTTTTTGTGGTTTTTTGTTTGCTTTGGTTATTTGGGTTTGGTTTTGTTTTTTGTTTTTGGCCTCTGTGTTGATCTCATCCAGACTTGGCTTTTTGCCTGGTCATTTCCTAGTGCCCAATGGGAAACATCAAGGAGGCTGATGCATCAACTTGCTATCTGCAAACTAAGAAGGAGAAAAAGAAAAAAACCACCAATTTCATGGCACAAAGAGTCTAAAGCGATACTGTAGGGAAAAGATTTCAAATGTCATTACCTGCTGTCAGAAATGGATCTTTAATGGCAGATAAAAGCTGACCGTGTCCCTGAAGTAAAATAAACCAAAGAATGACAGCAAAAGATATTCAGAGGGAGTGAAAGAAAAGTGCTTTGCTTTGGAATCAGGCTATAAGGAAAAGTGCAGCTAAGGATAATACATTTTACAATCCTCCCCAGGCTGTATTAGTCCTCTTACAATTTTGGAGAATAATAGAACTAAAATGTTCTTTCCTGGAGCTGTGAGTTCAGCTTCATTAGGTCTTTTTTCCGTATATTGGAATTTAGATAGCAGGGAGATATGTCCCTTTCATCACCCAAAATGTACAGATACAGATCATTAAATCACCTCTTCTCATATCTGGAAGTATCAGCTAAGCTTAGGGATGTAGTGCATGTTTCTCCAGAAACAGAGCACCATTTTTCTAGGAATTATGCCAACTAACTCATAAATCCAGCTGGTCATAGTTGGAAATTGATGTTAACAGGCCTGATCCAAAGCCCACTCAAACTGGGAGACTCTCACTCACATCACCATTGCAGCCACCACTGGTTGTAGAGGAAGTCCCAGGATATCACAGAATAGTGATTATATTTATAAAAAATATTGTAATAATCATACTTGAATTTTAATCTTACCACACTTCATATTTAGAGTGGTTAAATAAAACTGAAATTCAATGTAAATATCTCAGATTTCAGTAGTATTTTAAATCTATATTAAAATACAGGTTTTTAAACATATATTTAATTAAGAAACAATTTTAAAGTTTAAAAGTAATTTTCTAACAAACTGTAATGCATATGTCATTGAGTTATTACATTTATAAAAGAGTCAGCTTAGTTTTAATCTATTCTCAGCATATAAAAGGAAGCTAAGCCACATTAAAAGTCCCTACATTATTGCAACTAATAACTACTTGAAAACCAATGAAGTTTAACATGTACATTTTAACAAGGGTTTAGGTGAGATGGTGATGATCTTCAGAATGGTTTTAGAATAACTTGCATATTCATGAATACTAAACAAATTAATTGTTGAGGGAAACATATTGCTGCAGCAGTTGGAAAATCAGCAAGAGATAATTAAACCTGATTCATAATTTTAACACTGATTCAGTAAAGTATGGAAACACACGCTTAAAGCTAACACAGAGCTGGTAAGTCTAGTCAGCCTCAAAGTGAAGTAAAAAGCCTGAGGAATGTCTGTTAAACCAGAGAGATTATCCAAGGGTAGAAAATTAGTTGGAGCATGAAAAATAAAATTTTTAAGGGAAGATGTGCCAATAAAACCAGCAAAGGAGCAAATGTTGTTTCTTTATTAGAAATTTCAGCCATGTCCATATGGGTAGAGAAGTGAATATTGCAAGAGCGGATCAGGGCCTTAGCTCAAAGTGTTGGTGATAAAGTCCTGGTGACAGAGTACTTAGTGTTAAACATATGCTTTCAGCTAACTGGATCTGAGGAAATTTTTCTTAAGGTGTTTAAAAGCCCCCAGACATCTCTCTAAATTAAACTATTAGTGTTAAAGGAATTTAGAAAGACTTTTACCATGCAATATAGTTATAAAAAAAAATGTAAAAGACCTGACCAAAACCCCCAAATCTACTAGTGCAAGTTGAATTCCCAGGCCAAATGTCTGGAAAAGAATGAAAAATAATCAAATTCATTTTAAGCATCTCAAATGACACATAGATGTTAGGAAAATATAGAAATTAGAACACGGACATTTGAAAAACATTTCACTCAGAAAAATCTCATTAAGCTTTTTTTCCTTCTAGGTTTGGTACCTGGAAGGAAGCCTGTGAAAGGGTTCCATAAGAATTATATTTCAGCAGAAACAACTGCTTAACAACATTATTCCATGTAAACATAGTTCTATGTATGCGAATTTAAAACATACATATTTTATTTCTTTGCTGTTTCTGATTAACTTCAAATAGAAAGGTTTTGCTATTGATTTGAATTAGTCTTTATTGTGATTTGTCCAACAACAAAAAGATTTTTGCCATTGATTTGAGGTAGTCTCGATTGTGCTTTGTTCAATAACTAAAAGATTAAAAAGTGGAATATTTTATTCTTATCAGATTAATGGCAAATACTCATTCAGGGTTGAAAATGTTTGACGGTGAAACAGATATAAAGGAAGTAAATTCATCTTTACTGACATTGTAGTGCTTTCAGGTTACAAAAAACAAGTGTCCTCTCCTATTTTACAGTGATTTCTAATCTTACATGAAAGTATTTTACAGATTTCTGAAAAAAAAAAAATTCTTTTTTGAGAAAATATTTTTTTTTGAAAATCAAAACAACAAAAACCAAAACACAACTCACACACCTCCAAACCCTCCAAAAATAAAAGGGTTTTCATTATTCATATTCAAACATTACCCTGAACGTTTTAATCCATATGTTTTGCTCCGTGTGTTTTTGGTTCTAGGTACTGCTTTTTAAACATTCTAAGATCTCAAGGAAAACCAAGGCTTCCCTCTGTGAAGGATTAATCTGCCCACCGGAGGGCAGTGCTGCTCTTTCCGAATCCCATATTTTTCCTCCTTTATTTGGAAGGGAAAAAAGGACAAGAATCCTGGGTTTCAGGGTGCATCTCTGCAAAGTGCAGTGTACTGCTGCTCTTAGTGTTGCTCTGACACCTTAGGATAGGAAAAACACACAGAAATGTTCCCAGATTTATGTTCTGGATGGAGTTACCTAACCACTGAAACCATGTACGCATGAAAACTTCATATTGATACTTCCACAATTGAGTTTCACCCTGATTTGACAATACTCAGCCTATGCAACTTTGATACAAATAATAGATCTCAGTTTGAATTACATAAAAAATAAAGAATTTAACAATAAACTCTATTTCTGAAAATGCCAGCCTTGATTTCCTACTCCAGAGAAACATTTTCCTGATTTATTATTATGGTTACAGTTATGAAATTTTAGAAAATAACTACAAACAAACTTGTTTCTGGTAAAAACTGCAGTTACCAGAGATTGTTCATCTTATTCTTCAAGCATTACATTTTGGTCTCTGAGTAATTATCAAAATAGTTTCATTCTTTCATCCACTTGGAAGCTGATGATCAGACAGACCATGCTAGGACAATTCTGCTTCTTGATAAAAGGATTGCCTCTTCCTAAAAATCAGGAAAAGAAATGCATTCCAGATGGCTACACAGACTCCTTAGGTGTGGATCCTTCAGCAACACACACGTTTATGTATCTGCCAGACTAAGTTTTTTATTCAAATCCTTGAAAAAAAGTAGCACACCACCAAAAATTAATTTAGACTATTTTTTTGAAAACTTTGAGAAAGATAAAAAAGGAGTAAAAGCTGTTGTTGTTTTTTATTCAGAAAAATAGAGATGCTTTTTAATTAGCCTTTGTTCTTACTCTCTGTACTGTACTCATTAAGATTAGACAAACATTCCTTAGGTTCTATGTAAATATTGCTATTTAATCATCTTCATATGTGTGAAAAGGATACAATGGATTATAATCACTCAGGATTTCAGCACAGAAAAATAAAGCTTCAAAATTTTTTTTTTCATGTTTACAGAACCCAGAAATATCCTACACAATTTCTAAGGTGATACATCTCCAGCATGGTGGTGATTTTATGCACAATTTAGTGTAGTCTCTTCTACAGGGTTTTTAATGAAATCCATCCAAGCTCAACAACAGCTGTAGATGGGAAATAAGATTGAATATGTCAAATGAGATTTATGTGTGGGTCATTATTTCTAGGCAGAAGAGAATGATAGCTGTCTTGGGGAAAGAATTACGGTCCTGAAATTCTCATCCAGACACATGGGTTTCAAAAAATATATTAATTACAGGAATGAGGATGACCTGTTTGTGAAATTAGAGTCCTTTTTAGTTGGATTCTATAGTTTAATTGCCAAATTAAATTAGATTGCTTCTTGAAAAATAATTTCCAGGGAACATTTTCCTAGATAAATGTCAGTGAATCCAACTTTATTGTGATTATATCTCCCTGTTTCTTGTTTTCCACTCTTGTACTGGCACCACTTGCACTTCTCACAACTGCAGAGGCAGATCTGATCTGATATTAAATTAGGATAAATTTTGTGTGGTAATGACAAGGCTCAAAATTCAACTTGCTGCATGTCCCAGAAGTTTTATATTGTCACCTTACAGCCCCTCTCCACATCCACAGCTCACTTCTAGTAAGATCCCTGTGTCTTCAAATTCATTGATTTTTAGCTGCACAACAAAAATCCATTTGGATGTTTTCATAATGTTGGACCATAATCCGACACTATGAGGAGAACGATAGAAAGTTCATAAACAATTATTATATTTCATTGTCTCACTGCTAAAGGGTTTTACACTGACAGACTGAAAATAATCAAATAATTAGTAAATAGGGAAACTCAGCTCACTTCTCTTAACCTTTGAACAAGGAGCATAGAGAGCTAAATAACCACAAATTACCTGAAAAATGACACTGATATTTCAGATGCTGTTGACATAGTCAAAAAGGGCATTTGAAGAAAAATAAGAGGAAAAATAGCTATCAGCGGATGAAGAGCCTCTCTGTAGCTAATGTATCTACTTGTACTTTTTTCTAACTCTTTATTTAAATTATGGTTTAATTTTTCTTTCAATGAGGGCTGGTGGAATCTGCTGTTTTAGCTGGAGGTACCATAGGTAAACTCTTCTACAGTTTAATTTTATATGTACTTATCTTCCCATCTTCATCACCTATTGTGAATGTTGTGCTAGGCCTTGATTTTGCCTCACGGTTTACTGTAACTTAAAAATATATGTGCAAATAATTTTTGCTTATTTCCTTGCACAGACCTGCTGGATGAATAGCACTGAACACCATTAAAAATAAGGTGATGGGTTGAGGGGAATATACATTAAACTTGGGGCCAAGAATAAAAATCTTAACATAATAAAAATTTTAACATAAATGGAAATGAAGAACACTAACACATAGTTCAAACTAGTAAATAAAAAACGTCACTATAAAACCTTACAACATGTACAGAAAGACTTACAAATTATCTGTGTCTCTAATGTGTTATGCTCACCTTTTGTGAAAATTTTCTTGAAGCAGAGAAATCTAGAGTGGCATCAGCATACCAAAGGCTTCAGGAGAAGGATGCTGATGGTGGATTTTCTTGTGCCTTACTGTCGGAACTCAAAATGTCCCTCAGACATTTTTGGAGGTTCTGGGCCCAGGTCAGAAGCGTTTGAGACCCTGGCAGGCAGCTGGAAACAGCTGTGATTTTGGATTTGATCCATGGAATGATTTACCAACCTTGCAGGAAGAACAAGAAGTCACAAAAGTCTAGGTATTATAGTAGAAGTAGTCACAAAGTAAAGGGAAGAATTTTGGAGTGCTGTACAGGGGGGTCAGAGGTTTTAAGATGGAGGGATTTGGGCCGGTCTTGTCCTCCCTCTTTCTTCTTCCTTACCCTCATGTTCTTGGTGATGTTGGCACCCACAGATTGGTTTAGAGTAGAAAAGCACCATTTAATATAGGTAATAGGCACTGGGGAAAAACTGTAAACATGTAACATGTAATGTACCATATAAAAGACAGCAGCAGCCCTGGGCGGGGAGAGAAGCAGCAGTCGGGAGTCAGAGAGGATGTCAGGGTGTGTGTGTGCCTCTGCCTGAGCTGTGAGCAAACCACAGCAGCTCAAGAAGAAAATATTTTAGATAACTTGCAGTAAACTACCTTGAGACCAAACAACAGAACACTACTGAGCTTTTCTTTGGAAGCACGGGTTGGAGGAGAAGCTTTTCCACCACACGGAGCCACCCCTGACCTAGGGTGAGCTCTGGCACCTCACCTGCTGCCTTCCCTCTGCTCCCAGAGGAAGGGTGGAAGATGCTCTACAGGCCCCTAGTAGGGGCTGCCTGGGTCTGCATCCCCTTCCCTGGTAGCGCTTCCAGAGCTGGAGCTCAGACAGGCTGGGCAAGGGGAACCCAGCTCAGCCCTCCTCAGGCTGAGGACACTCCATGGAGAGAGCAGTGCAAAGAACACCCAGGAGAAAACATAATACTGATAGTTCTAAGCAGGTTACCTGAGGCTGTCCTAATAATTTTTCTTGGCCTCAGGGAGAAAACAGTTTGTTCCATGTATAAATGATAATCATCCTGGGGTAATGATTAGAATACCAACTTGCTGCAATGCACTAAATTGTTACACCAACTCACTTTGATATTTTCTAGAAACTAGAAATAAAATTAAGGGAATACTAGAGACACCTGAATTTGTATAGGAAAGTTGATTTTTGCAAAAGTTAATAGCTAAAAGTAAAACAACAACAAAAAATTCCTATCGTTTATTTACGCTGTAACTGTTGTGAAGCAGCAGGAACAGCTTCCACAATCAGCCTACTTCTGACTAAGTGGATCTAGAAGATGTACATGTAGAAAATGATGTTATATTATCTCTTTGAATAAAGTCATTGGGAGAGAAAATTTAGCCTATAGGGTCATTAATGAATCAGGAAAAATAAACTACCTCAGACTGAAAAAACAAAGAATATTTATTTTCATTTTACTTATTTGACTTGGGAAAACATTCTCTCCCTTTTCTATTCCTTTTTTCTCCCATCAGAATAATCCTGTACAGGAATCCAAGTGATACATGAAGGATTCCTTCACAGATAGGAAGATTGCTTACTGGGATACCATTAGCTATGCAAAGAATATTTTCTATGATCAGCCTGTGTCAGTTGCAAGAAGAAATAACGATCTTTCATCCATATAAATGCAAACAGGTACAAGCTATCTGTAATAAATAATACATTCTGAGAGAGTCTTCCAAACAAGGAATAGGAAAGATGGACTTTTCTTATAAATATAATCAGTCCATTAAGAAAATGCATGTTGACATTTCCTATGGCAGCAGACACCTACAGCTCCTCTCACGGAAGTTCTGAGCAGTCATCCACCAGCTGTCTTTCCACTTTTCCTGGGTCAGAATTTCCTGAGCCAGTCATGATACCTCAGTTACTGAATAGTGTATTTGAATGTCTTTGATTTGAAGAGGTTGGTGATTACGTTGTATTTCTTTAGACACTTCCAAAGCATTTGAGGCTAATACATACCATGCAGGCCCTCTGATGTGATCTAGAGAAGAACAAAATATCTTTCTGAATTCTTCTTTGAGTAAAGATAACCTTATAATCCCCCACAATTAATTTAGCTATTCTGGGAGTTTTGAATTCACGCCTGCTTAACTCCCAACCATTGGCTCAACTGCCGCTCCAGTTTTGTCCTGACAGATTCCCTATGCTAAGGCCTGATGGATGCCCTGTTCACTGACAGAACAAGGTGCTGTTGGGATGCAATATCAGGAGGGAATAGAGGCCATTTTGCAGCCATTATCACCCTAAACTCACTCTTTCCTGAAGATATCACCACCTGCCCTTTTGCATAGCAATTGTCTGGAAGTCTCTTCAGAATCCAGTAAGTAATGGATGTAGTATAGACCAGACTTCCAAGGTGGAAGGTATAAACACATTGGCTTACATCAAGCTTAGCCTTAGGTGTACCAGAGGAGATTCAGGTTGGACATAAAAAGGAATTTCTTCACTGAAAGAATCATTAAACACGGGAATGGGCTGCCCAGGGTAGGGGAGCAATGATTCCCTGAAGGTGTTACAGAAACGACTGAACTTGGCACATGGATCCGTGGTCTGGTTGACAAGGTGGTGATCAGTCAGAGGCTGAACTCAGTGATCTCAGAGGTCTATTTCAACCATAAGGACTGCATGATTCTTTGAAAAATTATTGAAACAGTTCCAGCAGCAGCCGGACTGCTGAGGCTTTTGTGCATCCCAGAGTGATGCAGGGGAGGAAGATGAAGAATGAGTGCTCTCATCATTGTCTAGGGAACCATTTTGCTCATAGACATGTGAGTCTGTACAAAGGGAATTGAGGCAATATTTGTCTTGTTTGGTTTTATTTTGGCTAATGAGTTCACAAAATAAAGCATAACTTACAGAGACTATTCTCTGTAAAATTCTCTAAATTTTATATATTCAAATGGACTGTAACAGTAATGTTTACTGAAAGAGGACTTCACATTCCTCTGGTGCACAAACAACATTGTGATTAGGACAAATAATAATACCACGAATGTTTATATTAACTTAATTATTAGTTATCATTGCTAGTCATGGAATGAGTGAAGTTGTTAATGATTGCTACATTCATAGACCAGGTGGAAAAGCAAGATAAGGAGTCCTTGGAACAGCTGCATCCAGGCTGGTATTGCACAAATTTGAGCAAAGGTTGTCATATAATGTTATAAAAGTCTGAGATGGTTCCCAAGCAACCTGTTAAACATGCTTATAATGCACAGTGTTCTGTACTGCCTGTACAGTAAATAAATCTGTCCTTGGCCTAGCTTTTTTTTTTTTTTTCTTTTTTTTGTTTTCTTTTTAACTTTTCCTGCTTGTTTACTCAGCTTAAAGACCTTGAAAAAAAGGGGCAATCCCTTGCAGCCTTAGACCTCACTTCCCCCAGTAGTTCTTGCCCTTCAGGAAATTCAATAGGCTCATCTCCCATGCCAGGCTTGGGAAGGTCAGTTTTGAAGATTAACACTCAACTGAGAACTTCTAAAAGTGACCAGCACTTCTGTTCTGTAATGAGATGAGCTATCTTGAAAAAGAAGTCTGAGCAAATCATACTTCCTTCACTGTTTACAGTCTGTTTCAAGTCCAGATCAGCAGCTCAGAGTGAATTTGATATTTTTAGGCCAGGCCTGAGATGTGTATTATTTATGGGTATCTTAGAGAAGAATTTCTAAAGTGACCAAATTTAAAAAGAATGTTGGAGCTCTCCCCCGGTACACAGGTTACTAATGGGATTTCAGAAAGGAGCACTACCTCTCATCACATCAGTCATTATTTGATCAGGCAATAAATGTGATTTGCTTAGAAACTCAAGGGTGGCAGAATTCTCAGTGTTTATGTTCTGTATGTTAAAATGATAGCAAACCATTTTGGAGGGTACTGGTGTCACAGCAGAAGCTATGTTGCTCTCTTAGCCCCTGCACAACCTTCATAGAGTGACCTGGGCTGGAAAGGACCTTACAGATTATCCAGTTCCAACCCCTCTTCCACTAGATCAGTGTTCTGGCCTTGAACAATGCCAGGGGTGGAGCAGCCACAGCTTCTCTGGGTATCTCACAACACCTTCAATTTAAGTCTTGCATGTGTGAGCAGTTATATTTTTCCTTTTCTAGCCTCCAACCATGATCCTAGAAGAGGTACCTATTTCTGGGAATGATTGTTTTATCTGTGCTGTGACCTAAATCACTGGAGTTTTTGCATCTTTAATGATTGGCCAAAATCCCATTGTAGGAATGCTGTGGTAATACAGAAAGAGTTCCACAGCCATAAAAATCTTCAGGCCAAGTATGATACTGTCAATGATTACAAACACATGAAAATGTAGAGAGAATGGTACATTTTGGTTTGCTTACTATATGTTGATGGCATGACACAGATCTTGGTACTTCTAAACAAACCGAGTTTCTTGCAGATTGGGGTATGGAAGAATAAGGCTGCATGGGGTGTAAATAGAAACAATTAGTCATGAGGAGTCACTAGTCTAGTGAGCAAACATTCTAGAGATTCTTTGAAGGAAAAATAAAAAGCTGAAAAATATCTGAAACCCAGAAAAAATACTTAAAAGTGTTGAGATTTCTTTTTCTCCACACTTCAGGATTATTCTCCATTCTCAGGTGTGAGCTTTATAGAGACTAATAACCTAAACAAAGAACACCCATGATACCAGAACTTACTCCCCATGAGGAATGAAGAGAGAGAATAATCCTTAAGTGATGCATTTTTTAAACACTGACCTGTGCAATGCTAACCAGCAGTCTGACAAATAAAAATAGCGTAAATTTCTGGGTCACACTTTTCAGGGAGAATATTCTGAAATATTGCTCTGTACAATAAGATTATGAATCCAATAGGGATTTCTTCTCCCTTCCTGCCTAATAAACCAATATGAAAACACTATTCCTGCAGTGTCAGCTGGGAATCTGACTGGACTGCATACTTCTGTATCAGCCCTAATAACTGTATTTCTATATGCATGCAGAGTTGCACTTAAGTAATTCCGACACATTTACTGTTACTTTCAGCTGAGAGCACAGAAGGTTAGTTAATCATGGAAGGTTAATTTTGCAAGCTATACTGTGCATCTGAACTGCTTATTGGTCTTTAGCTTCCCTGGCATATCCTTCCCAAAAATATCAAATGAAACCAAATCTCTTCTTAAAGCAAAATGATAGCTGGATCATAATCATTTTTGCTTTGGACCTTTTTTGGGATGAATTTTGTGGACTGGAAAGAAAATGTGCTTGACCTAGCAACAGAAAAAACATAGAATATGGGGAAAATTCTGTCAGTGGGGAGAAAATTGCACTTACTGTGTTAGCAATAGTACCAAGATAAAGTACATTCAAGGTCAAAGAAATTAACAGATTCAGTTGGTTTTGAGTTGAGGTCAGTCATAATTTTTTCATACCTACTTCAGAGCAGCACAGCCTTGTGTCTAGCAGAGAGAGGAAAGGCAGCAAAACAGACAAATGGCACGGAGGGGAGGACAGAAAGTGTGTGGAGTGAGTTGGAAAATCATAACAGGCATAAAAAACAGTACTTGGGGATAGAGAGTAGGAAAAGGAAAAGACAAGGAAAATTTTCCTGACCATTAGGAGACCTTGAGCAGCTGTCCATCTTTTCTTCATTGCAACTAATGGCAGAAGGGTCACAAAAATTAAAGGCCAGAAATTCCAGAATTAAAGTACCAATACCAGTGATGGTAGAGGACCACTAAAAATAACTTATGACTCCCCACCACAACCTGATTTTGTCACGGTGGTTACTAACACTGGCCAAAGATATAATGAAGATGAATTTCAACGGTTTCTCGTGTTGAAACTATTGTAGCTTTAAGTAATTTCTGTATGTGGGCTCACATTATGAAAGTATTCAAGGAACTAATAACTCACAGGTATTTTGAAAGATGTGAGAGAGCATTTGCATTTTTACAGTTTCTGTACCTTTTAATAAATGTATTCTCTCTAGTTGAAGATTCCCCCCTACTTGAGAGGGAAATTTTTTTCTCCTATGTATTATAAAATCACCCTAATTTCTTTATTCTCATTATAGTTTCTCAAGGCAGTGTTAGGCACAATAACAGAATATACATTAAGAAATGTTCTCTATTTAATAATTTATTTCTGAGAATATAACCTTAGTTTGGGAAATTGGCTTTATATGTTATCACCTTGGCTAGAAATTCCAGACCTGCACAAACTCTTGGTTTTATTAACCAATAACCTCTCTTTGGGCAAAGGAGTATTTTCCCTAGAGATTTCAATAAATACAGAAGAAATATGTTCTATGTCAATATCACAGAGTAGTCTTTAAAAAACCCCAAACCAAAGCTAAGTCATATTTATATAATAATTTTTATAAACTGCTAGAAGTCAATTATCTTGACTAGACCTAAAGATCTAAATTATGTCTTTTGTTGTCATTCAATTTCAGCAGAAAGAAATAAAGGTTTCTCTATTAGGTTACAGTGTAAATATTTAAGTGGTATTGAAAGTAAATTACTGATTTTTCTTTTTTGCTTTTTTTAAAACTATTTTTTCCAACTAAAGAATCAAAGATGCTGTGGCATAAAATATGAATTTCATCCTGTGGATGGCACTCCTGGACTGTCAAAAAACTAATGACTTTTGAGAACTATGTCTTTGATGAAATTTTAAAGGGAAATTCAGATTTGTTTGTTCCATATCCACAATATTCAGAAGGCAAGACTTAAATAGCCAAGATACTTGCAAAATGACTGCAAATGCTATTTATTAAGTGTAGGTAAGCAGTTTTTATAGCCTCAGCACCCAGTCAAACTGTCACAGGTAAGTTTAACAAATATAGTATTTCATCAAATGAATGAGAAACTAAATCTGCTGGGTAAGCATCAGCAAGACATAATCACAATCCCAGAATGGTTTATGTTGTACATGATTAAAGCCAGAGTCCTGGAGCCAGCTTCAGGTCCAGGAGAAAAAAGCCAGTGAATTGTTCTTTTAGAGGGTGATAGTTTGACCATGTCTTTTGCTTTCTTTCCCTGGGCATCCTGAGATAATTCTCCCAGTCTCTCATGTAGGAAGGATGAAGATGAAAAAAAGCTTTGGGGTTAATTTTTAGTGATGAATCTTTTATGGTGAAGAAGGGAGACACAAGGAATACAAGAAAGAATACATGTGAGTGGCCCTATATTAGCTCTTTTGTCCAGCCTAGAATAAAATTCTCTTTTCCTTGGGGGTCACCAAGGTCCCTGGCCTCTCATTGTTGATAAACTAGCACTTAAGGCTAAGCAAAGTGAAGAGACATTTCCACAAATGAAAATGAGCAATTAATTTCTGAAAGAGTAATTATAAAGGTTGCAGAGAGAAAACCATTGAACAGAACTGTTTGATTTTGATCAGAAGACAGGTAGTAATGGCTTCATCTCTGCCTTTCTTGCTCAGGGGGACTCTCAGAGTAAGGAGTGCAGGAAAACAGTGGCCACTAAGCAAAATTCAACTCAATATATTTCATGCAAATCTAATTGTCAGGCCTCCTGTGCTTGTAAACTTCTTGCTAAACACACTAGGTTTAAAACAAAAAACATTTGAAGATTTTTTTTAATATCCCCACAATTCCTCTTCCTCTTCCATTTTTTCTGTCACAAACTGCATCATACTAAGCACCTGCTGTTATTACTACTGTTGCTACACCCATTTGGGGCAGGAAAAGCAGGTTCTGTTCTGTTAACAGGTTTTCCTATGGAAAACATGTGGCATCCAGGGGTTACACCCCCTGGTTCAATCTAACCACTGTAACAAATGGGATCATTTACAGGACAGTAAACAGCCACACACTTGTAGCTGTTTTCTACACCTAAGCAATAAATTTTAATGCCCTAAACAGAGACAGCCTGTGATCTATATAAGCAATCTGTAAATCATGATAGTAAGTAGCCAAATAAAACTGTTTGTCCTTTAGTGAGAAATATCTTGTGAAGAGGGAATGCAGAGAAATTAATGAGTTAAGTATCATCTCTGCAAGGAATAATGGAAAACAAATCAATAATTAAGAACTCAAGGTCATGCTGTCAAGAATTGATCAAGAATTACATTTTTGTGAGAACACCATGAGTACAATAAATTTCCTTGCTGGACAAACCAAACAAAGGTTCTTCTCTCTCTAGAAGACATCAAGCTCAAAGTGGTGCGCATCCTAGATAATACTTCAGGAAAATCCATGTTCATGGTTAGTACCAGCCAAACGTACATAGCAGTGATTATTTGCTTTAGATAAGTATCTGTTTATAAGCATGATCAGACTCATTGTGGGTATAACAGTATTTTCACCAAATTAGAAGATGCAGTTAAGTTAAAATACTTGTGCTATACTGCACATTCATACTTGAAATATAACTTAGCTTCAAAGGTATTAAGACCCACATCTTCAACAAAACATATTTATTAATCTTAGGAATTCAATTAAGTCAAATGAGCTGATAAAAAGATCTCAAAAGGCAAAATTTTTGTAAAAAATGGAAAACATCTTTAAGAAGATATTTTTTCTTCACAGCTAACTTAACAACCAATTTAAATATATATAGCTCAGCCAGAATTGCTTTACTTAAACACTAAACTGCATTTCACAAGCCATTAATGACATCATATGAGACAGTTTCTCTCAATACCTCTGAGAAATTTTCAGCATGCTTCCTTCCATATTATTGCCTGTTTCAAATAGACTTTACTAAAGCATTCAAGACACCCACATGGATGTACCATAAAAATTATTTCCTTGCAAGAAATGTTTACCAAACCCTTATTCACTTCAGTGCTTCAGCCTACCATTGCTCATCTCAGACCACAAGATTCAACACTTGTCCTTTAAACAAATGACAGCAAATATCTTCTCAAACATCAGACTGTCATTTTGAGCATAGCGCATATTAGTGCAAGGGACAACAAGAAATTAGCTTAAATAATTTGTTCTGGGGTGGATCTCCAGAGAATTTGGAGATCTGCAGAAGCTAGAAGGCACCCCTGGAAAAAGCTGCATCCACTTGTGAATGTTCTGTTCAATAGTATCTGCTCTACAAGCACTGTATTCAAGTGCATTTCAATACACTGCTTGCCAGATACCAGATCCTGAGTGAGACTCAGCTGCTTTAACATAATAAAGCAGCCAAAAAGTTGGTATAAAATATTGTGAACCTTTTTCTTGATTAGGTTTGTCCATTGTGAAACATCCACACCCTCAGGGGTAATGAAACTCTTACCACTGTTTTTAACACAGCACAAAAACAGCATATAACAGTCCACACAATACATATTTTTTAATCTAAAAGGTCTTCGTCCATATTGAGCTCATGCCCTGAGGTGCTCCCTTTGCCTGGACTGAAGTGAGGCAGTCCAGGGCTTTTGTGCTTTTCTCAAGACAGACAGAAGCAGCTGCCATTGTCAGGTTATTGCCCATGGCTATTACAGAACACTGATACCAAGAAAAAGGTAAATCCAGTCAATGGCTTTATGTAATGCATGTGCATGATAAGGAGATTTTTCAGGAAAAGAAGACTGCTTGAAGTAGAGAACATCACTGATCATTACTGTGAATATGGAGCTCATATTTGCCAACCTCTGCTCAGAAAAGCCCTGCTCTTACTTCAAAGGTGATTTAACAGACGTGTTCTTCACCACATGTGCAGTCCAGTGCCCATACATAGAAAATAGATCCACAGCAATGGGAGATTATCTCTTACTGAGAAAAAAAAAGGCATGAAGTAGTGTGTGCAGCTAACAGCACAAGGAAAGGTGACATTTGAAAACAGTCAGGTGTGTGATAACCAGCAGTAAGATCTGAGTTTGAAGAGAGAGAGGGAATTTATTTCTGTGTGATAAACTGTAGATATCTTAATCCATTAAAGGTTGGAGACTGTTTGAGAGGGAGCACTAAATAGGTCTGCGCTACATCACAGCAGTAAATGGAGATACTGAGACCCTTATGGAATTTTATGAACAGTAAGTTCTTACTGTTTTTCCAGGAAGGTAAAGACAATTTTCCCAGAACAGCCCAGGCCAGAAAATTTTGGAGAAATTTAATGACTTTCAAAAACATATATGTCCCTTCAATGAACAGTGTTGCATCTTCTATCAGATCAAGCTGAGTTGACTGTCAATGGGATGGCAAACCAGCCTTTTGTGATATCCACATGGTTGGGACAATTTTTCCTGATGCTGCTTTAAGACTAAAGAAAGTGGTGGTTAAATGCTGTTAACTCCTCTTAAACTGACTAACATAGCTTGTTGTCCACAGCTTGCTATACAAGTCAGATGCAACTGTGAATTACCATGCTAAATATTCCTAAAATCATGATTTTTCCTCTTTTGCTGTTTCATCCATTTGAAGTGGATTTCTTCCCTTGCTCACTTTTCTACATTTTGAGCAACAATTTCTACTTCTATTCTTAGTATAGGTTTTCCCCGTTAATTAAATTGAGATTTGTGATATAGTCAGAGAACGTGGCCTGGATCTGGTGGCTTTGTACTTTATTCTGATGCTGCTTTTCTAGTTACTACTGGATGGAAACATACTTTTGTGTCAGATATCTTCTGAATTTTGGCTGACACAAATAATTCTGAGAGAAAGGCAAAATTCCATACTTAAAATTAAGCTTGGGATTAGAGAATAAGGTTCATCCTATTCCATACACTACTGTAGTCCTATACATGCGGAGCAGAAATTCTGCATCCTCAAATATGCCTGATGGTTGGATCCTAAAAGAAAATCACAGGAAATTTTCGGAGACCATGGACACCTCTCTGGATTTATGATAGAGAGAAAAGAAGATAAATGAAAGCACCTGATGAAACGTGACCTCTTTTAACATGTCCTATTTTATTGTGTTTGGTAGTTGTTGAAAAGGAAGTCCACAGCTAACCAGAGAAAATCTGGAGCTGTAAGGATATAGGAAAATACAGGCCAGCTCACAAGTCAAATTCTGACATAAATGCTCACCATAAACACCAATTCTGTAGTGATGTGGATACAAATTATGTGCTGTGGGAAAAAAAAAAAAAAAAAAAAAAGTGGGATATTTACTTCAGGGTTTCCAGGAAAGCAGTGGAAGTTGGAATAGTGGTGTTGTATAGCTGCATCAGCCCCTAGCAGTGTTTGTGTTGATGAATTAACAGAAATCATTAGTAAAACTGCATTAGATGGAACAGGTCACTAAGTAATCAACAATTAGGGAAGGAGCAGCAGAGAGCAAATGTTGGAGTAGGGAATAGCTAACCAAACATAATAGAAGTGCAGGAAGTTAGAAATAGGTGCTTCTCAGAGGAGAAACAGCTCAAATATGATAAGCTGCTGCTTAGATAAGGGCTCAGTACCTGGCAGCACCTTGAGAAGATCCACTATGAGGGAGGTGAATGCTCATGATAGAGAGAAAGCAACCAGCTGATGTAGCAGCTGCCTCATAATCTCATTGGAGAAGTGAACTGTGAAATAGTTCCAGCTACAGAGTGAAAGGTAGTTATATTATCTTATCTGTCTACTTTGGGGTGTTCTTTTATTTTTCTGTGTTTGATAAAATGAAGTCAACTAGTTGATATTAGCAAGCAGAGAAAACCAGTTCAGTGAACCCAAAAAGTGTAATTAAATTTTCCTGATGTTGCAAGATGGGACCTGAGCTGCCATTAACTGTGACTTAATGCAGAATCCTTGTCCCTTTTCTTGCATACCAATCCTGACAGGATAGGCATGTTTACAAATGAGTGAGTGATTAGGATGGGAGTTAAAAATGTGATATAATTTAGGGAAAGTTTAAACTGCAGCAAATATTTTCCAGCATTGTCGGAACAGAAACCACATAAGAACTAGAATAAAAGTGAGCAGTTGCACTCAGTCTTTCTAATCATATGGAGTACAAAGTCTTTAGCATCTGAAGTACCCCTGTTCTGGGCAACAATTTCCTCACCCTGCTCCTGGTCAGCTTATTTTTTTCCTTTAAACGTTTCAGGAGATGATGAGGAGAGAAATGGATGAACTCTTTTAGTGATAACAGCTGGTGCTTAGTTGTCATCCTTCCAAAGGGCCCAGTAGCCTCTCAGTTATATGACCAGGTGTTTGTTCTCAGCATGACAGAGGAGGGGCTGCCAAGCATCCACAAAGGATAGGGATAGCATCTGTGAGCAGCTATCATCTTTGGGGGAAAATGGCTATTAGCAGAGCATAAGGTATCTTGGAAAAAAGCAGAAAATGAGATCAAAATGTCCTGATGACAGTCAGCCTATGGAGAACATGGGCTAGGCACACAAAAATGAAGGCAGACTGAAAGTACTGGAAGTACACTTTTCCCACTGCATTCTTCAGTGATTTTACAGCCATTTGCAATCTTTTTTTATTTTGAAAAAGGGAGTGAATCTAGATATTTCTAGAAAATTTTTCATTATTATACAGAAGTTAAGGCAGAAGTATATCTTCACATTTTTTTCCCTACTTGGTTAATGACAATTTTTGTTTCCTAAGCAGCAGAGTCCAGGTTTCAGGAGCCAGCATGAGTATTACTCATATTTTAATCTATAACTCCAAAACAATGAAACACTTCCCTCACCCACAATACAGTTTTTTCATTTTTCTGTGATTTTAACCTTCCACCTTCCACATTTCATCCTTCAGTAACTGAGGTTTTTTCCCTTCTTTAATTTCAGGTTTAAATCACTAGCTGTGAAAGCGTTATGCTGTTTGCTCACATCAGGAGAGTAACCCTGCTTAGCCTTGCATTCGCAATTGTTATAAAACCTGCAGTCTGAAGAAATGTTTGTGCCTGAAATATGTGAAATTTTAAGTTCATCCATGAGCAGATTGCAACAATTCTATCTACTGCTCATATAATTCTAGCAATCCCTTCTGTGTGCTCCATGTTCCCATCTTGGGTGTCATTTCATAGGTCGTTGTCAAACACACAAAGGACATATTCCCACAACTGGTTGATGGTAGAAGAGAAATTTAAAGTAAAGCTACCACTTTATTATATGGAAGATATACTACTCTGACTACTCTTAAAATTACTGGAGACCTGGATGTCTCTCATGGCAGCAAATGTCATGCAGTTATATAAGCAATGATAAGCAAAAAAAGCAAAATGCACACCCAGAGCAGCCAAAATAATTATATTGCCATTAGTTCATTGCGATCTGATTGCTTATGAACTTACTATTATACCTATTTTATTGAAATACCTTTAGATATTTTTTTTTACCAGCAAAAATAATTTTTAAATTGTACAACCTTCACTCTCACAAAAACTTGTCCTTTTTTATTGTGTGAAAGCTTGTCAATAACCAAGCCCTGGGTCAAAAGGGTAATTCATTTGTGCCAAGGAACTCCACTACTGCACTGCTTTGGAGCCACACAGAGAAATTTCAGTCCATGCTTTGCTCTCCTGAATTTCTAGGAACACCCAGAAATACCCATTACACAGACTGGATATAAGCAGCACAATGTGTTTGGCCATGTAGGATAACATTCTCAGGAGGAAACCACTGAGCCATTAAAATTGTTTTCACTTTTAGTTTAATTGATTGACTAGCCTCAGACCTTCATCAGCAAATGAAAATAACTGAGAATGGTCACCAAAAGCAATGACATTTTAGCCACGACCTTGCCTGCCCAGCAACAGCCACTGTTCTATAATACAGGATGAAACTGAAAAAGAGCCCAGAGTCTCATCTGAAGCATTTAAACACAGAAAATAACTACAAACAATGACTGCTAGTAGTTCAAAGTCATTTATGGCCATACAAAAAGATGTAATGGTCAGGCCATAAAAATAGGTCATTCTATTGTTTGTATTATCCATACAGATAAGAAAGGCAATATTGGCACTGGTTTCCAAACAAAGTGCAGTTCGTCAGGCTCTCCTTTATCTACCTCTTGGACTTAGCTTACTTCAAACCCTTTTATGCTTTTCGATTCATTGAGGGAACAGGAGACAAAAGGGAACCTCTTAAAAAAAAAAAAAAAAAAGAAGAAAAAAAAGGAAAAAAGAGCATCATATTTTCTTCTCTTGCTTTTTATTACTTTAAATGTCAACAGTGCTGCAAGGAGAAAAGTCATCTCGAAATGCTTTGAAAGACACTGCCATTTGTTCTTGCTCTATCATTTAAAACAAGATAGAAAGAAATCAGTTACCAAACCAGGAGATTATCCCGAAATCTGGAAACACTCCTAGATGTATATTCATTATGAGAAATAGAAAGAAAACAGGACAACAATCATATCTAAATGGTCTCAAACAAGCCCAGGAAGCTTTACTTTTAGATGGGAGCCAGAAAAATAAACCAGCTGCTCATTTTTTCTTCCTTTTCTAATTTGAAGAAGAGAATGAATTTTCTCTTAGGAGTATTCCATACACAATTGGAGGCACTAACAGTGACACCAAACAGGCATAGAATTCAGGTCTGAACATAAGTTATCATGTCGTCCAGGGCTTTTGGCTTTTGTTGTTGTAATTCTATTTGTTTTGGTTTTAAGAGAAAGTGGAAATTTGCCCTGCTTTCTGAGCAAACCCAACTTTATCCAGTTAAACCTGGAATGACATTTTAATGAAAAATCAACTCAAGTGTCGATAAGCCAGTCAAAGGAAAATTCCTATCTTATAACATTATACTGAGCATGCAAGTATCCAAGGACTGTGCCTATTACTACAATGGTCAAAGCATGGGGATGAGGAGCGGAGGGCAGAAAAGCATTGAGCAACAGAGGAAAAAAGTTGCTATTCTTCAATTACAAGAGAGTTATCCTGAAAGAATAA
Source organism: Taeniopygia guttata (assembly GCF_048771995.1). Classification (NCBI taxonomy): domain Eukaryota; kingdom Metazoa; phylum Chordata; class Aves; order Passeriformes; family Estrildidae; genus Taeniopygia; species Taeniopygia guttata. Next base: position 7,521,293 of record NC_133024.1, on the reverse strand, counting down.
TGTACTGAAAACCTGTGCACTTCAGAGTTACAGATAATTTTGCAGACCTCAGCCTCAAATTTTCAAATGCCTTGGTAATTTCAGTCTAAAACTATTTCAGGACTAAAGTCTGCTCAAAGTATTTCATGAAGACACTCTGCAATGCAAAAGATCCATTGAAGTTTTGTGAATTCTTTTAAAAACCTGAAAGTCTGATTTATTCCCACTAGGGAAACAAAAATAAAAACACAGGACTTGCAAATAAACAAATATTTTAAATGAAGACAGATATTCCCATAGTACTACAAGCTAGAATAATAAATAAACACAAACCCTCACTCCACAAACACCTTCATTTCATCTCTATGTCTATAAAGACAGGCTCTATTTATTTCCATGGATACTTAGCACTACTTGGAAGTCAATATTTAATTACCACTACAAATCTTCAGCAAAATAAACAGTGAGGTGGTAGTGACAAACAATTCATAATCCACCTTGTTTTCACCTAAATTGAAAACTGCATTCTATTGAATTGAAACCTCATCTCTCTTGGGGTTCACTTCAGCTTGAGCTCTTAAGATATTTGCTCTTCTAATAGCTACATGATTGCAGTGGCTAGACATGTCTTCTCTTTATTAATCTATATTTAAACATTCAAAAGTAATGGCAAGGCCCTGCCAAGTTAAGGAGATTAGGATTTAAGGCTAATAATCAGAGAGAGCTTTTATTCCAAGCTTTTTGCTGATTAAGGGAAATGTCTGAAAAAAGTCCATTACCTTTTGTTTGGCATAAGGGAAACAGTGATAATGGGACAAGACAGCTTTTATTGCATTTGGGAGAAGTAATTTTTTGAGTAATTTGAGGGAAATAATTTTTTTAATAGTTTAAAATTTTGCTGGTGTAGTCTGACTTATATATAAAGGAACATAAGATAATAAAAGTTTTTCAAACATTCTCAGTGGGAATTCTTTGATCCAAAGCTGTTCTAGCCTGTAACGTAAACAGATGCCATGTCTTTGTATCCATATACCTGTAAGGACTTTGGGTCATGCATTTTAAGAATCCCTGTGATGCTCTGCATGGTGTAAAATAGGTGGGTGTGAATTAAAGCTATGGGAAAGATTAAACAAGTTCATTTGAGTCTCTTCTGTATTTCCAAAATATCTCATAAGGCTTGGAAGACAGAAAAGTTCCTCTCCATCATCGAACAATTTCTCCAACTGCAGAAGTCTCTTCCTCCTATTAAGTGCACTCTCCCCTTCCTGGAGCTGCCCTTCCCTACAACTTCATGGAGTAGCTTCTCTGCAGTGGGTAAGATCAGCTAGAGGAGATTTCCTAAAATCACAGAATGGGCTGGGCTGGGAGAGACCTTAAAAATTCTCTCTTTACAACCTTGCTGCCATGGGCAGGGACCAGTTTGCTCAGAGCCCCATCCAGTCTGGCCTGAAACATTTCCGGGGATGTGGCATCCACAACTTCTCAATGAAACCTGTTCCAGTGCCTCACCATCTTCACAGGGAAGAATTTCTTCCCAATATCTGATCTAAACCTACTCTCTTTTGTTTTGAAGCCATTCCACTTTGTTCTGTCACTCCAGACCTTTGTAAATAGTCTCTCTTTGTCCATCTTTTGGGCTCCCTTCAGGTACTGGAACAATTAGGTCACCCCAAAGCCTTCTCTCTTCCATGCCGAACAAACCCAAATCTTTCAGCCTTTCCTCTTCTGATTGCTTTCAACAAGAATATGACAGGCAATTATTTTGAAATAAGAAGAATCTGTTCTGTAACAAGTTGCCTATAAAAATACAGGATTATAGCAATCTTAAAAAAGTAAATATTTCTTACCTAATCTGCTCTAGTGGACACCAAGATCTTCTTATGGTTTCAGCCTCTGAGTTGTTGAGCTGGTACATCGTCATGAAAGTTTTTCAGCCACTCTCAATTGTTGCAGGGTGAGCTCCTTTACACAGAGTGTGCTGTGTGTGCCAACAGCACTCACTGAGTCTTCTTCCAGGCAGGTCTCTGTAAATATGCTCAGTTCTGGACATTTTCAATATATGCTGTGTGGCTTAAATGGAAAAAAAAAGAAAGAAAAAGTGAATATTTTTGGGGATAATCCTGTTTTCCCTTTCACTTCTCTAACTTCCCTTACCAAGCTCTTTTTTTTCTTTTTTTTTTTTTTATTCTGCATTTCAGATATTCAGGCTACTTACAGTCTTTTACAAAGCTGAGTTTCAATTTAAAAAGTTCCATTTTGATGGCTGAAAAGAATTTGTCTGCTTGAGTTCAAGTTGTTGTCTACTCAAAAAGAGGGATAGATCACTGTAGTGATCAATACAGCTTTCCTTGTGCAGGCTGATGCCCAGGAGAATGAAACAAGAGGAATTTGAACCATAAATCTTGAGTTCTCTTTCTAACAACCTGGTAATTTTCGAGGTAGGAGACAGGCAAAGGCTTCATATTAGTCATAAGGGAAATTAACGTGTTACTGTTTTTAATGTTGTACAAGTTATTGTTAAGAAATTATTTGGAAGCTTCTTTATGCTCCCTTCAAGGCTTATACTATATGTGTGAGGAAGAAAGAAAAATGTCTTTCCTTTTGTCAGCAGATTTCTTGATGGACTGGGAGGAAGCAAAATCAACTAGAAACAGTAAAGCATAAACTTGATATTTAGCTAACAAAAAAAGGCATCTAATGGGGCAGCATAGCTCATTCTTTATTTTTACTGGCCTTGGAGTTACTTAGATCTTTTCCTTCATTTATTTTTATAGAAATAACTCCACTCACCTTTCAGAGTGCTAGCTGCTAATGTACTTCCACCCCCTTCAACCTTGAGATAAAATACCCAAGAACAAAACTAACATTTGTAGCAGCAAGACAAAGGCTGCACAGCTCCCTAAAACTGCAGCATTTGACTCAGACTGCAAAGCTGAAAGTGGAAGAATTTACCAGCCTTGGTGGACAAACAGTTATATTTCTTGGAAGGATGTATAACTTACTTGCCTGTGGCATTTCTCTAGACTCTGTTCCTGACTAAGGCTTTTCCTGCTGAAAGCATAGTCCATTTTCATTTCTTTTCCCCACGAGGTCTTATGACTGCTTTACTGCTTTCATTTACAGCAGTAGTGCTGTCATTTTAGTGCTGCATGAACCTCAGTATATTTGATTACAGGAGGTATTTATACACAAGCTTTTATAACACATTGCTCAGGGCTCTTCTCTTTCAAATTTGTTTCCTCAGTTCTCGAGCTTTTATGAAGTGCTGGTGCCATTTAAATGAAGTTATTGCAAATATCTCAATGAGACTTTTCACTGATCCAAACTATGCTAGGCAACATTGTCTCCCACGGATGCCTACAAGGAAGCCAGATAGAGACTTTTCATCCGAAACTGTAGTGAGAGAATTAAGGAGGAATGAGTACAAATTTACAGAGAGTAGGGCTAGTTCAGATGTTAGGAAGGAATTATTTTCCTGTGGGAGTGGTGAGGCCCTGGCACAGGCTACCTTGAGAAATTGTGGAAGCCCCATTCCTGGAAGTGTTCTAGGACAGGCTGGATCTGAGCAACCTGGTCTAGAGAAAGGTGTCACTGCCCACAACAGGGGATTGGAACTTGATCTTCAAGGTTCCTTCCAAATCAAACCATTCTATGATCTCACAGCCTCCCTACATAATATGATCCTCACCAGGAATATCATAAAATCATGGACTGGAGATGAGATGAGGTACATAAACTCAGAATTAAATAAAACCAACATCAACAGGACATAAAATAATCTATTCAGCTGACAGATGCTATTATGTTTTCCGTACATTTCAGACAGATAAATGCAGGCACGCTCTGTGGAGATCATTTATAATAAATGCATTGTTTCCAGCCATGCTCCACATGTTCAGTACTGTGTTGGTGCCCACACATTGCAGACACAACCAAAAACCTCAGAGGCATGTCAAGATGAATTGCACAGCAACTATCATATAGCTGGAAATCCCATATCACCACAAAAAGTTCTTCCATGTGCATTTTTCTGTCAAAAGTAAATCGGGTGATATAGACAAATTGGAAGACTGTGACACCTATAAATTATAAATAGGTTTACAAGTGATATTGCTTTTCACTGATTGAAAATCTAAGCATACTAAAATGACATAACAAATACCAGGGTATAAATTTTGTGTAAATAATTTACCTAGGTGTATGAGCAACTACTTGAGGCACAAAACAGATAAGCATAGTCACATGTCAGAGACATCAAAATTAAAAATAAAAAAAACATTTTCAGAAGGAGGACAAGTTAAGCATAAAGGACTACTAAAAGGCAGAATTTACTCCAAATACACCAGAAGAATGACTAGCAATGATAAAAAAAAAGATAAGCAGGAAAGGAGGAAAGGAGACATCACATTTGAAAGGGGGATAACAAAATAAAAACATAAGGCAGAGTAAGGGAAATTAGAGAAGAAAGGAGAGAAATTCACTTATTTTTCAAGTTCACTTAGTGAAATTTTACTATAAAAAGCAAATTAATGAAAAAAAAAACCCAAATTCAATCTCATTAAAAAATGTACTTCATGTAAAGAACTTATGATGCACCAAATATGTCTTCAGATTCAACTGATCAAGGATGGTGAGACATTTTGAAATTTCTTTTTCTATTGATTAATTATATTTTTCAAGAATTCCCCAGAATTTCAATTAGGCTTTATCTGCATCCTCTGTCATAATGGATAGTAGTATCAAACTGTCAAAATTTATTTAACTTTATAAATTAGAAAGATCTGTACTTTGAAGTAGGGAATGTAGGTGATCATATCCAGAATGGTATTATCTAAGTAGCTGATAATATCCAGAAGGAAATGCAAGATGTCCCATTTGGAGATGTTACCATCATTATTGTTTATTATGTTAATCAGTGAGCAGGCTGCTCCAGTCACTGCTGAATCCCATGGGTGCAATTCTATTTCATGACAGACTATATTTAAACACTTTGATTAGCGGTATGGTCTTCCTTTCATATGAATTCAGTGTTTGCTACACCAAACTAGACACAGGATCTGCCTGTGGGAAAACTGCAAAATTGGTCTCTAAATACATTGAACAGAAAATCAAGGAAATACAAACTCAGAGAATGCCAAAATACTTTGTCCCTTGAAGGTAGAAATGATTTATGCAAACCAGTTTACTCATTGTGTTGCAGACATTAAGCAAAGCCAGGGCTTGCTAATGAGTTATCAGGAGAGTGGGAGAACAAGCTAAATGGAGAATCCTTTTAGTGCTGTCAGTGGTAAATTAGGTCTATCAAGACCACAATAAGAATACACAGAATAGTCAGTATTAGGTTAATTTTCTTTGTTGACTTGAGAGGTGGGAATTTAGCTGGAAAAAAAAAAAAAATAAGGAAAGCTTCTGAATCTCAATCAGTCTTGTATTTCCAGGCATCTATCACATATTTCAAGCACGGGATGCCTTTTCATTCCACTGTAAAAAGAGGAGCCAAAAGGAAGCATAATATCAGTGCCTATATTATCAAGGTATTCTCATAGGGAACATAAGGAAGAGATTGTCAGGGGAAGTTCCATCTCCAACCTTTCTTCAGTTTAATTTGAATTAATTTAGTAAAAATACACTTGGAAATATTTTCATCATCCTATCTCTCAAACTGAAGACCAAAAAGTAGGTTGAATTCAAAAGCACACCATTTGTTGTGCTAGCTGATTGCAGCATTTGTGGAAAGCAAAATCATCATTAGTCTTCTGTCCAAAAAATGTCAAGAACCAATTTTCCCATATCAACCTTCCCATTAAATCCATGATATGCATATGACAAAGACCCAAAGACCTTAGAGAAGTTTTAGAAACCTTAATTATACAGTAAGGTTTTTTTTTTTTTTTCTTCCTACCTGTTTGGTCAGTGGTGTTGTCTTTATTTTATTTGAACTTATTTTGCATCTCTTACAGCTCGAGCATAGCCAAACAATCCTGTGGTAGGGATTTAAGTCAACAGAAGCCAAATCTCAGCTTTGAAATTTCCTAATATAGTTTTTTCTCACCCCTGAGACCTTTTATTACGTGGCACAGCTGAGTCAGACCTGGCAACTGTCTTTTAGTTGAGCAGGGAATGTCTCAATCTGTTATGCCAAAGCCAGATGGCCACTTTTTGCAACTGCTTTTAAGCATGAAAAGGGAAAAAGTCAGGATTCTGTGCCAAAGACTCAGCTCCTGAAATCCATGAGGGGTCAGAGTTGCACAAATGCACCAAAAGGAGCCTGGGGAACAGGCTATAATTCCCAGAGCTCATTTGTTGCCTATAATTTAGGATACTCAGAGAGGATAATGGCTGGGGGATCATTAGGGTTAAAAAAAGGATAATAATCTAACAGGCAACAGATGACTGCTGGGAAATACATAAAGGCATGTTTGTGTATTGTGTGGGAAATAATCTTGTTTACAATCACACCACCACAGATTTATTATGTGTCAATGCAAGGTTTTATAAAACCATACTTTAAAATATTATCTTGCATTCAGCGTTTGCCACCACATCAATTGCTAAAATTATGTGCTTGCTTCAAGGTATTTTTTTTCTTAAAACATCTGTGCATGTGTGATATCAGCAGCGACTTTGCTGCTAGTTCCAATAACCCTTGCATAAACTCATGTAAAATATTTTCTCCACCTCCACAGAACCAAGTGTGAATTTTGCTGAAGCATTTAGCTGTCAGGAGTGAACAGAAAATATATTTGGCAAGCCACAGGAAAGGCTGAAACCCCTGTGGAGCTTTCTGGGAATTTATCTTAAACAGTGTCTAAAATGGAATTCAGAAAAGCTGTTTAGTATGTTCAATCCCTCATTTAATATACATATGTTTGTACAATTATTGCTCTAATAAAAAAAATAATGATAAAATGAAATACTGTTGCTAGTTACTACTGACAGCTGGAGGTCAGAGAGTAAAACGCTTTTAGAAGTTCTATTAAGAAGTAAAAAAGATGAATGTATAAATACAGGCAGGAAATAACTTATCACTGAGCTGCTACAGCATTCTGACATCTTTGCAACACAATTTCAGTTCAGGTCACTTCCTATTCTAGATGCCTTTTTTACTGTTTACTTTTCTAAAGCATAATCATTTATCAGATGTGATTTCAAGTGTAACTTTTGAGATACAGTGAAGAAAACATTAAAGTGAACTACTTTATCTGCAGCACCACATCCTACATGCCGTGACAGAATCATAGATGCAGCTATTGTGTATTTGCCATGCAGGAGCATTATCAGCTCTCATGCCTTTGGCATAACCCAGGAGACTGAGGGAATAGAAAATTTTAATTAAAACCAGCATTTTTTTTGTATGAACTCAGCTTAGAAGGATTAAAGATTTAGAAACCAGAGGTTACAGTAAGAAACAATCATCACCCTTGTCATTCCAATTTAACTGATACAAAAATTTAAAGTAGTAAACACTTTCTTCTTTTTCTTTTTATGCACTCATGTTTTTTTTTGCTTATCTTCTAAACCATAACACAGGCTACACCACACCAGGTTTGATCCTGTGCTCTGTGCAAGCAGAAAAATCTCATTAGAGGACATCACTTCCAGTGCTGTTCTTTGGAAGAAAAGACATCTTTTGGATAACCCCAAAAAAATTAAACAGCAGACAGGGCAGTTGTCCAGATAAACCAATAAAACCTTACCATAACTATAAGAAAGGTGTGGGAAAATCACTGTGTCTTCAGTCATTCCTTGGTTTCCCTCATTTATTTCTCAAGTCCAGATCATAACCCAAACAGAAATTTTAACAAGACCGAAGATAGATTCTCATTAATTAACTCCTACAGCAGAGAACTGAATCCTCCAAGAATAAACTGCACTTTCTCAAGCCTTATCAAGACCATTTTTTCTCTAAAGATGCTTCTGCTTTCAGAGAACTGAAACCCTTTTCACTAATCAGTGAATTTTTGCCAGCGCTGCAACACGAGGCTGCGTGGTACAGAAAGGAGTAAAGTTTAAAACAGTAGACCTGGGTCAAAGACTCATATTCAGGACAGAAGGAAACAGTTTTAATTGTCAGATTTCTGGCATCATGCACAGCTATCATGATGTCCCAGTCATGGTTTACACATAGGAGTAGCTTTATCCTTGGTAGGATATTCAGTTACTGTACAGCCCTCTGAGATCAACACTCTTTCAGCCATGACAATGGGCATGCAGAAGTTTTGCCTCCCAATGCATGTCCTCAAGTACAGCTGAAAATAAAAACATTTACACTATCAGTCTGTCAGATGTGGTATGCTCAGATTTCATCTTTTTCTTGTACATAGAAAATGTTCTGCCACGAGAGTGGATTCCATGGATCATTTGAAACTAAACATCCTTTAAATTTTGTCTTGCAGTTGTGACACTTGGCTGAAATACCTGAACAGACTCATTCAAATTTGTATCCATTTCCATTCAATCAACAGATTAGAAAAAATAACAGAATGTAACCTGTCGCCCTGATTCTTGAGTTTTTCTAAAGCCTTCTGAGTTTACATTCTATTGGAAAACTTTCCCACACAGTTTCTGTAAATAACGTGTTGTTTTGCATTCCTTCATGGGGGTGGAGAGACTTGATGTACTAGTGGTTTGTCCAATGTCTTTGGAGAGGTGGCCCATTCACTCTCCAATCCACTGTCACCTTTGGAAAAGTATAAAAGTTGGAGTCAGAAAATAAACTTTCTCTTTTACCTTGCAAAGTGGCAGGTGGCTCGCATTGCGCTTTCTCGTGTCCTATAGCAACAGTAACCCTATGAAGTATGAAAGTCAATAAAAGGGGAAATAACTGAAAAATTTTTCAGCATTTGAATTTTTCAGAAATCAGAAACCAAGGTCCTTAGTCTCACTCTTATTGCAGATTACACAGATGTAGCTTCCATTAATATAGTTTGATAACAGGTGGCACAGAATTTAACTTCAGTTAAATTCATTCAGCAGGTACGATAACCATATTATATGTACTGAAAATATATAAAAAAAGGTAATTAATTATCTTTAAAAATGTTTTGTATAAGGCCAGTCTAGTTTACAGGATAATTTAGGTTTAGAACAAAAGGAATGACCATGGCATCACCATTTTATGCTTTTATAAAACATAGTATCCTTTATCAGCTACTGTATCAAGGTCCAATTCCAACAAAGCTTATTTTATTCTAGTCTATAAAAAAATATTCAAGTTTTTAATTTCTTGCAACACTGATTTATAAATTCAGTCCCACAGAAAGACTTTGCCCTTGATGTAGAGTGCTAAGTTTGTCCTGCCTGTTATTATTATTATTATCAAGTTAGCTATCTCAAAAATCACAAAAAAAAAATGTAATTTCCTACTCCAACACAAAAGGACTGTCATGGCCAGTTCCGTCCCATCTTCTCTCTATTTTTAATCTCTACAGAGGAAATCTGTAGAAAATCTCTAAGAAGGAGATTGCTGTCCTCATGTGTGTCTGATACACTGAAGAAAGGAGGCATCTAAATTGGCAAAAGTCCACCCTGAAATGTCACTCTCAGCCAGGGCAGTCTGATGCACGTGGCACCAGAGTGACAGCTTGGGGGCCTGACTTTTACTCAAGGGTTTATCACTGAAGCACTTGGGGAATTAAGACAACACCTCATTTTGCTATTTAATTCAATTTCCAGTTCTCACACACTGCTGCCATGCATCTGATCCAAGTTCTTGTCCTGGGGTGACTTCGTGATGCTGAATTGTAGCCCATTAATCTGTTTAGCCCAGAAATGAGTGTTGCACCTTGAAAAGCAGATCTGAGAGTGAAGGTGGGGAGAAGTGGTGGAATGTCTGAGGCAGTTGGATTCAAAACATAAAAAAAAGAGCTGCAACCTTCCTTCTCACAGACTGTGTTGTCTGCAGCACGGTTTTTAGCTAGTTGAGGCAGAGAGGTTCCCGGGACTGCAGTTTTTCTTTTTCTTGGCCCACTGGGGCCTGGGACGTGGCACTTCCAGCGCTGGAGGGACTGATAAGAGACTGATCAAGCTGAGCTACACCCCATGGAAAAGACTTTCTGAATTTGCCATCTCTTCAGAACAGCAAGAGCTTTTATTAGATATTATTCAGTTTTTATGCTTGTGAATACTTTGTTAAATACAGTTCTTTTCCACTTTTCTCCAAGGAAATATTTTCCCAAACCAGTTGGGGGAGGGACCACTTGAATCTGCTTTCTAGAGGGAAACATTTGGAAGTTTCCTCCCAAATTTGCCCTAAAGCAAGACAGTTCTCATGACACAAATGTGTTTTGTTATTTTATCGGTTCTTACTGAGGTGTAAAAAATGTTCCAAAGTGTACTATCTAAAATAAAAAAAACCCCAGATAATAAAAGATCTTCAAATTAATTTAAAATGTTTCTTATTTTCTCCATGATCCTTTTATTTTGCTAGTTTATTTTAAGCATTCCAAATTAAAAATACTGAAATTTTATCTCTTCAAACCATGCCACTTATCTTGCTTTATTTGACTAGCACTTTTCACAGTGGTGTTCTAACTTTAGTCAAGGCTTTGAGACATTTTGTTTAGTACTTAAAAATGTGTTGCCTAAAATCAGGACAAAATACAAAAATAGTATATTAATGGTCTTTTCAATCAAACACAACCTCAAGTTAGGTTTATCTGTAGCTAAATGAAAGACAGATCTATTAAAAGAAATAAAACCCATATTTTGTTGCCATTGATGTACTTTGAAGCAAATAGATATTTTTTCAGTATCTTTACAATGTTTATACAAACAGAAATATTCAGAAGCAGGCACTGAGTTCACAAACAATGTAACTTATATTTCCCCCTTTTTAAAAATAATATATGCTCTCTAAAATTACTGATTAATACTAAAAATTAAAAATAACCACCATTATGCCATGGATGTGACTGAATCCTATTCAAAACTACTCAGCAATAATTAGGATACCAAGGCAGCTGATAACATTGAAAATGGATAGTTGCAGTTATTATTAGTTCAATAAAATTTGATGGATAGAAATAAACTCTCGATCTCAAATGTGTTTGGGAAAAAAGAACTTCTTGCTAACATAAAAGCTAATATTACAGTAAGTGTGACTCAAGTAGGTCTTTTTCCCTGTGATTCTTAATAGTTCACGTGTTTCCATTGTTACAGCAAAGTAGGTTGAAAGTAATGCTTCAGATTGATAACAAAACCACAGCAAAAGTCTAATTGAAAAAAAAAAAAACAACATTTTTTATAAGAGTTCTATTCCACTCACAGATAATGATTTCTGTTGGATCTATAATGAATATTACTTGAAAAATACAAGCCAAAAAACTAAGTACTTAAGGCTTTTATGTTTACCAGCACAACAATATCTCAGGTAAGTGCCTGCAATTTTCTATTTTCTGGCTTGCACTTGTCTCTGGCTTGTACTTCCAGTCTGGTCTTTGTGGAAAATTATGAACCAAGAGCCTTAGTTATCCAAGTTCTACTGCTGGCTGCCTAGAGTTTCAGAGTTGCTAAAATAGGTCAAAATCTAAAACTCTTAATGTAGAAAACTCAAAGAGAAATTTATCCACAGTGTTAAAAAAAAAAAAAAGGCAAAATTAAATAATCCAGACCTCTTAATATTAAAAAAAAAATTAAGAAATTTTAATGAAATTAGCATCCTATTAAGAAAAATTGCCAAAACTTGTATGAAGTCTACCTTCTGCTCAGATGTAAAGGAAACAAACCCTGGTCAGGGAACTGCTCTGCCCCAGGCTAACAGCCCCTTCTTCTATTTTCTGTGGCTCACCTCACTGAACAGACTAACTGCTAATGCCACAAGCTTCAGGACTAGAGCATGTGTGTCCCTGAGTCTTTCATTTTCCATGGATATACATGCATGAATATTCATGCAAACTAAATAAAATGGCCTTGAACACTCTCAAAGTTATTTAATGGCTAAAGTTTTAGGGTTTATTCAGAGGATATAATGGTTTTGTCATTATTATAGTTAAAGTATAAGAACTGTCAAGGGAAATAATTGGTCAAAATAACATTAAAAAGACAAAGACTGATAGTGGTGAAGGTTACTGTTGCTCTGATTATTGTATTTTGAGCAGGTATTTTACATTCAAAGGGCGATGCAGCCTTGGAAACCTGATGAAATGCAGGATATAAACATTGAATGTGCTTCTATCAAGGCAAGTGGTAATGGAAAGAGATTTTATATAGTTACTGATGAAATGTCTCACTTTTATACCATCAGGGTTGAACTGTTGGCAGATAGCTAGTATTAGGGGTGTTTCTTTAGTAGAGGTATTGGTCTTTCCTGTCTTTTTCTATTCTAAGCAAGAAACTGTGAACCCATCTTTAAACAGTTTCATCCTTTTCTCTTTTCCTTTTGAGGAACATCAAATGCACTTCTCTCTGTTGACATTGAAAAGTAGGCAAGGAGAAGGACAATAAAAACCTGGTTTACCTTCATCAAAAAGGAGCATTGCAGTTCTTTCGCTATTTAGAAACTTTATAAAGTCCCTTTACAGTCTCAGGGAACTCCCAGATTGAAATAAAGTCACAAGGGGAGCAGAGATAGAACATAGCAGTAGTTCAGTGTCTTCTATGTCCTCTGCTGGGTGAATGTATGTTGCCTTGGCAAGAGAATGGGATTTTATGATGTAGTAATGGGCCTTTTCCATCTCTAATTACTACCTCACAGGGGCACTGTGAAGATTATTTAGTTAATGTTTGCACAGCTTTCTGACCATGTAAAGTACTGCTAAAGTGCTAAGCATTACTATTATCATCCAATTATACAATCAATCCAAATCTGAGTAGCACTAAAGTAAGTTCCAGTTCCAATTATGCTAATGAAACTGCAAAGGGACTGTACATCCAGAAGTTCCTACCATACCTAGTGCTGTTACAATACCTTGGAGAATCCTCATTACAGTGACATTCCCCAGCACACATTAAACACATATTTACCTGACTGAACTTCAGGTATGTGCCTGAATGGGAACAATGTCAACCAGTACAGCCCTGAAAGACAGATGGTGAATACTGAGATGCTTGACTGATATTTACTCTGGGGTCTGCAATATCAAAGCAAATATTCCAAATGAACACACAGTCCAGGCTAATTAGTCTCATTTCTACTGGTAATGCCCTCACTGAAGAATCAGCAGAGCCCAGGAGCAGGGCTCAGGTGGGGGGAATGGCTTGCCTTTATTTTGGAATTTAAACAGTATTGAAGTGATGGATGTTTCCCATCTGCCTTTCACTGTCAACTGTGGAAGTTCATCAGGTTAAAAGAGTGGAGGGAGAAGTTAAATCTCTGTGCAAGACTGGGACTCTGCATCATCCTGAAAGATAGCAAATGTCTGCAAGCAGACCAATAGGGAGGAGGAAGTTTTTGCCCTTCATTTCTGTGCTCCAGAGCTCCTATCTAAAAGCTAATTCCACTACAGTTAAGAATTGTATATAAAAAAAAAACAAAACAAAAAACCAAAAACAAACCATAACCTCCACCCATTTAGCTATATCAGTAGAAACTTGTCTCCTCAACAAAAGCCCTAGGAAGAGGGAGCTTTCCCCACTCTAACAACAATTACACAGCATGGAAATATGACCTCTTTCGACCTGCCCCTTTACTATTTTAACTGGTCATTAAAGATCAGGATAGGATGTGTCTTCACATTAGTTTGGAAAAGACTTTTGGGGTTCATTGATGGTTCCCCATCTCCCTGTGCATCTCTTTATAGCATAGTTGGTGGACTTGGATGATTATCACTACTCAACAGATTTCTTGACTCAGCAGGCATCTGGCACATTGGGTACTGCTCTTTATTTCTCATGTTTCTTTGGTTTGTATAGCTGTAAATGATATCCTTGACTAAGGAGTTTACATGTGTTGGAGAGTCCTGGGACAATAAACACAGTGCATACTCCAGGAATTCTCCAGATGCAGGAGCCTGCTACACAACTGTGGGAAGTGGGAAGTGTTGCCATTCAGGAGAAGGGTGTTTAGCCATGGGTTTGCAATATCGCTGTTATTACACAAGTAAACAAGCTGCTGAGCTGCTTGTCTTCCCTCTAGTTGCTATTTACTACCTCCTTTCAACAATCTCTTTCCACTTACAGACTCTCCTTTTCACATCCCTGCAAACTTTCTCCTGTAACATATTGAAAAAGAAAAGAAGATGGGGGAAATCATACATTTAAACCATTGTCTCACTGCTCAACTTGTGTGTCACTCAGTCATCTTTGCACACATCCTCTAAACTTTTTAAATGCCTGTAAATATTTCAAATTTCTGTGAGAAAACCAAGTGCAACTGTTCCATCTTTCAGGCTCCTCCTTACAGAAGGAAGATGTGACTGAGGCTATGATCAGCTGTGACAGCCTCAGAGGAAAAAAACAGTCACTAATTCTGAAACACAGCCCTTAGTTATTCATCCAGCCTATCAGTACAGCTGCACTACAAAAGCAGATTTATTTATTTTATTCTTATTAATATTTTTATCTCAATCTTTCAGAGACTTTAAAGCGTTATTCATATTTGAGTAATCTTAGACTTCTTCCTTTATCTGTGTTTTTAACACATTAAAATCTCAATTTATTAAACTCTTGGAAGTCAAAACTGCTTCCCATATACATGATCCTAGCAATCATGTGAAGGTAGTAGAAGTAAAATGGAAAACAAAAATGGATTACATTTTCATCATAAAAATATGATTCTTCAAAACATAGCTATACAAAAGTACAAAATACTTTAACCTGTTAAAAAACAACTTCAAAATGCAATACTATAAAATGCTGTGTCAAGACAGAGAAAACTGAATCCTAGCAAAACCTTTGGGCATCTGGGTACAGCTATAAAGACACATATATCCTGAAAGGAGTGTGCAATGAAAACATTGCCCTTAATATTGGGCCCCAGTTATGGTGCTGTATAAACAAATAGAGAGTTTGTCAGTGGAATGAAATAGAAAGGAACCTCTTGGAACCATTTTAATAGATATGAGTGTAATGTAATTTTATTTCTGGATGATTACAGTTAAGGCTGTTAACTAATTAGTTTATACAAAAATTAGTGACCAAAGACATCCCTCCCAAACCCCAGACATCCTGTTTCTAGGATATGAAAATTCTCACACTTTTAAACCTGAAGGAATGTTTCCACCACCAGATAAAAAAATAAGAAATAATAGAGCTAATAATTCATTACACTGTATGTGCTTGAGCATTATTATAGAAAATAAATCTTTCAGCATGTTACTCAGAATTTTACAGAAATTTCTAGCAAGTGTCCTGTAATACCATGGATTATCACAGGTTTTCTTGCACAGCATGAAAATTTTTGAGCATGAGGCTAGTTACTCTGAAATCATAATGAAAAGTACTGTGTACAGAATTATATCCCTTAATTTAATATAAATAGGTAATAATATGTTTAGAGAATAAAAGAATTTCTTTTCTGATGGCACTAGGTTGTCTCAAGAATCTGTAGGTTGTTCTTATTACCTGCATATGATGTTCCTTGAAGAAAAACAGAGAACATATTCCATGTGTATATTTTACTTATATTTCTGCCATATTTTGGCGTGATTTATGATCTTTTTATTTTATCTTATGTAGACCTATGTTTATGCATATGTATCTATTGTGTTTTGGTTTTGGGAAAAGATTACCTTTGTTCTGGATTAAATTTTAAATTTTAAACCCAAACCCAGTTACACTATTTTCTTTTATGACTTTCTATAACAATGCAAACTTTCAGATGAAACAACGCAACACAGATTTCTATTACAGAAATTAATAATAACAACAAATTACAGACTCTGAATGCGGCTCTTGACTGGAAAGGTTATACTCAGCTCTGTGAAACACTGGTCCATCCCAGATAAAGTGATAATGGTGTTTTACCTTGTGATGGGTTAACCCTAGCTGCCTGCCAGAAGCCCACCCAGAGTTTATCTCCCCCGCCTCAGCAGGACAGGGAGAGGGATAAGATGAAAACCACCTGGGTGAGCATAACCAAAGCAGGTCTCTCCTCACGTGGTTATCACCATGGGTTACACCCCGTCCCTACACTGCAGGAATGGGGTTGTGGCCAGTCCTGCTCCTTCTCACCTCTTTCTTCTGCTACGCCACGGTCTTTCACAGGGCTGCAGGGGACCCCTGCTTGGGTTCCTGCTGTTCCCCTCACCCTTCACTGCCAGGCAGCTTTTGCACTTCCTTACACAGACTTTTCCTGAGGTGCTGCTGTTGGCTGAAGGGTTTGACTGTGACCTGCAGAGGGCCTGTCTTAGTTTCTACCACAAGAAATCCTACAGCATTGGCTTTCCTCTTATTATGAGTCAGAGACCCTGTGTCAGCTGTAGGAAAAGCTCAGTTATAACTCCTACCTTATTAGAATCATAACAACATAAAATATCCTGAGTTGTAAGGGACCACAAGGATCATCAAAGTCCAACTTCTTGCTTTGCATGGGACAGCCACAAGAGTCCTACCATGCGCCTGAGAGTGTTGGCCAAACCCTTCTTGAACTCTGTCAGGTTTGATGCTGTGACCACTACCCTGGGGAGCCTCTTCCAGTGCCCAGCCCTGGGTGAAGAATCTTTTGCTGATATCCAACCTAAACCTTCCCTAACACAGCTTCAGTCCATTACCTTAGGTCCTGCCAGTGGTCAAGGGATTAAAGGGATTGGTACCTGACCTTTCTCTTCCCCTCATGAGGAAGTTGCAACTGCAACGAGGTCTCCCCTCAGTCTCCTTTTCTCCAGGCTGAACAGACCAAGTACCTCAGCTGCTTCTCATACAGTTTCCCCTCCTGACCCTTCACCATCTTCGTGGCCTTCCTTTGGACAGTTCTTAATATCTTTATATCTTTCTTAAATGGTGGTGCCCAAAACTGCACCCAAGACTCGAGGTGAGGCCACATCAGCACAATAGAGTGAAACAATTGCCTCTCATTAGGCACCAAAAAATTCAAAGTACATTTTTTATTTTCTGCTCGGTCAGCTGATCTCTTCATCTCAAGATAGTTCAATCCATTCCTGTGTCAGTGGAGAAATTGTGAGAGTTCTCACTGTGACAGCAGTCCCAGGACCCCCCTCTGCCATCACAACAGATATCTTAGATAAACCACGTACCTCCTCGACCTCTGTCAGGCTGAATCAGATGGTTCTCAAAAAATAACTGTTATAAAGGATCATTTCATTCCCCCTGTCTCTGGCCATGGGAGATGGATTTGCAGAGGCAAAGCCTTCCTGCTGGGCCAGCCCAGTGGGGGTTGGACAAATGAGAGGCACCACAGAGAAGATTATGCAGCTTGGGGCTATGCCATTGCATCTGTGTGTTTGACTAGAGGGAAATCTTAGGTTCTCACACACAGCAAATACAGTCTCCAGCTGAGATGGCTGCAGTTTTCATCCCCACTTGCTCTTGCAGATCCAAACCCTCAAGATAAATATTCAGAAAAGGGAAGTATTTTATGAAGCAGACTTCTCAACCTCCTTCTGTGTGTCGTGAAATTTATGCATACGAGAATCTCTCTGTGTACAAACTGTGCTTGTGTGGGAGGAGAAAATCAGAGTTCAGGGCAAAGTTTCTGACTAATCTGCCCTCTAAATTTCCTTTTCCTGTCTCTTAACACATTGCAACTCCAGCTCCTGGTGGACAGCATCAGCCAACAGGACTGGCAAGCAGAGTGCTCTGAGGCAATGTAAATCAACAGAAATAGCTTTGTCTCAGGGCAGATATTAGGAATAAACTGGAATGTCTGGGGATGCAACAGAAAACAGGGAAAGAACATTGCTGGGCCTAGAAAATTTATAATCTTCAATATATTAGATCCAGTGCCACGATTTCTGCTGTCTGTCATTTATTGCCCCTAGCTCTGCCAAAATCTGATGAAAAATGCTGATTTAAGGAGTTACATTTTCTTTGGCGGTTTATTTTCTTTCTGGCTTTGCAAAGCTTTTGCCTTCTGGTTTGGGAAGATCAGTGGCGTCTTTGAAAATCCCCTATTAAAAAAAGATTTCTGACAATTTTTCATACACTCACCAGATAAAAAATAAGGTTATTCCAGATTTCACATTTTGATTTCTTTCAAACGACTTTAAAAAGAATGGTCTTTATCTCATTAGCTAAAGGGATTTCTGCACTGTTCAATCTCACTTAATTCATACAACATTGTAAAGGTTTATTGTTATCATCTTCTTTTAATGTTCACAAATCTATCTTATTTTTAGACACTTGTTCTCTAACAAAATTCAAGATAGCAATCAATCCCAATCAGACATTGTCAGAATTTAAAAATCATTGCAAAGTCACAAACATTAGATCAATATTTTTTATTTTGGAAAATAAATTGTCATGTTTTCTACTTCTGTGTCTATTTTGTTTAACTGAGCAATTATAGCAAGCAATTATAGTAACTCAAAGAAAGAAATCGAAAGGTGTTCTTCTAACAAAACAGTTTGAAATAAATTCCTCAAACACTTAGCAAATTTATGAAAGACCTATTTTCCTTTCGGTTTTAAGAGGTCTTTCATATGCTTTTGTACATTCAGGTTACTACATGGAGCGGTAAGACACTGTGTAGTTAAGCTGACTGGTTTGTGACTTAAGCAAGTGCAAAAAAGACTTCAAGCTCTACTCAGGCTTAAATGATCATTAGAGGAAGAATAGTGAGACATCTCTTCAAAAAAAGGAGATTAATTCTTGTATATGTATGGTAGAGGGTTTTGAGTAAATTGAAATTTGTCAAATATTGTTTTTAAATCACCTAAGACCATCCATCTTATACATTATTGTATAAAACTTTTTCAATGTGAATGAAGAATGTTCATGGCTAAACCAACTTTATGTACAGCAAGAGATACACATGCAAACATATGATTTCATGAAATAGTATTAAGTCCTCTCTTTCCCCAAATGCTTTGCAGAAATGGCTCAAAATCAAGTTACACTTTGTCTTGTCCAAAATTTACACTGCAATAGTAATAAATTCACATTATTCTTTGCCTCTTTGGCAAAATTACTTTGAAACTTTTGCTTGCGCCTCAAAAAACAAGAGCCCATCTTTCAATTTCCAGGCTACTCTCAAGTGGAGCTAAAACCTCTTTGAAACATAATTTCATTTCAAGTCATACCTAAGAAAAACACACAGTCCAGCATTTTTCAGACTTGATATTACATTAATTAATAGAACAAAATAGTGTCATCAACATACTTCCAGAGAAAAGAAAGATGAGTTCCTTGAAGGTTGTGGATTTTTTTTATCCTCTGAAATACTACAACTATTGCTCACACTTTTTTTCCCCTGAAACTTCAATGATGCTTTGCTAAATAAAACCCCCAAAACCACACACAAAAGAAAAGCAAGTCTCATCCTCAAAATCCCAAGGTTGTGTTGAGGAAAATGGTGCCAAACTCTGACTTTTCTCTTTTGGAGATTCTGGATTGTCTGTTTATTTCAGGAAAGCATGTAAGAAGAGAAAATAACTGAAAACCAAACATAGTTGGGAAAAATACTGACCAAAAATTAGTTTTTCTGGTTTTTAAGTTGTTTAGAGTCAGGACAGAAAGTTCTTCTAGACACAAGACAATTAGAGAGAATGTCTGTACAGTCATTCTGTACATGTCTGTACAGGGCCACGATCATTACCATGTGCTGTGGAAGAGTGCACCAATTCTGGAAATTTTTGTCACGTGGCTTGGTAACATTAACAGTCAAAAGCAGAGCAAAATCCATGAGTAAGAGTTAAAAACTTTGAAAATAATGAATGCAGACTTCAAGCCTTGAAAATCTGCAGCAAAGGCTTAGAAAGAGTGGTAATATGGCAAAAGTGAACAGCCCTTCAGCTGCCAATCAGAAAACTCACTTTTTTCTTTTTTCTCTTTTTCCAGACTACCAAAATACATAAGAAATCAACCACAAATTTAATAATTTCTCATTTATGTAAATAACTACAAAGATAATTAAAGATATATAACTTCACAACTTAGCAGTAAAACAGAAGTAATACAAAGTATTAAGCTTGAGGAATTATATTAATGGTATCAGATCCTGTCTGTTCATGGAAAAACACCCCAATATTAAACACCAGAAGAAAGCAAACATACTGGAATATGTTTGAGACTTAGAAAAGTGATGGTTGCCATTCTTGCTGGAAGAATAACCTAAGACCTCTTTCTTCATATAGGCTTAAGCAAAAAATGGATTAATTCAGAAGGCTTTATTAAATTCACAAAAAAATATTAATATATCATCCTTAGATTAGTGAGCTTCAATTAAGTACTGATGATGGATTAAATGGAATGTGCATTGATTTAAATAAAGTGATTTTACAGGGGTTCAGAAAATACGTCTGAATTATCACTGCTGAAATTTCTCCCTACCACAAACTCCAAATTTGTGCAGGGAATCTCAGTGCTGTGTGTTCTTTTGCTGGTTCCACAGCCCCAGTTTTAAGGTGCAGATGGCAAAATCGACTATAATAGTGGTTTACTACTTGTGCTCTCTCTAGAGTTTTAAGTTCAAATCGCACCTATAAAAAGGGGTAATTAGTCCTTTCTGGTTTATTGCTGTTAGGGGAAAGGAAGCAGTTTCAGTTAACTATCGACTAGACACCACTCCAGATTAAATATCCTGGATTCAGTACCTCATCCTGGCTTTCAAATACCAAACTGAGAGTTCAAAGAAAGTAGGAAATGTCACCTTCCCAAACATTATGGACTATTAATTATGTCTTTGCAGTGAACTTTCTCAGTGCAATTAGTCTACAGACATGAAGATCATTCTTTATAAAAGACTATAGGCTGTAACAAGGTTAACTCCAATTTAAACTGTATTAATAACAAGAATGACTTCTTTCAGACAGCTGAATAATTATCTGATAAGCAAAGTATGTGTAATGAAGCAGAAAAAATTGACTAATTTTAAAACAAACATGAGCATGCAACAACATATGTTTGCCTTTCCTAGCACTGCTGCTTTCCTACACTACCATTTAACTATCTAGTTCTCAATGTAGAGGGATTCATAAAGCAAATTACATTTAGATATAGGCAACTGTAAGTAAATACATAGCTGCATGTGACAGAAATTTGACAGCAGCTTTGAAAAGTGTGCCTTTTGGGGTCATTTAATAAAGAACTGCACAGAAGATTTCTGTGCCTTTGCTTTGACACACACTCTGCTCATCAATAAAGCCAAGAGACAATTGCCCTCGTGGTGGGTGGTAACTGAGGCTGAGCAGTTGATCCCAGGGTGGAATTTCATGTCACTCTTTCCCTGGAGGCAAACCTCGTTTAAAAGATTTCTGAGCACCTTTTTTCCCAGACCTTGCTTTTTTTCCCGGTGAGTTTATCACACACTAGATAATACTCTAAAATGAGTAAGTGACAAGTTCCTGTGCAGAAAGTGCCACAGAGGGAGCTGTGCTGATTCAGCTGAAGGGGGTTTGTATTTCACCAGGAGGGGAAAGAAAGTGAAAAGCCTTAGTACAGTATATTCAAGCATAATCAACAAGGCAGACCCAGCCCATAATTTTAAAAAGTGTTTTAGAAACCTAGAAGTGGGCCTTTACCTTTCAGCATCTTTTAAGAGAAATAAAAATAACACTGAAATGCTCATAAACAAACACCCAAAATATTTAGCTTTGTAAGAAACTGTAGACAGAGCTATATTCTTGTGGAGTGGAGAAAACTGGGCTGTGATTTCTTTCATTTTTTATTTAAGAATAATGATTTTCCTGTGTTTTAATTTCTCTAGCAGTAAGGAAAAAAGAAGCCTCTCTACTGTTTTGAGATACAAAACCACCTTCTGATAGCAATTCAGATAACCACTCTAAAAGGATAGTCAGTTATTCCAAAACATGCAAGACAAAAATAAGCTTTGCAGTGTTACTATGCAGAATAATACTTTAAATCTTTTGTGCTTGGTTGAGCTTGGCTGGACACCAGGTGTTTGCCAAGACATTCTATCACTCCCTCCCCTCAGCTAGACATAGGGACGATGTGTAGTGAAAAGCTCTTGGCTTGATATAAGGACAGTAGATAACTTACATTTTACTGTCATGGGCAAATGGACTCGATTTGGGGAAAATAGCTTAATGTATTGCCAACTGTCTGTAAGAGATTAGGATGTGAGAACAAAACACCTTCTGCCCTCCCTTCCTTCTTCCGAGATTCAACTTCACCCTTAAATCCTGAGTAGTGCTGTGGGATGGGGAATTGAGTAACAGAGTCAGTCTATAATCTCTGCTGCTCTTTCCTCCTCACGCTCTCCTCCTCCAGCATGGGGTGTCTCTCCCAGGAAAGCATTGCTAATGGACTTGTCCAGCATGAGTCCTTCCCACAGGCTGCAGTGTTGCAGCATTTCTGAGAGACAGAGTTTATGATTTATGTTTGGAATGAGATTTGAGCTACTCCAGTCTAGGCATCAGATCTGGGCCTTGTGAGGCCTTCCAGCCTCTGACGCAGTTAGAAATTAAGAGTTTGTAGCACAGTTAGAAATTGTATTAAGGTGTGATGGGGAGCACTGGGCTGTCTGGGTGTGAAGTAGTATAGGTTTGTAGTGTGAGGTTTAGGCCACCTTAAGACAAAGACAAACAATGGTAGCCTGCCAATCAGAGTGCCTTTGTAAACTGTAAACTATATAGAAGTGTATAAAAACTGTCATCTTCTCTCGAATAAACAGAGAACATTGCATTAATCATATTGGTTGGATGTGCGTTCTGTCCTGTCCAGCTTTCCCATTATCTGAGGTCCCTGGTCGCACTGCAGTTCTTCCAGAACAGCTCCAGTGTGGCTCCTTTCCATGGAGCAGTCCTTCAGGAGAAGGACCCCCACATGGCAGAGCTCCTGCCAGAATCCCTGCTGTTCCACGGGCCACAACTCCTGCCAGGAGCATCCTTTACCCTCTCTTAAATTTGTTATCCCAGTGGTGCTACCAATGTCACTGCTGGCCCCATCTTTGGCTGGTGGCAGGCTTGACTTGAAGCTGAGAGAACCCAGCTCTTTCAGGAGTGGGGGCAGCTTCTGGTGCCTTCTCACCAGAAGCTACTCCAGCAGCCGAAACATTGCCACATTAAACCAATACAGCCTCCACTAAGAATTTCCGCGGAAAGAAAAAGATCTGAAAAAAGATCTAAAACCCCACAGATTTTTGTCATAAATATTGATATCTCACATGCAGAGCTGCATTTATTTGCATTTCCAGACCTTTAATTGGAATTGAAAAAATACTTACAATGAAATTTTGAAATATAATGCATACTTGCCAAATCCTTTATATATATATATATACAAAGAATAATGATGCATCTTTTTATTAATGATGGTCAGACTGACCCTGGAGTATGGTCATGAGATATTCCCAAATTTTATAATTCTTCTTTTGCAATACAAATAAACTTTAAAAGGACTGTTAAGATTCATAGTAGCATAGTTACTGTCCTAACAGTATGCATTGATCCCGCATGGACACAAGGGTGTATTTCTATTGGATTGGCCATGCCCTGATAGAGTTTGTATGATGACAAAGTGCCATGGACTGTGACCATTTGGCATGATTGAAGATTCAGGACATAAAGGTGGTCATGGTGTTGCTACAAACCCCCTTTGGCATGAACACAGTTGAAAGACAGGACAACAATCAGTAAAATTCGCTAAATTAATGTCTTCAAGGAAAACTTATGGGTATGATGTAAAGTTTACCATTCTCTCTATCCCTTTTGCTCCCTTTCACTTTCAAATTTTTGAATTTTTTTCCTGTGATTTTCCAGCTTGCCTTCCTTCCCTTTGCATCTTCTAGCCTTTTGCTTATAAACCTCAGTTCTTTATCAAGTTCTCTCTTCTACATAATATGTCAGCATTTTCCTTATCCAATCATCACTAAAGCATTTGCATTCAAATGTTACCTCTCAGTTGAAACAATTTTTCCAGGTTCACTACTTCCTTTCTTTTAAGAAACTGATATACTGATAGTTAATACTACTAATAATGATAATAATAACAACATAAGAAAAGTCTACTTACATAGTTTGCATAAAGGCACTTTTAAAATATTGTTCACATTGATCTCTTCTAAGTATCTGTGTTACAATGAACTAAAATATTAGTATAAATATTTATTAATATTATTATTAGTGTTAATATTGAAGAGTGACTGAAGAGGGAATCCACCCAGGTGGCACAAGATGGATGTTTGCCCTGGTAAATTCCATCCTAAATTTAATCTCACATATCTATCTACTCTAGATTTGATTTATTTAAGATTTTATTTAAATATTTTATTTGTTCTTCTGTTTTCACCCATTATATTTCTGTATACAATATAAGGATTATGGGCGTGTTTCCAGTAAATATATCAATAATTCCTGTGCAAGGTAATAATGACCAATTTTTATAATGCAAATTAATTGAGAAATGAGCTAAACTTTAAACTGACTGAATTTCCAGGAGGCAGAAGTTGTGTGAGTACTGTCTGTGGCCATGGAAAAAGAATACTATTTGCATGCCAGAATCAATGAATTTTTTTTTTTTTTTGGCAGAGTGGAGTGGGAAAAAAAAAAAAAGGAAATAAATTGCCATTATTTACAAGAAAAAGTGTTGAATTCAGACGGTTGTTGATTAGCTTTCCTATAAATAGTGTGAGGCTTGACTTCTGTAGTGAAGCCCAAGAAAAGCTCAGTCACTATTCACACGTGGCACCTGTAGTGTTGCCCAAGTTGGCCCAAATGTTTTCCCAGTTGATGTGGATGGAATTGTTTTCCCTGCAGTGAGACAGTTCTGCTGTAGATTTTTAATCTCCTGTGGTTTAGAAGCCTCACACATGCATTGTTTGCCCTAAGCCTTAAAAAAATCTTGCCTCTCTGCTCTGGAACTACAGAAAGGAAATACTGCTGAGGGATAGGATTTGTGAATCTTACAAATGAACCTGCAACTTTCTAATTCCTAATTAAATAATGTGTTCCTAATCCTTAATTTTAATCCAATGTTTTGTATACAAGAGGAATGATGATGGATTGTGAGATTTCTAAGGCATTCTTAGTTGGAGTATTTTCTGATCTGAGTAAAGGGAAGTTCAAATGTATATCACTACATCTTTTCTTTACCTAAGTCTTTTAGACTGCTAAAAAGTAGTTTTCCTATCTGGTAAATAATTATTTATTAGTGCAATATCTAATTTTCATCATGACTGATCTCCTTGTTCCTCAATACTGTGGTGAGTTAGAGATCAGGGGCATTTTTATTTGCCATAGAAATAAAGAATTGCAAACAAAAGAATTAATATAAAATTGTGGTTTTTTAATTAGCCCATGCATTGTTTTACACAGATCACCCACTTTGGGGCTGTAGATGAGATGTATCTTTTTTCCTGTCACGCTGAAGGTCCGGGACACACCTGCCATGTCCTGGTCAGCTCTCATTGATTGAGTCCCTTGAGGCAAGAGATAAACTCACTGTGCCTGTGCAGTGAGTGCCTCCTTCAGATACACCCAGGGAGGCCAGAGCAGAGAAAAGATCTGTCCTTCTGCTCTCACAGCTCACAGGGCAAGCTCAGGGAGAGCACATTTGGTATTTCTGACAGTAATTGGGGCCCTGATAGTGCCAGTGATGTAGCCCTGCTCCTGATTGCCTCATCTCTACACCACCAAGCCCCCCTCAGCAGTGGGGAGCTGATCTCTGCTCAGACTGGCAGAGCACATCAGCAGCCACCTAGAAAGAATTTCAGTGTTTTCTCCCCTGAAGTGTTTCTACTCCAGCTGAGCAAGGCAAATTGCTTTGTGTGTCTGATTTCTGCCTCCTGCACTCGCAGTGGGCTTGTTTCCTCTGCCATCACTCCAGTGCCTAACTCCATTCTGTTTGATGCACGTTTTGAACCCCTTTGATATAAATGGAGCCTCATAGTCACTCACTAAATACTTCTAGAAGTTTTAGTGCTGTAAATATGTGTTTAGGGCAGCTGTGATTTCTGGATCCCTGGTAGCCAGCAGTGCATCTGCAGTTTTTGTTGTGATGTTTACAGCATGCTATGAATTCTGTCCTGACCTTGCCGAAATTTATTTTCCTCCTGCATGTCTCTAAGCAGTTATTTAGTTTTCCTTGTTTCCTGTCAGTTTCTAGGAAGGTTTCATTCTCTGTGCTATAATGAAAATGTTTTGTCCCTGTAAAGATAGATTTACTTGTTATTCACAGCATTAAAAGGTGGTATTTCTGTCATTTTCAAAAGCTTGTTAATAAATCTGGTATAACAGTGGCCCTGTAAATACTGACTCCAGCTCACAGATTCTGCTGTTTTTTGAAGTTACATTGTCCTCTCACGTTTCCCTTTTTGTCAGATGACACTTGCCCTGAGTCTCAGATGCTAATTTTGTACTCCTGTAACAGCTGATTTCTCTAGAAGCATGCTCTCCATAGTTAGCATTTGAGATCTAACTACTCTCTTTCTATCAGTTTATATTTTGTAAATAATCCCATTTCACTAAAATTCTACGTCACTAAAATACTGACTTTTAGCTTTCACCTTACACAAAATGTTCTGCTAAATCTCAGCAAAATAGGATGCAAACTACCCAAGTGAAGTGCATCAAATTATAGTAATTTTTACAATATTTACAAACCACATACTCTACCCATACTTATTAAAACCAGACTGAAAATAGAACATATTTTTCTCCATAAAATGCACAAGCTTTCTGATAAATCAACTGCAGAAATAACCCTGTGTACCACTTTAACATTGCTGCAGCAGCAGCAGTAACAGATATTCAGAAAGCAGATGGCTACCCTTCTGAATGGCATTATTCATGTTTCCAAAATAACATTCTAAAGACCACAATGATGCACCTGTTCTTAATTCTCCCTTTTTAAGGATAAAGTACCGTCAACTTTCAAATATGCAGCTCTAGATAGAGGACTGTGATTTTAAGGGAAGAAAAGTGTTTGATCATGTACTAACAATTTTTTTTTAATGCAATTTTCAGGTCTGGAAATAGTAACATATCACAGTAAAAGAGTAGATGTTCTGTCTCTCATTCTTCCAGTCATTTCTGTGGCTGTGGAACAGACTCTGACTAGCCTAGTGACTCGAGTTGCTTTCCCTTAGAGCAGGTCCCTCATCACAATTTGTCATGTTTCTGTGATCTGAACACGCAAAGATGCTTAATTATTACTCTGCAGTATTCTCATTAATGGCATAGGATGCTTTCAGAGCAGGATATAATCAACTAGTGAGTCTGGCTCACTGCAGGGGTCACAGTGAGCCACCTTGGTTCCTTAGGGAAGAGCTAGGAATATGGAATTGCTGTACCACATCAAAGTCAGGGTTCACTGAACCCTCTATTCTGTGTATGATGCTGAGAGTAGCTCAAGTGCTGCACAAGTCTGTATATGACTCCTGTGGGAAATATAGATTAATTTCCACCTTAAATCTTGAAGTGAACCGATTGCTTGACTACCCATATAAATTTCCAGTTTCTTTTAGAACCTTGTTAAAGTCTTAGCTTTGAAAATTGAGTCTGTGACACAATGACAAGTGTGCTCTGCCCCTCCAGGTGACAGTCTTGTACAGCCCAAACCAGAGATCAGCCATGGCTCTTTTCCTGTCAAGGAAAGACAAAGAAATGGGACCCAGTGTAGGTGATCTGCTCCCAGCTGGGTGCCCAGCAGAGCTACACACAGCACAGAGCCCATGGCTCTCTCAGTCAGGGGTTTGCTCAAACTGCTTGCTTTAAGATCTGATCACTTCTTAAATTTTTATATAATGCCCTCTTACTTCCACTAGAAAGCTACTGAGGAATTGAATAATTTTCTTGTATAAGTTAAAGAAAGATAACCCAGGGAGGTTTGTAGGGAAATAGATAAAATCAGGTGTTCATTAGCCACTCTATATTTACTATTAAATGATCTAATTTCATAGGTTGTTTAAACTTTCATGTGAATCTCTATACATAAGATCCAGTTGTATATCTTATAAACATAAGCCACCTGTGTATAGAAAACATAACTTAAAGAATGCAGTATCTTGAAAGGATAAGAATAAATAGGGCAGAACAGATCCTTGAGTCTTCATAAACTGTCTCATGAGATGCTTTCCAATTACTTTATCTGCCATTAATAATTACTGTGGTATGCTAGATTGAAAAATCAATTTTCTAACTAGGCCATGTTTAGTAAATTCAGTCCAGAACCATATGTTAGCTAAAATTTATATAACTGTGAGCTAAACCACCCTCATTGTACATGGTGGGAGTGAATATGGCTAACACACATAGGAGAGTAATCAGTCAGACAAGACTAAGTTCATATCCTATTTTGTAAGAAGAAAGATATTTTTAATTTGATTTTTTAAGACTTTCTGCTCCCTTGGTTGCTTATATGTGCACTGGAAAATAAGTACTACATCAGACACAATGTGAATTATCATATCTTGGCCCTCCAGACAAAGAGGAATGGAACAAAGGTTCCAAATTATTTCCACTGCCACAGCATCATTTGGAGGTCCAACTGTGAAATGAGTCTTGAGAAAACGTACTACTTTTTGCTACTGAGAGATAGGTGGAGAAGAAGTAGGAAGAATTTTGATGTGGTATGTTTTTTAAATAAAGCTGGGAAATCTAAAGCAAGTAAGAAGATGACAACTTCATCATTACTTGAGAGCAATATTGCTTTTAAATTAAATATCTATAAAACCCACATTGTTCAACTGTCATATACATTCAGAAAACTACTTAAGGAATTCTTACTTTTTTATGCAAAGGTAAATGGAAAACCGCCAGTAGTCATAACAATGGGATAAAATCAAAGAAGTTTATATGAAGAGGTGACTGTGTTACCTGAATTACAGTCTCTGAGTAAATTTTCAGCGACTGATATGTGACATTGTCTGACATTCAAAGACCTTCAGGTGCATTTATGACACTTTGTATGATACTAGAATGAAAAATTCAGTTTTGAAAGGTGTGAAGAAGTAGCATCACAGATGATCCTATCCCTTTCATCTTTTTTCATCTTATCCTTTTCATAACTTTTCCTTGACAATTTCGACATAACAAAAATATATAACATTACGTATTGCCTATACAAAGACGTTCATGCAAGTGTTGGACTTTTTGTTTGCTTTACATGCCTGTGCTGCAGTAACTGGAGTTAGGGTGGGCGTGCAAGAGAGTGTGTGATGGACACTAAAGCTAAACCAGATGAGCTGACAGCTGGTGTAGAGGTCTGGGGGCTGAGGAGATAAATGGGTCTCCAAGACATATCTGAGAATTGTGATACACGTGTGTATCTCTAGAGAGAGACAGTCAGAGGCACAGGCAGTCAGACTTCAGGACTAGGGGAGTCCGTGGGGGTGTGAAGGGGTTGGGAGTGATGGTTGTACCAGCAACTGCAGTAGGGTTGTGGCTGCAGGGCTTTTTTTGTCCAAATGCCAGGAATGAGGCAGACTGGAGTCCAGGGACCAGAGGCAGAGCCAAAGCAGTGTGAGCCCTGCTGCTGGACAGATCCACGTTCCTTATATGTGCACATTTATATTTCTTTTACCAGTAGAAACCCATCCTGATGCATCAGAGACATCAGACAATTGCTGTTGTAACTCTTCCTGTGAGTGCCCTGTGTGTCTTACTTGTGTGGCCATACAAATATATACTGCACATGGCATACAGAAGACTCCCTATCTGGAATATGTGCTCCCCTTGCTGTTGGAGAGACCAAGCTGGACTGGGGTGAACCTCGGTCCTACTGACTGCCAAAAGAGGCCCAGAAGATGAGGAAGGAGGGATCCCAGAGGTTCCCAAGCTTATTTGATAAGGTGGTAAGAGTCACAATGAAAAGGTTGAGAAGAATGACCAACCAAACCACAGGGACCATCCACTACAGATCTCTCCAGACTAAAATGCTTTTTACAGCACCACAATGGTATGAGGTGGGAGAGAGGATGAGACTGGGTCACAGTGGCTCTAAACAAAATATTCATCAGGAACCTTTAGAGATTCCAAAGGCTGCTCTAAATTGAGTCATACATCAAAAGGGGATGACCAATTCTGTCCCTGAGGAGAAACTTATTAAGGAAATGTTTGTTGTCGAGATTAGAAGATAATGGAAGTAGGTCAGGTTAAAACAGCAATCTAGTCAATCATTATCTCAAGTACTGATTTATCCCAATTAAGTTAAAGCATTAAGTTAGGAAATAGTTTTTCTGGCTTCCGTCTCTTCTCTGTGGAGAAAAATAATCCAGTGAGCAATTCAGCTGAACAGAAAGAAATTTTGCTTTTGTTGGTTTTGTTTATTTTTTTAATTTGAGGGTGGAATGATGCAAGTTATACAGTTAAAGTCTCTGTCCGAGCTCTGATTTCTAGACCTGCTCTCTTCAAAAGGTTTAAGCACTATTGTTAAAATGGATAGATAAGAGGGGGGGGATGATGGACTTGCAATTTTACTGTAGATTGAAACAATGGAAGTGTAAGTGTCTTTCTTTGTTCTCCCTGCTTGTGTCAACAGTAGGAATGAAATTTCATGCTTCCACCCAGTCTGACTGACAGCTGGATGTTCATCTCAGTCACAAAGACACAGAGAGCCACAGTCATACTCTAAGGGTAGTTTTGGGCTAAACCAGCCTCTGTCTATCTCTAAAATCTGATCTGTTTGGGTGGCAGTATGGAACACTCCTCTCTAAGGTTAGGCAGGACTTAGGAGTTCCTTTCAATAAAAATAATTCTAAAGTGCATAGGTAAGCATAAGCTACAGCTGAATGCATAATTGCTGATACCTTTACTTACACATTTAGTGCACTATCAGTATTTAATTTACAGCTTTATGAAGTGCTCTGTCATACTCTAAAGATAATTGGTGAGGTATCAAGGTAAAACATCACATATTCAATGCAAGCAATCAGCCACATCTATAGTAGAAAGGTCAGAGAAAACATTGCAAAAGCATAACATGAATTTTCCAGGGCTTTCGGAGTGAAGATAATTTTTCATCAGGTAAGGAGATCTCCAAAAAATATACCTTTGTTTGTTGAGTTTTCTCAGTAGATACCTTTGTAACTCATCAGCAGGATTCCACACAACTCACAAGTCACTGAGAAAGACCATAAGGTAACTCCCTTGATTTTTGTACTTCTAAATAACCAAAAAATCAGCTTCAATTGTAAGAAAAACCCAAAAGACTCCAAAACCAATAAAAAACAAAACAAAGGAAAACAAATCCCCCACGTTTCTGGGTAACTTTCTGAAACATGATATGTTGAAAATCAAAAAACAAAGTTTTCATGGGCCTTTATTCAACTTTTCAAAAAATACTGAAAATATATATCAAAAGTATTTAAGTTTTCCTGGATCTGTCTACTGTGCTTCAAACATATAAATTATCTGTTCTGCCCAGTCTTTGACATGGCTGATGTTTTGTGCACGTGATTAGTTCATTACACTGGAGTTAATATTCTAATAAACCCACATAAACACTTGGGTTTATGCATCATGCTAGGTCCATGTGGAGTTCTTGAATAGATGTTGTGTGCATAATTTGACCTATTTTTGGAACTCAAAATGTCCCTCAGATATTTTTGGAGGTTACTGGTCCAGGTCAGAAGCATTTGAGATCCTAGCAGGCAGCTGGAAACAGCTGTGATTTTGGGATTTGAACCATGGAACAATTTACCAACCTTGCAGGAAGAACAAGAAGTCACAAAAGTTTAGACATTATAGTAGAAGTAGTCACAAAGTAGAGGGAAGAATTTTTTAATGCTGTACAGGGGGGTTTTGGTTTTATACATGGGGGTCAGAGATTTTAAGATGGAGGGATTTGGGCCTGACCTGTCCTCCCTCTTTCTTCTTCCTTACCTCCATGTTCTTGGTGATGTTGGCACTCACAGATTGGTTTAGAGCGGAAAGGCACCATTTAATATAGGTAATAGGCATTGGGGAAAAACTGTAAACATGTAACACGTAATGTGCCATATAAAAGAGCAGCAGCCCTGGGCGGGGAGAGAAGAAGCAGTCGGGAGTCAGAGAGGATGTCAGGGTGTGTGTGTGCCTCTGCCTGAGCTGCTGAGCAAACCACAGAAGCTCAAGAAGAAATCTTTTAGATAATTTGCAATAAACTGCCTTGAAACTGGACAACAGAAGACTCCTGAGCTTTTTTTTGAAAGCACGGGTTGGAGGAGAGACTTTTCCACCACACGGAGCCGCCCCCGACCAAGGGTGATCTCCGGCAGTCTATCACCAAACTGGCTGATCTAGTGTGATTCATCAAAACTTATCACACATTTGACTTATGCAGATTCCCTGTTTGTTACAATTAGAGCAATCTCAGCTTCACTGCTGTAAATCTAGAGCAAATCAACATTTAAATTTCTGTTAATGCCAGGCAGTTCCATCTTCTCAGTAGGTTTGTTCCACCTTTATATAGCTATGTGAAATTTAATAATCTGTTCTAAATTTTCTTATTGCTGTGATAGGGTGATGCTTTTGATGGAAACACAAAAAATAAAACAAGCACATTTCAATGTCTAGGGAAAAAAGAAGAAAATATGTATTACAGTATGCTGGTGTCAGTAGTATTATAATATTATAATAAATTCTAGTAATCTCCATACCACAGGAAATAAATCTTATATACCCTATCAAATTTCACTGTTTCTTAAAGTTACACTTTTAAAGGGAAATTTTTCTGAAAAAAAAGAAATTTCAGAATGCACTCTGGAATTAAAAAAATTAAACATCAGTTACAAATCTTTTTCCAATACATTAACCCATATATATCAATAGTATTTTCACTGATGTCAAAGATGTTACACTAGTTTAACAGAAATCTGAAGACACAATCATGCTCATAACATCTAGAGAATATAAATAATTTATAGAAGTTTTTAGATGTGTGTGTACACAACAGTTTTGGAGAAGGAAAAAAAAATTACCCAGATTATATATGAAAATTTTCTCCAAATTTGTAGTCATTGATGCAAAAAAAAAAAAAATCTTTTTCAAATCTCATTATTTTTTTTTTCTTGAAGTCTAATAAAAGATTCCGTGTCATCATAAGTCATCTCTTTTGAGAAAATAAATGGATTTGTATTGAATTCTCTTCCTTTAACAGTGCTGCTTGAAAAGAGCAATATCATAGGGATTATAATTTCTTGTAGGGAAAAAAACCCCAACAAATAAATTAATTAAATAATTCTTGCTCATGACAGCAAAAATGAATAGTACTGTAGATTACAGTATAAATTCTAGATATTTGAAGACTTAGTTTTTGACAGAGAAATGAGACTTCTTTTTGATATAGGACAGTGAGCCACTCATCTGAAGAGAATGAGTGCTTGTCAAGGAGATGAAGTCTCATGAATATTTCCAATTCTTTGTTGATTCCATGAAGGCCAAAAAGTGGCAGAAATCTCTATCAAAAAATAGGTCAATAACTTGTCAAGAAAACAACATGCTTGGAAAAGGTTTGCTAGAAAACTGAAACATTATCCAAGAAAACAGGTGCAAAAAATAAAGTGACTGATACCACACACTCAATCAATATGAAACATAGCAGTCCCATTATATGCAAAAATAGCTCAGATATGGACTTATTATGTGGAAAAGATAAGGTTTTCAGGTTCAGTCCCTTGTCTGGCTAAAAATGACTGAGCTGGTTCATTCCTGAGCTGTTTTAACTTTGCTCCAGCCTCTCTGCCTCCTTTTTGACAGCATAACTCCAAGGTGCCACATGGACTCTGTAACAAAAAGGTTCAGGAGCTCTTGAAAGGGTGTCTGCAGGGGATGGGCAGACAGGGTGAGAAGTTTTTGGGGGTACCACCAGCTCTGTGGCACCAACACAGTGTTGTCCCCATCTCATCCTGCAACACCCTGGTGGTCTTGGACCTTGTTCCCACATCCCTCAGTAGGATATATCAGGAGGATTTTTATGGGGTCCTCCCTCCTTTACAGCCTTCTCCCTGCAAGACAGTTCCCGTGCCCTCACCCTTGTCTGCTCAGGAATTTGGGTTAGCAATTTTGAAGGGTAGAGAATTCATTTAGCCTGAGTTGCATCACCCAAAATTAGATGTGCGCTGTGAGAGCCCTGCGATGGCCAGGGAGATTTTTCATGCCTAAAACATCAAAGATTTCCTGGCTTCAAACTGAGCAGGAGGCATTCCTACAAAGTATTTGAATCCTTTCATTTCTTTACACTTGTTCTCTCAGCAGAAGTTGCTGGTCCCCAAGGTAAATAGAAAGGTCTTATTCTGTGTACTGTGTGGTGTCAAAGGAATGCATCTACACAGGATGAGATGTAATTTGTAAGCAGGCCGTGCTTCCTACATGGCCCTGCTACCTGCTGATAGCTTATCTAAGGAGGCTGAGTAAAAGAGATGGGAAATGATAGCAAGCAGAAGGGAAAATAAGTAAAGAAATCCGCAACCAAGGCAATCTACAACTGTTGTTGCCATGAATATAGAGATTCCAACTCCACTAGTAAATTCTTATGGTGGGTACAGCTAAATAATCTTGAACACACACCAAATTACACCTAAACATGATTTCTGAGTATAAATTGCTTTCTTGACAGAAATGAAATATTCTACTACAGAAAAGCTTAGGCGACCCAGCATCCAACATTCAACAGTCCCTCTTTGTGTTTCTACGTTATTACTCATTCTTTGGAAGAGGGTTTACATGGACACACATATATATATACATCCTATAGACAGGGATTTGGAATGACACCCAGCTGCTTCCAGCAGACTATTAAGCTGTCAGGTGACCGAGCTTGAATAGAACAAGAAAACATTATACAATTTAGTAATAGATCTAGGAAAATTAATTTTGCTCTGACTCAGTAGAATTTAAATACTTGGCTGACTTTAACGCTCCTAAAATTATTCTAATTAGATGCTCTTGTATATGATTTCAAATTGTACTTTCTTATAAGGAAATTGTACCAGAAGGTTCAAATTTCATCTAGTCTAGAATACCAAGGAGTAAGAGGTGGGCTCTGAGGACAAGTCAACCAAGTTTCATAGACTTGAAAAAGAAAGAGTGGAATGAAGTATAAAACTGTGGTGCAATAAAAAGAATGCTCCTAGACTCCAGCTGAGTTGTATATTTGGATTTAAATGTGCTGTCTCTGCTCTTTTGAACAGTATAAGACGTTATCAATGTTGACTCTATCAGCAATTTACAGAAATCCACCAACAGCTAAAGTGTTTAAATCATAATACCCTAAATGTGTGCAGTGCTAGTTTCTGAGCTGGTGTTACAGTGTCAGGCAGCTCAAAGATGCTGAGGCACACAGAGTACAATGATGGCATATCAGTGCCAGACAAGCTGGAGAGACTTAGGCTGAAATGGATTGTCACAGGCTAAATCTCCCACGTAGCGCTGAATCTGAAGTTTCAGTCAGTAACTTTGGCAGTAGAGCAAATCATCCCTGATTTATGTAGCAGTGAGCAGCTTTTGAAAATTTGCTTGTGAGTTTTGAGGGAAAAGTTATGCACATGTGCATAAAAATATACAATTAGGTGTTGTTACTGAACAGTGCAATAAGAAAGAAAATATACTTCAGTTATTCTAGCTTCACCTTGTAATAAGAAAGAAAAATGTTGAAAAGTTATCTTTTCTCTCAATGCAATTTAGCTCCAGCTGAAGGTGTCTTAGGTATGGCTAGTTTGCTACTATTTCAGGTAATAATTCAGGTAATAATTCAGGGAAAAATAAGATTTCAAGAACTGGATCTAACTTTAGCTCTGTGCTATTGGGAATATTCAACAGAATTCTACTAGCATTATATCTGAATAAAATAATAGAGAGATATTCCAGCAAACAGACTTATTTTATTATCCTGTACTTTAAACTTTTCTTCTGCCTTATAAATGTTACAGGACTCTGACTCACATCTCAGAGCTATTTAACACGAGTAATCCCTGGCCAAATGAAATTCATGCAGTCGGGTACAAAGTGCAACAGGCCATGACTCAGGCAGAAAGGCTACTATGTGCTGAATGGGGATTTGGAGTAGCATATAAGCATATATTCAAGAATAACAGAGTATCCTAAGTTGGAAGCGACCCACAAGGATTGAGTCCGACTCCTGACCCTGCACAGCACACCCCAAAAATCCCACCATGTCCCTGAGAGTGTTGTCCATACAACTGAGACCTGTCAGGTGCTCTGACCACTGCCCTGGTGGAGCCTGTTCCAGTGCCTGACCACCCTCTAGGTGGAATATTTTTTTCCAATATACAAACTAAACTTCCCTGACACAACTTCAGGCCATTCTGTAGGGTACTGTCACTGGTCACAACGGTGACAGAGAAGTCATCATCATAGAAAAGAGATCAGTGCCTGCTCCTCCTTTCCCCCTCACAAGATATCTACTTTTAAAATGTAATTCTGAACCAAAAAATGCTAAATGTGTCTGAGAACCTCTCCCTTCAGCCTAATCAGACTCTGCATCTGCACATAAAGATATCAGTGATTTTCTAAACCAGCTAACTTTGCAGTGTTTGCATCATTTGCATAGGTTGTTATTCTCATTTCCTGATGCTGAAGCTATAAAATATTTATGAAATATCAGGGCTGAGAGTTTTGTCCTTGTTTGACAGTATGTTTATATTATGAAAATTTTAGATGCACAAAGCACGCATGCTTCGCATCATCAGTCATACTGAGTTTCTTACAAAACCTTTCTGAACAATACATGACTAAACAAAGTCCCTTACCCCCAAGATTCATATAAAACCAGACAAAACCTTTGAATGTTTGGAAGAAGTCACAAGAATAAGGCTCCAAACCCTCAGATGATGATGGACTTCCCCAAGTGGGAAGTAGGCCAGTTGGCAGCAAAGACTCCAGTAAGATCAGGCTGAGCTTGGTCTCAAGACATCCCTGCATAGTCATCTTTAGTAGCAAAGATATAATTCTTTGGCCATTAACTTGTAATTGAGAATGCCCAGAAAATCTTCCATTGCAGTCCTATTGCAGGTAATGTGCAGAAACCTCAGCTTCAGATTCCATTTGGATACCCAAGGAACCACATTCTGGAGGTTGCAGTATCAAACATGGGACTAAATGTGTCTATGAGCAGCTGAAACATGAGAAACTACTGATTTCAATGAATTTTATGCTGATGTTGTGTTGCATTCTGATCATTTTTCTGGTACAACTCTAATGGAAATGGAGACCTTAATTCTAAATATGTTTTTTCAGGAAAATCAAAGAAAGATGAAGCTGTGTATTATCAGCATCACTAATGGCAACTGAGAGGCACACATTAACACAGACAGATGTTACAGACCTTCTCTAGAAGAGTTGTTTCCAAAGCAATAAATAATAAATAGATCCATGCAATGGAACTTGTTGCAGGATTTTATCAGGAGAATAAATACTTGTTACTGCAGTATGTAGTTTTCTGAAAAATTCCTTCTGCAATGTTTCTTGATATGCTGAGGATGAGTTTAAACCCAACACAAAATTTTGGTTTTTAACTTTGGAATCTTTTTAAAGGTGTTTTTGAACAGGCTTTTCCAAAGCTGATTCTTATCAACTGCTGACCCACAGGGGAGAGTTCTTCAGGTATGCACATTTATTCCATGTTAAAGACTGAGTTTACTTAACTCAGATGGAGATTCCAAGTAGGGCAGGAGTCAATTAGGAAAATCTATCTGTAGTATTTTGAAGAACTGTGCCTGTACTGCTTGGACTGCTGGGAATCAACTTCTCTGAGAATGCCTCCTATTCTCACATTTGCTTCTTCCATGTATCAGGGAAGAAACTAAAGCACCAAGAATTATGATGAATTCCCACTGTATTTCTTATCAAAAGCAAGCATTTCTGCATTTTTTTGATTGAAGTGCTGGCTTCATGCTAATTTTTGTTCATCTAAACTGCCAGCATCTCCCACATGTGACTGTTGATGCACCTGCCTTTGTTCTAGTGTCACATTATTTTCTGTAGCTCTATTCACAAAGTTGTTATTCTAGATTGGAGTGGTCTATTAACAATTTAAAGTAAATTGTTAATCCTATGAAGACAGGCTGAGAGAGCTGCAGTTGCTCAGCCTGGAGGAGAGGAGGCTCAGATTTCTAAGATCTCTTAGAGTACCTTCCAGTTCTTGAAGAAGGCCAACAAAACAAGGCCAGGGATGGACTCTTTACAAGTGCTTTGAACAGTCTTGTCTTTTAAGAAGAGTAACCCTCTCCTGCCTTTAGTATAGACATTTCCAAACAATCCTGGAAGTTAGGAGAGCTCATAAATTCTGTCCCTCCCAAAAGTGTTGCAAAACACTTGGAAAATGTCAGGACCAGAACAAAGGAGGATTTCTATTCCACAGCCACATGAAAGGTGCTGTACAATAGATTTACATCAGTATGCTGGCCAGCTCTTCTCTCATGCTGCATGAAGTGTAGATCTTCTTGACAGGTACTTTGACTGCAGAAAAGTCCCTACCTGACCTCAAATCAGAGACAAGCAATGGCCAATGGGTACCACGGGAAAAACTTATTTCTCTGTCTTCATTCCAGCCTCAGTGCCAGCTGTCTTCAAAGTCACTCCTGTATCTGCATCTGCAAAATAAAGGAGCCTCTAAAAAAACACGTGGCTGAGTCCCTTGCTCCTTACTTTAATGTAGCTGGGGTCTTTCAGATGTTTCTAAATTAGATTTCTTTTTAAGATGCAGATTTTAAAAACATGGATGAAAATATCTCAAAACAAATACCAGCTGCTTTGAAATTGAAGATGATTTATGACATGATGATTTTCAAAAGTAGTTATCTTCTGAGTAACAACAGTAAACACTAGTGAACAGCCCTATTTAATTATTATTTCTACTTTATTACTACCCAGTATTTCTCATGTCTCCTATTTGCAAAAAAGCAGCTTCTTTCCTTGTCTCTGGAGTCAGAATACAGCAGGACCAAGTCGATCTCAGAGGTATTCCTTCTCAATTCTTCTATATTTAGTTAACTTCCTCTTATATTCAATTCCACCATTTCCTTTATGAAAATTTAATTAGACATCAAAACTTACCATTTGACATCTAGGAGAGATACTGCTACCTGGAGGTTTGGTTTTTGCATTTTTTCTCAGGTCAGTACACCAGAAGCCTTGCTAGTGCTGCCCTTTCTCATGGGGAGGGTAAACCTGGCTAAATCTAAATTTAAACCCTGTGAGCCCTGAGAGGAGGGGCAGGAGGTGATCCAGGTT
Source organism: Taeniopygia guttata (assembly GCF_048771995.1). Taxonomy (NCBI): domain Eukaryota; kingdom Metazoa; phylum Chordata; class Aves; order Passeriformes; family Estrildidae; genus Taeniopygia; species Taeniopygia guttata. The sequence goes on along the minus strand of NC_133024.1, from coordinate 7,482,132 downwards.
CCCCAGCAAGAAACTCTGGCAGCAGTGACTTTCTAGGCAAGGCAGCTTAATTAATGTGTGCTTCCACTCAGCTCTGCATCCCACTCTTTAAAACTGGAACAATTCCTCAGACATAATTCGAATACATTCTTCTGTTTGATAAGAGAATTCTTTTCTTACAGCGGTTTTAGGACTTATATATTAAAAGGGATACCAAAACACAAATTTTCAGAGTCTGAGCCTCTCCATTCACATTTACTTGGATTTCATTTGATCAGTGCTTCTAGTGTGCAATCCTACCCATGGTCTATCTGTTTACCAAGATTTCATGTATGCTTTGCCTCCATTTCCTGTCTCACTTTATTTCTATTAAACTTCTTTAAAATTGTTCTGCTCTCCAATCCTCCCTTTATATATAGTAAGAAACAAGAAGCACTTACTCAGTTTTCTCTTTCCCTTTGCTGATTCTTATAGTTATAGATCATTTTTCTGTGTTGTTTTTAATGGAGTTAAGAATAATAATAAAAAACCCCAAAAGTGCAGCTGAAAAAATAAAAAAGGTTTCAATTTATCAGAATAAAACAGCCAATAAACTTTCAAAATAGACAGTCAGATAATTATATTCTAGCAGGAAATCACAGAATTGTCACTGCTATAAATATTAAGAGGCTACACAGACTGGGTATGAACATCCATCACAGATGATTTAGAAATAATGAAATTAAACAGCTCTGGACAGAAGACAGCCTAGATAACAGAGCAGAGGATTCTCTAGTTCAACTGACATTTTTGTGACATTTTCTGGAAACTGAGCAACCCATTGTAGCTGGCAAAAAAAAGTATGACCTACAAAGTTTTCCTGCAAACAGTAAATTTGTTTCTGTGTCACAGCTAGCTTGGACATCATCCCTATTAATTTTGTCAGCAGCTCCTTTTTAGATGGAGTGTGTGAACTCAGATTCTCTCCTCTCTTTTATTAGTCCAGGAAGAGATGAGCCTGTATCAACTGCTACTATCACAACAGTAATTCAGGACACTGCCTTTAAATTCCATATGCATTTTATAGCCACAAGAAACCTGCACTTAAAGGAGAGTCACAATTTTTCGATTAACACTCTTTCTCAATTATTATTTCTCAATGTGCTGTTTTCAGCTGAGGAAAATTCAAGAGGAATGTAAAACTTTATAGCGCACGCATCCAACCATCATTGATTAGTGCTAGGATTTTAAAAAGAAATATAATCTTTTGCAAAACAAGATAGCAGGATACTTCTGCAAACTTAATCTAATTTTGAATTTGTTCATCATTCATTCTTGATTGCAATTAGAGTCTACTTATTAAATACCATCTGTTTTCTAAGCATCGAGGAGTAACCTGAAAATATTTCTCTGAAGGAAACAAACACACAAAAAGCCTCAATAAAACCTTATTGACCAATATTGAATATACTCAAATGATGAAAGCACAATGAATAATAATTTTTTTGAAAAAACACATGAGCTTCCTTATGCTTCTCCTTTATCTGCATTTACCTCTACACCCAAGAAATCTAGAGAAAATATTGTGCAAAATATTTTTTCTATCTAATTTCTTATTCATTATTTTTAGTAAGCTTATTATTTCATACAATTCTTCTTAATAGAATGCAGTATATGGATATTCTGTTTATTTTTTTTAAAATTATTTTCTATTTTCTGGAATCACCTCTGTTATGCACAAAATAACTTAGATTTAGTTTTGATAAAACTGTCTTCTGAAAAGGTACATTATTGTGACCTGAAAACACTGAAGATGTGGAAACCCCATTATTTTTCCTGGAATTTTTTTCCATTGTGACTATTTTCATTAATTTTTGTCTGGGAATCTGATAACATGCCATCTCTTATGCTGAAAATCTTGTTCTAGGCAGAAATGAGACCTCTGAAATATAAAGCTGAGGATTTGATGTGAGTATTATTGCTGTCTTGACAATCTAATCACAGAATTACTTTACATTTTCTGTGCACTGAGAATTACACATAAAAAGACATAAGAAACAAAACACCACAATTATATATTTTAAAGTACTGTGCAAAAACCTTTTGGCACTTGACGCTTCTTTACACTTACACTGCCTCTCTGTGTCCCAAAATACTGGATTCAGTCTACGGAAGGGGGTGGTGAGATGGCAGCATCTGGAACCTCCTCCTGGGAGAAACATGGTGTTGAAGTTAATGCTTTCATATCCCATGGTGAGAAAGAAGATTTATTTTGGTGTGGTTTTTTGTTTGTTTGTTTGTTTTTTTTGGGTTTTTTTGCCTTTTTTTTTTTTTTTGGCTTGGTATCACCATGATTTTCTGCAATCTGCAGCTCCCTGTAACATCCAATCTTACATTACATCCAATCCATCCAACGTAGAGTGCTTTTACTTATGTTAAGCATTTTATTTTTGTTCTCTTCACCCCCTGAAGCTAGCTTATTCCAGTTCCAGCTCTGTAATTTCTTCTCTGGTCATTCCTTGTTGGGTGGGTGCCTCCAGCTGGGTGTCCTCCAGTGCCAGCCCTGTGCCTGGTATCCCTTTGTGCTGCAGCCTGTGCCTCCCCTTCTGAGACCTCTCATACCAAGCATGGACCCCCTGCCATAAATCATTGTTAGAGATTTCCATGGCTTTGTAAAATGTTTTATTCTTCAAGGAATAATTATATTCACTTGGCTTCTTGGAGCAGGGTTTTTGTATGATGTAAGCATGGACCACTCCTTTAATCCAACTGCAGCTGTGAAGATTCACACAGTCCATGTACCTGACACGGGAGAAAGCCAAGAATATTCATTTGAATGAATATTAAGTCCTGGTTTTTTTATCATTCTTTTAAAATTTTTTCTTCTATGTATATTTTTCTTTGTATGAACAGGAAGTTTTAATATCAATTTTGCATCTAAAAAGTTATGTTATACTTTCTCCATTACTTTGTGACCCTTATTCTACCTGATAATATTTTCAGTTTACTGTGGGAACAGTCAGAATTGCCACTAGTGCCAGGAAATAGATTTATCAAAACTGTCTGGATAGGTTTATATGATAAGACACTATCAGAAAATGTTTAATAAATTTAACATTTCAGCTATTTAAGTGTGTAAGTATTTAAATTATCTGCTACATGAATTGCTTCAAAAATGTATCTAGATTGGAGCTTTCTGAAACTGTAATCTAGGCAGGATGACACAAGAGCAAAGAAAAGGAGGAATGAGGGCATCATCTATAAAAAAAGATAACAAAAGGTGGTCAGGATCTTGCTGATTAGGAGGCCCACAGAGAGGACAGGTGAATGCAGGAGTTATTTGAAAGCCTAGTCACTTCATGGAGCAGGAAAAAAGTCATTATACCTCTTGTTTCATAGACACAGAAGTGCTAGACTGCAGTTTCACCCCAGATTTGGTTTCAAGGCTCTTTCTTCAAAGCCCTGGCAGAGCATTTCCTTCCTGCACAATCTAATTGCAGTTTAAAGATGTCAGGAGTTGTTTGATGCTATCCTTCCAAACAAAACAAAAAAACTTAAAATGGATGAATCCTTATGGAATGGGGTTTATTATCCAAATCATATTGAGGCTATTACTGAAATACAGCAACTTTTCTGATGGAAATAATATAAAATACATCAACAGAGTGCTCAGAATTCAAAAGCGGTTGCATAAAAGTGACTTGGATTTTTAAAACCTGTCAGTAGCTACAAATCTTAGCTCAATCTGTACGTAAAAGATGCCTTGCTTGCACTCTATAAGTATTTATATTTTAAAAATCTAAGCGGGTGGATTTTTCCTCTAGCAGGTAAAAGCTAATTAATACCAGAAAGTAGATACAGAAATAACAAGAGCAATTCAATTACTCCACCAGGTACCAAGGAACAGACTCCATGTTAACTATTCAAAGCAAGACTAGATCCTTCCAGAAAGTTCCATAGCACAGGGTGCTGAGCACACCCAGGCTCTAGGGCCAGCTTCTGCAACCCTTTTTTCCAAACTAACTTATCAGACTTTAAAAAAAGTCATAAAGAAGTGATAAAGCCTCAAGCAGTCCTATATCACAACATAAATTATGTTATTCACAACATAAATTTAACCTTGACCAACCCCATTTAATCATTGCTTCTTTTTGGTGGGAGCGTTTTCTTTCTCACTTTACTCAGTTCCAAAAAGCTGCCTTTTTCCCTTATTCTTCCATAAGACAAATAATAAAATGGACAAAAGATAAAAATTGAAATAGAACAAATTGCACAGCACTGGCAAAATGTTCTCCTCAGGAAAAATTCCCACTGATTACAAGCGACAAAAAATTTCAGTTGGAGCTTTGCCTGAAGAAATAACTGAGAATTAAACTCAAATAAAATAATCACATAATACAAGTTCTCACAAGTAGAGAAATTAAATTATCTTTCAATTCTCACATGGACAGAAAAGTTTTGTCCAGCTGATGGGAAATAGGAGTTTTGCCATTGATTTTCAATGAAGCTGAGATTTCACCTCAGGGCATTTTTTCTCATATGCTATTTATTATGTCTTTACTCTAACACATCACATAAAGATCAGCTAATGCTTGAAGAATAATGAATAATCATGTATTCCAAGGCCAGATATTACCATCCATTCTAGGCTTAAATAAAAACTTGAATGCAATTTTTATTTCTAGAGGAATTGTTACATTTTGAAGAGGGAAGAAAACCCAATAAACTAAACCAAACCAAAACACCCACCTGTACTGAAACATTGAAATTAAAGAGAATAAATATTGACTGTCAAATCCTCTCCAGGAAAAAAAATCACTGCATATGGTCTGCTGATGTCTGTCATTTCCTAAGCTTTCCATTTGAGAGAGAATAAAAATGCATCTAGTTGACAAATTATGAGCTAAATTAATTCAAATGGTTTAATGGAGTATAGTATCCATCTCATGGAAATGAAAATTATGGAGCTTCAGGAACATGTCACAATTGATGACTTGCAGTGTTAAAAGAAATTGTCATAGACATCAGGGTTTATTATGGAAGTAGCAAGTCAGCACTTCCTTGCTGCATGTCAGAATTCTGTTCAAAACTGATGCTTCTGTTCAGCAAAAATGTCTTGAAGAAGGTAGCAAAGCGGAAGATTTTTTGGAAAATACTTCCGGACTCTCAGAGGAAAACAATTTCTGACCCACAGATGGCTGAAAAGCTGTAAGTTCTTGCACCATAAGTAGAGAGCAGCTGCAAACTTCTACCTGTAAGCTGAAATATTTTAAGATCTGCAGATGTGTCCTGGGAAACTCAGTTTCCATAACAACAGTTTTTGGTGTCACGATTTTGAGGCTGTCTGCACCTCCTGATTTCTGTAGCTGTTCACTTGGGGCTGCCAGTATTATACTGTTATTTTGTCCAGCACTAAATTCTTTACTCGGATATTTGCACAACCAAGGTATTATTGGTGATTTTAGCAGGTAAAAATCACAGTCTTAAATGTACCTTAAAGCTTAGGTACAGTTACCCAAGAAGCAGGATCCTGTCTCAGTATTTTACTGATTAATGAAGTTGGAACACTCCAGTGCCACTGAGATATTGCACTAGCATAAATATTTATATGCTTAAAATATCAAGCAATCAGGAACTAAATATAGAATCCAGAAAACAAAGGGGTTTTATTTCAAGGGTTGTTGCTCAAATCAAGCCTAAGGACTCGGTTACTGAAGAAACAGACTTGAAATACAGAAATGAGATATTTAAGAAAAAAATTCTAAATTGTTCTGTGCACTTATAAAAAAGTAAATCAGACTTTTCTTTGGCAAAACAGGTCCGAGACAGCAGCTGTAAGTATTTTCCTTTTGAATACCATCTCCAGCAGGCACAGACCTTCTAGTGTTTTAAGGAGAAAAAATAAGGTCTTTAGAATTGCTTTTTCATAGCAAAACATGACTCCACAAGAGAGCGTAATGCCAGCATCTCTACTAGATACCAGCAATTCCCTTGCACTTCTCAGGGCAAAATATGCCTGGGCCAAAGTGCAACTGTTAACTGATAATTTTATTTCAATTTCGAGGATTTAATATACTCCGTCTGCTTTTTTGCCAGGCTTGCTGTTAAATGTGTTCCAGTGCAGTTAGCTGATTAAACCTTCAACTGTGTTCATCAAGGCAGTTTTTTCTTTTTTAACACAGACTTCATGAATTACTCCTTTTTTTTTATTTCCTATTTTCTCCTTATTGTTCCATCTTCTGTTTTTATGTTCCTCTTCTCCTAGTAACAGGTGATTTTGCATATGTTTATTCCTCCCCTATTACTTTTTTTTTCCACTTTTTGCCTTAGGAGTTAACTATTATGCCATCTTGCCATGCAAATCCCTCTCCTTTTCTATTTCCTTGTACTATTTAATACCTCTCTTCAAATCCAAGATAAATAAATAAATACTTTTGCAAAGTAGGTGCACTAAGCTACATCAGAAGAATATTATTTTGGACCTATTTTCTGCTGTGTGTCTATGACTGAACAGAAAGAGTGAATTGACCATCAAGAACAAACATGGAGAGCAGCTTGACCAGAGCTCATATTTAAAGAAAAACAGCTCAGAGGTGAAGGAAATGTGATCAATTTGAAGGATAGTTATATTTCTTGAAAAATGTATTAATTCATATCAAAGAATATTTTTTTTTAAAAAGAAGGAGCTCTCTGTGGTTTCTCCCAGCCATGGAATATTAGATGCACTTCAGACTAGAAAAGCATACAGTTACCCAAGTACAATGATTGCATGCTCTATAAAATTGCTCTCAAGCTAAATGTATTTGAGGGGAAAAACCTTTAAACTAAAGCAGAAAGAATTACAAAAGAAAACAAGAACTGGATTTTAATAGAAAATTGCCTTCAAGACTGTTTGTCACTTCATTTAATTCTCTCTTGGGGGCCCATAGAGAATAATGCTTTTATTTGATGCAAGACTTAAGAACAAAGCATAACAAAACTAAACAGAAAAAAGGCAATTTTGTCAGCCTTGAGCTGAGGGTAATGAAAAGGAAACAGATTCAATGAAATGGGGAGCAGTGATGGGTGTGAGATGGAGTTTAACCATTCCTACCATTTTTCCATTTCTAACACTCCACTACTCAAATGCAAATACTTTGCTTTTGCTTTGAGCACACATTGAAGAGAAAATATGAGCATCAAAAGCAGTGGGAAATTCAGAATAGTTTAAACAGAGGCAGATCATTGTAGTATTTCAAATGGGAGGCCATCTCACTCGAAGGTTTTCTCTTTCTGAATCCCCATACCCATCCTGGAAAATGCCAATTGATGTATCATTAATGCCATTAAACAGTGCTTTTAAAAGAAATGACAAACCAGTGGTCTTTCTACATATTCCCTTTGCTTTGGGAGGCCTGTTTTGTGTTTGCATATAAATAAAGAAATAATCCAAGATTGTTTCTTTTTTCTTCTTTTTTTTTTTTTTTTAATAAAGATTTTAGGTGAAAAATCTCTTTATTGAACTATGGAAGAACATTTAAAACTCTGAGTGTCAGCTGTTAGAAAAGTGAGATCTGACAACTAAATAAAGAATGAAACAGAAGGGACTTGGGCAAAGTTGCTGTCCTGAGGAGCCCTGTTTCCACACTGGGGTGTATGTGGAAACTCAACACACTTTATTTTCTCCATAATTAAAAGATTTTTTGGGATGTACAATGATATTGAGTATAGAAGAAGCAAGGACAAGTATATTTTTATGATTTGGACAGCTACCTAAGAGAGAGATTTAGGCCAAAAGAACTCAATTTGGTCAAAGTTATTATTCTTGCCTATTCAGTCATGACTGACTGCCTTATTATCAGTCAGTCATCCAGAGGCAAAAGCACTCTGCTTCCCCTTGCCAGTACTTAGTTCATAGAGAGATTCAAACTTAACACTTTGCAAACTAAAATTAATATTATAATTTTTTCTTTCAAATATTATAGTTATTTTTAAGGAAATAATTATATATCAGATGACTTTTGATTTCTGTCCCATAATGTTGACTAGAGTCTAGAAGTATATTACTTACAAATTTTAAAAAACTTTCTTAATAAAGCCTGCAGAGAGTGCAAACTCTTCTAGGATAAAAGAGCTATTTTCAGAAGTAGTAGGTAGCAGTTTGCAAATGTGCAATTAAAATTCTGGCTCTTCCCTAATTATGGAACACTTAAGTTAAATGGTCTTAATAGATACATAATGATGGCTTTTTAAACCTATAGTTACTTATAATCTAAAGTGATTCCTACTTCAGCTTTAAAAGATTCCATTAAATGCCTATTATGATCTTTATGTAATTTAGCAAGACATTTAATGAGTGTTTTATAAAACTAAACAACAATTCTTACCAAAGACAAATGTTAAGCATACAGATTAACATGCTATTAATGTAAATTAACTTTTTCAGATTAAGTAGTGAAACTTTTACTTAAAATCTATTGGGATAAATGTAGATTAAAATGTTATACAAAATCAGGAAATTTTAAGGATGCTTAAAAGGAGAAGAAATTGTTTAATGCAATTTTTTTTAGGTTATTTAAAGTGGATCAAGCTGCAGGCAACTTCTAAAGAATCTTCTAATAAAAATGTGTATTTTTCTAAAACTAACTATGTTCTATTGATGAATGAGATCCTGACTCTGTGAATCTCTTGGCTATTTCCATATAATTATAGAATTATGAGTTACTGAAATTTCACTACATTTTATTGTAATTTTAACATTTTTAAGGCTTCATAAGTATTTTAAAGTTAATAGAAATGTCCAGGTAGAGGACACTCATACCACTTTATCAGAATCAATATGGATCATGTCAATAATTAAGTTTATAAAAATGAAAAAGCAGCATATGATATACAGAATACACCTTAAGTTTCAGTCCTGTGCCACATATGTTGTTGTGTCTTCTCCTCCTGCCCATACATTTGTTCCAGTAAAAAATTTGATATTAGCATGCTAAAAAATATCTGATATTTCTAGAACCTACATATATCTAGATGTATCAGATATTTTTAAATGTCTATGTATCTAGATAGATCTCAAACCACGATGATTTATTTTAAGAAAAGTCAGTAAATCTTAAACTGCTGGAAAAAAAATACTTGATCAAGAAAATTTCTCTCAGGAAACATATTTTTCAGTGAAATCAACTCCGAATAAATCAGCACATCTACTACATCACCCGTGGAACACATGTTAAACCAACTTATTTTTTACAACATTGACTTATGTCCTTTCTTAATAATGCAAGTATGATATTTGTTTGATGTTTACATTGATAATACAGGTAAGTTTTTTCCTTCTGAAAGTTCTGAAAATACAACTATCTTCATTCATGGAAAATTTGAATGTGTTTAAATTTATCATTAAATAAACAGTATGTTTAACAAGACCTGGTTTTACCACTTTGATTTATTTTTAATAATAGAGCATGAAAAAAGCCAGAAATAACATTAGCATTTCTTATTATCACTAAGCACACCCGTTAACCTGCTTTTTTAGTTAGGGAAAAAGACCTTCCAAAACTCTGAATTTATTTCAGACTTGCCTTATGTCTTGGAGAAATTCTGTTCAATACCCGTCCTTATTTGTGAGAATCTGATCTATAACTGTCATGGTTTTGCAACCAAAACCACTACAATATCAAAGGAAGACAGAGCTGATACTTCATAACTTTTAAGAAGTTTTGACATATAAATTTTAAAGTAATATGGCCACAAAGCAGGGATGGATGATACTGACTCACCAATGACAAATCAAATGCTATGGATCTAGATTTATGTTTGATTTATGTCATAACCAGAGTTATGAGAGGACTAGATCTGATGGCTTGACTTTGAAAGTTTACTCTCATCTTTGGAGAAAACATGGGGAAGAAAAAAATAATGATATAGAAATTATATTGAAAATAAAGAGCATTTATGTGATTGAGGGAGAAAACTGTGATGGAGAAACTGGGAGTGATAAAAATAATAAATACTTAAGATAAATAACAGCTTTATATGATACACTTTCTATCTGTTGAGTTTATACCCTAAATATCTGGCCATGATCATGATGGAAAAAAAAAATTACACTTTGGGCAATGAAACTACATCATGCTACAAAAAAATGATCAAATTAAACCTTAATATATCATTGGACGGCATCCATCGTATCATTAATTAAACAAACAAGGCTGCAGAAAAATAAATTCTCATTAAAAAATGATATTGTAAAATGAATTCAGAAAAGACCAGACCATATCCTTAAAAGACAATGAAGTTTTGCCTTGGTTACAAGTTTGGGGTTTGTTATTTTTTTTTTTTTCTTAATTGAAGATATAGAAAAGGGTATTTTTTCATTCAAGAATTAAAAACATTGAGGACCTTGAACCAATTGGCAAAGAATATTTTTTGAGCATTCTAATGTCAGTAAATTATTTTAGACACCAAGGCATATTCTATCTGGCTGCTCAATTCTAATTGGTAACTTCATAATTATTTTGTTTTGGCTAATAAAATCTAAATTGGTGTGGAGAACTGTAAAAACAAGATGCCATTGCACACTTAATTCTAGTTTAAACAATAAAATACTTAACTATGGGTATGTCCACAGTTCCTAATAAATGTGTTAAGGCAGAATAATTGGGAATTTTGGCCTCTGAAGAACGTGGATGACCTGGTTTCCAGGACAGACTATCAATGTGCCCTTAGTGTGGTTGACAGCTTCTGAAGGGAGCCTTCAGGGCAATATCCTATCACTTAGTTTTATTTTAAGCATTAGATTTTCTATTCCTCCACATATTCTCAAGAGCAGGAAGGAAGGCAAAGGCTGACTCAGTTCTGACCTCTCTTCTAGTTCCCACAACATCCTTAGCACCTCTTGACTCTCATGTCAGCTTAACATTGACACTTCAGTGCAAAGAACTTTCTTTTTGCTTGATGTGGAATATATTTTGAGTTGTTCTGGGAAGAAATATAGTATGTCTCCTGGCTAACAATTTCTATGCCAAGGACATTATAGTTAGCCATTTAAAGAATCTCTCCAATTCCATAAACCTGTTTGATGCATCCTCTTGCATGCTTTTTTTTTTTTTTTTAAAGGGGTAATTAGTGAATTAGTGAACATGATTACTGTGGGTAATTGTCCTTTCTTTCAAGAGAAATAAATAAATGTGCATAGGGAGATGCTTTTTTTTTTTTTTGGATAAATGTTTATCCATTCATGAACTATATATATGTAAAATGGAATGCTGAAATGGATCAGCTGAATGATCTCACTACAAAGCAATGCATATCCTGCTTTGTGGTGGAGTATGTCCAGCAAACCCCAGTAGAAGATGGAAATAAATTTGGAGGAAAAGGAACCAATCAACACTGGTTAGCAGACTGGGGAGACCTTATAATTACAGTTAATTTCTTCAAAAATATTAATGAATTAAAAATAAATCTAGATATTACCTTCAAGTGAAATTAAATATGCTCCAAAGAAACAATAAACTGAATAAATATTGTTCATTTGCAAACCACCATTTCAGATTGAACTCCATTTAATTTCATTATATATAGCATTTTGACTTTACCAGTGCATTTTCAATACTATACATTTTTCAGTATTATACAATATTCCCTGTAAAAACTAGAAGATATTGTATGAAACTGCTGTATGCTGAGTGGGTTTTATTGACTTGAAATAAATCCTGACTATAGCTAATACAATGATTTTGTGACCACTTAAATACAGGGAATCACTATTTATTTATTAATTGATTGTAATGTTTTTGTTTGTGCATTGATTATGATGTTTTTAAAAATTTCTTTGTAAGAAAATTTTATCATGTAATGAAATTTAATTAAATACAGAAGCATAAACAATATTATTATTGGGTTCATTCTGATAAATAAAATTTACATAGCTGGGCTATGTAGGCTTTTATCTGCAGTGAGAACCTGGTTTGGCTTAAAGGTTTTTGAATAAAATATTGGGATCTGTTTCACTGGAATTTATAAAATATTATGCAATTTTAACATAAATATGAAGAAAGAAATGAAATTAGAGCACAAGTTTACCAGAAATTTCCTGACTTTACTAAACTGTTTCTTTTGGCTGCCTTTGGCAAAAAAATTGATGGAAAGCATCAGAACCCATGCTAGAATCCAGATTTTCCATATCAGCTGTTGACAGCTTTTTCTAATCAAGGCATGGATTAGTAACACAGTTGTCTATAGGAAAGCAAGACCAAACTCAAGCAGGAACATTCATGACTGATGCAACCCAAATTCTCCTTCATTTTTGTCTCTCTCATGCTTGCATGATTGTTACTTTTCTTTCCATAAATCCTGTGCCCGTGTGCTCTCTTTGCCAAGGCAGAGGCATCTCACAGCTGGTAGAGCACCTGGCAAATATCCTGAGGGACTGAGGCGAGCTGAATGCAACTGCTTTAATTTTTGTACCAGTAAAAACCTTCATACTGAAAATTCTGAACCTTGATTTGAGAGGTTCAACGTTGTAATACACTAATCTTTCTGATCTGGGCATTTATCTAATTCCAACTGAAGAGCACAGGGAACTGGGAACATTTCTTAAAAGAGTTCAGCCTGCATTTGTACTGCTTCAAATTCCTTCCAAGTCATCAAGGAGCCTTCCAATCCATATTTCCTACAACGTCCCTGTGTTTGGCAGGATTCCTCCCTTCTGTCATACCCCAGAGGAAATTTCTCAGAAAAAACGCCCAAAATACTGATGCATAAACAAGAGGATGAGAAAACCTCTATAGCCTTGATTTTAGGTGACCTAATGTGCTAATGGCCAAAAAGATGTCACAACAGCTGTCTCATGGGCACCTGGAACAATTTCCTTGTCCTTGCATCTGAAAGTGCTTCTCACTCAAACACATGGAGGTGTCAGAACCCATGGTAAGGGGAAAAACAGCAATAAGTACTAAAAGACATCCATAATGCTTCAAGCTGTTTGCTAGGTTTGATAACCAGCTATAAAGGGGTCAATATAATTCCACACAATCCACTGATTTTTTCGATTTTCTAGTTCAAGTTCTTGGATTACCATAAAAAGTTTTGAATATTTTTACAGAGATATTAAAATTTCTTCTCAACTTATTTCAAAAGAAAGCTAATTTTAAGGTAGATATACTGTGGTAGCATAGGCAATGTAAAAGAAAAATCACAGTCTTGAACTTTGAAAGTAGAGAAGAACAGAGATATTCACCAGAAAGATGTTGTGCTGTTATGTACTACATGTTTTGGGGGCTGTCTACTTTGAAGTTTAACACAGAGAGGGTTTACTGGGTACCAAGGGGAGACACATCTAAACGTCCTGAATCATCATCTTCCCTAAAACCTGTCTGAGGTTTCTTAAACTCTCCTTGTCTGGCAATGAAGTAATTTCTAAGAATACATTTACATTTAAAAGTTCATTTATATATTGCAAGAATGAAGGAATGAATCCTTTTACCACTGGAAGAGGTGGAGACCCCAGTGAAAAAAATGGACAGTCTCTGCTTTAAAGTCAGAAAAGAAACAAGGGTCTGCTTTATATCCAGGGGGTCTGGGGGGATTATTCCTACATAAGGGAGCACTGAATACATAACTCATTAAATAGAAATGTTTATTATATGCAACTAAGGTGTTAAAAATGGTTAGGTCTATTGACAGCATAATGAGAGCTTAAAGTTGAAAAGGCTTTCCCATTTATTTATGAGCTTGAGGAAAACACATTTGTTCTATGTCTCAAATGCATATCTTTTAGGTTCTTCATTTGCAAAAGTTCCACATCCTTAAGGAGACCCTGCCTATAGGATATATTTTTTTAAGGAATGTGATATAGGAAGTGAGGTTTGTTTTAGAGGTATGACATCCTGGCATAAACAAAAGCTTGCAACAGGCAAAACTGCCTGATCATCTTACACATTGATGGGAGAAAAAGAATGATGAGTCACTGCAACAGAGGGCAAAAAGTGCAATAAAATAAAAACCCTCATATATGAAATAAATAAATTCTGCACACCTCTCACTTGCATAATGCTGTAGAAACAACCAGCTTTCAAACTTTCCTTGACAACAGGATGGATTTGAATTCTTTTTATATCAATATCAATTAAATTATATATTTAGTATTTTTAACTGCAGCAATTTGAAACAACCCACACAGAGTATGTTTCTGGGTCTAGAGTGACAAGATTAATTAGCAAAGCACTCAGATAGCTTCTTTCATGTCAAAAGATATAATTAAGATGGCACAGAACAATATAATTTATCCCTTGATATACACCAAATTATTCTGATCTGCATAATTTAAATATAACATTAGGAAATATCTTGTGCTGCTAATAATAGGAGATTTTAGCTGGCATTACCTATTCGTGTATTTTCATTAAAGGCTTATTTATAATTTATAGTTCCCTTGGCTTGGGAAAATATTTACTAAATGAAAAATATATTATGGCCCTGCAGTTAACAGGTTGATTGCATTAGGGGCTTTCAAAAGTGGCTAAACAGGCATTTGTCTTAAACAATACACCTACTGAAATAAAACACAGGGTTTTTTTTTTTTGGTTTTTTTTTTTTTTTTAATTTAGTGAGTTATTCCTTTTTTGTACAAAGTTAACTACAATAACAGAACTTCTGCTCTACTCAGTATTAGCCAGAAGAACCCATCTCAATAATTTCAGGGAGTCTGTGGTTTGAAAGCAGAGCCTGAAAATGACTGAGGCTTCCCAGAGGAATGGAATGAAGCACCCAAAAAGATACAGTTCCTCCCTCCCACAATTTGCTATTCCTGCCCTTATAAAACACAGAAAACATACTGAAGACAGACACATATCAAATAGTGACTTCAGTGCTAGGTGAGGTTTTCAGACTAGAGATTCCCCAAGAGGAAATTTAATAATCTTTAATGAACTTTTGGCCACATGGAATTTAAATTAAAGATTGAATGTGTTTCTCATGAGCAGCACAAGTGCCAGGAGAAGAGGCATGTGCTTTTATCAATGCTGATTCCAAGAGTTCTAATGCTCACTTCATCTCCAGCAGTGATTAGGCTTTTTGCAACATAAGGCAGTGCTCCCAGGCTGATGTGGCTGTGGAGCAGGAATTATACCTCTTATGATCCAATTTCTCAGCACTTTCTAAATTTACTCACTATTGCAGGTGTAATGGCCATGTTTAAGGACTGTGAAGTTAGCAAGCCTCTCTCTCTCAGGATCACTAAACTCCTAATGTGTCTTGTAGAGTGGATTTACAGGTACATTTTCTCCCTTTGAAATTTTAAATTTTTTGTCCCCGTTAACTATGGCAAGACAGATGTAGATGAGAAACAACCCAGGGTGAAAAATCTCAGATTTGGGACAGCCAGACTTCTGTGGAATCTTGTCTTTAGTACTGCATTAGGCTGCTAAAGAAGAAAAGAGATCTTTATCAATGAGAAGCACTTGTTAAGCATATTGACTATGATTGTACCTGAGTGCAATTTTCTTTAAAGGCACTTAAAGCTAGTCAGAAAATCCCTTATTTTGAACAATAATTCCCAAGTAACACAGGGATATGGTTAAGCTTTTTATGGGCAAGTCATAAGCCTTCTTATTAAAGATATGCCATTGTATGGCCAATGTCACTCCCTCAAGCATTTCTTCAAATCAATACCTTTTATTCCCTGCTAGCCTGGCTGATCAGATTGCCTGCATATCAGTCCTGACTCCAGTTCCATTAGAAGATAACAGTGCATCCCACTGCAATCCTTCAGGAATTTCTTCTGCAGCAAACCTCTCAATGTAAACAAGTCACAAGGTTATTCTGACAAATCATGAACCACACAGAAGTGGTGCACCTACTCTTTCGTGTGAATGAAGTGAGATTTCTTCCCAGCTGTCCATTCCTACATATACTAAAACATATATTTACATATATGTAAAGTAAAAAAAAAAAGAATTTCTCAATATCATCACAGCTAATGTTTTTAAAATATGTTTTTACTAGAGGCTGTATTGAGGAAATAAAGACACAAGAGTGTTTTTTTTTTTATTAAGTTTAGCAAAACACTACTTTGAGTAAGCCATTAAACTATCAACTTGGTACTTTGTTTTCTTTTTTAAGCTCTCTAATAACTGCCTAATTGCTTTCAGGAAAAGAATTCCAGCACGAATTACATACTATACTGAGGTTATATTAAATATTCAATATTTATTTGAGATGTATTGTAATACATAAGCTATCTGCATGAATAAAACATTTTTTCCTTTAAGCAGAGTTTAGTAAAATAAAGAGCTAGCTGTTTAAAAACCTAGAGAGCTCCAACTTCAAATATAGGTTTTTTCTTACATATAGTCATTTTCTTAACTTTAAAAGTGAATGTAATAAAGTAAGAAAGAGCTCAGTTTGGAAGAATCTCTTTGAAAACAAAAAGTTCTACAGAGATTTGGGAAATTGACTTTATACAATGCATGCAACAAATACAGACATGGTTTTGTTTCTCATTTTTTTGCCAACATTACATTTCTTGAGCCTCGGACAGAAACCCCCTTCAGCTCAGCATGTGCTCCAGGCACTCAGTGAACAGATTAAGGCAAATGATTAAAGGCCAGATCCCCAAATACACAGCTGTAGCATTGGCCACCATGAGCAATCTCACAGAAACCGCTCGCTGGGAGTACACAGAAAAGCAGGTATTTATTATTTCCAGAGCACTGAGAGCCCCCAGCTGAGAACAAGATGAGCAGTTACTCAGCAGAGAGATAAAAAAGATCCCCAGGACAGTGGCTATCACAAGAAAAGCACACAGGCAGAAGAGACCCGCACTTCAGTATGGCATGCAACATAATGCTCTCCATATTCCCCTGTGCCAGTCTCATTTCCCATCTGTCCTTGGGAATAGCTTACAAGTGTTATTTGATCTTTGATAAATAGTCTTAGATATGTGTATTCCTGGGGATTGGGCAGGGCTGAGGCAAATAGCTCAAACAAATAAGGTTTTTGCAGCAGTTGCTTAGTTGGAAACTATTTTGCATCCATAATTGCATGGCTCCCAGTTCTGAAAAGACATCAAGGAAAAAGTGAAGGAATTTGGCTGTACAGCTCTTTGAAAGTTTTCTGCTTAAATCATGCTTTGTTTCTGACTGTGAGGAAGAACAAAATTGAAACAGATCTGTTTCATGAGCTGCCACTATAAATTCTATGCCAGCATTCTAGACCTTCAGTATCAGTCCGACACCTCTACTCAGTTTCTGAAGTCTGGCACTTTCCTGCAGCTTTCTCACATTATCATCTTTTAAACATTTGACATTTGACCCTTCCCAGCTCCTTGCACATTTCCTTACAACACACATTGGCAATACAAAAATGGAAGGATGAGAAATACTATCAAGTTTACATTACTGAAATGAAGACAAACTTTTTCTAACTAATTAGCAGCGGGAAGATATAAAGTCTCATTGAGCTTGTTTTATCAGCACTGAAAAAAAGGTGTGAAGGGGAAAGTCAAAAGGTCACAACAGAAGGTATTATCACAAAATTATTTGTAGATAGGTTGTGCAGCAGAGTCCAGGAATGCTCATGGACTGTGCTGCACTGGCACCATAACCAAAAAAAGTCAAGATCCAAGAGGGGAGGAAGGTCTGCAGTGTCAGCACGTCACTAAACATTCAGGGAGAACGGGGCCAGGGTAAATGTTTTTCTGCCAGCAGTGTGTCATTTTTTCTTAAACCCTGCTCGAGGGAGTACCTTTGCTAGGAGTAAAAGAGCTACAGGTATGTGTAGCTCACACTGAGAGCAGTGATTGCATGATGGGGAAAACAGACACACAACACAAGAGGGATTTGGACACAGGGACAGCCAATAGGATACTCTCAAAAAATATAAGATCTTTTCTAATTGTATTAAGGAACAGAGGGATGAGTTGTAGTTATTAGAATGATGGTAAAAAAACAACTCTATTACCTCAAAAAAACACTCAAAACCCTTTTCACCTCTATTTGCTTTTTAGCACCAAGACTCTAATACAATTATTTGTGTAAGCTTGCTTGTTTCTTACATGGCATCACAGCTGAAATTTAGCTGGATAAGTTCCTTGCTTTTTCTTCTTGCATCAATGATGCAGAAAAAGCAAGTGAGTTATGGAACAAGCATGGGGAGTTTGTGCATAATTTTGGCAGCTCTGTAATTTTTTGTCCATGTTCCCTGTTAGCACTAAGTACTGATGCTCATGAGAGCCCTGTGGGAATCCATGATGTGGCTTTCTGCCTCCCAGTTAGAAAAGAAGGAATGCAGGATATTCCTGTAGTGCTTTTGGTAGCTGTGGCCAGGCTGGCCAGCAGCAGCAGGACACTGCCCCAGCAGCCACCTGCAGCTTTCCAACCATGAAGCAGCAGTGCTGGAGGTTGACTGGTGTTGGAACTCAAAATGTTCCTCAGACATTTTTGGAGGTTCCAGGCCCTGGTCGGAGGCATTTGTGACCCTGGCAGGCAACTGGAAACAGCTGTGATTTTGGGTTTGAGCCATGGAATGAGTTACCAACCTTGCAAGGAGAACAAGGTCACAAAAGTTTAGATATTATAGTAGAAGTCGTTATAAAGTAGAGGGAAGAATTTTTTAGTATTGTACAAGGGGGTTTTAACACCTGTACAGGGAGGTTTTTACTTTGTACATGGGGGTCAGAGGTTTTAAGATGGAGGAATTTAGGCTGGTCCTGTTCCTCCTCTTTCTTCTTCCTTGTCTCCATGTTCCTGATGATGTTGGCACTTATGGATTGGTTTAGAGTAGAAAAGCACCATTTAATATAGGTAGTAGGTATTGGGGAAAAACTGTAAACATGTAACACGTAATGTACCATATAAAAGAGCAGCAGGCAGGAGCAGGGGGAGAGAAGAAGCAGTCGGGAGTCAGAGAGGATGTCAGGGTGTGTGTGTGCCTCTGCCTGAGCTGCTGAGCAAACCACAGCAGCTCAAGAAGAAAATCTTTTAGATAACTTGCAATAAACAACCATGAGACCGAACAACAAGAGACTGCTGAGCCTTTCTTTGGAAGCACGGGTTGGAGGAGAGATTTTTCCACCACACGGAACCCCTGAACCAGGCCTGGGTTCCGACAGACCGGTCCTTAACATTACCGTGAAGCTGCTCAGTTTTTCTTCCATACCTGGGGATCCCTGTGTCCCTCTCCCCTGGCATGGGAACTGCCTGGGAAACAACCCTCATATGCAGACCGGTGGCCACAGTTTTTTGGTTTTTTTCTTTGTTGTTATTTTTGCTCAGGAGATGAGGGAGCATGCCTCAAGCGATGTCATTTAACACCTGTAATATAGTGAAACATGACACATCTGGCCACGTACCAAATTTCATACAACCTTTCAAGTATTTCTTTACAGAGGCAGATGATTTGTAGGTGTACATTTGAAAAGCAAGAAATAAAAATATTGTTGTTCTGTTGTATGCAATTGATGATGTTACAGTTATTCAGACATTTGTTATCACAAAATGAAATAGAAAGTCCTTACAGTTTGCTCAAATAAGTCAGTTGGATTTTTACTTGCTGAAATAAATTGAGTAGTAGTATTCTAAACTAAAATACAAATTTCAACCTCTGACAGCTAACATCTATTTTGCAGATAGTGTATGCTTTGGTTAAACAGATAATCCATTAAAATGCATGTTCTGGCTGAAATTCATTTGCAGCTCACTGTTGTCATTTTTACTGAATTCACCCAAAGCATTTCATAAGTCATACACAGAAAAATCCCCCAGTAAACTGGTGTTTCTCCCACTTCCTCTTTCTAGTAGCTAAACATTTTGCAGAGATCCTGCATCAAGCTGACTTTTTTCTCAAGGTTTACAGGTGATTAGCTTTGAATCTTGTTCTCCCATGGTATTTAAAACCTGATTTTTCCAACATGGAATGAAAGCAAACTCTCTATAAATTAAATGCAAGCTTTACTGCCCTGAGATCCAATTAGGTATTAGCAAGTACAACACAGATCCAGTCAATAGGACACAGAAAAGAGATGCTTTGCATCACTAGTTAATCAATATACACGATTCCACAATATCCACTGGCAGGAAAAGCAACATAACACCATTTATGCTAGATATTCTCTGAGATTAGTCAAGTATATTATCTTGCCTTTTACAAGTAAAGACTTCCTCTCTCTCCTTTCCTTGAGCATGCAAAGCATACGGTGTTTTTTTGAAAAGTAGAGAGAAAAATACATTACACAATTAATGGGCAGTCACTGCATATCTTGTTTAAGAGAACAGCAAATTTCCAGGGGACTAAACAGTGTTCCTTTCTGAATAAATGCCTCTGATCGTTATTTGCTGTGGTAGAGCAGCTATAAAAATAAAATAAAAAAAAAAAAAAACAAACCACATGATTAGGTCTGATGCTCTGCTGATGTATTGCAGGCTGAAGGAAAGTTAATGGTATAGTTAGCCCCAGCCTGGCTGCCTTTCTTTTCTCATTTTCCAAGCTGCAGCATGGCATAGCCTTTAGCCAGCACAGCAACTCCCGACTGAGAATGCATTAAACTGAGCAGATGAATGGCAGCATTTTAAAGCTAATCTGATATCCTAGACATGCTTGTGGGTTTTAAAGAGTCCACATCAGATAAAAAGGACTACTGGACACTCGAGAGTTGACATATTCTTATAAAGAGAGGGGATGCTGAGAATTCAATTGGGCCATAGAGAATATTCTAAAAAAATAAAAAAGAGGATCAAAAAGGGCAAATGTAGTTTTTATATCACCAAAAAGATAAAGAACAGAGATCTACAAAATCAAGCCACTCAAAAAATATAATCAACTGAAAAGACACTTGAAAATAATTGTAAGGAGCAACTTAATACTGAAATAATTAATTCATTACAGACTTTCCTCAAATATAAACTAATGCCCCTTACATCTTAGAGATGCAAAGGGAAATTAAACTTCAGTCCTTTATTAGTAAAATTAGTGTGTTGCAAGCTCACTAAATTAAGGAAAGCTAACTCAAATTTCACTTTCATATCTCATTCACACACTTTTATCGCAGACTCAAAGGACTGGAAGGGTTTATATTAATTGATTGCAAGGTAGCAAATATAGTTAACACCATGCTTTCATGTTACTATTTCTAAGCTAAAGAAAAATAGAGTCACATTCCAGACAGATACTTCATCAAATGGCCCTTTTCCCTCGATTCAACGTGTCTGAGCATTTTTTTATAGAATTAACCTGAACTCAATATTTAATGAAAGTTTTGCAAGAGTCACAGCTAAGGTTAAATAAAAAAGTGATTGCTATTTAACTGTTCCTGCATTAGAGAAAAAAATTGAAGTGTTCAGAAAAATGATGTGGGCTTAAGTTTAGTGTTTGAGCCAGCTGCTGCAGGCACACACACACACATTTGGAAAGATATCAAGCTGACATGAATGGCACTATTTTACATTTTATTTGGGGGGCACAAGGCTTAGACTGGATAACCCAGTTGTAAAATTAAATATATCAAAGGGTTCTGCAATAGTGAAAGTACCAGAATCAACTATGTCTTCCTACAGCAAGATGCAGTCCCAAGGGCAAAAGTGCTTCTAGCCAGTGTCTGGTAGAAAAAAAAGAAATACAAATTGAAGTGTTTTCTGTATTCATAGGAATACTTAGCTCCACATGCCTCAGGTAAAAAACCCAGACCACTCATGACTAGAAACTCTAACTACTACATCTTATGGATGTATTGGTTATCGTTTTCCACAATTCTTAGTTTACAGTTAATTTCCTCTGGGTTCAGAGGACAAATAAGGCTGAGAACATGCTGTGCCCAGGAATGCTGCTTTTCAGTTGCAGTCTAAGGAAGACAGATAACTTCCTGTGAGACAGCACCAGACTCCTTTCACAGCACATTAGAGAAAGGAATCTCTCACGGTAGAAGGTTCTAGTACTCTGCTTGTATAGGAAAGGTTTTCTAAAGTTCACATGGGCCCTTTGTGTTCCACATTCTACAGCACTAATTCTACACTACATCTCTAGCAGCCCATTATTGGACTGTTACCAGTATTAAGAGGTCTGAAACACAACTGCTGCACAGTGAATTTGCTTTTATAACTCTTCATACCTTGATGAACTAACAATGGGAAAGGAAGAGACAAAATATATAAAAGCCCTTAACAGATGGGATAGAATTTTTTCTTGATTTCATCCTATCACTTTAATAAAAGTGATTGCTAAACCAGTTCTTAATGTTAGACACCATCAGCAGATCCAGACTCAAGTAATGGAATCTCTTGGAAATGCTGAAATATCTTTGAGTTGTTATTAGCTGGGTAACCCAAGTGCTGAAAAGTCCTAGTCCCCAAATACCCATTAATAGGTATTTTCAAGGACTTTTGTTTCTGTAGAGAAGCAGAATTTTGAAGAGACTTTTTTTTCTTATAGAGAAATAAAAAAAATTTAATGTAATTTTCAGAATGGTACTCAACAGTTCTTGAAAACATTCTGAATCATGACATATGACCCTGACAATTTCAATGTAATTTAAACTTTTTTGGTCTTCTTCCTTATCCTTGTTTACTTGAACTAAATCCTTTCATTTTTCTATTCCATTCTAATAACAGACTATTCAAAATGCTTTTAAAAGTTTTGCTTAAATAATGACTTTTGTTTCTTGATGTCATTAGTCTTTCCATTAAAACGAAATGCCAATATAACCTCCTATAAAATAAAGTATATTCCAATATACTTCCAAAAAAGCAGAAGTGTATTTCAACAGTTGTGAAAAACTACCCTGCCTTATACTTTGCTTGGCTGAAGACATGGTTAAGAGCTCTATAAGCAGTGGTCCAAAATCCAGAAAACAAGCATCAGAAAATATATCAGTTGGGCTCTTATAGTAGCACACATATCTATTATCCTTGTAGAGATATAGTTACATATGAGATTTAATGGCTGCATGAGTTAAAGAATAAACAAATAAATGGGGAAGTAAAAAAGCTAAAACAACTCCAGAAAAGTCCAGTCATAACTGTGAGGAAATTATAAAAAGTCAGTGAGGTAAGAAAATCATTAATGGCAACCTTAAATACACAGACCTATAAGTTCTTTTTCTAAGAATCACAAATTAAATTAAATTAAATTAAATCACTTTTCCATTAAGTGAAGATCTTTGTTGTGTTTGTTGTTGTGGCTGCGATTTTGGTGTTTTGTGATAGTCTAATTTTTTTTCTTGATGTTTATTAATGCAAATATTTTTGTGCTTGTGTCCATATTTTGATTATGTGCCATAAATACTATGATTCAGGCATATACCACACATATTTTCCCATATTTCATTCCTGTTCTAGAATAAACTACTTTTGTCCTCTTTTAAGAGTCTGGGGTTTTGTCCAAGATATTGAGAAATTGTGCTATCAATCACCTCTGTTCTCACAGAGAATTTTGTAATTTATTTCAACCATCAAAAAAACCTTATTGAGGTGAAAAACAGCTTTCAAATAAATGTAGTACACTCAGAAGTTTACCAAAAAAAATTCAGACATCATGTTTTAATTATAAATTCAAAAGAAGTATAAAATGTATTCTTTGCAGTTATTTTCAATGCAATTTCTCCAATAAATGCAAAATGTAAAAGTTCACATTTCCAAAAGAAATTGAATAGTTAATAAATAATACCTCATTGTAAGAATCTGTTTTATCCAAATACCTACATTCATACTCAAATTTTATCTCTGGAAAAAAAAATACTGAAAATCATCTTCATGAGAAATATATCAGCAACTTCTCAATGAAATGTCAACATCAGGATTAATTTCAGATCTTCATGTTCTCAACAGGACTATGCCAACCATACTGTTTTTTATAGTACACTTCCTTGTGTGCAGGATACTGAAGAGTGAGAAGAAACAAAATCATCAGATTATTGGCTTCTTCTACCAACAAAATATTCAGGAAAAAAAATGGACCAAATGATACTTCTAACATACCAAAACATTGAGAATGGTGGAAGAATTTATAGCAATGAATAGCCAAGAAAGATAGATTTCTGCCTCTTAGCTAGTAAAAAAAGGTGATCATTATGGTTTTAGTAGTTAAACAAGGAGACATTTATTTAAATGTCATGAGGATTAGATCCTTTGACCACCAGGATTTAACCTTGCAATCTAATAAATCCCCTCACCATGTTCCCACGTATCAGATATTACATTTGGTGCTGACAAGGGGAAGTTATATTTAAAGTATCCCCACTCCACCAAAGTGTATATTCTTTCAAGTATTTGAATATCAGACCCTGGCTCCTGCATGGGAGTTTTGTCCTTGAAATAAAATCCTCTCAGAAGTGCATACCAGAGGAAACCCCCTGGTGGCTCATGGAGCTGTGTGCTTGTCCAGCTCCAGAACAACTCCATAAAGCCACTTCTCCACCTCAGTACTCATGATCCTCAAAATTGCTTTTCTCTGTGAGCACAGATGGGCAGACAAATCTATTTTTTCTTTAGAACCCCCATTCTGCCCAGGTTTATCAGCCATAGGCTCACCCATGCAGTTCCCAGACCTACACATATCATAGTACATATATTTTACTGCTCACACACCCTGCTGGCTTTAGCTCTTGTGCTGCAGCTACATCGAATACAAAGTGTGTGACAATGGTTGCTCAGTCAGTTCTGTGTAACAGCAGCTCCTGGAGCTATAAACAATTATATACGAGCCCATGTAGCACATAAATTAAGAAGTATCTTTCCTATATTTTTAAACCTCATTCCTTTACTTTCAAAACAAAAAAGGAAAAGGAAAAGGAAAAGGAAAAGGAAAAGGAAAAGAAAAAGAAAAAGAAAAAGAAAAAGAAAAAGAAAAAGAAAAAGAAAAAGAAAAAGAAAAAGAAAAAGAAAAAGAAAAAGAAAAAGAAAAAGAAAAAGAAAAAGAAAAAGAAAAAGAAAAAGAAAAAGAAAAGCCATTATTTGAGACTTCACAAAATGAAGTTATATGAAGACTTACGGCAAAGAGTTTCTCAGTCATCCAAAACTCTTACTGAAATGTCACGGAGCTCCTGAACACAACACAGAGAAGTTCTGCATTATGGATTGTTGAGGTCAAAATGAGTACCATTTCCTATAGACATTATTTTTTTTGAAGATATATTCATATGTACATTTAGAGCAAACCTTGGGCTATGTTAAAAAAACCAAAACCAACATTTTAAGATCTTCAACAGCTGTTATGATTAGATAGTTTTTCTGATCTATTGCTACATTTAGACCAGGATGGTTTATTACCTTCCACCTTTCACTGACAGCTGGCATATTGAAAAATTTTTTTCATCTTCCTTATTACATGCATCAGCTTAAATGATGCAAGTTTGAAGTGAAGAGCTGAGATTGTACTGATAATATTCCTTGAGACTGTACAATGTTGGTATTAATAACAGTGTGATGAAATGATACAGCATGCTGCTCATTGTATAAGCAATGACAGGAGCTGTGGTGGTCTTGTCAAATTTCTTTACTTGGGAAGGGGATAAAGCTACAAGTTTTTCACTTATCTGTTCTACACCAAGGTAGGATCTGGTCTAGCAGAATATGACCCAAAATAACAGTGTTACAGTTTGTTTTGAAAGTGCACAGTCAGGATGAATCTAAAAATATGTATTCTCTTACATATTTAAGATCCCTCTGCAGCTTAGATCAACCAAAAACTGAAAAGTATAAAAAGCTGTCACATAAAATATAAGATGTATGCACACAATCTGTGAGCTTAGACATTTTTTCTATGATTCCAAAGAGTTTATATTCAGATCCTCTCCATTCCATAGAATGAATCACTTTTTTCCTTCGATTTTTGTGGCAGTTTCTGATAGCACTTTTTGTTCAATGTTATCTAGTTCTTCATTCCACTAATTCAGCAATAATTTCCTTTATTAACATGTGTCTTTAAGAGGCTTTTAATTAACAACATTGACCACTTGTCTCAAATTCACTCAAAGCTCTCCACAGGTGCATGAAAGTATATCTAAGCATCAAAATAAGGACCATTTCCTACTTTCTTATTCACACTAATTCTTCTATAATGAAAAAAAACCCAAAACCACTTTGCTGGTAATTCTTGGAAATGTTTAATAGAATACACCATTTTTGATTGAGAAATAGAGGAACTGTTGACCCTAAGACTAAGGAAAAGACTGCAATGTTGAACACAGGGATGGATAAGAGATAGGAAATCCTTTATAATTTTAAATCCACATAAAACATGGCATAGAGTTAGTTTGTATAATTCGTGAAGCTTGTCAATATTAGTTAATTCCAGCTTTATATTGCTAAATCATTCAATGAACTAACAATGAATTAACTTTTTAGCTCCAAAAAACTAATGCAAAGTATTTCTTCTTTTCCCCAGAATGAGATCATGGCTCTGTATCATCTTTTCTGGGAATCTCAACCAAATCCAAGCCTGGGAGCTTTAGAACTGACAAGAAATTGTAACCCCATTTACTTGAGAACAAAACAACGTTCTTTGCAGAAGTGCTCTGAAATGTGGCTGAATTTTTCCATTTTGAATTTCGCATTCCTTCATTCCCTAGTAAATTCTCAAACTGCAGTTAGAGATGCAAAACAGCAAGAAAGGGGGTAGCTTGGCTGTGTTAGAGTAAAATATTGATTTAGTAATCATGACTAAAATAAACCACCAGGAATTGTCTCCATACAACCTGGGGAAGCAGAGGCATGTTTTTGAAGTCTTCTACAAGAAATTGAAAGCCAGAGGACAGAAAAGGCCAAAAAACAGTTAAAAAAAACCAACTCAGAAAACCCAAAATATGAAGTGAATACCCTAAAATCATGCATAAAATACAGAACAATTGGGCCAGATGGATATAGCTACATACCTGGTGCTGGGAATCCAAACATCAAACAGCTGAATTCTAGGGGCAGCCCTTCAGGCTAATCAGAATCTGATCCTATGATCTGAAAGTCCCTCGGCAGCCAAATGAGAGAAGATGAATGAGGAAAGGAGGTAAAATTAAAATGAACATATAAATAAAACAAGCCTTGGATAAGAGTTGGAGGTTTTGAAACAGAATTAATTGCACTGATTGATGTAGCTAGTTTTCAGGTTGCTAGAGAGCATTGATGTTGTGACTGTTGATAAATGTGCAGGAATTTAAAGCATTAACCCACACCACAACTGAAAAATTTATTATTCTTGCACCTATGTGAATTGGTGCATCCAGGCAAAAAAATTCTTCATTCTTCCTCTATTAACTTTATTAACAAATATCAGTACTCCTGCCTTGAGTACAAGTGATTGTTTCTAATTCTTTCTATGTGGAACTGGTCTATTTTTGGACTACTAAGAGCAAAGCACTTCAGGGTGCACTCCAGTCATATGGGAGAGACATCTGTCAATAACATCCCTGGAGAGAATTTTCCTCTGTATCCCATAAGCAATTATTTCACTACCCTTTGTTTTCAGAGTTCAGCCCTCAGCCAATGGGCAATTAGGCACCATCTATTGCCTTAAACGTGCCCCTGTATGGATAGGTAGTTGAGGTGCCAAGCAAAAGAAATAATTAAAAACAAAATCCCTGTAAGCAGCAGAGTTTATCAGTAATAGAACAAAGAGGCAGTGATACTCCTGTTGTGGTTTGCAGCAGAAGTACTGGTTGTAGCATAAAATCATATATAGATCAGAGAGGGGGTATGTTTCTAGAGATGATCTTGTTCTCTCCTGCCTCTGAAACTATCACCACCCTGCTTGAGCTTCTTGCTGAAACCAAGTCCAACAGATTTCTCTTGGATTTAAGGATAGTATAAGAAGGACAAAAATTAGCTACAAATTGCTGCTGTGAAATGCAAACTATTTTCATGGCTGTCATGCTTAACCCCAGCTGGCAATTAAGCAGCACACAGGCACTCAATTTTTCCTTGTGTTAGGAATCAGAGTGATGAAAATGAGAAAACTTGTGGGTTGGCACAAAGACAGTTTAATAGGGAAAGCAAAAACCAGGTGTGCAAAGCAAAACAAGGAATTCATTCACTGCTTCCCATGCTTGAGCAGGTGTTCAGCCATTCCCAGGACAGCAGAGCCTTATCACACGTACTGGTGACTTGGGAAGACAAATGCCATCACTCCAAATATTCCCCTCCTTCTTCCCTCAACTTTAGATGCTGAGAATGGTGACTTACATTACGGAATGTCCCTTTGGACAGTTGAGCTCGGCTGTCCTGGCTGTGTCTGCTCCCAGCTCTGTGTGCACTGCCAGCTCACTCCCTGGTGGGGCAGTCTGAGAGAGTCACAACCTGCAAGGGCTTCTCAGTGATCCCCACGACATCCCTGGAAATAGTGGCGGTTTCCAGCCCAAAAACACTGCCCTATGCAAACTACTGTGAAGAAAATGAGCTCTATCCAGTCAAAACCAGTGCAATAAATTACTCAGAATAGCCTATCTGTGATTTTTTTTGCCTGTATCTCTTTGTCTATGTTTTGGCATATCTTAAATTTTTCTCTTAGACATATATATTACCATATTCGTATAAGAAAAGAATATCGTTACCAGAATATTCTCTATTTTCAGAAATCAAAGACATCACAGTTGAACTAACTAAATTTCAAGAAGAATTAATTATGCTTTTGGGCTTAGCTTTGCCCCCATTTAAATGGACTTGGTACAGCAATAGAAAAAAGAGGAGAGAAAAAGATTAAGGCAGCTTGCTGAGTAGGCACAATATATTAATATGCTTTTTGTATGGACATAACTCCTTATGAAGTTCTTATCTACATTAGCAGATCCATGAGCAAAGCATGATGGAATGTAGATGATATAAATCTAAAAGAAAATTAAAATCTGTTTATAAATATCTATTATTTCTGTTTCCAGACTGTTTAATGCTTATTCATCCAGTAACTCATTAATTTAAAATGAAACTATCATAAAGAAAAGTGACAGGATTTCACCCAAGTCCTTAAAAATACTGTTATTTTCTGGGAAAAGTTTTCTTTTTTTTTTTTTTTTTTTTTTTAAGTTGGAGGTTTTGCATATATTTTTCTAGTTTCTGAGTTTCTCCTAATTGAGGTATTTCTGATTTCTAGTGCAAGAATGAATCCAAGGAGTATAAAACTCAGAGGCCTTAAACAGGACTGGATAAAACCTAGCAAGAGGAATATGTGGAAGCCCTTAGTAAGTGAAACTCTTCATTTACTTAAAGGTAGAAGATTTCCCAAACCTCCTGGTAATTCATACTTGAGTAGTTGCATCTTCCTCTGTTACAAGACAGAAAATACATTCAGTATTCACTTCAATTGTCCATCTAGTTATTTACATACCACCAAAAAATACATGTGTGTGAACATATGAAAAAAAACAGTATATAAGGTATTAATATCAAGATCTCCTTATAATTTACCCCTTGCCCTGAACGGGGCTGAACTGGGTTTTTCAGCTGCCCCAGGGCTGAGTGCCCATTGCCCACCCTGTCTGAGC
Source organism: Taeniopygia guttata (assembly GCF_048771995.1). Classification (NCBI taxonomy): domain Eukaryota; kingdom Metazoa; phylum Chordata; class Aves; order Passeriformes; family Estrildidae; genus Taeniopygia; species Taeniopygia guttata. The sequence goes on along the minus strand of NC_133024.1, from coordinate 7,452,737 downwards.
TCAGCTCTGGGAATGCTGCAGGACAAGGGGCTGGCAACCCCAAGCAGTCCCTGGGCAATACTGTGGGACAGCTTTCACACCTTCCCTGGAAGCAGGGAAAAGCAGCAATGCAAAGAAGCAATAATAAATCCAAGGAGACACAAAGTTCAGAAGGAAGAAAGTGTCAACACCATTATTTCCCCTGCCATTTTTACCTTGTCATCCTAATGAAAACACCAAAATGTTGCATGGAGAAATAGTTTTAACTTCCCTCGCCCTGGTTTTGCCCAGGGAGGATTGTGGTATCACCTTTAAAGAAAAGGGAAACATTAAAATAGTGATAAAAACATCAGAATAAAGGGGGAGATACTGGGTATCTTTGTAATATTATTTTTTAACATATAACTGGTGAGGCTTTTGCATACTCATTTTTCAGTTTGGACTATTGGAGTTGTTACTGTTCATTGGAATAACAGTAAAATCTTTAGCTCTACCCACATTTCCTGCTGTGAATATCCCAGTTCAGTGTAACTAGAATTCCAAAAATTTAAAAAAAAAAGTAGTTTAGTAGTTAGAAAACCTTGGATTTATTACTTACACAGTGCAATCTGAGAGAGTATTACTAATATAATGATGGCAAAGTGCTTTATGCTCAGAACTCCAGTGAAAGCTCTGAGGGTTGCCTACAGCACTGAAACTTTTGGGAGGATAGATGCTGTGTCTCTGTGAAGGAGTTTGCTTTGGCCCATTAAAATAGGTGTGAGAAATATTTTAAGGAGAACAAAAATGAAAGCAGCATTCCAGCTACAATTCTGGATTTCGTGCTTTGATGCTGAAGAAATAAGGTTAGTGTTACCACAAATCAAAGGTACTTAATTAACTCCTGCTTTTTATGAGGTTGCTGAGGCAAATTTTACAATATAGTTTTAAACGTCATTAGCTTTGTGACCTTAACATTAATGTGTTGATACACAATTCAAATTGCATTAGTGAGCTGAGTGACCCCTACTGTGGAAGTCTATCTTATCTCCCCCTTCCCTCCCCAAAGTCATTATAAAAGAACATATGAAGGCAAGTAGGCTTCATGCAAAACTAAATTTACCTCTGATTTATGCCACACTATTAATGCTTCCTTCATGCCATAAAAAAGCATTTGATACAAATTGGTTCAGGCTAGTGTTTCTGACACATAACAGTACATCTAAAGAGGAGATAATGCAGCCATGGGGAATTACCTTTCATTTATGAGTGTAAACTGTTAAGAATAGAGCTACTATATTCAAGAGTTTCAAAGGAAATAATTTGATAGCAGTGTGCTTTTTAATTGAAATATTCCCATAGAAGTATTAATTTTGCAACTTAAATGACCTGCCAACAGCACTGCAAGGAAAAAAATAATTATAAGAAACAATTATTATAATAATGATAGACACGCACCTGTTATTTTACACTGCCAGGCAACCAGTTTCATTAAAACAAAAGAAAAGCAGCACCAGTGAGAAAGAGATGCAAATAAACATGGTGTGTTGATGGCTTGAGTCTTGATGATCCATTTATAGGGTTAGAGCTCTTTATCATGGAAGGGAATGAGTAATTTGGCTCATGCATAGAGGATTTCAGCATACTGTGTTCAACTGCTCATGTGTTTTGAATACCTGTGTGTCCAAAAAATGTGATTCCTTTGATCATTTTAGCCAGATCTTACAGTCTGGATGATAATTTTCCATTGCTTTTGAAATTTACTCTAGCTTAAATACAATAGCTTTCTGTTAAGATATGAATGTACAGTGTTGGCAACTCAAAAATCTTTCACCTTGACATCGGATTTAGAAAGGGCAAGAAGGCATTAATCAAAGGAGAATAAATTTGTAAATACAAATTGTGAAGTCTACTCTTGTTACTTCAATATGTAAAATTGGGAAGGAAGACATACATAATGTTCTGGTAAATTAGTTTTTCTTCTAATCTGCTAGATTTGTTTTGGCAAGGCAGGGAACAATATATACCAGTATTGAAGAGAGAGACAACATCATTCAAGAAGAAGCTGTTTTAATTTTGTGAGAATAATCACATGAGCACATTTTTACTTGTCTTCACCCTACCCATATACGATTTTCTCCCTAATTCTTTTAGCATGTCAGTAATCTTTAAAGCATTTAAAAAGTTGCTCTAGCATATAATTTTTGTAATAAAACAAAACTTTTAAATACTATTGTGGTCAAGTACTAAAACCAGTGCTGATGCCAATTGTAAAAAAGTAAACACAGAGTCCAAGAAATAGAGCAGAGTGAACTACAGAAGATGAGATATTTGATGTATTTTTATAATCTTCCTTTCCTGCTCGGGTATTAGGAGCTATTTCCTGAATAATAATTTCACTAGATAAAGGAAGGGAATACCAGGTTATCAGAGAATAAATACAACCATAGGGTCTACTGTAGTGTTTTTCTAACCCTTCCTCTAAGAACTTCTTTCAATGAATATTAACTAAAGTTAATGACCTGATTCCTAATATGATGGAAACAGCTGAAAATCACATTAGTATAATTTCAACTTTATAGAATGAAGGTGAAAAAAAGATGAACATTATTATAAAATAAATACCTGTCCTCCATGATCCACTTAAATGTTCACAAGCATACCAGTTCTTGAAAATCTTGGTTCTGGGAAAACCAAACTCGACAAAAGGTTTGATTAACTGGTGTTAATTCCTCCCTATGGGAGGAATTGTGCTGCACACCACCATAGATCAGCCTGAAGTGGTTCTCAATCACTAAGTGACAACTCCACAGACACAGATTCAGGATACTAATAAGATTTTATGTCTTCAGTTATCACACTTCTTGATTTGCTAATCTGAAACCAACCACTTAAATTCTTGACTAAGCACTCAGCTCTTCTCCGCACACATCTGGGTTCTTGCTTCTGGCTTAGTCAAGTTATTTTCTCCACCTTGCTTCTCTGACATCTGACATCTTATCATAGGAGAGTTTCCATGGCAGCCAGTATAAGGCACAATTGAGCCTTGCCATTATATTTGATGGGCTTTTTCTTTGGAGCTTCGATCCAGACTGCAATATCATTTGTCAGGAAACTAACCAAGAGATCAAAAGGAGTTTTGGGCATTTGGAATAGATTTGTGCTTTAGCTATCCTCCTCAATCAACAGGAAAAAAACTTTAAAAAACCCACCAACAAAAAACAATACCAAACAAAACACCCAAGCAAACAAACAACCTCTAAAACATATAGCACACTGAGTGATTGCTATATACAGATATAAAATCTTTATTTAAAAACAACACATCAGAATATTACTTTTTTTTTTTGAGCTATGTGTATTGGAGGAAAAAAATTACTTCATCCAAAATTTTGGAAGTTATAAACCTAAGATGCTAAGCCATCTTTACTAGTCTGTAGCTGACTAAGTGAAGAAAAAAAATTAAGAGAAAAGAGACAATACATCTAAAATACAATGCTTCTGCAAAATACTGAAGGGAGGAAGGTATCTCCTGTTGTGATAAGTATCACCCTCCAATAAATACAAAACATAACTCCCCAAAGAAACCCCACAAACTAATTTTCCACCTCGACAAAATCTTTTAGTTCTTGGATACAACAATTTACTTAGAATAATGAAGTAAGTGTTTAATAAGCAATTTATTCTGTAAAAGATATTTTACCTGGATGGTTTTGTGATCACATTAATGTACAGAATGCTGTACATATCACTTAGCATATATAAAAACAGCTGTGAGTTTCTTTCCCCTCTTGCCTACATTAAAATAATAAAAAGTATATCCTACAACTCACAGTTTGTTCACAAAAATTGCCAAGGCAGAGAAGATAGTCATGAAAGACTGGACTCCATGAAATAAAATGAAAACACTGGTATAAAGATGAGACTTATTTCTTCATCTGTCTATATGTTTTTTTTCCTAGGCTCACAAAAGCAGTTTGTCCACAAATTACCCTCCAGTTTATTACCTGTACAAAGTTATCTTATTGAACATCTCAACAATTCTGCTGAATGAATATACCAAAATAAAATATAACTAGTGATGAGATTTATGCAGAAATCAAATTTACTCAAGAAATCTTTTTCCCTGAAGCAAAAATCACAGAACCAACCACAGAATTATAAAGGTGGGAAGTGAGCCCCAGAACTCTTGCTCAAGAAGGGCGTTCTAGAGTTTGCTACTCAAAATTGTGTTCAGATGGTTTTTAAATATCTTCAGAGGAGGAGACTCCACACCCTCTCTAGGAAATCTGTTCCAGCGCTCTGTTACTCTCAAATTAAACTTCTTCCTCATTTTCAGGTGGACCTTTCCATGTTCCAGTTTTTACCTGTTGCTTCTCATTCTCCTGTTGCTGGGCACCACTGAACAGAGCCTGGCTCCAGCCTCTTGGCACCTCCGTTCAGATACTTACAGGCATTAAATCCCCAATCAGTCACCTTTTCTTGAGGCTCAAACATTCCTTTTAAGTGAGTTGCTCCAGCCCCTTAATCATGTTTATAGTCCTCCAGTAGACTTGCTCCAGGATCTTCATGTCTCTCTTCTAGTGAGGAGCACAGAACTGGACCTGTATAAGGAACTCCTATGGAATAAATCTGGGCACGTTCTCTGCAAGCTGCAGAGAATACACCACTATTCAAGGTTTGAACAAAAAAGGAAATTAAGCTGACACCATTGCCTTCAGCTTTTTCCCTTCTTTGAATATCAATAAGCACATTCCCAGAGTCTCATTATTCCCTTGGCAGGGCTTCCACTACCATTTACACATGAATAATTTCTTTTTTATAGACCCAATATTGCTTTGTTCAAAACACATTTATCATTACAGAATGTGATACAGTAGGAGAAAACTGCAAGTACTTCTCATCAAAGCTGTCTTTGCAAAACAACTGCACATGAAAAACAGCCAGTATGTGAACCTGAAAAGGCTTGTTTTACAATTCACTGCAGTTGTCAGGGGCTTGTCCAGGATGAACTTACTTCCTCATGTGGTTGAGCACTGAGTTCACAGAGTATTGTGAGGAAATACTGGAAGTTTGGGTTGAACTAATATTCAAAACTGAGATAAAGTTACCCCTAACAGAAGTTTGCTATAAACATCATGTAACAGATCCTATTACCTAAGAGACAAAGTGTTCTTTTACAAAAATCAGAACTTTTGAGGTGGTTTATAAACAACTCCCCAGTTGCATACTCACACTTTTGTAGAGGACACGCACCCATCCATAATTTAGCACAACTTTTTGACAGGGCAGATCTAAAAGTGGATGCAACCTTTCAGCTCAAACTAAGTCTGCCTTCAGCCTCACTTACACTGGTGCAAGTCCCCCCAAATGGGTAGAAGGAAAATAAAAATGGTAGCAGTGTCCCAAAGGAACTGATACAGATATTTTGCATACATCCGTACATGCAACAGTGTGTTCCCTGTTTTCTGATGAAAGCAATTTTAAATACACTGTAGAACATTAGGCAAAGAGATTAACCACAGCCCCAGCGTGCTCTGTCCCCTATAAGCATTGGTAAAAATGCTTTATGAGCTAGAAGAGCCACTGTTTTTCCTCACCTGGCCTCTGGCACATGAAAACTCCATGGTCTTGGCTTATGCCCAGTGGGAGTCAGGTTGGTGCTCGCTGGGAGCAGCATTCTGCAGGAATGTTTCTCCACAGCTGGGACACATGCTGCATGTGGCACTTCCAAGAGCAGGGCCACAGGCTGCTCAGTCCACCCAGCCACCCATCCTCAGTTCCCCCCAGCACAGTTCAATTCCCCCCTTGTTCAAATGCTGAACAAGGAGTGTGCCAAGAAATGCCCAGGCTGTGCTTGGGGTGCCAAACAAGAGGACAAGAAGCAATGGGAGAAATGGATGCACAGGAAGTTCCACCTGAACATGAGGGAAAACTTCTTCACTGTTCAGTGACAGAGCCCAGATTGCCCAGAGAAGGTGTGGAGCATCCCTCACTGGAGATATTCCAGAATAGATGCAACCGTGTGCCATGTGCCCTGGGATGACCTTGCTTGAGCAGGGAGGTTGGACAAGATGACCCATTGTTGTCCCTTCCAACCTGACCCACTCTGGGATTCTATGAAATTATGATTATTCTTATATCAAATTCTTTACATGCCAGCAAGACTTTTTCCTCGCTTTGCTTGGATTTTTTTATCAATTATCAACCAAAGTGGAATAATCAAAAGTAGTAGAAAGCATAGAAACTACATAAGAAAGGAAAAAATAAAGAATTTAGTAATAAGCAAACTACATGCACAAATCTATGAATCATTTTTTCTCAGACTACACTTATTCCAGAACTCTAAGTTCCTAGAAGACAATTACTAATTTTTCTAATTTCCTTGGTTATCTGGAATAACTAGTGGATAAAGTGTTTTAAAGTTTTCAATCACTTGGCATTCAGGTCTCGGCAGTCACATTCAGAGCTGACATTGCACTTCATATTGAGCTGTCCTTTCTCCACAGGTGACCAAAACTTCCAACAGTGAGGCACTAATTGCGATAAAGAAACCATAGCACAAAGAAATCCCATCCAAAACCTGGTAATCCTAAATGATGTTCTAGCAATACCCAGAAGAAGCAGTCTACATATTGGAGAAAAAGAGCATGAACAACTTTGATCCAGTCCAATACATAAATAAATCAGTCTCTGGGTCAGACTCCTAACCTGATCAAAGGAACAGAGTGCCCAGGACCACTAGTGTTTGCAAAATATGATGTTTATCTAACCTTATGTGAATGGTGTGCATACAAAGAAAACTTGTAGTTTTCACTTGGACAGTGAAAATGAGAGATTGTTGTCAGTTTACATTAAAAGCATTTAATAAAACTCCATTTCTCATGGTTTCTGTTTTTATTTCCCCCACATGTATTCATCTCGACCTGAAATTTGTTTAGTTTATACAATTGAAAGCTTGTCTTCTTAAACAACCTTTTTTGCACCATTCATGCACACCAGTGGATCTTCACAGACAGCCTTTTGGGCAGTTCAAGTCTTTAATGAAATGATCACAAGCAGGAACTCTCTGTCACAAAGGCCTGTGAAGCAGTCACAGAGAAGAGAACACCCAGTTTTTGAATCTTTTAAGAATTCAGATTTATTTAAAAGGAAGTGGGGCAGGGAGAGCACCAGATCCCTGGGAATGTTTAAATTCAGCTATTCAAGTTCTAGGTAATTAGAATATATCACTTCAAAGGCTCAGTAAAGTATTCTCAGTACCATTGTAATATAACACACTACTTAAAAATCAAATTCAATTGCAATCTTGCAAAACAAGATGAAAAACAGCTCATAGAAATTCCATACAAAATCAATTTGAAATTGATGTCACAGTGACTCCTCCCTTCCCATTAAGGCTAAAACCGGGCATCTTCTGTATCTTAATTCTGAGAAAAATTAAGTTACAGGACTTGAACATCTAGGCAAGTTACTTTGGCATTTGCTCAATTAACCTGTTTCAATGTAGAGGAATCAGGTCTGTAAATTTCTGATAAGTCTATAATAAAAATATCCTTATATCAAGTTTAGGTTTACGGCTTCCTTTTTTTCATGTAAGAAAAGGATCAGAAGGACAAGAAAGTCTGAGAAGCAGAACTTCTCTTCATGCAGATATGATAATCCATGAATATTGTCAACCACTTCAAATAATTGATAATTGATATGTAGAGGCCAAGGTAATATCGACAGCTAAAAAATCTTCCACTTTTTATTAAGGAAAAGTGAGTCCAAAATAGATCATTCCTGGGAGGAACATACAGTTGACTTTAATCAAGAAAGACCTAGAAACAAAACAAGAAACTTAACAAATGAAGAAAGATGCTATCAAAACAAGGTGGATTAAAACAGTTTCCTGGGTTTTATCACCTACATAAAGGCTACCTAAAATCTTACACGTGCAAGAAATTAAGAACTGCCCACCAGTAATGAGAACACAAAGATTGGAGATGCTGCTTTAGGCTTGATATTGTCATAATCACCATCTGTAACCCTCTGTTGACAGTAAGTTGGATGCAGAAACTATACATAAATGCTCTTTCAAATAACATAATAGACCCATGTACTGGGGAAAAAGTGAAATTTTGTTAGAGCTTCTTTACTAATTCTTTCATCCACTGAGGAGTATTTTCTGGTAGAAATTATGAGATATCAAAAGCTTACAATCTAATATTAAAAAAAAAAAATACTACCATTAAAATATTATAAAAAGGAAACCAACATCAAGGGAAATAGTGTTACAATCTCCAAGTAAGAAGTAAGATCTTATGCATATAAAACATTTTGGTTTCTCATTTTGGTGGGAAAATCAGGGTATTTTGTTCCTAGTTCAGCCCATATAAAATAAAATATATATACATATATGGATTTCCATAACTCCTGGGCCAGACTGGAAATGAGATCTGTGATATCATCTAGGGTGAACATTTATTTCTGGGTGGTCTGTAATAGACTTTTAAATGCATAATTTTAGCAAAGTAAGTATGATAATTCAGTCACAACAGCTGCATTTCCTGATGCAAATTTGTGTACATTGTGTTAATTACTTATTAACAGGTTGAAGTGCTGTGAGACAAATCCCTATTTGTCTGCCCTTTATCAGCCTCTTGTTTGACAAAGCCATTTTTCCTGTGAGGCTCCAAATCCATTCATCATTTTGTTGCCTTGCAAAGAAGAGAATCAATAGTTTAAAATCCAGTTTTAGGCTAGTCCTTTAAAAATATATGACAAGATTTATATAGAAATGTGGTTTTGAAGGCCAGACAGGATGAAAACCACAGCTGGGTGACTTCTGGATTTGGGTAGAATGCAAGGTTTGCCCACAAGCTCAACTCTCCCACTCTCTAACACAGATCCACCCAGGCAATCCACACTAGATTTTCACTGACATTTAGGAGGGTTATCCAATGTTCCCCATTAATTTTCTTCCAATTATGGCTTTGAATCATTTGCCAAACCACTGATTTCCAGGACTGGAAGGACTAACAGACTGCTTTTCTTGCAGCCTGAAGCTTTTCAGTGTTACCAAGCAGAGCAGAGTGCTCCCAAATCCACGGGTGTGTTTGCCTATCAACTGTGCACATTGCCTGAAGATTCATAGGCAGTGCATACAGGAGACAAACTGACTATTTTAATTCTGTTCATCTTTTCTGTTAACATGGTGGTATGATATGATGACTCAAAGACTAATTGGAACCTGTGGAATCTTCACTGGGGTGCTAATGAACAAGACTTTGCTATGTGTATTTTTTTTTTCCAAATAAAAAGGATTATCTAACACAGCTATTCTAAGATGATTAAATGAAGAAATGGCCTATGTTGCATATTATTTCTTCATGCTGAGACAGATCCTAATGCAAATAATTTAAAAGTGCAACAAAAATGACATTAAAAATATTTAATTCTTCCAAGAGAGGTAATGGCTGTAGTTGGGGTAAATCACTAACCTATGATTAGCCATGAAATTAAATATTCTCTTTTATTGTTTTATTAGTTTTGAAATTTTCCATTGAAGATAGAAACTGTAATGGATATCTCTTTTTTGTAAGAAAATTTACTGTAAGGGCTCTTTTTAAACCCAGAATTATGATACTTACCAAAGACTTCAGTGTTAGAAAATATTTCAGGTATCTGACAGAATGAACCAGTGCCACGTTGCCTTAATTTCCCAGAAATCACAGTTCTGAATTGCAATAATATTACATGCCCAGAATAATGAAATTACTTAGGAATTATAAACATACAAAACTGTTTATTTGATTAAGTTTATAAGCTTCGATCATTAAGGATACAATTCAGATGACATTTTTATTAGCTAATAATGCAAACATTACTGACATTTTGCAAAAGATATGTTAGGTTGTTTTAACTGAATTTACCACACTTTTGTCATTCTAATTTAGTTAGTTATTGCACTGGATATTCTGAATCACTTACCAATGTGATTACCCATTGTGATAACTGACACGTGTTTTTGTTGGTGGTGGTTTTAATTTCACCCAAGAAGGAATGCACTGAAGGCACAAATAAGATTAAAATTAGAAAAGCAATATATCACTAAGACTTATTTCCTTAAAAAAAAAGCCTCAAGTGGGCAAGTGAATGAAGCAACTAAACACATTACTGAATTAAGCAGTTCATTCCTTACATCTTCTTATAGCTCTTTGTTCACAGAAATATACATTTTAAGTTTAATACCATGAAACCAAAAGCATATTAAAGAACACCAAATAAACCCATAAAGGATCACTTACAAAGCACATTTTACTTCTGGAATATGTACAAAACTATATAAAGAAGCTGTAGAACAAGTCAGACACTTAGTCTTCCAGTGATAAAGTATTTCATATTACATTGAAGTTAAAACAACAGAATATTAAACCCATTCTTTTTCTGAGTTTGTATTCAATTCTTTAGTGCAAGGCCTCAGAGCACACATAATAATGATTTTAAAGTTCTGGAAATCATTGAGTGGAAATTAGAAGTAAAATAAATTATGGTATTTCTTCTGCGATCTTTTCAGTCTGACATTTAGAAAATGTGACATATATGCAAGATAAATCTGAAACAGGAATGCCATACAAATGGTGCCAGGACATCTTTTTGTTCAACTAAGTTCCAGGAACCTCTAATTTCTTATTTAAGTTTTTTCTTGAAAAGTTACTACCACCAGATGTTGTTGATATCAAATTAGAAGCAACATCAAAAGTAAATATAAATTTTGTTTATATTTACTTCACAAATACCTAAAGTCCTTATTGGTCTACTTGACAAAATTAGAACAAGTCTTCTATGACTACTGAGATCATGAATTTAACTAGAAATCTTAAAAAACAAATTTAAAAAAATCAGTTCAGAACCATTTATATCTATTTTATTTCTGAACAAAAGGATCACGTTTTAAGTCTACTATGATTGTCTCTGTTTTCTTGCATTTCTGTGCCCTTACCTGGTTCACTTGGTAATTCTAATACAGTGAAACCTGCAGCCTTTTCAGACTGATTCCTACTCCCTTTTTCAGGAGAAATGGTAATGTGTCCTGACCCCATGAGGGGGCCATAAAGGACATACCTTAAAAACACAGTAATACCATACATTTGGGTTAGATAGAAAAGTGAATTTTAAAGAAACCATTCTCCCTGTAGCTGACAAAACAAAAAAAAACCCAAAAAAACCCACCAAAAAACAAAAAAACCAAAAAAAAACCCCAAAAAACCCCAAACAAAAGCAAAACTAAATTTTGTACTTTGAGTTCACATTTTCTAAAATTTTAAAAGCAGGTCACCTTGAAGACCACTCACTTAATATTACTCACTATTAGATTGGGAGTAATTATTTCTAAAATGTACAAACCGTGAAATCACTTCAAGATGTCTTAGAAAGCATAAATTCCCTTACTAGACAAATGATATTACAAATATCTGTCTGCATCTCCAGACAGGCAAGTTTGAAAATCTTTAAATGTTAAGCTTTAAAAAGCTTATACAAACAGAAGGTCCAAAGTCAGTTATTTTCTTCTATTTTGAGTTTATGGGGAAAAAAATAATAAGAGAGACAAGAGAGTAGCTGCAGATTTATTAAAAGCAGTAAATATTAGACTGTTCATAGAACCCTGCCAGCTCTTTACAACTTTTGAGTGGGATGGCCAAGCTTATTCTGCTCATGTGTGAGTGCCAAACATACCAATTCTAAAAACTTCAAAGAGTCTCCGAGAAGAGGAATAGTGAACACTTGTGAGAGAGATTTGACCAAGGACAGAGAAAAGGAGTCTAGACAACGTCTTTTATTAAACATTATTATTCAGTAGTACTTCAGGGCCAGAAAGCAGCATGAACTCCTCTGTGTCATGTATTATAAATAACAAAGTTTCTGAAAAGAAAACAAAAAAAATCCATCTAAAAGACTCAAGAAAGTAACCGTGTGCAGGTTTTTTTTTGGTTTGCAAAGGCCAAGGGGAAAAAAGCAAAAAAATAACCCAGTAACAACTCAAGAACACTTTTAAGAATCCCTGTTACTACTTAAAATGCAGTTCTATAGCAGTTGTCTGTAAATAAGTATCATATTTTGAAATGCATTAAGTACTGCTGTGTGTTGCTCTCCTCTTTTCCTATGGCAATAGCTGAAAAAACTCAGATCAACTTAGGCAGAAGACGCCGCAGATTCAATGCACGTAAACACTGCTCACTCCAAACCTGCAGTGCCTCTATTATTCCTCACCTTTTATAATGGGCCACTGAAAACTGCTTGTGAAGAGCTTAGGACACACTTAAGAAGCAGTGAATAAAGGTCACCTAGAACTTGTTCCACTGATGTTGCAGCTATAAACACTAATGAAAACCCCTATAATATTTCTTGCAGCAAGACAGGAATGAACTCCTGATCAAACAAGGACAAAACCCCAACTCCTAACCCTACAATTTTAGCCATGTGTGAATAAAAGGTGGGGTAGGGTATAAAATAATGGGGTGGGAAGTGTCTCATCAGTGAAAGAACAGGAATTGTTATGGTTAAAGAAAAGAAAATTGTGATTTGTTTCTTAAGTATCATCCTTAAGGGTTGAGATAATATTTCTCCTTAGCTAGATGAGTCTCCTTTCTCTATTTTGTAACATGAACTATACATCTCCACTAAATTACTCACAAGTGAAGTAGGTGTCAGACTGACCCCATCAAACCCAAGCCATTTGGTTTCTCAAACCCTTGAGAAAAAAAAAAATAATAGGTTTGCTTTGAAATGCTTGAGAAGAAAGAAATCCCATGCAGTGGGACAACCTTGCATCCTGTGGCGGACTGGTATCACCAACCACAGAAACAGCTGCTGAAGGATCATTTAGAAAGAAATGGACATATTTAAGAGAAGGTACAATTGCAGTCCATCAGAACAACAATCCTTGTACACTCCCGAGGAAAGGTGTGCAACAGATCCTGTCTCTTTTACTTGCTGGAATCTCAACTGAGCATTTCTTGACGGATTAATCATTGTCCTGGTAGGCACTGGAAAAGAGACACATTTGTTGGAGAAGAGAAATCTGAGTGGGAATGAAATATTATCTTGAAGAGGATAGGGCAAAAAGACTGCAGCAAGTGCTAAAAAAGTTTTCCAAGAATGTCAACAGGTGGTGTCCTTGAACAAGAGACATGGGACAGAGGGGAAGCAGTGCACTGAGTGAGGTTCTGCAAATAAATATTTTTGTCTGCTTGAAGGATTATGTCAAGGATCACAGAGTGACCCTATTGGCCAACCCCATTAGTACTCTTAAAACATGAAAACTGTAGCACCATTGTCCTGCTGAGTTACTACGGCTATCGTCATTTATTATTAAAGGGAACAAAAAACAAAAAGAGGGGGAAAAAAAGAGTAAAACTGATAAGAAGGTTGGGAAAAATGAAAGTGCCTGAGTTTGTTCATTAAGGCACATTCTGGTGAATGATACAATGCCATTGCTGGCAATGGGCATTCAGTCACTCACTGATCAATATCAAATAGTTGTGTCAGAGTCTTTCAATCAAACGTTTAAAGGGCTTGGGGGAAAAGGACTGTCACCTTTTAGAGACAAGTGGTGCTGCTATCACTATGGCAACCAAAGTCATCTGTCATGCATGACACTGAGGATTGTTACTGACTATCCCACGAAGCCTATTGCCACTGCATTAGATCACAGTTTTTGTCTTTATTTGTCAAGGAACGGTCAGACAAACCAGAAGGGTGCACCTAAATGGTACAATAGGGCTTAGAATGACAACATAGAGCATTAGCTACTTACATCAGCCCAGTGACAGGCAATTTCCTAGTTTAAAATGCTAACATGTCAGTAATTCCACAGTAAGTAAATAGTGCTACCCAGTACATTAACTAAGTCCGTGGCAATGCAGTATATCTGACAGCAACAAAATTTGAAATGCAAGGGGTAGGAGCATAAAGGGAACAAGGGAAAAAAAAAAGAAAAATATATTTCTAGTCTGTTTATGGTGAAAATATTTATCACAGGCATAAATTTCTGTTAATTTTCCAAATAAAATAATGACAAGACCCAAATACTCCCTGAAGTACATCCTCTGTCATTGCACACCTAGAAACAGTAAGGACAATTTCTCCTATTTTAACATTGTTTTTTTAACTCTAGCATAATGAAATGGCTTACAGAGTGAGAACAGTACCCAGGCAGGTCACAAAAGGTAGCTGTAATGAGTGTCTACTTGCAACAGAGCCCACTCAGCTTCTGACTTTTGGCAGCCTGAAGTTTTAAGTATTAGAAACGATCATTATACTAAGATATTTCCTGGAAATATGAGTTAGGAGGGAAAAATGTGTTGACTCTGGCAACCTGTTTCTTCATGTACCAAAACTTCTAACTAAAATCCTTTCCCAATACAAATTAAACAAGTCAGAGCCATACCACAGAGAGACATGAAGAATTTATTTACACAAAGTTATTTGGGTGGACACACTCAGTGTGTTTAAAATACATATCTAGTAAGACACTGGGAACTATCAGTTTTCAGGTAGCAGTACACTGCCTGGATTCCTTCAAGAGGAAGAATGATTTCCAAGAAATCAACTGGTTGATTTTCAAGAAGATTTCTACATTTGAATTATTTGTAGTCCAAGTTGTGATATCACAAATATTGTATAAACCATAAGAACTCCTGCTAGCATTTATCACACAAGGCAAAGAGCACGTTAGATGAAATAAGCTTTCATTTGTAACTTTGACACAGCTTAAATCTGTTTAAGTATTCAGTGATTCTCCAAGCCATTCCCCCTCACTTCCTCCTAAACAGCAAAAACAAATCCTCTTGGCTTATGTGTCAGAGTAAAAAAAAAAAAAAAAAAAAAAAAAAAAATTTAAAGAAAAATTCAAACCCAGGCTTCTCAGAGGCTGAATTATCACATGCTGTTGCATTAATTAAGGGACAGAGGCTCCTCAAATGTTTCTTTAGGTCTGGGTGACTTGGAAGCACAAAAGGCCCTTCAGGCAGCTCTTTCAACAGTTATCTCCCTCTCTCACCATGCCAGTATATCCTCTATCACATAAATGCTCCTTTTCCTCCCTGTAGTGGATTAAAAACTTATCTCTGTTGAACAACAGTATAAGATTTCTTAAACAGCCCAACATGCCTCCTCACCCCTTCCCCAAACAAAGACAGACAAACATTTGTTGCTATGGATTTAGACAGTAGTGATGTAACTGGTCATCATCTACTAACCCAGAAAATGAGTGTAAAGTTTGGGGTCTGAAGTAAACAGTAAAAAAACTGGAAGCGCTTAATGCAGCTGACACTGCAGAGGTTTTAGAGATGGAGAGAGTCAAGGCAGTACAAGATCAGTATGCAGTGCCAATCACTGAGACAGAAAAGGGAACACTTAGTTTTCTACTCCCATTTTTATCAAATTTCCAGTTAGTGTTTGAAAAACGTCCCTACTTTTTGTAACATTTGTTTTATGTGAAAACATCATTTTTCCTCCCTACTTGCCTCCAGAAGTAACCGACCTGCTTCCCCAGTGTTTCAAAATGAAACAATGGGTTTTGACGTATTTCTTAAGAATAACTAATTTAATTTTCATAACATTTAATATCTACAGTGTCACTAGTCAAGAAGGTTGTCATTTGTGAATGTCTTCATTCAGAGGCATGGAGTCCTGATTATTCTTACACTGCTCGTTCCTTAGGTCTCAACACAGAGTTTATTTGTGTATCTTGGGGAAATATTAGTTTATAAGCTTAGAAATTATACAACATGTCATAATAAAAACCCTTTCAGCTTCGTAAGAAGTTTGTTTTATAAAATGATATACAGAGCTGTAAAACCTGAGTGGATTTTTTCCTCATTTATTATAATAGAAAAGGGGCATCAAATCATATTTGGTCTAAGAAAAAAACAAGATTTTGCATACCACAAGTATTTTAGGACTGACATTTAAAAGAAGCCTACTGATATTCACACCTTCCTATTTCCTTATTTACTTTCACATCAGAAAAAAAGCAAAAAAGCAGCATCATTTCCTAACTTAGATCCCATCACAAGAGGAATCTCAGTCTTTTCAAAAACAACCAAGGTTTTTGGCATCTTGTGAGATGAGATATTTTTACCTCTTATTCCACTATTTACATTTTAGGGGAATAGTGGTTAGGGGAAAGAAATCAGCAGAGATTTAATTCCATCAAACAGGGAGTAAACACCCATTCTGAAACTCTCCTCACTGCAAATACTGGAGTCAATATTAAGAACCACATATCACACAATAAAACATAGCTCTAATCCAAAACGCTTTCACTGTAACTGATAAACCAAAACTAGGATAAGCAAATAGATATAAAATTCGGGTTTTGTACATGGAAGGATAACATCAAAGTCACCCATGGTTTGACATCACCCATTCCTGCATATTCCTGATGCTTTGGTCTATCTCCAGTTATACTATAAGCCAAAACAGAAAACAGGCACAAGCTTATCTACCTCCTAAGGCACAAAGTCTTATTAGCACACTAGGACTACTTAACCCTCAATTCCTCTGCTCAGGGAAATACTCTTGGCTGCAGTTACATTCAGGGTAGGCTAATGAGCAGAATATGCCAAAGCTGTCAGTATGAATCAATTAACATCTGCCTCTGGATCTGCAGCACCTGCTAACAGGCTGGATTAGTGGAGAAAGCCAGTTCTGCTCTCCCAGGGTAATCAGAAGTGTCGGGGCATATTGGAGCTTTAAAGCCACTTTCAGCAGTAGGTGCAGGTGGGGAAGTGGGTTGTGTATCCATTCCTGGCAAGTGTCTAGGAATGTCCATTACTTTCTGTGATAAAGTATCATGCCAAAAGAAAAAGGAGCTCGTTAATGTACTTCTCTTTTCATCTAGGAGCCAGATAACTGGCACTGCTGCCCTCACCTCTCTGTCAATAAGCTTTCAGATGCTCAGTGAAAGCTTTACAAAGCCAGTCAGAGGCAGTGGAATTCCTCTGGTTTTTGCAAATCTATATTAGCACAGGTTCTAAAAGTATGTGAGTTTCTACTCAGCTATTGATTAATCTGCAAGCCAGTGTCATAAAGCACTGTTTTGCCAGGCTTGTTATCATTTGGAGCAGGCTGGACTGGGTACGTGCACAATGGAATTAGCACCACAGGCCCACTGCAAATTATGATGAAGGTCAAGAGATCTGTAAGGTGACCCTGCACAAGTAGAGGACACAGCATTATTTCTTTCTAAGCTTCTTACATCTTCTATCTGAGAAGTAAAGCCTCAGATCATCTGAGAGATACATATATTGTTCAATATAATTTCCTTCCTTAACTAATTCACTCTTTAACAATATTGTATTTCTACAGTTTTTCCTTCTTCAAAATTTCTGTTTATTTTCAAATTTTCTTTTCCCCTATCTTTTATGTCCAAGTGAGACTACTGAGTCTAAGGTGATTCTCTCAAGCTTTTTCTGTTACTTATCACTGAAGTCTGATCACCTTCTGCTCTGGGCAAGTTTTATATTTCCCCATACCCCAAAACTTAGACGCACACTGGAATCACATCTGATGTATTAGTTGTAAATTCTGAAACTTGACTCCAGATATTACTTTTGGTAAGATTGCTACTGATACACATGAAAATGAAAATGGCTTAAAATTGGTGGGTATATGCTGCAATGTAAAATGCTCATGTTGCAGTAAATTGGTTGGAAATATAAAAGCTTTTTCTGATTTTTTGTGATCTTTGTTAATATCACCAGGAGTCATAAATCCTTCTGAACAGATGCTCTCAGACAGGTATATTCCCCCAGACAAATAACAAACATCCCCATGGCAGTATATATATATTTCTCTGTGTCTGCAATATGAGAGCTATGAGAACAAGGAAAATGAATTCTCTTTGTCTACGGGATTCATTCCTAGACTCATGCTCAGTTGGTTCTGTTTCTGAATTATACATTCATGTCTATAGGTTTCCTGTGTCTGAAAATTATCTCCTCATAGAAGGCACACAGAATGCAGGGGAATTAAAATGGCTGTAGCCATTCAATCAATCATGGAAGGTTTTTCTTTAGCATTAAATGAAGGAATTTATTAGGAAGGAGAAAAACTAAGCACAGCCACTAAGTTGGTTGTGCTTCTTTGTCCAGATTTGAGGTTTTAAAATGTTTCTATAGGATATCACATTCTAGAAGGAAAGACATGTGTTAATGGCTGTAAGTCACAAAGTTTTTCAACAGCAGGGTGAACACACCAGCTCTCACTTTAGTGACTCTCCATATCAATAGGAAAGCCTTGATATAGTTTCTTCAGCTGTGGGAGTTATAATTTTGCTGCCATGTTTATAGATGACGCATGATTTTTTGAGTAGAAACTTGTCAGATTCTCTCAAATTCTTGTTACAATATTTTAATTAGTTCCTTTCTTTCATTCAAGTCTTCACCAAATCCTCTGGGGTTTTTTTTGTGCCAATGTTGGCTGCTTTTGAGAATATCTTCACATGTCCTGGATAATGTTGGTCCTTAAATTGAAAGGATTATATGTGCCTTGTACTGATTTTTAGTTCTAAATGTACTTTAAACTCAGATTCATCATTTCATTGCTGGATTCTTTCCAGACCTTTATAAACATGCAGTTATTTCTTCATTCTGTGCCATTTTTGATGTTTCAGTGACACATGAAAATCATAAGTTTTAATTTAATTTCTAAAGACCTGTTTATGTTCAAGAGATTCTTGATTTTGTTGGGATTTTTTTATATATCAAATATTTGTCCCATGCTCTGTGCAGCATTTGGAATGTTTTAATGAAAAAGAGACTTAAATAACTTCTGGTTGTATCTCTTGGTGGTGAATGGTGATACATCCACTTGGTGGCTCATCACTAGTGAGGTTCTTCAAGGTTCAGTGCTGGGGACAGTCCTGCTCAACATGTTTATTAACAACCTGGATGAGGGGATAGAGCGCTCCCTCAGTAAGCCCACAGATGACAACAAGTTGGGTGGGAGTGTTGATCTGCTGGAATCTGGCTCTGCAGAGGAATCAGGACAGGCTGGATCCATGGGTCAAGGCCAGTTGTCTGGGGTTCAACAAGGCCAAGAGCTGGGTCCTGCCCTTGAGTCGCAACAACCCCCTGCAGTGCTATGGGCTGGGAACAGAATGGCTGGAAAGCTGGAAAAGGACCTGGGGGTGCTGATTACAGCAGCTGAACAGGAGCTAGCTGTGCCCAGGTGGCCAAGAAGGCCAGTGGCACCTGGCCTGGATCAGCAGTGGTGTGGCAGCAGGACCAGGGCAGTGATTGTCCCTGTGCTGGGCACTGCTGAGGTCACACCTCAATACTGTGTTCAGTTTTGGGCTCCTCACTGCAAGAAGGACATTGAGGGGATGGAGTGTGCCCAGAGAAGAGAACAGAGCTGGGGAAAGGTCTGGAGCCCAAGCCTGGTGAGGAGCAGTTGAGGGAGCTGTGAGCTCTCAGCCTGAAGAAAGGAGGCTCAAGGTGGAGCTTGCCACTCACTACAACTGCCTGAAAGTAGTGGAGCCAGCATGGACAGGCTCCTTTTGGGCAGCTGATAGGAGGCTGAGAGGCTATAACCCAAAGATGTACCTGGGGAGGTTCAGGTTAGACATCAAAAAGGATTTCTTCAGTAAAAGGGTGGCTGGCACTGGAAGAGGCTGCTCAGGGAAGTGGTAGAAGCACCATCCCTGGAGGTGTTCAAGAAACAATTGCACATGGTACTTTGTCTGTAGTTTAGCTGACACAGAAGAGGTTGGACTTAATGACCTTGGATGTCTTTTCCAACCCCTATGATCCTATAATTATAACAACTTTCTCAGGGATGCCGTAGCACTAAAAGATTCCTTGATCTTTTATCAGTCAGTCTGGGACACGTTAGAGCTACTGTCCTTCATATTTAGCCTACACACCAATTTTTGTCTGAAAACTTCATTTTGGGACTAAATAGCAGAACTGATCATTACCCAGATCTTGTTCCTTTGTCATGGTTGTCTCTCTGGCTGGCAACTGAGCGCTGCAGCCATGGCTCAGTCCCACATAGTGAGATGGGAGGGAGAACTGGAAAAGTAAAAGTGGGAAAACTCATGGTTTGAGTTGAAGACAGTTTAATAGGGAAATTCAAAACTGTGCATTCAAGAAAAGTGTCAGGGACTGAAATGGTTCACACCTTAAATATACTTACGGAATTTTGCCCATTATAGCAAAAAAATGTATAAAGCAGCTACAACCACAGAAACCTACTTGAAGAACTTTGGACTGTAAGTCAAAATACTGAGATTAGACAAAGAGAAAACCCATTCCTCAATCACCTCAGGCCTGGGGAAAAACACAAGGCCGAGGAAGAGGAATCTATCCACAACAAAGCCAAACACAGCAGATATTCTTCCCTGGCTGAGTTTGGGGTGGGGGAGACCACAGCATGTAGAGGTCAGGTTTGCGCCCCACTAAAACGTGGAGGGAGAGGAAATTTTGGGTGTAACCTCAAACATCCAACCTCCCTTACACAAACTGGCCCAATTGTGGAACCCCCAACCCCAAAGGCCACATCCATGGGATATTCACGTGAGAGGCAGCTGAGAGGGTGTCATAATCCATCAAAGGCCCCCAAAGTGCCCCCAGAGTCATTCTCGAAGCCTTGCACCAGAGGACTGCACATGATGCAACAAACCCAGAGTCAGTTGTAAGGGACAATGGCAAGCTCTCCCCTGCCCTAGGGAGGTGCCTGGGTTTTCCTACCCAGCCTGAATGTGTATTAACCCATCAGATTCCATGCTTTATGGGAGGACCTTCATTGCCAAGAACACCAGCTGGAGAGGATCAACAGAATATTGTTGGGATCCACAGAGTGGTGATATTTTCCTTATTCTGTTTGTCACTCTCTTTCTGTCTCCCTCACACCCCTTTTCAATTTCTTTCTTTCTCTCTCTCTCCCCCTCATATTTACTATCAAATAAAATCCATACTATTGACTTTGGCATATGGTCTCATTTGCACATTAATTTGGGCAGAGGCATTTCTAATAATTTTAATAACCGTATCATGACACAGAGCAAAACAAGGAATTAACCCATTGCTTCCCATGGGCAGGCAGGTGTTCAGCCATCTCCAGGAGAGCAGGGCTCCATCACACATAATGGTGACATGGGAAGACAAATGCTCTCCCTCCAAAATGCCATCCTTCCTTCTTCATCCCACTTTATATGTTGAGCTTGATGACATACTTAATGGACTATCTCTTTGGTCAGCTGGGGTCACCTGTCCTGGCTATGCTTCCTTCCAATTCCCTGTGCACCCCAGGCCACTCTCTGGTGGCAGAAAGGGCATTGATTCTCTGATCAAAGCTCAGTAAGAATGAAAAATCCCTCTGTTATCAACGCTGTTTGCAGCACAAATCCAGCACACAGCCCCATACAAGTTACCATGATTAAAACTAACTCTACTCCAGTCAAAACCAGCCCACCCTCACAAGGATTTGGAAGCGTATCTTTGGATCCAAGCATTTGACCTAGTAAATGTTGCTGGTAGCAGAAACACAATTTTTAAAATTCTTGCTTCATCACTGATCAGAAATGTTGGCAATAGCAGAGCTCAATGTGTCGGTGTTAAGGGCCAAGTCCTACAATCACTGTTGCTATTTCTCCACACATCAGAGAGTTTTTACTGCAGTGGAACACACAGCATCCCCTCTGTGAGCAGAAAGGCTGTGAGATTTTGAGGCTGTATTAGGTAGTCTTTCTTAACATCAAATTCATCTGAGGTCAAGAGGGCAGAAAAGGAGCTATTAGCAAGATCATTGTAGCTTCTTGTTTCTGTGCTGTGTAGGAGCAGTTTTTTGTGTGTCTGTTTTCCTTGTTACTGAGGGGTTTGCAACCCTCCCTCCTCACAGGCACTGCAGCCCCCGATGCAACCCTTGATTGCTCAAAGAATTCACTCTTTGGCTGCAAATGCTTAAAGTCTTTGATATCAAGCAAGCCAAGAAAACTAACGCCTAATTGAATCAATCGCTCAGCTGCAAAATGAAAAGCAGACTAGATTAGAATGGAAAATAAGAGTAGAGGTGACTTTAGAGCCATGACTCTCCCCCTCCCTCTGCCCCCATTTTTGTCAGTGGGAAAGCCATAATTTCCCCTTTTTGTTCTCCAATTGCAAAACGTGATTTATGACCATTTTTAAAGTGTATTTATAGATGTACTAATGAAAGGTGCCACACTGACAGCTTGCTAAGTTTTTCTTTTTTCTTTTTTTTTGCCTGCTTGCCCGCTCTGCTCCAATATCTGTTCAGTGCTGTACAATGTCCCTTCATTCCAAGGTAAAGATATACTTAATAACTGAATATTTCAGGAAGACTCTACCCTAATAACTCTGATGTATTTGAAAGTTTTCTCTGTAAACATGTTCATACTTTATCATACAACCAAAACAGGGTAGAGACAATAGCCTTTCATGGAAGAAAACTGCAAGACTATCTGCAGTGCAGGGTGAGATATTTAAATTCTGCAGCATTTACCACTGTTCATGGAATAGCAGTGTCTGTATTCCAAATACTTCTAATAGCCAGTATATTCAATTTTCACTGCTTAAAAATGGGATTCTGAATTCATACGTTAACTACAAATGTGTGTTGAAATCTGTTGAAATCAAATCATATTTGGCCCTTGGCCATAAGATGAAACAATACTTCTTTCCCTTATGTTGTTATTCTGGGAGTAAATTTTCTCATGTTACATAAGCACTTAGAAGAAACAAAGGAAATGACTGCAAATTACTTGATCAATTAGAATAAGTACATGTTCTTAAACAAGATTTTACCTCTCATGTGATTTCACAGCTCTGTGATATCTCTATTTGTGTGTGTGTCTCTATTTGGTACTGTGGATATCAAAAGAACAAACTATATTCAAAGAAACTCCTTGCATAACTTTGAAGCTATGGGTACTAAAATATTTATGCTCTTCCAATCATGGGAAATTATAGTATTTTCATTTATTTAAGCTACTTTTTGAAACAGTAGGAATAAACCAGAGAGCCTGATTTTATATTGCTATATCACTGGCAAAAATATTAATACGTATGAAAATACATAACAGTCAAATCAGATGGGTTTAGAGAAAAAGGGATTTAGAACTCACAGATTTAGAACTTACTTAAATAGGTTTCAAGCTAAAATCCTACAAGTTTCACATGCTATAACTACCTCTCAAGGTAGGGACAATAGGATGCTATTTGTGGTTATTTGGCTTCAGTCATGTGAAATGCATAGTAAGTGGCATAGTTTTCAGAAGAATGAGTTCATGTTGGTAATTATATAAATAATGAACATTAATATAACTTATGAATGCAAATTTCTGCATGAGAAGATTGTGGGCAGGAAAAACAGAAATATCCTACAGAATGTATATCCTCCTCACCCAATTTCTCCTAAACATGGTCTATTCCCAGTTTTGTTTTCTCTTCAAAAGACCAAAACACAATGGGATGGAATTAATATAATATAGGGAAAAATGTACAAATTTATATTTAGAAGAAATTTAAAAAGAATAAGAACAAAACCTATAGATATCATAATAACTAAGATGCCATATTTCCTGTTTTGTATATAAAATACACATTTAACAGTCCTGTGTTGTGTTCTGTGAAAAACAGACAGTCCCCAAAAACCTGAATTCATAAATATGCAGAGACATCACTTCAGATGCCCACAGTGCAAGTTGTTGCAGAGTTCTGAGGAAGTACCACTGGCAGAGCACACAATAAAATACTCTCACAGATTCCTCGCACAGATGCTTCTATATGAGCAGAAGGGGTAGTTAAGCTGTGCCTGAAGGAACTTGGCTCAGATTAAACATGTGGGTTTAATAGCTGTTAAATGCAACTGTTCCCAGAGTTTTTGTATAGTGTAATATGCTGAACATATTTGTGAAATATTCCATATCGAAAGTGATATACTTAATGAAAGTTCTGGAGTGACTTAAAGACACAGGTAATCAATCGAGAAAGACACAGAGAGCAATTTTATAAAATTTTAATTATTGTAGATGGGTTGAAGTCTAAGATATTTATGTACCCAGCTGACTTTTAATATTAATGATTATACTTAACAAGAAGGATATCTTTGCAGTATTTGCTAGGAATGAGAAAAAGTAGGTTTATCTTCCAGTTTCTTCATAAAAGATGGTTCCATTTGGTCTATAAGGAATAAAAATGCCAGCAAC
This sequence comes from Taeniopygia guttata, assembly GCF_048771995.1. NCBI lineage: Eukaryota > Metazoa > Chordata > Aves > Passeriformes > Estrildidae > Taeniopygia > Taeniopygia guttata. The sequence continues at coordinate 7,428,562 of NC_133024.1, read as the reverse complement.
TCATTAAGGTAATAATGTAGGAACTATTTGGAAAATAGTTTTGATGTGTTTGCTACTTCTTCAATTTAAACTAAAAAAGTAAAATGAGCATGAATTAGTGTAGTGATAAAAAGTCATATGCGTATTACTGAAGCTCCCAGGCAGAAAAGAAAAAACTTCAATGAAACTTCTCATCTGTTGAACATTGCTTCTGGTCTTACTTCATTGCTAAGGTTTAATTCAGTAGAACTCAGCTCAGTGACACTTAAATATCACTATTTAATTGAAGAAGGTTAAGGTAAAACTGCCAGAACCTTTTGGTACTTGCATGTGATCTGAGCTTGAAGGGAATGAGGTCTATTTGATTAACTATATATGAAAATAAGAGCTGTAGTAAGATTAGTGACAGGGATCCCAATATATCCAAAATGTATATAACCTGACACTCTTTGTGTGGCATTCTTTCTTGGGGATACCACTGCAGATGACTGTTTGGTGGAAAGATACAGAAATTCTTGTGGGCTGTCTGGCTTTTGATTGTCACCCAAAAGACCATGCAAAAGTGGGACAGAGTTAACACACATGCAGCTGCCAAACCCGAGTATTCTTAACACTATGAGTTACAACTGGCTTCCAGTTACAGCTTCTCCTGTAAAGGATCAAAGACTTGTAGTGCTTTAGATGCAGGGAAAGAATCAGCTGGAATATTCTGTGCTGCTCTGGGTTTTACAGAAAAATTTGTGACCAGATATGATATGCTGCAGCCTGTGGAAGCAATTATTTGCTACCTACATTTCAGTGGTTTTGGTCATTATGGTTAATCTTTCAGGCCATCTGCAATATGTTATAAAAAAATGGAGAACAAAGTGACCCAACCAAAAAGTACATTATTGTACTATTATTTTGTCCCTACAATACTACCTGAAACTAAATGCCCCACAGAAGCCATAAGGGCAAAAGTAATGTTATCAAAAAATGCTAAAAGAAACCTTCAGTATCATTGCTATCAGGACTTCAGTAGAGCTACCTTTCCTGATTATGGATTCAGGTGGTCATCCTGGAAAATTCACACATAATTCCTGCTTTTGTTGTGTTTTATTCATTGTCAACACAAAAAATAAGCATGTCTTGTTTAGACAGCACCTTTTGGTACTAATAGATTCAAAAATATTCACCCTGTGTTTTGTCAAAGCTTAGCTATTAAAAATTCAGTGGAACTTATTCTTTCCCAAGGACCATAACAAATGTTGATATAATGTTTCAGTGTCTAAAGCAACATAATTTATTAAATTCTTTCCACATGACAGTGAAAGTGCTAAGACCTTTCAAAAATTTTCTCCTTCATTTTGCTGTCAATAAGGAAAATTTCTGCTGCAAACTGAGGATCTGACTCATAGGATGTAATGAGTAAGTTCAGCTTTCAGCCAGCAGTCTGTACTACACTGTTACATGGCCACAAGAACTTACAAACACTGCAACCATCCAACTACTGCCACTGCTGATGAAGTCTGCTGTCACATTCTGTCCCCTATTTAAGCTTTCCAGATGACCTTATATAATTAAACTAGCTAAACAAGTAAAAAAAAAAATGTCCCTGGACTTCCGTGATTGCATTTTATCCAACTTCATTATGACTTTTATTATGATGCACCTGTGTTCACACTTGCACTGGACAGCAAAATTAAAAGGATAGCAAACACAGACAAAGAAAAGGGGTGTTAAAAAAAACTCGGGAAAATAAGATGCAGATAGACCATGTTCAATGGAAATTAAGTCAGTCAGCTGTTCTATTAAAATATAATCAAGTAGCTCAAATATCTGTGTGAAACTAAATTTTTATTTAATCAATTCTCATTTCAAGGTCTTGATGCCATTGTCTCTAAGAGAATGAAGAACTCTATTCTGCTTAAACAAAATCTGGAAGAAGGAGGCCCAAAAGGAAAGCAGTCATGAATGGACAAAAAATTGTCCACAATATGAAAGAACTTGAGAATTACTTTGATGAATAATTACTTGGAACAGTGTAGCAACAACAACACCTTAGTCTGCTAAGGCTTGTTTTGTGGACTTTTCTTGATTAGGAGAGTATGCTTATCTCTGAACAGAATTCTGAGTTTCAAAGATTAAAGAGTCCAGAGGGCAATTCTAGGATTATCCTAGTCAATATTCTATAATATTGCTAAATAGTCAATACTATGCAACAGTGAGGACAAAATTGCTCTGGGTTTGTATCCAAAACACATTTTTTTATTGTAAATTTTCCCCCTAAGTGTAAAGATAATATAATCAGAAGCTATAGGTGCTGGTGAAATAAAAGACATTCAAGGACAAAGTGCAGGATAGCAAAAAATTCCTTAGTATTTTCTGGAGAGGATGATAAAAACGTCATGTTAAGCCAACTCCTAAAGCTCAGTCATTTAGCAAAAATATACAGTCTTCAAACATAGTGAATTCTACTCTGGTCGCTTAATTTTATTTTCATGTTGTTCAGGAATTTCTAAATATCACTGTAGAGTATTGATCATTTATCAAAATGAAAAGGAAAGTAATTTTACTTTTATTTGACTGCGCTTTATGCTATAACTCCAAGAGAAAGACCTGAGAATCACATGGAAGAAGTGACTTAATCCTTGCTGGAAATACTTAAGATGTTGTTACACTTTCCTGCCAAATTGATTGCTTCTCACTGTCCCATATTCCCAAGTACTTTTGGTTTGGGTTATTTATTTTTTTTTTTTTGATTGGTTGATTGGATTTTTTTTGTTTATTTGGTTTTTGTTTTTGTTTAGAGTTCTTAGTTTTGTTTGTTTATTTTTTGTTTGACTATTATTATTATTATTATTTGCTTTTCTATCTCATCTATTAATTTTCTATTGTTTGAAGGTTACATAATGCTGATAAATCTTTTTGCCCAAAGTTGTATATTTCAAATATTAAGAGAGTATTCTTTTTATTCTCTTTTCCAGTGAGGAACACTTGATGAGCCTGATTTGATTTGAATGGTTTATCAGTTAGAGTAATCAGTATGAGCAATCTCTTATGTATTAGACCGCATGTTCCTTTTTTTATTGTGAAGTACAATTTCTCCATGTTAGGACTGCAGGCTTGGGAAAGATTTTGTGATTTTTGTCAAGGACATTTATGTTCACTGATTTATTTATTTTATGTTGTTGTGTAAACTACAGAAAAGATTGTGTTATTTTATATTTCAGAGAAAGGTTTTACCTACATGAGGAGTCATACCAGTTTAAAGATGGCACTTTCAGATATACTTTGACATTGCCAAGACATTTAATAAATAAGTTGATGATTTTTTTTTGTCCTATTGGAAACTTTGGTCGATTTTGTAAAAAATCCCAAGCTTGTTGGTAGTTCCTGCAGTCCCATGTAATAAATTTTGTTTATTTCTTAATTAAAATTGGTTAAAGAATCTGTGTGGTTATTATTGAATAATATCCTACCTTGATCCTTGTTCTGAAATTAGTCTCATGCATAGATTTAGTAGAATCCAGCTGTATAATTTAACTAAACTCTAGGATGGTGTTCTCATTCTAATAAGGGTAATTAATTAAACATCACTAACATTTTTTTTTACTAATAGATAGAAAAAAATCATATGCTCATGAATTCCCCAAGGAAACCTAATAAAAAGGATTAGGAAGAATCTTGCAGTTCTCTTCCTAGAAAAGTATATTTCTTTAAACTACATCAACAATATGACTATGAATGGAATAAATTAAAAGTTAAATTTACCAGTAAGTTCATATTATATCTTCTTATGTCACACCTGTCAAAACCTAATTCATAACAACATTCATAAAAATGTGAACATGAGTATGAGTATTGCTCACAGCAAATGTAACACTTTAAAATAAATTTGTAAATTATTTTTCTTTATGCACAAATAAGAGCACAAATACATGCTCTAAGTACCCTTATGATAAGAAGTAACATAAACACTTGACATGAATAACCTACAATTAAGATTTTAAAGTGAATTTCTTCTTATGATTCCTATTTTTTTATCTTCTAAAGATATAATTATGGAGTCAACTATTCTAGCTGTTCAGCAGTGAGATATATCTTATATTTACAGTTCCACTTAAATTTTCAGGGAAAATATGTTACTTTAGAAAAGGCAAAATTTTAAAAGAAGAAACCAAAAAATTGTGTTACCTAATTAATCTATTGTGGACCAACTGGAATTTATGTTTAAAGATAGTTTACCAAAATTATTAAGTCTAAAGAGGTAATTTAATATTAACATAAAAAAAACCCACTAAAAACTTGTGGTCAAAAAATTCAGTGATGTCTTATATTATAAATTAATAAGATAAAGAAAAACAAAGCACTGAGAGTTTCACTGATAGTTCATAGCCATTGACTGTACTTTACAGATCTTACATTTTATACGAACAGGAAGAATTGTCAATCATACATTTAGAATCTGTAATACCTGCAGCATATTTTTCATTTGGAAAAAAATAAACTCGGCCCATTCACAAAAGAAATAATATCACTAAATTATCTGCTGCAATAAGCATTAAAGACATCTTGCAGTCCTCAGTGTAAAATGTCCTCTGTTAATGATAATCCTTATGGCTATTTAGCTCCTCTAAAATAAAAAACAAACAAATAAACAAACACATATTGGAGCTGTTTTGAAATTATTTATCCTCACAGCAAAGGTCCTAAATGAACTATTTTGTAAAGAGAGTGAAGAACTAAAATAGAGGGTAAGTTTAAGGACTGAAATAAAAATTTAAATTACATTCTAATAGTACATTCAAAGGATGCAGTGTATTTTTGGATTCAGATTTTGATATTTCAACTTTTATGAAGAATCAAAGTTTTATGAACTTGGAAAAGAGAGAATTTGCATATAAGCCACGATGTATGAACTTAAAACAACAGAGGCTGATTTTAGAGCTAATAATTTATTTATTTATTTATTTATTTTAGATTCAAATCTCAGCAATGGTGAAAGACAAAATGATGAAAGCAATGCCCCAGGGCAGACCAATTTTTCATCAGCAGGTATATTCTCCCTCCCACACTGACAGGGAAAAGGTCAGGAGATCACAGAAATCTGGGCAATGAGGAATTACGGATGGCAGCTTGCTGGGCACTGGTGAGGCCAAGCCTTGAATCCTGTGCTCAGTTTTGGACCCCTCACTGACAGAAGGACATTGAGGGGCTGGAGTGTGTCCAGAGTAGGTAACAGAGCTGGGGAAGGGAAGAACACAAGTCTGATGAGGAGCAGCTGCGGGAGCTGAGAGCACTTAGCCTGGAGAAAAGGAGGTTCATGGGGGAATCTTATCACTCTCCACAATCCCTTGAGAGGAGGGTGGAACCAGGTGAGGGTCAGTTTCTTCTCCCGAGTAAAATATCTCAGAACACAAGGAAATGGCCTCAAATTGTGCCAGGGGAGGTTTACACCAGATGTTACAAATAATTTTTTCATTTCAAGCATTGGAACAGGCTGCCTGGAGAAGTGGTAAAGTTGACATTGTTGGAAGTGTTCAAAAAAAGGTGAATGTGGCACTTGAGAGGATGCTTATCTGGTGAAGATGGTGGTGGTGATAGATTAACTCTTGAGCTTGAGTATTTTCAGTATCTTTTCCAATCTAAAAAATTCTATGATCCTCTGATTCTATATCCCTACCAAGACAGTTTTCACATGTGTTAGAGTGAAGCTGCTTCCTGGGAATGCTCCCAGACCCTTTCTGCCCCTGCTGCTACAGCTCTGTTGAGTATCAACAGGTCCCAAAATCTTGCAACTGGCTGAATAAGTGACTTTCTATAAAAGACAACTCCTTTAACATACATGGATTTTTCCCAGCACAAAAGTACAGCATAAAAAAAGTCCTTTTATTTAGAGACATCAGCCAAGCATAGCACTAAAGGGGAGAAGATCTGATAATGATCCATGGAGAAAAAACTATAAGCTGTGAAATTTCCAAGAAGGATCAGATGAATGCATGTTTAGGTACATGCCACTGGACTATAGCTCCTGCTTTCATGGGACACATTTTCCTCTGAATTTCCTGTTCTCTTCAACAGGGGCACATTGCAGATAATGATTAAAGCTTATGAAACATCAGCAAACCCAAAGTCAAGGAAAGCAGAGGAAAAGCCTGGCTGCTGCTGCTAGAGCTTGGCCAACCTCTTGCCAATCCACACACAGCCCTACCACCTTTCTGTGGGGGACCAAGATTTTACCCATGCTGACAATGAAGAACAGTGCACTGAGTGTTCACATTGATAACTGGACTATTGGCAAAAAACTGCATCAGAGGATTTGTATGGAACATGAAATAATGAAATATTTTTTAACAAGACATTATTATATATCTGTCGCCAAGGTATCTGAGTGATAATGACAATCAAAATTGCTTACAGGCACAACATGCTTTCATAAATACAATTATCTGATTATTATTGATCTGCTAATATACAAGTATGAATACTGCTCTGAAATTATTTATTTTAATACACACAGGATTTACAAAGCTACTGACAGGGAAATGACAACATTAATTTGTATTTCTTTATTCTAGCTATTTCAGAGGGCACTTTAATTGTCCTTCTGTCCTACTGACTAAATTTGTTAATAATTCCTTTTTCCATTTCTCTTTCCTTAGCTGTTTTGTCTCCCCCCCCCCCCCACTATATATTTTATCCAATTCCATTCCATTTTCCTTTCATTGCCTTTCACCATTTCCACCCCATTCAATATCTACTGATAAGATAATAAACAACCACAGAAATGGGTTAGAAGCTGCAGGGAACTGGGCATGTGATGAACAGGCAGACAAAAAGACAAATACCAAAGGAATGTAAATTTATGTATCTGGAAACGACTAAAAGGGCTCTGTGACCAAGGCTTTTAAAGGAAACATTCTGCCCTCTCCTCTATCATGTACTATTCTGAAGTATGTCTGTCTGTGTCTCTCATTTAAACCAGAAATTTCCACATTTAAGGTAACATTACTGATCAAATTTTAATTGAAGCTCTCAGTGAAAGTGTCAAGATATTTCAAGCTTTCTGCAATGAAAGCTCTTAGTAAAAAATTTATCAGTATCTTGACAGCAAATGTACAAGTTGTTGCGCTTCATGTTTGATAAAGAATGCAGCAAATTATTTAGGCTAAGGGATGAAGGACAAAAAGGTTAATGACAGACTTGGTTTTGAAGATGAACCACAAATTAATGGATTCAGCTCAGATCCTGTTGGTCACGGTCCAATGGCAATTCATTTATAAAGACAGTTATCTCATCATCAACTTTAAATCTGGGAAGAGCAGGAGATGGCTTCTCTAAATTAAAACCTGGGTGCATTGCATTAAGATTAAATTATTGTTTAAAAGTCATCATAAACTTAGTGAAAATATGTCGGGAGACATCGTAATTTATGCAAATAAAGCCTATTGCAAGCAGCAATTACAGCATGCTTTCTGAGACTTTCAGTTTTTGCATTCTGCATTACTCATAGAAACCATTTTCACATCAGGTTGGTCAAGAATCCTAATCGTAGAGGTGGAGAAGACAGCAGCAGAAAAAAAATCACTAGTACATAAAAAAATATGTTATACTTCACTTTACTAGGTTGGCATGTTGAATGTGAATGTCTGGATCCAGAGTCCTACCCACATTAGGTTTCCTACCCCACCACTCTTGTACTTTATCACGGAAAAGTGAAAGTGGAACAAAAAGGAGTATAAAACTCCTAAAGAATCCACAAAATTGAATGTGTATTAAGGGTTAACAGAACAATTTTCAGAAATTCATGTCGATGAAGTCTCAGGTACACTCAGTGATGGATAAAAAATATGTAGTAAAAAAATCAGTTCATAGGTTTGGCAATATTTCCATTATTTTTCTATTTTTTTTTTTACCTTGTTGACTATAAGAAGTATTTCCTGTTCTTAATAACTCATCCCCACTGGATGTTTTTTCTTTACAATATATACTGCACCACCACATGCCATGTCCTGTCCTCCTTCCTAGAAATATGTTTTCATATTCCTTAGGAAATAGGACATGTGTTTTGAGTGTGGTTTCTGATGAGAGGTTATTTCCATGTCCAGCCCCTCCTGCTCTTGGAGGTGGTGAAATCTCTGCTCTCCTGCAGACAGGAGAGCTCCATGAGGAGCTGGGCTCCTCATCCTCATCCTCTGCTCTTGCTTGGGAACCTCTGCACAAACTCCAGCTGGCTCTGTTGTGCAGCCAACACATTCACTAAGACATAAATTTGGCAGAAATACTAATATTTCTCTCTCTCTGCAACTAAAGTGCATATGCTAACAGCTACACAGGAAATACAGTTTTAAAAATTGTGCATAACAATTTTGTGGTTTAAATACTGGTCTGTCCCTTGGAGCTCCATAATTTGATTGGTGTGGGTGAGCAGAGGCAAGCAAGGCTGGCCGTGGCAAAGGAGGCAAAATAGTCCAAAAATGCCATTGCACAAAGCAAGTGACAATTTGGAAAAAGTGACTTCCTCTTCCACCTCAAACTCTTCTGGCATATTGTTATGCATTGTTACAATGAGATAAAAACTCTGCTGGTCTTCCCCTGGCACTCAGCAGATCCTTATTTTTCCTTGTGGTGGCAGTCTGGCCCTTGCATCTCAGCGAGGTTTAGGCAGGATGCCACAGTTTCCCTGGAGAAGGAAAATGCGTAAGGGGAGCAGCAGCATTTAGGGCAGTGTGTGTCAGCAGCAGCTGAGTGCACAGGACATTGTGTCCCAATACTTGGGGCAGGGACAAGGCGGCCTGAGAGTGTCAGTGAGGCTGCAAATAATGAAGATGTCACCGAAATAATTATTTTGTTCAAGAAAAGGTTACAGGAATTTTTCATAAGACAGGCTGATAGGTAATTTGATAATGATATCTTTCAACTGCACTGACAAGACACAAGGTTTATTTAATCTTTTTCTTGACAACAGTGTCAGTAACAGTACTTTGGTGACAGCAAGACCATATTCTTCTATATTTTACTTTCAACTTATTGTTTTCTGCATTGCCACCAAACTGATCTGTTCCACTCTGACAATAGTTTTTCAGTATGGATCCAAGCAAGTTATCAGCAGTACAAAATATAGTTGGATTTGCAAAACATACAGAGATAAGAGACAAGTTTATATTTTATCAAACAAAGTTTTGCTCTGCAATTTTCAATAAATTATGCCTGAGATATTTCCTCCAGATATTAGAAGCATAGGTAATCTGCTACAACATGTCAAGTACCACATTGAACTTGAAGGGCATGCATTACTTAATGCCTAAACATTGTAAATTAAGATTAAATTAAGTTGAAATAAAACTGTGAGTCTATTGAACAAACAAAAAAGAGTATATAGATATTTATTCTCTTCTGGAGACTAAAATGTTCTTAATTATCTGACATGATATACATAAAATACTATAATGAACAAAATTGAATTAGACAAGAAACTCATCTATTGACAGAGCAACAAAGCCTGCCTTGAACCTGTGAAAACCTTTAGAGTCAAGCTCTGATTTTCCCCTAGTGAAAAATGCGCAAGCAATAAAACTAGATTCAGATGTAAGTTGTTCTAACAATCTAATGCAGTGACCAGGTCCTAAAAAAGAAACACATAGATTTTATGTCACAGTAAAAATTTCTGAAGTTGCAGCATTTTTATCAGAAAATGCTGCAACTTGTTCTGATAACTTCTGTTATCAGAACTGCAGTCAAAACATAAATTAATTAAGACTATGTTGTTTACCTCTTCTTTAAACAGCCTGTAAGCACATGTAAATGTAGGTCATGTAGAGTTTTCTGAGAAGGCTTCAAAGCACAAAGGGATAGATACATAACTGTAGATACTGGCTGTGTGTGAAAGGGTGATAACTTTGTGTGTAACAGACCATCAACAGCCTCACAGGGAATCATTTCTTCCTTTGGTCCAATCTAAACCTACTCTTGCCCAGTTTGAAGCCATTCCCTCTTGTGCTGTCACTCTATGTCTCTGTACATTGTCCCTTTCCATGTTTCCTGTGGGCTCTCCTGTATTGGAAGGCTAGAGTCAGGTTGCCCCAAAGCCTCCTCTTCTCCAGGCTGAACGTTCCCAGTCCTCTCAACCTTTTTTCATAGGAGAGGTGCTCCATCCCTCTGATTATCTCGGTGTGATCCTCTGAATTTGCTCCAGCAGGTGGGTGTAACATCTAGGTAACTTCTAGGTGGATGTAACAGTGGGGAAATTCCATTGGCATTCATCCCCCATTCTCTTTTGTAAGGCTGTTTCTATTTTCATAAAGAAATGCACTTTGTAAAACAGATGTTGTATCTCCCTGCTTTTTACAGAAGGAATAACATCTCCAGGTGAACAAAGAACTTGTATTTAAATATAATTGAATAGTTCCCAAGTTGCCATCTCCTGGACTGAAACAATCAAAACCAATCAATACTTAAAATTATTTATCTTACTCAAGAGCAAATAAAAAAATAACACTATACCTCAGAAATACCTGTTTTTCTGCAGAGACTGTAAAGCTATGAAAAAAAAATTCTTTGCAGAACTAAATCTTATCCTAGGTAATAATAGAAATTTCACCTCAAATAGACAGCCAAGTGTTTTTCTTATTACTATGATTTCCTCTATCAGTGGCCTTCACTGAGTAAGAGGTTTTAAAGGAAAAAACTGCAAGATGTTTACCCAGACTTCACTCAGCAGACCAACAGCTGAGCAAACAGATTCAAGCACTCAGCTCTCTTCCCCCTTTACCAATTCATTTTTAAATAGTCCCCCTTTACCATTCAAGCACTCAGCTCTCTTCCCCCTTTACCAATTCATTTTAAAATAGTCCCCCTTTACCATTCAAGTACTCAGCTCTCTTCCCCCTTTACCATTCAGTTTTAATAAATCTTTGCCTGAGATACCCTTGGAGGGTGTGGAAGAGTCTGTTTGCAACATGCTGAGAGACCTGTTTGTGTTTGTTTGTTCTGATCAAATGACAGAAATCTTCAGTTAATACCACATGCAGCAAACAGAGCTTTTTGGCTTCAGACACAAATTGATAATCAATGAGAATAAAATGGCTTTTTAGCATCTTTATGCTTTTAGTCTTTTAAAATGTATTTTATATTTCAAATAATAATTCAGATACTGAAACAAGAAAGTAAAAAATCATGCAAGCATCCAGGCTATCTTTTATTCATTCCCCCCCTCCCTCTTCTTAATATAAATAAGGGATCAAATTTTTAGTGTAAATGGTGACAAATCAATTTCTTTCTAACTGCTGTTTTGTCCAAATTTCATTTTTTCACCATTTGCTGAAAACTTAGTTACCTTGCCACCACATCTTAACTGTATCCTCAAACAGATGAACATCATGGCAGGATACCATGTCATGTAATGAATTTAATAACATTTATTCATAAGATTGTTACTCCTCCCAGCTTCTGCCTCAGGATCTGCCACAATGCCATGTAGTTCATTAGCAAACACACTGAGAAGTCAATGAGGCAGGCACAATGTGTAGATTAAAAAACCCACAACATTAGATTTAACTCTTCTGTAACCTTTTAAACCCCATTTATAGGCTTATTTAATACTAATATTCAATAATGGTGCATATTGTTTCAAATTATACATATTTAGGAAGACCAAATATATACAAGTTCTGTCTCACACAAGGTTATTCTGGGACTGGGAAATTTAGGAAAAAAACCAAAAAACAACAACCAAAAATTAGGAAGAAAAGAAAAGGGAAAAATATGACATCAACATCCATATAAAAGTTATTAAAATGTTTCATAAGATTTTGTCAAAATAGTAATGTAAAAATGAACAGCTAAATATTTATCCAGAATAATTAAAGCTTATTTTGTGAGTTATTACATATTTTTTATTACCTTTAAATATCAAAAGACATATTTTCTTGAAAGTTAATTTGGGTAGCAAAAGTGCAAAAAAAAAGCAAAAAAAAAAGCAAAAAAAATAAAATGAACTTATATTGCCTACTATGGAGAAATATGAATTAATCTGTATGAATTGCTTCCTTTTCTGAAGACAGCTAATATTACACTGTAGATGCCTAACCGAGCTGTCCCATATAAACATAAATGTGGTTTATGTATACAAATACACCTCATGAATATATTATAATAAATATTATTTTATAGTAGTAATGTACTTTCTAAACCAAGGAGCCAGAAAATACCTCCAAGATGAACGATTGTCTATATCTTCATAACAAACTTCTTAGAAGGTGAAGTCATAGTTCTGTATTGGCCCATTTGATCTGATCAAGCATTTTCTTCTAGGAGTTATACAAAGGAGCCTTCCATACATTTATGGAAATAATGTTCAGTTCTCATTTCTTGGGAAAATAGATCTTTCTGTATAATCAGCTTTTGGGGAATTAAATCAGAAACAGAATCAAGGAAAACACCACACTTCTCTGCCATCCTAGTTTCTTCATCTAGGATGAGACAGATTAGCTGCCCAGGTGTTAAATAATAACCTAACCATGCTTTATTTTTCACAAACTTAGGCACCTTGAAAATTAGGAAATTGTTCAAATAACTCTATTTTTTTGAGGTTTGATCAATATAATTTTCACTGTATGTTGTTTCCTTTTGCCTTGGCTTAGACTGGGTTAGAGTTTCATTTTCAGGAATTGGAAACAAAGGATTCCTATGTTTCTGTTAATGAGAACAGCAAGGTGACTTGCTTCTAGAATTCCTTAATGAAAAAGAATCTGACTCTTTAGGGAATGGTCCATAGGTGGTTACTTCTGAACAGGCAAAATGCAAAAGGATATTTCACCTCCACTACAAAGACAGGCTGAGAAAGTGAGGCTGATCAGCCTGGTGAAGAGAAGGCTGCATGAAGACCTCGGAGGCTACAGGTAACCTGGGGAGGGACTCCTTGTCAGGAACTGTAGTGATAGGACAAGGAAGAATGGCTTCAGACTGAAAGAGGAGCATTTATGTTAGGGATAAAGAAGAAATTATTTACTGTGGGGAGGATGAGGCACAGGTTTTCCATAGAAGTTATGGCTGCCCCATGACTGGAAGCATTCAAGGCCAGGCTGGATGGAGCTCTGAGCAGCCTGGTCTAGGGAAAGGTTCCTTGCTCATGACAAGGGATTCAGAGAGAGATTATTTTTAAGGTCCCCTTCAGCTCAAACAATTCTATGATTCCCACCCTGAATACTGAAAATCTAATGGCAATGCTTGGATGTGAGAGACAGAAGCTGACACCATCTGTGTGCAATGTTATGATGATCTTGACTATCTTAATGAGTAGACCATGTTGTTGCATCAACCATTCTGTGAAACAAGGCTTGTTCCAAAAACAAACCAGGTGTAGTGATTGCTACCCACAGCCATATTTGAATTATTTAAATAAAGACAACAAAATCTAAAATTAAAATCAACCAAGACACCAGAAAGGGGCTACAGCATTGGATGTAGCTTCAGTTTCAAAGCTTTCATGTGCCAAAAGCTGAATTTATCAATTCTATGAAAAACAACATAAATCAAAATACATAATTTTTGGAAAATACTGTTTAAGTTTTAAATTGGCCAGAATAACAGTGGTAAAATAGAAAGAGAACGCAGAGCCAGTGTGGCATCTACCAAAATACCATATTAACTCTTATGGTTAGCATACACCATTACTGTGCTTGAGTGGAAACTAGCTGGAATATTTTGGACTCTAGTAGTAGAAATGTGTAACCAAACACATGACAAGACATTTGTGAGGTACATTGCTATGAGCTATGCATGCCATGGTGTAGATCCTCTCAGGGAAAGTGTGATCTGTCTTGCCTTCGACTCAAATGATGAACAATCATGCTGAGGGCATCTCACAAACATTCTTCAGAAAAATATGTAGATTTATAAAGCAAATAGATGAGTCAATTGGATGCAATAATTAAACAAAAAAAAATCTTAGACTCATTCAGGTGGTATAAGCTTGATAGAAGATATCAGATTGTTAAATCAAATTTATTTTTCTGATTATGAATACAATGCCACATTTTCATGTGGGTTCACAGCAGGTAAAAAAAAAAACCAAAACCCCACAACCAGCAAACCTTTCCTCTGTATTCCCCAATTAATATGATGATAAAATACTTTAAAGCCACTGGCTCACATAAGCACTCTTTTGTATCAGTGTCATATTTGTTGCTTCATTTGGTTTCCATTTTTATGAACACAAAACTCCTGTATTTCATCATATACATGTCATAATCCAGAATGCAGCAACATGAGGAAAAAAAGCCCTTATTACTCTCTTGTGTTAGCCTAAGAAGGTTAGACGTAGATACAAGCAACATTTAGAGCTGTTGTTACTGAGCCTAGCAATAAATATATAAATAAATAGAAAATGGCAGGCTTTTCTTTTATATTCAATATAACTCAACAAAAGCAATGTAGAGCCAAAGTAGCCAGCATCCATCCAAAGGCTTGAAGCTTTTCATCTGGGAGACTTCAGACCTAGTATCAACCGTTTTTCTGAGAAATGACAAACTTTCCCTTCTCTTTATACAAAGCCAGATGATGACTCTAAAAATTTCCTCCTACCCATCTGTTCCTTCAGCTGGTATGTGGCACCCTTCTCCCCATTTTTTTCCTGTATTTTTATAAAAAAATGCAAATTTTCAAGTCAGAATGCTGCAATATTTATAATAAAAAATCCCTTCCGCTTGGCATAAACTCATGACTATCAGAAAAAGAGTGTTCCTCATTTAGGTTCTCAGAGATATAAGCAGAGTAAATTATTGTGCCATCCATGATGAATTACTGAAAACATCAGCAAAGAGCAATTACTGTATGTCTGATCTTAATTTGGCTTCCAGTTAGAAATACGATACCTTATGTAAGCTACCTCAGGGAACAGATGCCATCAAAGAGCAATGAAAAATGTTAAATATTCTGTGGATAGAATTCACTGCTATAGCAGCTTCCCATGAGAGCAGATGCAAGTTTTCAGGCATTTTCTGAACATTAAGGACTTGGCAGTATTTTCAAACTCCACCATGAGGATGCTTACCTTCCCCATCATTAGTTTAACATCATGTTATATTGCAGTTTCCATCTCCACAGAGTGGAGAAGTCTGGCTGCTTCCTTGGACTGAAATAAATGTGGTTTTATTGTGCATCCTGATTATTGTATGGAAGGAATCTTTCTTAAACTAAGCTATTAGAAACATACTTAAAATATTCATAACTGCAGCAAAACAGGCAGCAGGGAATTTGATAAAAATATGCAGTTCTCTTGAGCTGTGAAAGTGGTTGTTTTGGGAAATGCTTGGTTATATGAGAACTAATGTACAAAATGAAAATATTTCTTCAAGTCAGTAGGGCTTCTGAGCTCTACAATTTTTTTATATTTTATGTTTTTTTTCTTGCATATGTTACACTTTCAGCAGTCACAAGCATTTTTCATGTGTGTGATTTTGACAGACAATGAGAAAGAAGGTGGAAGGACCTTAATGTTGGTCTTGTAGGTCTGAGTCTGATTATTTTTTAAAAGTTTCAGTTTTTCAGAAAAAATAAAACTTACAACAACAAAGAAATACCCCAAGACTCTAAATTTATTATCTTGCAGTAACAGAAGTTTGGCCAAAGGCTGCAATTATTTTGAAAGAGTTGGAATTCAGTGGTTTACACTGTTATCATACTGCATTTACTAATTAAAAGGAAATAAATCCTATATTCTCTATAACATTGTTACTTCATTTTCTTCTTCCAAGAACATCTTTGGAAAAAAGGTCTCACTTTTGTTTCCATGAAACAATTAATCTTTCTAGATCTTCCCTACACTAAGTCCAAGATCAAATAAAACCCAAACGTAGCAAAGTGTGTGTGCAGTGTTGCGAGGGCTGGTGTTGTGCTCTGATGTTGGCAAATTACAACTGATGCATCTGGTGCTCCACTTCAAAGGCGAGATTGGTCATGCTCTGTGTGCTGGGTAATTGCATGCTCTGCTGTACATAATAATGTTTTTCAATTGCGCTTGTTCTGCACAACATAGATTCAATTATTATATAATTCCTACCTCTGCAAGTGAGTATATTTCTATTTTCTGCTTGATTTAGGAACAAAACTTCTTACAAGTTACACAGGAAATTTGGAATAACTTCAGTATCCATTTCTTTCTCATGGATTACTCGGACATCTTGAGTATCTGCTTTCCATACGATCTACAGATGAAGAGACCAAGTTGCGGAATTTTGCCACAGAACTTATAAACTCTTCCCTGCAGAACTGGAATCGGTCACCATTCCTAATGGAAAAGTTATTTTTTGACTAAAATATCCTATATGTTTTTTTGTTTTGTTTCCCTCTCACCCCCCACTAGTTGGATAAAAACTGCACAAATTTAAGTAGATCATTAATATTGTTTCTAAAACCTTTTAAAATAAATTTTGTAAATTAAAAACATCTGTGAAAGCTTTTTACTTAATGCACTGCATAACTAAAAGTCCATCACCCGGTAATATACACATGCAAGTAATAAAGTAATAAAGTGTACAAGTAATAAAGTGTACAATTATCCCATTAAAGAATTATTTTGTACTAGTTACCAGTCTCTTCCACTGAAACATCCTATATCTAGTAGTATACAATTCAGCTGAAATACACTGAAAGCTTAGTGAAATATCTTATATTGCAAACTGCAAATACGTCTTCTTTTATTTTAAAAATCTCATTCAGACAAAGAAGCACTTCTTAACTATTGGAAGATACAATCTTGACCTAATATTTCCTTAGACATGTTAACTGAACATTGTGATGATAGGCTCTATTAACTCTGCATCAGAGTGAGAATGCATTGATCAAGCATTCATTGGCTACAGCGTTCAAGGGTTATTAGATTTCCTTGGGAAAGAATAATGCTCATATGATGAATTAAGGAGAAAAGCAGTTTAGCCTAATTAGTAAAGCACAATTGAATAAAATATCTATGGCTCTATATCTTCTGTTATTAGAGTTTTCTGGAATAACACAACACATTTTTTCCTACAAACTATTTACTAATCTATTACATTTTTATTTTGCAGAAAGCAGAAGGACATTTTTGTGCAGCCCAGAAAAATGGAAGGACAAACCTATTGTTCCTAACAGCTGTAATTAATGAGAACTGCAAGAAAGAAACTATTCTTGTTATAGTGTGAAGATGCTATTTAAGACTAAATGCTTTGATTCTTTTAATGGTATTGAAGACAAATATGGTTGCTATAGAACAGATTTTGGCAATGAAGATGAATATTTTACTTAGTATAATTTTGTTCCACTAGACAAATAAATCAACATGAAATGAAATAATTCCACTTGTCTGTTTAAAATAAGCTACTAAAAATCAACATGGCCAATCATATTAGATAGGAAGCTTTTGAAAAATTAAAATTTACAAGATGACAGGAATTTATTGAAATAAGCAGAACATACGACACATACAAGTCTTGTTTCTGCCATCTGTATTTGAAAGGTCAGAATTTTTAGCTGTACATGTGGGATATAAGAGAAAGGTTAAAAGGACAGTCCTGGAAAGGAAGAAAAATCTAGCAAATCATTTAACAGCAAATGCTATTTCTAAAAGAATCTGTCAAGAAACAAAATGCTGTGGCAGACAATCCAATTGATATATCAAGTACTCGGGGCTAGTCTTAAGACTCCAACTTCATGATCAAATATTTCAGGAAGAAAAACTTTCTTTCACCAGAAAAAATAAAATATAATCAATTCCCACACTGGGTGCTTTTATGCTAAAAGACAAAAAGGTTGACTTAATGGAATTTGACAAATAAAACTAATTTTAACAAGGTCGACTTCTCTATGATTAGGTTGTGCTGGTTAATTAGGATGTACTGAACTGGGAAATCCACTCACAGATGAAGCATTCCCCTAAGATCTGATTACACACAGTAGTTTTCAAGATGAGTGGCTGGTACTTAGTAAAGCTGGCAGCAGACAGAACTAAAATCTGATAGAATAGAAGAGATCCTTGAAGATGCAGAGATACCTTGTGAACAAAATATAACAGGAGATCACAGGACAACCACCATAAAGGCTGTAGAGCCTACAGGAAGGATGGAGAGAGACTTTTACAGAGCATGGAGTGATACGACAAGGGCAATTGGCTTCAAATGGACACAGAGGAGGTTTAGATCAGATAGCAGGAAAAAATTACTGCAAGGGTGGTGAGGCACTGGAACACGTTTCCTTGAGAAACTATGGGTACCCCATCCATTGGGGTGTTCAAGGCCAGTTTGGATGAAGCTCTGAGCAGCCTGGTCTAGTGGAAGGTGTTGCTGCCCATGGCAGGAGGTTTGAACAAGATGATCTTTAATGTCCCTTCCAACACAAACCATTGTCAGATTCTATATTCATCTAAAAATAAAAATATTATGTATGGAGTGTTTTAATTGTTTCCTGTTGATTTGCTTTGCAGGTCATTCCTGTACCAGGAATTTGTAATGAGAATACCATTTGGCCAGTGCTTAATATAGGGCAGTACCTCCCTCTCTGAACCAGGCACATCAACCATATCTTCACGGAGAAGAAGATATTAATTAACAACAAAAAACTAAAAAGTTCTTCTGAGCAGGAATTTTGGATAGTAAACTGAACAGCCACCTTGATCAACAAAACTCTACAGTGTATAAAAGAAAAGAAGCCATTTAAGAAAAGATAAAGGAAAGCAATAGCAATGTAGGATACTAGCTGACTTCAGCTGAAAGCTTGTGTTGCTGGTGTCCAAATTCCAGGCTCACTTAACAGATTCAGACTAGTGCAGTGCCTCTAAAAGTTGTGACTTTTGAAGGTGTAGTGTAGACAGGAGAAGGAAATGTTTCTTAATGTTATTATCTGACTATTTGAATGTTGACAATATCTTCACATCAGAGCTTTTCACATATGAATCTGACTTAATGAAATTAGTGGGGCAGATTTCCCTATCTGATTTCTGGTAGGTAGAGATTTAGCAGAAATTGATGATAAGTTGCACATTAGATAAAGATATACACTGTGGTTTAAAATCTTTGTGGGGGAGTTTCCTCTGCTGAAACTAACATGTAAAAGACATGCTAGAAGTTAATATATAAGTAAATATAATTTAGAGAATAAAAAATGAAATAAAATATTAAATACATTATTAAATACTTATTTTTATGCTTCTTATAAATGTACTGTGCTTTCTGCAGTGGCTTTGCTAGTGGAAATGCAAATAATGAAATCTGGATTTTTCCACATGTAATCCTTTCCCTCTTAATAATACAAACTGAGATGGAGTTGAATAAATTACACAGTGTGGGCATATGCAGAGCAAAACACCTATCCCATGTTATGGATTTCTAGCCAGGCTTGGTAGATGATCTATTATTTTCATGAAGGCAGAAAGGATTAAAATGAAACAAATATTAAACAAGAATACTTGAAAAATGGCAGCAATATGTTCAGTAAAATGTACCTGACACAGTTATTTCTATTCAAGCACCTCAATAGTCTTAAAACATTATTGGAATGAAAGTTTAAGAGGAAACAATGCATTCATTTTAAGTGGAGAAGAATGAAGTGAAACAAATATTTCCTTAAATCCTCAACAACAGGTGTTTCAACCGAGGCAAAAACATGGTACAGGTACTCAGCTGAGTACCCCTCTTCCCCTTTTATGTGGATCAGGCTTTCCATTTGCACTCCTACCCTAAAAAATGTAATACTTAAAAGATATGTATATGCCCAGAAGTATTGTATCAAACTTCAGTAGAAAAATGGCATAGATATTGTAGTCTCTGTGACCTGCTTTTCTACAGCTTCAGAGCCAAGCTAGCTCTTTACAGGCTGGGTAATTCTGCTCCTCTCAGAGCAGTGTTGATACTGGGAAACAATACATTTAGAAATTAAGTCAGATATTCAAGCACCAGCCAGGGAAATCCAACTAATTATTTTTCATTAATTTCCCTGTGGAACACCTGAAGTCTGTGTGGGTGTTATGTACACTTCCTGCTGTTTCGGGAAGTCCACCTTGCCTCCAAGTGCAGCCAACAGAGCAGATTCCAAACACTATCACCACTGATGAAGACCATCTGCAGTAAAAAATTTGCTGTAAATTCTCATCCTTTCTTCACAATTCGCTGGAGATAACCACAGGTGTTTCTCAATTCTCTAGAATTTTCCTCCGTCTCATCAGCTGCAAAACAGTGACTACTTAAATCTCTATTAAACTTGTTGGTTACTCAAAGGCCAAGGAGTTACTATGTTAAAATGGGAAGATCAGGAGCAGAGGCAAAAATCTCAGAACAGTAGGTGATATTAACAAAATTTACATGTTTTGAGGGGTTTTTCTTTGCCCTGATGAGGATCATGCCTAACAAGAATGAGCACATGTTCGAGAAACTCAGACTTTAAGTGGGGTTTTCATGCTTTCTTCCTGTACTTGCATCAGGCAGAAAAGAAGTTGTTAGCTTTGAAAATCTAGTTTCTGGTGACACCAGAAGAATTAAGGAATTATTTTGGCTTGTGCTATACAGCCCTTGGCCGTGGTTCCAATCAGTGTTTCTATTACCTCTCAATCACTGCTGTTTTTTTCATCATTGGCCTCAAAGCTAAATATAGGTATTCTATTGTGTTACAAATAGGACATTTGATGAAAAATGAAGTTTGGCTCATTCTAAATCTATTAAGGATTTCATAAAAAGGTCAAATACTTGCTCTGATAAAGAGAAGAAATGGGAAGATAACATAGAAAGAAAAGGCTGTAATAGGTCTCTTTTATCAGCCAATTAAATATTGCAACATGTAGTCTACCTTAGGTCCCTTCTTGAGAAAGTGAGCCTATGCTTTCCACTTCCTGTGAAAAGGAAGTTCACACACAAACACACACATATATATATATATAAATGTATTTATTTATTTATAATGGACAACATAATATCATGATAAAGAAAAAGAGGAAATTTCTCTATTTAATTCTATTTTACCGAAATAATTCAAATTTTTAATCAGTTTGATTCCAAGCAGGTCTTTTTCCAGTTCATCACTAAGCACCCAAATAGAAAGGTTAATACAGAAACAGTTATCACAACACCTTCCTGAGAAGCATGAAGAACATTTAATTTCTGTTGGAAAGACTGTTCATTACTCTCATAGATGGAATGAGATGGAATCACTTCCTCTCTCTTTTTTTGTTTGTAATTAAAGTAAGGTCTGTGGAGTCATGCCAGTAATTCCTGCTTTTGTCCAAACAAGTAGCTGATTCTTTAATTTTCAGATTCAGTAGGCACAGTGCCTCAACCCCCAACAAGGCAGACTTCTTTTTAACCTCAAGGATGCAAAAGGAATATGGCAAGGTACCTTTTTCAGAGGCAGAATTGATAAATCTATCAAGCCAGTGAGTGTTGTGCCATCTGCCCCTTAAAGAGCAGTAGTATTAATCACTGAAGACTTCTCAGCTGGGTTCATCTCCTGTCCTTAACCAGATCCATGAATCAGCAGGGTGGGGTTTGGGGGAAGCATTAGACTCAATCAAAGTTACGAATTTCCTAGTTTTGAGCAAGGTGGGTTCATGCATGTGAAGTCCCCCTGTTTGTTTCATCAATGAAATTGATACAATGAGGGGAAATGCTTCATTCTGTACAATCTGCAGTAAGGGTTAATGCTACTCTAAAAGTCACCTCAGCTGAGGACAAGAATCATCTACATATTCGTGGTAAAGTTTGGTTTCATGGAATACTTTTCATTATATCATTCATTTTCCAGACAGAAGTTCATGAGTAAATGCATCCACAAATACAAATTTAATGCATGAAGGCTTTCCTAAATGTTCCAAAGCACTAAGATGTGATAAGCTTTTTCCAACAGAATGTTTTTGTTCCAACAATATGTTTTTATTGCTTTGTCATTTCACCATCCTCCTAGTTACCTCAAGCTAGTCAGTCTCAAACGTTATCTCTTCCTCTCTCTCTCTCTCTTTAAAATCTGTGTTAGACTAAGCAAGCCTCATAAAAATCAGTAAGACCCTTAAGCAAAGAAGAGATATATTCCCAGCTAAAATATCACTAACCTTACTTTGCAAGTTTTTCAGGAGTACTAACACTCTTTCCTCATTTCCTTCTCTGTGAAAATGCATGGCTGTATCCTTTAGTAATCTAAATGCCACAGAGCAGATAGAAAAAAAATCATGTGATAACTGTAGGGCTTATCAGATAATTAGTATGCGAAAGCAGAAAATTTGCAAAGAACATTGTTTACAAAATCAAAGTGATTTCATGTTTTGCCCTGATAAAATGGACTCAGAGAAATAAAAATACTTTATTTTAAGCTTATCACTTTGTTGGTCTTTTAGAAAACATCAAAATGATTTATAGGCTGGACTGCAAACCTCTCTTCTTGAACTTAAGCAAAATTGTTTTGGAAAGCTTCTAATGGATCATGTGGCTTGATGGCATTTCTTGTTCCTTTTTTCAAAGCATCTGGCAATCTGGGTATTGCAGTATATTCCTGGTTTTCTGATATTTCTGGCTATTTCTGTCCAACTGATCACAGTTACAAGGGAAATGTTTTAATATGAGTGTTTAGAGTTTTCAAAGTAGCATTTTAGCATTTCGAAATTTCAAATGAGAGTTTGAAATTTTGCTGAGTTACAGCATTGTACTTTCAAGACTATTATAAATCAAAATTTATTAGCTAAAAGTATGCACCAAGGTAGAAAAAAATAGATGTTCAATGGCACATAAATCCTGCCTGATGTTCAGTGACAAAGGAAAATAGAGATACAGGGAAGTTCATTTCCCTTTATTCATGACCACAGGTGATGAGCATTGCATTCTCACATGCACTATGGAAGCCAATATTTTTCTGACTATTCTCTTTTTATTGCCTATGCAGTTCTTATTCCTATGTAGTTTATAAATCTTGTATTCCTGCTCAGCTATTTGCATCAATAATTTAATTTAACAGTAAATTTCACAGTCTAATTATTCATTACATTAAAAAAATTTCCATTTATTTATTTGAAATTGTTTGCCTGGTAATTTTAACAAATGCCCTTCTGCTCATTTTATGAGCCAGCCTTATTTGCATTCTCTTGAACAATAATTTTAATTATTTTCCCTTTTTCCCCTAAGACAAAACAGAACAATCTGGAGTTTCAGATCTACTCTCCACTAACACGGGATAAGCAGATGCCTGACTTCAATGGGGCTTAGTCACATGGCTGCATTTGCAAGGTTACAGCCTTAGTGAATGATAGCTGTCATTTCTACAGTGAAGATTTGTGACAAACACATTTTATGTTTACCACAAAGATTTTCAACTGTGACTGCACAGTCTGTGCGTAATTAGCTGAAAGAAGGAGGCTTCTACTTCCGAAGTTTCTGACTACAGGTTTCAGGTTATAATCATCACCAGTATTTTCTCCACATTTCTTTATATAACTGTTTTTTATGTGGTCCATTGGTTACTTTTGATTATTTAATTTGCAAATAATTTTTATTGAAAAACTAATTAAATCAGACCCTAGCTTTCCCCCTTCATACTACAGTCCAAATGGAAGGAAACTTCTTCTTTTTGGTAATAAAATATTTATTTTTACGCTCTGCAAAATTTTTGTTCCTGCTGTGCAATACCCATTTCATTCATGTCAAGTCTGAGTCTCTGTGGCTTGAAAATGAGGACGACAAGGGCCAGCCCACTCCCAGAATCTGCAGCTCCAATCTGACTAGAAAGGGCCCATACCTGGCCCTGCCATCGATAAATTGTGTTTTTAACCTCACATGCTCCGGGACACCAGAATTCAGACTCTTTCTGTTGCTATTTTGGGAGGGCTTTTTTGTCATATTTATAATTGATATAAGTCTGAATCCCTCTATTCTCTTTCATGCAATACACAAGTTATAATTCTTTAGGGAATAAGACAAGCGTGTTTCATACAATGCGAGGGCAGCAACATCCATCTTCCTAAATCCCTCTCCATCTCTCTTACTCTTCTCTCCATCTTTCTTTAAGCATGATACACATTTGTATTTTGCAGCCTTTTAGCAGTGATGAGAGCTAAAAGTTGATCTGAATAAATACAGATGAATTGATTGTTTTAGGCTACTGATTTAGTCGCTGGATCAGTTACACATATTAAATAAATAATATTCTTCAGCATGATAAGGAGGAGAAAGGAGAAAAGCTCTCTAGCAAAGACGAGTATGAAGAACTTTCAAATACTTCAAAATTATGTCAATACATCAGTCCCAGAGAGCTTTCAGGCATATATGAAGTATAATAAAATACCTGCATGCTAACACAAGAAGCTTGAAGGACAAGAAGGAGAATTTGGAAGCTGTGACTAACAGGGAAAATTTATGTAGGAGACTTGACAGAAACATGGTGGATGTACAACCTCAGCAGCTCATAAACATGGTGAGTTAAAGCCCAGTATTACTAGCAGAGGAGAAAATACAAATGTGTAAAAACAATTGGGAAAATTTGAGTTGTGACATAAGAAACAAAGAAGAATTTAAAAGGATTTGTATGAATCCATTCTAAAAATCTTTTCATAGATTGTGACAGATCCCAGAGCTTCTGCTGATAAAGAACATCAAATATGAAGACAAATTTATAAGGAGCTAAACAGAAGGCTGGAATTATGACAAGTAAACGAGAATGGATAGATGTGAAAGCAAAGGTGATCAGCAACCTGCAGTGGTTTGAACTGTGGTTCAAGGAGGAGGAGGGAAAAAAATCTATCTAAAGTTACATACTGACATTCCAATGCAGCCAGAATTCTTGTCTGTAAGTATTACTTGGGAGTTGGTACTTGGGACAGTGTCCTATGGAGGACTTCCCTACAACAAACCTGATGATTACTTCCATCACTTATATTCTGATATCAAATTGAATAAGAAGAGAATTAGCAGTAAGAATAGGATAATAAACCTGCCAAGACCCCTTGACTGATTTTGAGCAGTATATGTAATAAATAGTAGTAGATATACTCATTGTTATGAAATATTTTAAAATCTCTTTCTCTTTTCTTCAATAAAATTTTAAAAAATTAATCAAAAAAGGTTTTACAAAGACAGAAGTGGTGAGAATTTAGATAATATATATGTAAAACTTTTTGCCAAATATTGGTACAACAATTAAAAAACATCTAATCTTTTAATGGAAAACCATTATCATGAGTTCAGATTTTTGGCAGATCTGTGCCAAAGTTCAGATTCAGATGCCTAAGAGAAAAAAGAACTATTAACAAAACTAGTTGAAACACTTCAAAATGCTGTTCATATTTTATCTCTACAGTGATACAAATACATTTTGTTAGTTATATTTCCTGTTTAATTTTTAATTAAAACATTTTAGCAGAACTGTACCAATTTCCCCCTTCAATTTTATTCAGCTGCCACTTCCTGTGCAATGAGTAGTTTTTTAAATTATATTACAGGAAAAAGAAAAAATAGAAAATTACAAATTTATATTATTTATAAACTTGAAAAACGTAAGTAAAACACACATTTACTCAAGTGACAAAAATTAAATAAAAAGGATGAAAATTCATAACCTGAGAATTAAAAAAATTAATATATTTTTTCAGAAAATGTCTACAAATTAAATACATGCATATATTGAAAATTGTTTCTCACAAAGATACATATTTTTTGAAGACTTGAGAGTATTTTACAGCCTTTTAAAAAGGAATTTTTTAGCATAAGATAGTATTGAAATCAACCTATTCTTCACACAGCCTTCAGGGGACTGAGAAACTCCAGCTACACTAATAGTAGAATACAGGAGTATTTTTTAATGCTCTGTTGAACTATATCGAGACTAAAGCTAGATAATAGCACAAATTATAAACATTGATGTCTGTTAAAAATCTAGAGCAAATAATATTCTATATCCCAATGTTCCATTTACAAATGTACATTTGTTAAAACACGCATTAGAAGACAATATACACTCCAGTGGGGAAAAGAGAGTTTTGGGACAATAAATTGTGAGTTAACCAGGCAAACACAATCTTATCTTATAAAGAAACATTTGCAGATAGCTAGGAACTGAAAAAATTAAAAGATTTCTTTAATTAAGAGGAATATCACACACCATTTTCTGGATAAGAGTATAATACAGTGAATTTCCAGGGGAAATATTAAACGTCTGGATTGCCTGAAAGTCCTAAGAAGAGAAATATCTATAGAAGCTGACATACTCCACCAAAGGAATTAATGTATGGCCTCAAACACAGGCTCTGTGCACATGATATTCCCATGCCATGGGGAGAGAGCAGCAATGAGTGAACAAGAGGCATCAAATTGCTGAGACAAGAGACACTTTTCCAAGTCAGCTGCTGACAGAAAAACTGGACATAACTCTGTCCTTGGTCACCAGAGTGGCCCTGCTGCCATTGTCCTTCCTTCGAATGCCACAGCCCTTCCCTCACTCCAGTCCTGGTGGCATCTGGGAAGGGGATAGGGGTGGATGAGCCACTTCCCTGCGCTGTCAGGCACAGCGTGGAGCTCACAGGAACCCAGCAAGCAAAAGCAGCAGGATCTGCTCGTAGATAAGAGTGTTGTTCTGGATGGCACGTGACCCTATGGAGAAGGTCTCAGCCCTCTGTGTTTGCTGCAGATGTGCAGCAGCTGCAAGTCAAAATGATCACAGGGAGGACATGGACCTGCTGGAGCCAGGCCAGAAAAGGTCACCAAGTGGATCAGGGGGATGGAGCAGATCTCCATGAGGAAAGGCTGAGAGAACTGGGATGGTTCAGACTGGACCGGGAAGGCCTCCAGGGTGACTTGGTTCTGGGCTTCCAGTACCTGAAGGGAGCCTACAGGAAAGATGGAAAGGGACTATTTGCAAAGGCCTGGAGTGCCAGGACAAGGGAGAATGGCTTCACATTGAAAGGGTGTAGGGTTAGATTGGATATTATGAATCATTCTTTACTGTGAAGCACTGGAACATGTCCAGAGAAGCTGTTGCAGCCCCGACATTGAAAGGGCTCCAGGCCAGTTTGGATGGAGCTCTGAGCAGCCTGGTCTAGTGGAAGATGTCCCTGCCCGTGGCAGAGGGCTTGTAATGAGATGATCTTTAAGGTCCCCTCCAAGCTAAATCATTCTAGGAGTCTCTGATTATGGATTGTCATCTACAGCATATCCCAGAGAAATTTACCCACTATTGCATGGCTCACACTCCACTGTCAAGAACGGTATGACCAGATTACAAAATTACAGGGATTATCAGATCCAGCCAGATTACAAATTCAAGTAAATCTTCATTAGTGAGCATAGGCTTTTTTTTTTTTTTTGTCTGAGCTGACAAAAAACAAGGGAAAATTAATCAAAACACACCACTGGGAACCCTTAAGAGGAAAGAATATGCAGCACAGACCTTTCTGATATAAATTATGACATGAATTAAACACAGCTAATTCACAACAATAAGAAAGAACACAACTATTGAAACAGTAATAAAAGTACAAAGTGATTACTGAGACTACAAACCAGATGAGCAACAGGATAACACTCATAGGAAAGGCAGACAGTAGAAGATAATATAGAGCTTAATAGCAAATTGTTGATAACACCTTTCAACTCAACATACCCAAGCAAATCCATTCACCATCTGGCCTCAGTGGGGTGTGAGGCATGGAACGATATTGAAATACACAGTGAAAAACCAAGTTTTTAATTAATTGTTTTAAGATGCTACCTACAGCATTTTCATAAGTGTTTTTTTTTTTTTTTTGGAATGGAACAGAGCTAATTTTCTTAAGAATTTGCAGTTTTGAACAGGTTTAAAGTTGTAGGAATAATACTCTATTACGCAAAAAAATGGTTTCATGGAGGAGAGCAGTAGCAAAAAACTTTTATTTAGTTCATTAGGAAAACTAATCATGACAAGATTGTAAGACAATGGAGACCTGAACTCAGGGTGGATTTCCTTCTGACATGCTCCTTATTACAATTCTCAGGCAGGCATCAGCCAGATCTGGTAAATGGCCAATATCAGTCCAGCTGGGAATAGATTAGCAGTGACTTAACAGGGAATCAAGAACACCTTGTGCTATGACAGGAATTTCTGGAAAAGCAACTACTATGCTACTCTCATAAAAATGTATTTTAGGCTAAATTCTCTTGCACAAAACAGGTTATTTCAATGATTTCTCATCTTCAAATTACCTATTTATTCATTAAAAGAAAATTTCATATGTGTCAATTTAGGTGGGAAAAAAACAAAATACAATGTCAACACCATTTTACGTGAATTACCAAGATTATATATATTGGCTGCATCTATATCTTCATTCTGTTTTTGAAAAATAATCTCTATCTCACTTTTCACAGCCAAGTTCTGCTTTTAACCCATATATTTGCATATCCTAATTATTTTCAAATGTCACATTAAAAATATAGGTGTTAATTTCCATACCAAGAGGCAACATACTTTCCTACAGTTTACTAATTATTGCTCTCTAAAAAATTAGGTTTTATAAAGTCTTTTTGTTCTTTAATATACTTAATTTTTAAATGAAAGATTACAGGAAAAAATTGATACATATCGTAAATATAATACCATAAAATACATCTATTTGGACATCAGGCTGTGGAATTCAGTGTTCATGATTGTCTTGTGGCAAGAGAATCCCTGAAACCAAGAGAAGAGGAACTACACTAAAATAAAGGATTTTGAACACAGTCATCAATTATGGACAGCAATTATGGTATGAGTTCCCCTAAATTATCCACATTTTTAAGTGTTATTATTAATCATTTTTTGCTGCCCAAACTTTTCAGGAAGATATTGCAGTATAGAAATTAATTTTCTGATTAAGTATAAATTATTTCTGTTCATAGAATAAAACTAAATTGACTTTCTGCTTCAGTATATTAAAATGCATACTTAGAGGAAGGGACTATAAATATATATTTTTTATGTAAATTGTTTGTGCCTTTTTTTTTTTTTTGCAAGCAGTAGCACTTTTGCTTAAATGGATTCTGGGGTTTTTTCTGCCTTGAGAAAACTTCATTGTCTATATCAAAATCTTTCTTTGTTTCCCTGGTCAACAAAAGTAATAAAAATACACAAAGCAGCCACACATCATAGCTTCAGCTGAGATACTGTAAAGTTTAATGTTATTTTTTCTCATCTTAATGAAGGTTTTTACAGCAGTTACAGTGCCATATATTATAAATCCACTGACACAAAAAAAATCCATGTAATTGCTTTACCTATCTAACCATGTAGTGAACTACAGATCCTGTAATTAAGGCCATCAGCTGACTAAAGTACCACATGGACCAAATGCCGCCACAAGGAAATGCCATTTACATTTACATTTACAGTACATTAC
Source organism: Taeniopygia guttata (assembly GCF_048771995.1). Taxonomy (NCBI): domain Eukaryota; kingdom Metazoa; phylum Chordata; class Aves; order Passeriformes; family Estrildidae; genus Taeniopygia; species Taeniopygia guttata. Next base: position 7,399,257 of record NC_133024.1, on the reverse strand, counting down.
AGATTTGAGCCACAGCAGATCCAACTGCAGTGAAAGGCCTGAAATTGCAATTTCACATTCACATTATTTGGGTTAAAAGTTTTAAGGCAAATTATTCAACCAATTTTGAACCAAAAGAATTTAGGCAATTCTCAACATAAGGAAGTTTATACTTCCATTATCCTTCATAGTTTAAACAAAATAAAACCTACAGAATGCAGGAAATTCAGATTTCAATGTAATATAAATGCAATCTAACCTCTGCAGGGAAAAAAAAAAAGTGTGCCTTCATTCTTTTTTACTTGAAAGACATTTTAATGTGTTTCTCTAAGAAGGTGTGGTACATGTAATGAATTTTATATATATACATGCCCTTGTCTTTCATTCCTTTTTAATTTCTGAAGTTATCACTACTCAGTGACACAGAGATCTGATGGAGAATACCATTCTCACAAATTTCATGGAAATAGGCTGCTGAAGAGAGCAAACCCTTCTATATTTCATGACTGAATAAAAGACAGCACTATGAGATTATTTCTTTTTTTAGCATCACAGAACTTTCTGCAAGATATGAATTTTTCAGCTGGGTAGGAGTTTACTGAGAGCAGTCACAACATTTTTTTCCTACATACATTTTCAGAAGGCTTGCTATAATTCAATCAAAAAGATAGTTAAAGACAAGATACAGGAAGAAATATTAAGAGATAGTAGTTACTGGCTATACGAGGTCATCTGATAATTAGAAGTTGCTATCCATTAAAAATACATGCCCTCAGCCTTTTGGGGAGTACAGACAAAGTCCCTATTGGTCCCTCATATTCTTCCAGAACTGAACTTAATTTCTATCTGCAAGAATTGTTAAATACAAAATGTATTAACATAATTCATTTGATACAAAATTTTACAAGTGCTCATCTAATGATATTCTAGTCATAATTTTCATAATTTTCAAACACTTGTTCTTCCAGCTTATAAGAACTTTCCTCCATTGTGTTTTTTTTGCATCCACTTCTTCACATAGTTTCTGGGCATGTAATTATGGTTAATTATATGATTAGCATTCATGTGTAGCCTGATTTCCTAAAGTAGGCTGAAAATAATTCAGAAGACTACTCTGAGCACTTATTTCCTTGTCAGCAACTCAATTCATTTCACCCATGCTAGAGAAATGTCCATTAGTTTCACATTGTTTGGAGTGCTAGAAGAAATTTTGTAACTTAACAAAAAAAAAAAAAAAAAACCAAACCGAAAAACAAACAAAACAAACCAAAACCAAACAAACGAGCAAACAAAACTATGGAAGGTATTATTCCAGTAATAAGCCCTAAAACTGAGTTTTAATTTGCAGTATTCATATCCACCTACTGGAAGCACCTCCTTTCCCTTGAAATCTCAGTGGGAATGCAGCTATAGGCAATTATTTCTAGAGGCTAGTGTTTGACTCTCCTTCTTCCACAAATCTTAACCTTCTGCCCAAAACTCCTTCTAATGAGCTAGGAAAGCCTAACAGCATAAACAAAGGAATCTAGGCATGTTTTACTAGAACATGCATTTATGGTATCTGACAGAATGATGTTTTTGTGGGATTGGTCTTTCCTGACAGCTAATAAGCAACTGAATTAGGGTCCAAATCTCCTACCTAGAAATAACTGTGCCTATCTTCTCTGTGCATCACTGGTCAAAGTACAGTTTTGAACTGTTTTATAAATATTAAATAACATCTAAAATTTAATGGTAAACTTTTCTTAAGCTGCTTTTTTCCAGAAAAAAAAATAAAATTGTTGTTTTGCTTAAAGCATTCCCCTAGGAAGAAACCCTAATTTTCTCATTCTTCACCAGACTATACAAGCAGCTGGAATATGTTGGTCAATATTATCTCAAAGATCAGTAATCACAGGATTGATGCTTATTTACATCCTCTATTTTAATGAATCCAAAATAAATTTTACGGCAATTTATGTCAACATTATTACAAGCATATGAATCAAGAAGTGACCTAATGATGTTGTTGGTACCAGTGGGTAGTACAAGAATTTGCTAACAGTTGTACAAAATCCGAAACACACAGAAATAGCCATTTTTACTTGCCAAAAGAGCTTGACAAAATAATACTTTTTTTATTTTTCTCCGAGGAAATGGAATTTTGAGAGAAAAATAACATTCTAGCACTTCTGATTATCAGCGGTCTCTGATGGGTCAATTACCTCATTTAGCCATAAGAGATAAGGATTTCTTTTCTGGCCTAATACCTTGTAATGAAACATATGTGTATAAAATGGTTTTAGGAATGGTTATAAGCGAAGAGAAATTGAATCTACCTGTAATCCATGCTAAACTCCAAGAAAGTCAGATAGCATAACAAAATAAACTGAAAATGAAAACATGAACTACTTTAAATCATCTATGAAATTTGTAATAACATAAAAAATCCCACTTCAATATATTTTCAAATGTATATTATTCCATATTGAAATACATTTTCCTAAATGACTGAAGGTTAGAAGATTGATGGATTAGATGCTAAAGTTGAGGAGATAATCATCTGGCTTTAATGATTACCTGGCCAGGGTCATATTGTGTATTTGATGTCAGTCAATCCTTCCTAATGCAATGTGGTTTTGTTATTTCATTGGAATAAGCTTTAATTTATATTAGAAGCAAGATGATTATTACATGAATTTGTGTTACTTGCTGATTTTTTCCAGTGCCTGGCTGTAAAGACTTCAGGTCTCTCTTTGGTTTTGTCCATGTATCTGTTGAATCCCCACCATCTTATATTCCTGCAAATTCATTACCTTTACCTTTATACTTTCTGCATAGATTTCTTAACATTTTCTTTTTCAAAAGAACTTCTGTTCTCACAATGTATTTTGATATTCTGCTCTACTGATGTGTATCTTCCCAGCTGGGCAAGTCGTTATTTGTGCAATAATGAATTAGTCTTGTTACATTTTCCATGGTAAGATAAAGATACACAATACATTATTGATAATACTCATAAGCCTACGTATAACAAAAAGACAAAAAATGTTGTGAGAGAAGAATGAGCAATTGAAATTGAAAGATATGGGTGCAAAAGGAAAGAAAATTAAAGTCATGATAATAGAAATAAGAGGCCTGAGGATAGAAATGAACATATTTGAATTCTGATGGGGTTTCATGCTCACACACAATCCACTTGTTGGGACTGCTTGATTTGCATTGCACTTTGCTGTTGTACAAGAGCTTTCTCTACCTGTATTTTTCTATCCCTACAGTTTTAATTTTTTTTATCATTCTTTTCAGACTTTAGATCTGTTCTTCTGGATGCATTTTATTTAGTTATTTTTAAATTCTGAATAAATATTCTAAATTATGTATTTGCTATTAGTTGTTGCATTTACATTACAGATGAGCTTTTAATTTTTAAGATATCCAATAGTCATCAACTGTATCAAGAGTAATGAAATGTCTAAGAGAGGTAAATATATGAAAAAATAGCTTTTGCTTCATAGTACAAAATGAGGAGAAAATAGTTTAGATCTTTATAAAACAAACTCTGAACTACACAGGAAAAGTCATAACTCAATTTTTTATGTGTAGAATTTGATATTTATGTGGAAAGTTCCTGAAGATTTGTTCATGCAGGAAATCTGTAATATTGATTTGTTCTCAGATGCAATATTGAAAAAGACATGCTGCTGAAATATGTCAGTCAGTGAAAGAAAAATACTAAGCCTTGATTTTCCTTCTGAGAGAACTGTGAGGTTGACTGTAAACACAGTGGTAACTCATCTGTTCATGGCCATCCACTTATTTGCTGACAAATGAAGGTAAGAAACTGACTGTCTAAATCATCATGAGAAGAAAAAAATCGGTTTACTCATCCTTAAGTGAGAAAATAACTACATTTTAAACATCTGTGTTTTCTAATCAGATTATATAGATATGTTTCTTCTATCTCCCTCACAATACTACAATCCTACACAAGCCCAAACCAGAAGATGAAGTCATACAAATTTCTAAAAAACCCTCCAAATACTCAAAATGTAGTGAGTTTAAATGTCTAAGAATCTCAAAGATGCTAATTGATAGAAGCAAAATTGCTTCAGAGAGCTAAAAAAATGCCCTTTGAAAGCTCTGTATCAAGATTCTTTGGTCCACACACAAAAAAAACCAAACCAAAACAAAACCATACCAAATCTCAAACATGTCAAGCTATCAATACCATGGATCTATGAATAACACCAAAGAGTATTAAATATTAAATATTTAGAAGAAAATGTGCCTATTCAGTAATGTATGTAGTATTCCAACCACAAAACAAAACCAGTAAATTATGCAATTTAAGTCTAGACCTGAAAGATTTATAATTCAAAACATCAGTCATTTACCCAACAACATAAAAATAGAAATGCACATATAAATATTTATATATACGGGTGCTCAAGATGCTCTCTAGATCTACACAAGTAGTGAAGAAACAGGAATGGCTTTGAATGTACATTAAATACTTCAGCAAGCCCAAGCATGAATAATGGGTTATTTCCCTTGTACCAGCTCTGGAATCTGCTTTATTTTAATTTTCCTATGACACATGAAGATGCTGTGCCATGGGAAGGTCAACAATGTAATTTTTTTAGGCAGTTTAAGCAGCATCTATCTGGAAGACAACAGAGCTGCAAAAGCCAAACAGAATAAACAGACTGTACCTTCCAAGTGCTGCTTGTTCTCCAAAGTGTGGGAGGTGATCCAATGTAGTTGGTCTTATAGGAGCTGTAAGAGAGGATTTCTATACAGAATCCAGCATCTATTTTCTAAGTCAGATATAGCAGGTACAGCCCTTAAAAGCCTGTAGTCAAATATCTTATTTAATTCAAGATCACAGTCTCTAGGACATCAGAGCTGTCTTTTGTCACACTATCTATTGAATGTGACAAGCATAACAATGGAAATTCCTGGTTTCTTCTCTCTCAAGTGCAGGTCCTGTATAGAAAAGTAATCAGAACTCTACCTTAAGTGGCTTTTACCAGGAAAATATTGAGAGTTACTGCAATAACAATTATAAAAATTGTGATTATATAAGAGTTATGCTACAACAATCACAAAGTAAATGCACGTGCAGCCAAGTCTCCTAATAGATCCATTTGACAGGACAGGGTTGAGTACAAGTCATCTGAGTACTGATTTACCTTTTGAAGCAAGAAGAATTGGCATATGCTTGCCTGGTTTTCTATTTAATCATATTTCTCTCATGTATTCCCTCACTTTCAAAACAAATTTTCATTTTTGATACAAGAATGAGAATTATACCCACTCCATATCTTGTAAGAAGTGAGATAAGGGCAATAGGAGGAACTATTGTTTATTAAGGAATGGAAACCATTATCTTTCCACTGTTATCACAGCTCCTTTCCTGTGTGCCTTGTGATCAGTCTCATCACCATCACAGTAAGCTTGGCACTGATTTTCCTTTTTGCCTTAGTTTTCAGTCACTAATTGTGTGATTAAGGCTTTATGTATTCAAATGATTCCTTTCCAATTCACCATTGTGTGTAACTTTCCAATTTAAAATCTGTCTCAACTGCTTCTCAGTGTTTTCCCTTGAATTTCCCACACTGATATTTCTTCTTTGATCTGTTTTCAAGAAAAGCAGATATTCCATGATTCTCTGCTCTTTTTTTTTCTTATCAAAAACAATTCTGAGAAGCCTATGGCAACGTTAGGTAATGTCTCAACTTACCTACATGAAGGATTAAGTCCTCAAATACACACTAGGTCAATGCTAAAAGCAGTGTAGCTCTCAAGGTTTATACAACTCTGAGTCTCCCAGGAGCAATATTTGTTCTTGTTCTTGCAAAGAATTAGAGAGTCATGAATAGAAGAAAAGCATGCCAGTGGAAAGAATTCTGAAAATTATTTCTTTAACAGTTGCTTTGTAGCCTTACCTTCTCAGGGCTCCGGGTTTGCTCAAAACCCTTTTTTCACATAGTGGTGTGTTTACCTGGGGTGTGTGTAAGGCGCTACTCCAGGGAGATTTATATAATCTTCCTTTTCTCAGGAGGACAGGGCCTGGGGAGAAAGTAAATAGAACAAAATCTCATGGGTCAAGATAGAGGTAGTTTAATAAAGTAAAATCAAAGATTATGGGTGCAGAAGCAAAAGAAAAATAGATTTTATTTCTCCACTTCCCATCAACAACCAGTGTCCGACACGTCCCAGGAAACAGGGACAGCAGATGTTCCCCCAGAAGACAAATGCCAGAAAAACTGAGTGCCTCCAACCTCTGCCTTAGCTTTTATTGCTGAGGAGATGCTGTGTGGAATGAGATTTCCCTTTGGTCTGCCTGGGTCAGCTGTCCTGGCTGTGTCCCCTCCCAGACCCAGCCTCATGGCATGGGTGGGGGCTGGTTTGGACAGGCAGCCTTGGAGAGGTGGGACCAGTGCCCAGCAGTGCCCAAACACTGGTGAGTTCTCCACTCCTTTCTCTCTGCTCAGCACTGCCAGGGCTGTGGTGGGAAAAATAACTCCATCTCAGCCAAACCTTCAAGCAGGTCTGGTTTTGTTTCCCACAGTACAAAGCAATGCCTAAAGTACAGCCTGCAAAGATTCTCTCATCTAAAGCTCAAACTTTGACTCTACCTTGGAGTATCTAGGGAAGAAGATTTGCCTGCCCATTTCTCCAAAGTTATTAAAATTCATTACCCCTCTCCATTAAATTAATGAAGATTTCTTTCCAAGTTCCTCAGGAGACTGTGTTATGCAAGAAATGTTAATGTGATGGCAGTGCTTTGCTGTGTTTTTTATTATTTTTTTAAATTTTCCTTCTTGAAGGTGTTGTCCTGACTGCTGTGCTGAGTGAGGAGGAAATTGTGCTAAGTGAGAGCCATAGGGAAGGAGGACACCATGCTCAGAGCTTGATTATTACCTTTACTGACAGAGACCATCAGAAGAAATTTAACATCTACCACCACAGAGCTGTAGCAAATACCTTTTGGTTAGAGGAATATGCACACATTCCTATAATGGTAATATTAAAAAAAATATATATTTGGAAAGGTAAAATATACTTGGAAAGGCACAATCTACATGGCATTAGAGCACTAACATTTCAGTTACATCACATTTTGTCTTTAAATTTGTTTTTATCTCTACACTGCCTAAAAATTTGGAAATAAGGAGAATGTAAACTAGTGAATGATTCACTGATACAAAGACTACTCAGAAGATAATACAGTAATTTTGCAGATGTCAGATCTGAGCTTGTATTGTTATTTATGAATCACTGGGAAGAGCTGGAAAAAAGCAGTGGTTTTAGGTTTTTTCCTTGGGTATCAGTCAGTTTTATTGGTGTGTTTGAAGTCGATATACTGTCTCACAGAAACCACAGGAAACTGAACTCTTAAATATGCAATTTATTGCCAAAGAATGCTGTTTACATAAGCCTCTGCCATGTAGTAGAAGAGTCATTTTTATCCGTGGTTACAACTTTTAAATTTTTTTAAAACTATCTATAAATTTGCATTGCCTCTGTTCTATTTTAATAGATTCTTCTCCAATTAATATGGAGTAGCCTGTGATGGAAATGTCTATTTACTCCAGTATGAAGTAATTAGGACTGAACTGTATAAGAGAGGTTGTTCAGCTTCTGGACCTCTGGGCATGAAGAAAGGAGAGCAAGAAGCTGAGCCTTTCTGCTACTCAGTTCTTTCACAAGAACACCTAAGAGAATCATAGTTTCTAGCTCCACACACCCACACAACATTTTTCAAAGCTTCCAGGACTTTCCTGTCCTCCCTAGAATCCAACAGGTTGTTTTTCCCAACCTCATGTAAACAGAAACTCTCCTGCTCTGGCACAACATCTGCCTTATGGCCATCACGGATTTAATTCTTATGATATAAATCTGTCTGTAATACCACTTGGTTCAGAAAATAAATTGATTTATTACTAAAAAAAAAAACAAAAACCAAAACAACAGAGATCTGTGCATAGCTATGCTGTTGCTTCTTAGAATAATAATTAAAAAAAAAAAGTTCAAAAATGCCAAAATGAAAGAAAAACCAGGAAAGATGTTAACTGCTTTTAACTTTGCCTTTTTCATCCTTGGAAAGAGGCAACTAAATTTCTCTTTTGAAAGTTACAGAAACAGAACCAATGTTAATGCTGATGTTACAAAAGATGCTTGTCTTTTTATATTTTTTGAAATGGCATATTTTTATAGAAGTGATTTTATGAGTGTACTGAGGCAAGATGCATCAAAGGTATTTAGCTGCTATTTGTCTGCCTTGTTACTGTAGTTTCACTTTTTTTTTTCCCCTGATATTACTTATATGTGCTTGAACAGGGAGTTTATGATCTAATTTCAGAAAACTGGAATGAATCCTTCCAGTTTTCTAAGCTGTTCTATTGCTGACCCATTTAATATTTTCTGTTAAGGGAAAAGGTATTAAAAATATTTCAACTGAACACCCACAAGTGTAAGTAGGTTTATAAGCTCTGAATATATTCTGCTTCATTGTAAACCTACTGTCATTATTTGATTTTCAGATAGTTCAAATTTTGGTCTCCACAATCAACACAAAGCACATTTTAATTGCATATATATTTTTGTATATATTTAAATATATATATAGCTTAGATAAAAGGTCTCTGTACTTAGATCAGCATATTTAGCTGAAAAAAGAAGCAACAGTTTGAGGTTTTGCTTCTAATAACTGAAACTGCTTTCATAAATGCTCATAAAAGTAACATTTAATCTCTTGCAATGGCCCAAAAAATATTGGAAAGATCAGTATTCCACTGTAAAATGAAATTTCAGAAGCTCTTCAGAACACTCAGACTGTTAATTGTGTTAAAGTACATGAAGTAAATGATTATGGTGTGTTATTTTGTTTTTATTGAAGACTAAGTGGAGTTTAAATTACCCCTTCAGACAGATAGCTTTGTTATGTTTATTAGGTTTTTATATAAATCTCAGTAATTCTGTTTCTAAGGTAAAGATAAAGAAATTATTATCTGTTTAGAATGTTACAAAGAAGCCAATTCCTGCATATATTTAAATGACAGTAAATGAGGCATTACAGAATCTCAGCAAAATCTCAAGTGCTTGGTGAATTTGAGTACAGCTGAGCTGGAAATTGTACTCATGTCCTCTAGGTTTTGAAAGATGAAGATGTGTAAGAAAGGTGGACACTTGCAAAAGTCTTGCAAGTGACACTGTGGTCGAGGCAGACATCTGAAAAGGAGAACACCCGTGCAAAGGCCCATTTCTCTTCCTGTTTCAGCTCAGCACTTGATCCCTCACTAATGCTCATGACTGGTGACTTCCCAGCCTGTGGTTCTTCTGAGACAGGTCTCTTCCAGCCTCCTCTCTGGATGATATTTGCCTGTATTTACTGATATTGAAGAGCTATACTCCAGCCTTCTCTTGCTCAGGTGAATCCCTGAAATATAGAGCTTAGGAGCCAAGAAACTGTCTCTCCTTTTGTCCTTACCTAGCTGCCCAGAAGGGAACAGATGACAGAAAAAGAAAGGTGTCTCTGCTGTATCCAGAGGCACCCAAAATGGAGGGCTGGACTCAATCTCTTACATGATGCTGCCTTCCACCCATTTGTGTTAGTGTAACAGGGCTGTGTCATAAATAACTGATAATAAAAAAAAAAAAAAAAAGATAATTTTTTTTATCATATGCTTCTAACTGGCTGGCAAGAGGTCATTCAAGGACCTCCTCCTGGTACTTTCCCATAGTGATGCTCTCCAGCTGGGAGTATTGTCCCAAGATGCCACCATGTTGTGATCCACAGGCCTCTGTCTGAATTAAGATGCAAACAAAGCCACATCCTGAAGTCAATGGTATGGATTTTATTTAACAGGAGAGGGAGGAAGAGGAAGAAGGAGAGAGAGAGAGAGAAAGAGAGGAAGAAATAGGAAAAGGATAAAGAGGGCAGGGAGAGAAAGGGAGTGACAGAGAGACTCTGGATCCTGACAGCATCTGGTGGGCCCCTTTCTTCTGGTCTTAGAGGGTCATATGTAACACAGAGTTTAGTGTTAATACAGCCAGGTGTCTGTGGGAATGCCCAGGTACCTGCCATGGGAGGCAGGCAAGTTTTACACTGTCTTCTGCAGCAGACTCTGGATCTGCTGCAACGCTTGTGGATCAGAAACTCTGGTGAAAGAACTCTGGAATGAGCAGGGAGTGGTTCTTTGGGAGTGTCTGGTGGTTTATGATGCCTAAGAGATGACAGCTGCCTCTCCCATGCATGTTCAGGGTGAATGTGGCCTAGCAGGAGAGAGGGTTTGTGTAAGGGAGGACTCTGCAGGGTCTGCTTCTTTATTTGGCTTTTAGCCCCTGGTGATGGGTGTTCACCCACTCTGTACCAGAGGTTTTGCCATCACACTGTCAAAAACTCTCTTTCTCCCCCACAGCTGAGGGGAGACTGTGTGCAAACCTGGCCTCAGCAAATGAGTCTGGGGGCTGTGGCCTCCCCCCAGTCTCAGGCAGAGCTGGTTTTCAGCACAGCTGCTGGGTTTGGTTTTCCTTGTGGACACATTCTTCTCCCCCAGCCTTGTTTATGACTCCCTAGACAAATAGTCACCAAGCATGGAACAAGAAAAGGAAGGCGTCGCAAGGCTCAAGAAACAGAGAAAGAGGAAAAAGGGAAGTGAGCCTTTCCTGTTTTCCACAGTAGAAGATTCCTAGCTTTATTTAAGTTGTAGTTTGATTCAGCCATAACATGAAACAGCACAGCTGACTTTTTCCTTCCTGAGGACCAGTTGACTTTTTCCTTCTTTAACATCATTAGGCTGTTCTCCACAAAGGAGGTTTAGAGAAACTCAGGCTTCTGATAATCCCCTACATTTTAAGCAGGTGTTCATCATAGATACCTTTTGTAGGAAGTTTGCAATATTATTAAAGAAACTAAAGTTCTATACAAAGCCTGAATCTTGCAATGAATTGTTTGATATTTAAAGCAACTTTAAATAAATTTCCCACCAAATCAGCCTCATTTAGTCAATGGTGTCCAAAGTCAGTCATCCACAAGCTAAAACATCAGTTTATTTCTGATAGTTTTATAGCTAAAACCAAAATAAATTCTTTTTTTTTAACTTTACTTCTCTTTTCTCTTACTTCTGAAATATTCCAAGGTCTGCCTTGCTGTTATTTCAGGTAAGGTCAAAAAGAAGTGCATAGCTACTTCAAAATCAGAGATTGCATTTGCTGTACTAATCACAAGTGCAATCAAAGCCATCACTTAAGTTCTTCAGGTACAGATTAGAGAATTCCATGCTACTTTCCTTGCATATTAGATTAAAAAATGTTTTTCATTTTACTTATATCAGCTGGATAGGAGGTAAACCAACCACAGATGTAACAATAAACAATTGTGATAGGTGAATTTTAAACATTATGAATTTCTGCTTAATTTCTTTTGTGTGTTTTAGGAATTAAATTTATGGAAAAGTTAAGAGATCTCAGAAGTATTTGCACTATTTTGCCTAACTTTTAATCACAATTTAAAAAAAAAATATTTATGGACATGGAGACAACCATATTAGATTTGGAACTTGTCTACCTTAGCTGGTGCCATGGACATAACTCACGGAATAGATATTAAGCAGATTAAGCATTTCAAAATATTTTTCACAGAGTGGCTTCATAAAAAAATTTCTTTACTGCTTAGACCCAAAAATACAAAATTGTGTATCTATACAAGGTATTTTCTGGATTTTTTTGTCTGATTTGTTGGGATTTTTCATGGCCTGAGTTGGAAGGAATCTTAAAGATTATTTTGTTCCAATCTCCCTGCTGTGGGCAGCACCTACCTCTAGATAAGGTTGTTCAGAGCTCCATCCAACATGGCCTTGAACACTTCCAGGGATGGGGCAGCCACAGCTCCTCTGGACAACCCAGAGCCTCACCATCCTCACAGTAAAGAATGTTTTCCTAGAATCTAATTTAAATCTACTCTCTGTCAAGGGGGAACTGCTCTCTTTGAAGCTGTTCCCCCTTGTCCTGTCACTCCAGGCCCTTGTGAATAATCCCTCTCCACTTTTCTTGCAGTCTGCCTTCAGGTACCTCAAGGCCACAATTAGATCACCCCAAAGTCTATGAAGTGTAACATTAAAAATGAAAGATTCTGGTTAAAAAATTTTTTCATTGTCAGAAATATACAAACTCTCCTTTATTAAAACAAAACAACAACAAAAAACCAAACCAAATCAACCAACCAAACAAAAAACTTAAACCACAAACAAACACAAACCTAAAAGATGCCTAAAACTAATATGTGAAACAAAAACAATGACAAAGACACTTCACTGTTATGTTGAAAAATCACCTTTATATTACATGGAGATTTTCAGGGTCTGAGAAACATCTCCTTGATTCTGCTCTGCTATTCTTACTGTAGACATAGCAAGAAGCCTCATGAGATAGTTGAGCTCCTGTGTGTCTCGGGGGGAAAGGTGTGTGTACAATTAGCATGGTTACCATCTCTGAAAAGTAAATTAAGGGTAGGCATCAGGAAAACCCAGCATGCAGCTGGATTTTGTAGACAGTCAGTCAGCACTTTGCTGTGGTTCTTCAGTCAACTACAGTGGTAGAAGTGTCAGGGTCCATCCCAGGAGAGAATGTGTGTGTGTGTCTGTGTGTACATATTTGTGGGGCTCTGGAGTAGTTAATTGCACAGGGACACACTTTCCCTCTGTCTGATCAGTAGTCTGGTAGAATTGTTTGCAAAAGCATAGTGATCCTGAAATAATTCATACTGTCCTGCAAAATCCCCTATCTTACAAGCTTCTCCCATGTGTATTTTAATAGCTGATGTCTCACAAACACTGGAGTGACAGGTTAATATTTTATGTTACCTGGAAACTGAAATTCCAAGCTTACTTGTGGAATTAAAATGGGATTTTCTAGTTCTAACACTTCAGGAAATAATGCATCTTCAGGCTGTGATGGTTTTCTAAGTATAGTTAGTTTCTACTGTTTGTTTTGAACCACCTTATTCCCAAATAATGCCAGAAAAAGAAGAGAAAGGGTAACAAAACCAGAAAGCAATCATAATACAATTATCTTAAGGTCTGATCTCAAGTCTTTCTGACATTAAAAAAAAAAATGTTTAAAGTTAAAAATGGCATCCTCACTGGGAAATAAAAAAAAATCCATTTATTGTAGTTTGCAGGATATTTGATCAGAACAAATGATACGAACTTTGTGGTTTCTCAGTACTTTTAGTCATTATGAAAGCAATAAATATAGCATGAACTGGTCTTTTACACCCATGATTTTTTCCCATTCCCACAGCAATGAAATAAAATAGAAATGAAAGCACTTTTTATTGAAAACAACCTCTGAGCCTCTGCATTGAAAGCTGTGGGTCTTGCAGGCTGGCTGGCAGTGTCTGGGGCAGGCAGGCAGGGCTGCATCCCTCTGAGAAGGAGCCAGAATCCCCACATCACTCCTCTCTCCCAAGCAGCTGGGGACATGGGGACTGGGTGGGACTGCTGCCCTGTTTCCTGGCAAGCAGTGAGATCCCAACCTGGCTCAGCACAGAGAGCTAATAAGGCAATTTACAGCTTGTCATTTTTCATTGCTTTTAGAAGCATCTTCCAAAAAAACAAAGTGACGTTTCTTGTTTATCTCTGTATTAGACAGATAAATGCAGCAATATTGCTTTCTCCTGGCATGGAGGGATGTGCTGCTTTACAAACATTAATGGTATGATGAATGTCTATAAATAAGGACTGAAAAATGCTATCTAGACACGAAATTCTTCATCTATTCTTTTTCTCACCATCAAGGTAGCTTCCGAGTCACCCAAGCAACTTCAAAATTTTTGTCAAATTCATTGAGTATTTTGCATGAATCACAGAATCATTAAGGTTGGAAAAGGCCTCCAAATTCATCAAGTCCAATATTAGATCACCATTGTCAACTATACCATGGCAGCAAGAGCCACATCCAATTGTTTCTTGAACACCTCCAGGGATGCTGACTCCACCACCTCTCTTGGCAGCCCATCCAAAGCCTAATAACATTTTCTGTGAAGAAATTCCTCCTAGTGTCCAACCTGAACCTCCCCTGGTGGAGCTTGAGGCTGTATCCTCTTGTCCTGTCACTGGTTGTCTGGCAGAAGAGGATGACCCCCACCTGGCTACAGCCCCCTATCAGGTAGCTGTAGAAAGGTGAGGAGAACAATGAAAACAAGTTTCAGAGCTTTCATGCTGAAATATTCAGATCCTTCAGATTCTACTGATATCCTAAACAAAAGGAATCATAGTAGCAGAAAAGAAAGAGGATGAAACAGATCATTTTCTTTGGCATGAAATATTTTTTGTGAGTTCTAAATGATAGTGCCGATGAGTTAAAGAAATAATTTCATATTAAGAACCAGCTATCCTCCCACTCCAAAATATTCTGTTGTGACAAGGAACAGGATAGAGAGAGATCATTAAAAGTCAACCTCACCCTGATGCATCCCATCTCAGAAGGCCTTAACAGATGCACAGTTTGAGATGTGTAGGTGCTTTAGGTTTTCTGTCTGCTGTCCTGCCCTGACACAGCTGTGAAATCTAATGGTGCAGGGGAATTTGCCAGCATGGCTTCCACACATCACTGAATTTCACCTGTAAATTAATGCTTTCAGTTCATCACAGAAAGAGATATGCTTTGAAGAAACCAGCCCTCACTAGGATCCCTGAGGGGAGATAGGCACCTCAAGCAGCATTTCACCATAGGAATAGGATTTTATATTCTCCCCAGAGGGTCCATCTCTTTCTGTAAGCTATAAAAGAAAGCCAGGGAGACTATTTAAGCTGCAGGTACCACTTAATTTCCCAAAGTTTTCTCTTTTTCCACCTGAAAAGTATATTTATATGCCATAAATATTTAAAAAATGTTCATATTTTTCAATTCAAGATTTTTTAAAAAAATCTCAAAGCTCAAGAAGCAAGAAATTGTATCCACTGTGGAAACTTACCCTAAGAGCAGAAGTGTTCTTTTCCAAGTACAATATATTCATGAGAAGAAGGAGGCTATGCATGTGGAATAACATGATATATTATTCTTTTCTTTATCTTCTAGCTTGCATCCTATCTCCCTTTTTTATCATCAGTCCTGAGGTTTGCTCTGGCTGGAAGTGTGGCCGTGTGTCCATCTGCTGTGAGTATGACAGGAGTCCATCACAGCCCCTCGTCACCTTGACAAGAAATAAGCACCGGAATGCCTAATAAATCTCAAGGCAGACCTTGGCTATCTGTGGGAGTCCAGGGCTTCCCTCTGGCTGCCCTGGAAGGTCTGGGACCCTGGCAGGGGGTCAGGAACCCCCCTGGACAGATCCCCCAGAGACACTGTGATCTCTGTCCATGGAAAAGAGATTTCAATCTTACAGGATGAATTACAAGCTCTGAGTGGTTGATATAAGTAATTAGTGTGGCACAAGTGCAAAAGTAAAATTTTAGTATTCTAGATTAGGGGTCTAAAGGGGACAAGATGGAGGAAACAGGGTGTGTCTTGTCCTTTTTCTCCTTCTTCATGCCCTCCATGTTTCACTGTGGTGTTGGCATTTTTCTGTTGGTTTAGGCTGGGGACACACTGTTCAACGTAGGTGACAGATATTGGCACGTTATTGTAAATATAGCACAGGTAGTTTCTGGTATTTAATGTTTGTAACATCCCACTGAGGGCAGAGCCCCACACGCTGCCCTGCAGGACAGAGCTGCGGCAGGGCAGCAGAACATGTTAGAGATAAACAGAATAAACAACCTTGAAACCAGCACAGACCAATTATGGCTCTTCTTTGGCAGCAGGGCTGAAAGACAGAGATTTTCTGTGATCTTGGAATCATTTAAATATCACAGATTCTGTCAGCTACCCAGGCATACAGTGAGTTCTATCAGTCACTGAAGGTCCAAATTCTCTTTAATACCAGTTGTCCCACCACAGTTTGTTTGAACCAGGAGGGAGGTGTGGCACTGCAGGATTGCTCCCAAGTTCACACTCAGTTGTCTGCACACTGTTGGAGCTGGCCTGAGCAATCCTTGCATGGCAGAGGTGGAAGGGAACTTTGGGAGAAGTTTCCTTCCTTTTGGCACAGGAGATCTGGCAGCAGCACTCGCTGATATCAGCTGCTGCCCTTTCAGAGCCAGGCAGATGGCATGTGGATACCCTTAACTTCACAATAGGATCTGATAAGAGCTCCAAGCTCAAGAAAAGCTCTGCTGATCACTGTGCTGCATTTGCATAGGTTTTAGGATTCTCCCAGGACAACAAAATTGGTAACAAAGATGCATTTGAGAAAGGCACATGCAGGACAGTAATATATATGCATACCTCAAAGAGCTCTTGATTAATGTCAATGAGTCTGACTTGGGTCTGTTCCAGCTCACATTGAGCAAGGTAGAATATTGCTTAATCCAAGGCTAAACTTAAAGATATCTGTGACTTCAGCAGTGATTATGGCTGATTTGTGTCTGTCATTTAATGCACAGGAATAATGAAAAATGGCACCTGTGTCTGTCTCTACACTAGATGATTTGCTAATGTCAGGTTCTTTTCAGTGGTCATTACCTAATTTGAGACAAAAAGGACAAAGCTAGTGTGTGTCTTCAATTTGTGATTTCTTATTTTTAACCTACTAGCTCAGTGAAGCTTTAATTAGAGACAAGGCTATGCAAATTTCTCATCCTTATTTCCTTGTGTGACCTACAGCTATGTTCTGGAAATGAATGTTTGTGCTGGATTCATTGCTGCAGCTCTCAGCACTTCTTACAGCTATCTCCTGGTGGCAATGTGGCATTCAATCAGTTCCATGACCCTCTGCTTCTCTAATGACAGGCAGATGTCCCCTTGACTTCCTTAATTCCTTGGACCAGCTCCATCTGCCTCACAAAGCAACCTACAAAAATATCAACACGAACCCCACAAGGACTCTGTGTTTTTCCATATCCCCAGACATTTTTCTCTTTCTGAAATACATGGAAAAGGGCTGTCACAAAGCCATGAACACACTTGTATTTCTAAATTTGACAAGACTATATATGTTGTAGACATAGACATTAAACAGAATTTTCCTGTTTCTTTCTTTTAGCATATTTTAACAACACTAAACTTCATAGGGCACACTGTACAGCAAAAAAATAGAAGAATCATAAAATGTATTTTTTCTAAGTTTTAAAGTTTTAGCCTTCTGCAGTGATTAATCTGTCAGGGTGATGGGAAATATGCTGTCACTGATGTGGTAGAGAGATCATCTCAAAGGTTTCTTCCAACCTAGTTAATTCTGTGATTCTGTGATAATAAAATCATATATTGTGAACATCAAATCATAAAATAGGATTTGAAGGGAAGGGAAAGGACCCACCAGGATCATGGAGTCAATCCCTCGGCCTGCACAGGACATCCCAACAATCCCACCATGTTCCTGAGAGCATTATCCAAATGCTTTTCAAACTCTCATCAGTTTTGTTGCTGTGACCATTGCCCTGGGGAGCCTGTTCCAGTGCTCAACCATCCTCTGGGTGAAAAAGTTTTTCCTAACATCCAACCTAAACCTCCTCTGACACAGCTCCAGCCATTCCCTCAGGTCCCAGAGAGAATTGTCTGCACTGCAGTGTCTGCACCCTCCTCTTCCCCTCATGGAGAGGATATGAGAAAATTCTCCTGGGATGTCTGGAACAGTTATATATCACCCTTAGTGACTGTGTTTGGGAAGAGATAAGTGGAACAATAAGAAAATAAGAATAAAAAATAAGAAAATTTGACAATATATGTTGCTAGAGGTATCTCTATGATGAATGTCTGGCTGTCTAAAGATTCAGAGATCAGAATCCCAGCTGAGGAGAGGAGGCATAGATTTTAGTAGACACTGTTTCCTGTTAATGGAGGTTTGGGTTTTTTTCTTAGTATTACTCTGTATTTTTCTTCAGTATTGTCAACAGAAACAGCTTTTGAAAAAAAAAAAGATATAAAGATTTTTGCTTTTCTGCTTTACAACATCCTATGTAAATGTCACAGCAATTTCTCTCTCCTTAAAGAGTTTTGCTGAACTCTAAAATGTAAACCTCTAAACTTTGCTATGGAGCTAGTAAAGTAACAGTGCAGAGAATATAACCACCTTATAAAATGCCAGAAGAAAGAAATATCAACCTTCCTGTGTTTGTAATCTAATATTTTATCATGATTAATTGTAAATGTATTAATTATATTTTCTGGCCTGAGTTTTGTACGGTATTGTTATTGCTAGCTTTTTAGTTACAGTGCAGAAATTTCCACTTGTATTGAGGAGAAACTGTCATGGCATCTTATTTCAGCAACCTGTTTAGAAATTGTTTACTGAAAAGACAAAGATAAAATATCTTCTGCTGCTTTCCCCATTACCTATCAAATATGTTTTTTGCATAGCGACAAGTGCTTTTAGATGAAAACATCACAGCATAAATCAAAGGATCTTTTTTTTTTTCACTTGCTAATACTAGTAACATGATGATTTTTATTACCTTCTTTTTTTTATTTAGAAGTGCCTAAAATTAAGTAGGCATTCAGTAATGGTGACAGCCATAAACCACAAAAAGCTCATCTTCTCCTTGTCTTGCTTTATGTTCTGTAATCTGAACTCCTCCCCCTGCAGTTGCTCTGAATTTCACAAACACACAACTTCCTATGTCCTCCTGCAGAGCTGTGGCCTCCTATTTGAAATCTGCTATTGCTCTCTGTCAAGTACCTTGGCCCATTCTCCACACACCACCCCCATCTAATAACAATTCAACAAAAATAAATAATACTTACTGCAGCACTAGTCACAAAAAATCTGCACATTAACAGCATAGATTCAGGTTTAGACCCCGATGATATCTGTGGGAAAAGTCTCTTTCAATTGTGGTTCTATTTGCTTGTTTTTCTGAGACTTTTTTTTTAAGATTTCATTAAACATATATAGTGAGAAATTTTATTTTCTAGTTATAAAACATTAAAACACATTAGATAGCAAAAACTGACATCAACAGCAGCTGTTCAGCATTTGGGTCATCTGTCACTCATCCTGATTCCTTCTGTCACATTCTGGAAGGTGAAATCGCTGAGAGTTATGCTCGAACAGTGAGGATTGAGTATGCTAATGCACAGAAAAGAGAAAACATTCAGGAATATGTTCACCTTAGATGCTATTCCAGACATGAAAATAAGGAAGACCTCACATTTTCTAGGAGAATTCATAGGAAATTTGCATTGCTGCACATAGCATAAGAAGATAAATTCTCCACCAAACTAGTTAGAAAAAAACAGTGGAACTATCATCAGAGTTTCTCAGGAAATACTATTTGCATTTAAACATTAAAAATTCTGAAAAATGAATTTATAATATTAAAAGTAAACAATCCTTTAATTCAAAGAGGTGTTTACTTTTAAAAAATAATGTTCAAGTCCTTGACTATATTGAGGATTTTTTAAAATCCAAATTTCATTTTTAATGAATGAAGAACATTTTTCCAATACTAATTTGCACTTAGATTTCATTTGTCTGTAAACAGTGGCTAGGAAATACAGGGGAAAGTTTTCAGCAGTCATATATATAAAGGATATGAGGTAGCTACCTAACAAACCCCAAAAGCAACAAAATGATGTAATACTCTCTTGTTCTTCATTGGTAGCTTCTGCTTGTTAATAAAAGAGGATCAACTTGCTCCATCTGCATGGAGGCAAGAGGGATAGATCCCTTTATGTGCATGTTGCTGAAAGACAAAAAGGGTTTTTGCTGCCTGTATTTTGTCATGTTACTCCCTGTTACAGGAAGATTTTAATACCCACTAATCTTCTTCTTACGTCTGAAATAATGGCCTTTACTTGTCGGAATCTGTGGGTATTGATGATTCCGAGATTGTAGAAAGTCTCTTTCTGCCCCGCTGCCAAAGAAGAAGCCATAATTCGTCTGTGCTGGTTTCAAGGTTGTTTATTCTGTTTATCTCTAACATGTTCTGCTGCCCTGCCGCAGCTCTGTCCTGCAGGGCAGCGTGTGGGGCTCTGCCCTCAGTGGGATGGTAGAAACATTAAATACCAGAAACTACCTGTGCTGGATTTACAATAACGTGCCAATATCTGTCACCTACGTTGGACAGTGTGTCCCCAGCCTAAACCAACAGAAAAATGCCAACACTGCAGTGAAACATGGAGGGCATGAAGAAGGAGAAAAAGGACAAGACACACCCAATTCCTCCATCTTGTCCCCTCTGAACCCCTAATCTAGAATCCTAAAATTTTACTTTTGCACCCATGCCACACTTAATTATTACTCATATCAAACACTCAGAGCTTGTAATTCATCCTGTAAGATTGAAAACTCTTTTCCATGGACAGAGATCACAGCCAGTGTCTCTCGGGGCTCTGTCCAGGGGGGGTCCTGACCCCTGCCAGGGTCCCAGGCCTTCCAGGGCAGCCAGAGGGAAGCCCTGGATTCCCACATTTACTTGCCAACACGAATATGAGTTAGCAGTGCCCTGGCAGCCAGGAGGGACATCCTTGTCCTGGGGGCATCAGGGGAGGGGATTGTCCTGCTCTGCTCTGCACTGGGGTGGCCTCACCTCGAGTGCTGGGGGCAGTTTTGGGTGCCACAATATAGAAAAAAGGTATAAAGATATTAGAGAGCATTCAAAGTAGAGTCACAAGGATGATGAAGGGTCAGGAGGGAAAACCGTGTGAGGAGCAGCTGAAGCCCCTTGGTCTGTTCTGCCTGGACAAGAGGAGACTGAGGGAGACCTCACTGCAGTTACATATTCCTCAAGAGGGGAAGATGAGGGGCAGGCACTGATCTCTTCATTCTCATGACCAATGACAGACCCCTGGGGAATGGCCTGAAGCTGAGCCAGTGGAGGTGGCTGGATAGCAGGAAAAAGCTTTTCACCCAGTGGGTGGTTGGGCCCTAACAGGCTCACAGGGCAATGGTCACAGCAACAAGACAAGCAGAGTTCAAGAAGAATTTGGACAATGATCTCAGGCACTTAGTGAGATTGTTGGGCTGTCCTGTGAAGAGCCAGGGGCCGGTACTCTCTCATATCCCTTTATCTGTCAGTATCCATGCTTCACCATTCCAAACATCACTAACAGAACAAACTTACATGGCCACACAGCTGCAGCCATGCTACAATGCCTTATTGGACCTTCTCCTTCCTTCTCCTCCCATTGGGTAGTACCTGAAAACTCAAAGTAGATGTGAAGGTTTGAGTCTGCTTTCATGTGCCCTTGATACATGGTATGGGAAATCTCTAAGGCTTACCTAAAAAAGGGATTGGAATGGCTCAGTACCTGATCCTCAAAGAATATACAATTAATAAGTTGTAAAACCTGCTTTCACAGTAGTGCAGTGAACACGATTTGCACTGACAAGTTAAATATGTTTTAGTCTGTGTTAGGAAATTGATAGCAGATTTCAAGAGTGGTTCTTGCTTCCTACACCAACTCTAGTGGATGTGGTCAGTGAATCACACGTGGTGATGAGTGGTTCTTGGATGAATCACTATCCTGGGGTTTTTGATATTGTGATTCATCATTCTGGGGTTTTGGTACTTTATTTTTCGAATTTTTCTCTAAGACTAATCCTTGGTTTTGAAGACAGAGTAATTATTTCATTATAATGTAGTAGAGTAGCTGTGAAGAATTGAAATAATTAGTTACTCAACCGGCAAATTTAAGATAATGATATAGTTGTAACTCATTCATAGTTTAAAGTAATGCTAGGTATCCATTTATTGTTAAGAAGGAACAAAAGTGATTTTCTATTCTGAAAAGAACCTGATTTTATTTATTTTCTTGTTAAAGA
Source organism: Taeniopygia guttata (assembly GCF_048771995.1). Classification (NCBI taxonomy): domain Eukaryota; kingdom Metazoa; phylum Chordata; class Aves; order Passeriformes; family Estrildidae; genus Taeniopygia; species Taeniopygia guttata. Next base: position 7,377,488 of record NC_133024.1, on the reverse strand, counting down.
CTTGGTGTTTATGTAATTTCAAAATATTTCACACCTTTGTACTATATTTCAGCACAAGTACTTTGCGGAAAAAACCAAACACACCAAACCCCCAAACCTTACACATTAATACTTCTATTATTGTGTGTGTGTTATTGTTTGAGAAGTGTGTATAATATTAAGAAAAACAAACAAGCAAACAAACAAAACCTCAAAAAGTCCCAAGCTCCCTAGTTTTATATGTTTGAACTTGGAGTTAAAAGTAGTAAAAATATTAGAAAAGGAAAAGTGAAGAGCTTTTCAGCAGTTCTAACATACACTGAAAAGGATTGTCTATATAGTAAAAGGCCCAACGTGATAAATATATTTCTCCTATGCCATAAAGAAAATCATTAAAAGTTTGACAGAGCTGCTAGCTCTGTCAGCTGCTAGCTAATATTGAATTCAAATAACTACAGTTTTATTCAGCTTTCATTATAGGTGGTTGGGAGATCCTAATTATGATGGAAAGAACTGACATAAAATAAATATTTTTCTCAATTTGATAAATTAAGGAAATGTGCTAGGGCCTGTCACTGAGAAAATTTAGGAAAAAGATGTCCATTCCAAAAATTGTATCATCCATACACACTCATTTTTCTCATGGCATTTAATGTTGCTGGAGATCAGACATTAGACTACGTTGTCTATTGCAAAATGACAATCACTGCACTTTTCTGAGAGAATAATTTGTAGAAGTAGTTGCTTATCCCTTTCTATTGGTACATTATTGACTGATGTCTATCTTCACTTTTAGTTTCCTTCTATGATGTAGGAGAACATGACACTTTGAACTTATAAATGTAATGAATGAATGGTCATAACACAGAAGTATTTATAGTGTTAGACTCTTGATAAGGCCCTGGTAAAGGTGTAGCACACATGACAAATGCTATCATATGCTATCTGAAACAAGAACCTTTTGACTTCTTAAGCTGCTCCCTGTTTCTCCTCATTTTTCCCAGTCTAGTTGCAATGCTCTTGTAAAATTGTTCAGTGTTCTATTAAGTGTTTCACCAGAAAAAAAGGTTAAGTGTCTATCTCCCACTGCAGCATCACCAGTCAGAAAGGGTTGGTCACAGCCTGTTCTGAAGAAGGTCAAGAAACAATATAACCACCAAAAAGAAGTGAAGACCTCCTCAGGAAAGTGTATTTCTGTGAGGAAAAATACAAAGACAGCTACCATTTAAAGAGGAATTTACTTTCTGCAATCATGGCAAAGGGTCAGGTAGTGCTATGAAGTTAATTTTTCTTTTGGAAGTGCTGTGTGCAAGGTCAAGGAGAGACACTTTGGGGTGACATTTGGCTCTGCATTTCCAGTCTGAGGTATGTGCTCTATGGCCTTGGGCCAGCTGACATTGTCCACACATCTGTGACTTCTCCACCTGCGATGGGAAGTGGAGCCACAGGCCAGGGTGCATTGTCAGCCTGGCAAGGGCAGCATTTGCTGACACTAAAGCACAGACATTGCATCCTTGGCCTAAAAATCATTCAGAGCCCTGCAGCAAATTTATTTTTTTTTTAGCATGGTGGAAAGGAGAGGTTTTAGCAGAGGAGAGAGTTTCTCCTACCTGCCAGGGGAAAATATATTTACTGCACATTATAACAACAGACATTGTAAATTACCAAAACTAGCAAAGAGCTCCCCGCAAGAGCAGCAATTGCACTGTAGAACAAAGGCAGATGCTATTTGTGAAAAGAGTTGCCAACTAAAAAATCATCAATAAGAAGCAGTTTTTCTACTCTAACTTGCCCTTCAGCTTGAGAAATATCTAAGATGGTATTGTTTTCAGCTAGATCACTTGAGAAATAAAGAGCAATTTATGTAATTCATCCTTTATTGACATAGATTGTGTAATCAGCAGACCTATATTAAGAAGTAATTTTCAATATTGTATTTAAGCACAAATAAAATTATACCAACTAAAAGAAAGATAAGCAAATAAAAATTAATTAATTCTGTCACTGAAATGAATAAATAGGCAACCTTCTTGGTAAAATTACAGCCGTAGGTGATGTTTTAATATAATTAAAACACAATTTGACAAAATTATTTTGCTTTGTCTGAAGCAAAAAGAACAGCTAGCATATTCTTGCTTCCATGTTCCACTGCATATCTAGAGCTGTCATAAAAAAAAAGAGAGGAAAAAAAATAGCACTTTTAATTGGTTTGGGGTTTTTTGCAGTGTTGGAAAGGGAGGGTTTTCCAAATTAAAATGAAATATATATATTATAGTGGTGTTTATGTCTAGAGTGAAAAACATCTTTTTTTCCTCAAAATAAAATGCCATTTGATGCAAAGAAAGTTATTTTTCTTAAATATAATATCAGATTTTAAGAAAATTCAGAGCAGCTTTTTTCTCACAGACTGAAAAATAAGTTTTCACAAATGTGCTTTCTGTCTCTGAAATATAAGTGTGTGATAATAAGGGAAAATACTGAAGAAGAAAAAGCACTCTCTGAGCAACTATCATCTGCAGGTATAAAAATAAAAAGTGCATTATAATGTGTTTGAGTGTTTGGGAAACACTTTATTGTGGTTAAATTTAATCTAAGCAAAAAGAAAACATTAAAAAGTGTCTGCAGGCTTTTTTATCTCTTTAAATCTACTTTGCACACTAATAGGCACACAACTGTACCATTTCCTAATGTGCATTCTGGTTTTGGATACGCTTATTTGTTCAATATAGCTAAACATCATTTCATATTAGTTTCAGTTGGTGAATACAAATATTATGGCTGAATGCCCGTGCTTCTAGAAACAATGCTGTGAGACCAATCATTGTAGTTCCTGTTTCTGGCATATTTCAACTCTCATATGTCAACTCTGTAAATCTTAGAACAGTTTCTTTTCCCTTCTTTTTCATCTATAAAGTAAGAATATAATTGCCATTTTTATTCCCTGCTCCATAATAACTGTCATTGGATAATGGAAGAATCAATCAAACATCTTTTTTTCATGTCCCTGCAGCAAGAGAACTTTATTATTTTTTACTTTACTGACACTGAGAAGCCTGAATCAATATTGACAAAACATCAAATCGTTTTGAAAAGTTTAGCTATGATGTTTCGCTCAACTTAACCATTTCATGTCTACCACAAATGCAAAGAGTGAAGTCCCAGTTTTGCTTTCAGACATGAAAGTCCCTAATGCAAGGACTTGAAATCCCCTTGTATGACTCCTGGAATGATGGCTTTTTTGGAAATTTCTTTATCTAGGACTGGTGCAAGATACTAATTGTCAAAACTCCCAGGCAGGTCTGGTTTGTATGACACAAGTGACAAAGCTAGAGGAGCATTACACATTCAGCAGCCTTGAAAAGTTCAATGCCTTAGTTTCCATGTCCATTTACAGGGTTATCCAATATATTTTCAATATATTTTGTGGAAGACTCCAGTTATTTTTTAAATCATTGGTGATCCACAATTGTGCACATATTTTGGAAGTGTATAATATTTTGATATCTATTAGCAAGTCCTTAATTTTTTTCTATAGGCTCCCAAAGTTGACAACATCAGTTAAAAAAAGATAGTCTTTCCCTCATTTAGGACTATCTAAACAACAGCTGTCCTCCAAACAGGATGGCATATTATGTCAGGTATGTGCAAGTGTATGCGTTGTAAATTAGCATTCAAAGAAAAACACAAATATTTGCCTATGAAAATATCCTCTCTCCTTTTACCACGCAGAGCGTACCAAGAGTTTTTCTAGTTGCAATATAAATCAAGAGCTGTTCTCATATCATGGACGCCAACCAAGTTTCATGTAGCATTCAGCTCAGTAGAACAGCTCCCAATGGTTATGAAAGACCATTCTTGAACCTGTCAAACTCTTGCATTTCTGGCATAGGTGTTCTGAATCTACCGGGCTTTAGTCTCAAAGGTTAAATAGAATAGTTTCTGTGAAACCAGGACTGGCTTATTAAAATTAATACTAAAAAAACAGCTTAGTAACCTATGTTTTATGTTTTAGACTGGGTAGCACAAGGATATGCTTTTAAGCATTCTTTAAATTGCACTCTTGGGTTGTTTTGACTGTTGTGTAGCATATTTGTTCTTGGTTGAGGTGATTTCATCCACTGCTCCTCAATTCTCTCTGCTGGTTGGTATCAAGCTTATATTTTCTGGGTTAATATAAAGTTGCATAATTTTACTTGCTTAAAATATGATATCATACTCCATGAGTTAGTAAAAGTTACTTTTCCCCTTATCTTGTATGTCCTAAACCAGCAGGAAAATAAGATGAATTGTCACTAGAATAATAGTGATATTTGTCATGCTTTAAAAAATACATGAAAGAGTACTGACAAGCGAGACTTTATTCAGAAGTAGCAAATTTTATTCTGTCAGCCACAACAACATTTATGTCAGTCCTTTACTGCATTATGATTACAGTATTTAAATATTGCCAAATAGTATCTGTACGTCCTAGGATCATTTAATACAGACGCCTTGCATCTTGAACATTTTGCTTTTTGCTTACCATTGAGATAATGGAGTTCATGCAGATGCTTGTGCTGCCTGCATACATAGAGTTTATCTAGGAAATTTAAGAAATCTTATAAGCCACTGTTTTTCCAAACATTTTCTAAACTATGTCAATATATGACAGAGATAAAGACTGATGGCTTAAAATATTTGATTTGATTCTTGCTTTTGCATAGGCATTCTGAGCATCAATGTGCAGAAAAGTGAGCTGCAGAGTTAGCACTGTGCTTGAGAGTTGTATTCTAGAGTTGTAAAAAGTTTCCTCTCTTTGATAAGGCCATAAGTTTTCCTGGTAAAGTCAACAAGCTTATATTATAGGTAAAGCATTTAAAGTCAAAGTGGGTGTCAGGATGGTCACATGGCCTTAAAGAAGTAATTTAGGAAGTTCGACTCCAGTTTTCCATCTTCAGAAGAAAGGAAGAGAGGCAATTGACTTTATTTCTTCCATCCTTTTCTGTATTCTGGGGTAAATAATGTATTTGATTAATATCTGCAGCAAAAAAGCCCACCAGATTTTGTTCTTGGCTGTATCTCAACAAGGCTACAATCTTTTAATTACTACTCAAGGAAAAAAAAGTATAAAGCTAGTCATTTTTCAAAATAACAAGTTAAAGCTGCTGTTGCAAACACTAGTTAAAAATATGCTACAATTTACACTAATGTTTCTGTCTGAAAGGTCAGTCATTAGAAAGGAAACTCTTGAAAGGCATAGCAAACCATGCAATTCACAAGTAATTAACAGTAACAGTGATGTAGATAGGACTCCCTATAATAAATACAGCTATAATGTGAAAAAGAGTTTTGAAAGACAATAAAAAAGATTAAACCAAACAGGGATATAAATAAAGAGCGTGTAAAAAGAGATACCACAATTAACAGATTTTGATGCCATTATGTTTGTGTGTCTGAAAACATAAATTGTTTCATAAATGGAGGAAGTAGCATGATTTAAGCACTTCTGAAGCAGAAAACTCATTTAGCTATTTTATGAGGTAAAGACACTTACTGTAAATCATTTCCACACTTGTAGGAGGGCAATATAAATTGCCTTGATAAGATACGACTGATTTAAAATACACTTCTTGAATAGCACTAGCTGAATATAAAGCACCTTATAACTGGATGTGCTCTGAATTCTGAAACTGGGTGTTCACCAATACATGCAAGTGCTTTAAAACTTTTTATTGGTGAGTCCAAAAGAGAGAAAAAATGGAGCATGCTTCTAGAACTTCTTTCACATTACTGTTATCATTGGACAAAGCTGCAGAAAATAATTCAAATGAGCCTCAAAACATTCAAAAAAATTCTTCAGTATGGTGTCTTAATGTATTGTACCTCTTTACAGCATATATGTATCCAAAACAAACAGCAGTAAATTATAAATATACTTATCAGGACAGCTTGTTCTGAATCTGAATATAAAAGTATTGTGGTGGAAATTGAACAAACCACATAGTGCATTTTGTACCTCTTTGGTGGCAGCATTATTCACAAATGTGTCACATAAGCACAGGAGCAATGTCACCCCTGAAGGAGCAAACAAGGATGGGTCTTGTGGCACAAATGAGGGGTCCAAGGAACCAAAAGCTGCAAGATTTCAAATTCTCTGGTACATATGTGTATATATATTCACAGATAAAACACATGAATGGCTCCATTCTAGGAACAATTTCATTTTGAACTGGTTTTGGTTTTTTGATTTTGTTTTTGTGAGTTTGTTTTTTTTTTTCCATACATGAGGTCTGTATCTCTGATAAAATCTGTCAGAGTTAAATATTTGTTTCTCTTTTCAGATGATGTATAGCAATCTGAAGGGTAAGTGAGATCTGATAGAACAATAAAGATTGTTTATACCTCAGAGTAGAGTTACCTTTCAGTCACCCTCTTGATTGTCAACTGTGTTTGGTTTTGTACTCTGATACTTGAATCTTACTCTCAGTCATAGCTAGAAAATTCATGTACTTTAACTGACTTTGGTAGAATTACATTCATTTATCTCATCTGAAATACTGGCTTATTTTTTCTGATAAGAACAATAGGCTATTCTGTTAGAGTTCTAAACACTCCTTATCAGTTTTCACTATAGAAATCATTTCAGATATGGATCCATAAGCATTAGTAGAATATTGAAGTTTCAACAAGCCTTAGAAAAAAAAAAACAGGTTTATTAGATAAAATATCATATAAATGGCATGCCAGTTCATTGTGTAGTAATGAAGGTAATAGAATAAAACTGCTGAAGAAAACAGTAAGACTAGATTTAATGAAATGCCTAACAGCACAAAGAGAGGAATTAGATCATAGACACTTTTTAAAACAAACAAATAAATATCATGTAAAAGATTTTTGCAATACTTTTGTATGGACTTTGCTGGCTGAAATGACTGACCTTAAACAGTTATTATTTATAGTATGTCTGCCCATAAATAAACCAATATGGTTGTTCTCAGTCTACAGTAGAAATTATACAAAGGGGAAAATTCTGTTAAAAAAAATTAATGTGACCTTAATTGATAAAAAGAGAAGAGCCCAATAATTAAGAACTATGAGCAGATTTTCTCCCCCTTTCCAACCTATTTAAGCACTTGTCCATCCCTAACCACCCTCTTCACAGAGCAATGGATCTTTATAATTAGGTGAGATTTTTCAGGCCTGTTTGTTTCTGCAGGTTTCAAAAGTAGCCTGGGTGTACCACACACAGAATCAGCAGCTATTTCTCCATTGCAAAATTTATAGAGAATGAGAACACACTACCTGTGCCACATCCTCCTCCTGATCAAATATATTGTGATGCCACAAAACTTTTCCTGTATTCTCTTGTCAGTTCTGGTTTCAGGTACTGCTGGAAATGAGAAAGTACAGACCTGGATAAAAAATGAGGTAGTGACCAAGAATATTCAAAAAACTTGTTCAAAAAGTGTAGTTTGAACGAAGTTTGAGTTTCTGGAATGAGATTTTTATTCTGTTGTATGTGTAATTGATGAACCCTGAGAAATCAAGTGATGGGAGCACTACAAATACTACAAAACTGTCATATTATTATTATACTTTAATGAAAAAAAAAAACCAAAAACCAAAAGGGTGGGATGGATCTAGGTTTATTTTAGTGTAAACTTGCTGTGAAATATTTCTTCTATTTGTCACTCATGTAAGCTGATTAATGCATTCCAGATACACGTTTTATGGAAAAAAAATATATTATTGAAAACATGGGATATTCTTCCTACCTAGTAAATCAAAACTTACAGCACTTATATTGGAAGGAGTAACAAGCAGTAATTTTAAAAATTCATGGGTAAGTATTTTAGTCAAGGACCACCTATGAAAAAAAAGACAAACACCTATTATCAATGGAGTCCTGAACCACTTAACTTTGCTCTGATTATACTACAGATAGTCCCTGAATTTGAGGACATTTTATTTATTGTAATAGATAACCTCAAACTTAAAAGGAGTATTCCCTATCTTTAGAAAAGTGATATTCATATGTTACTTTTATATGTTACCATATAAAAAACCACTTGCATTATGTGCTTTAGGTTCAGAATTTAATTTCTTAATGTTATTTTTCAAAATCTTCCCTGGACCATGTGCTTTTAATCATTTTGCTTGATGTCCCATGAGAAAATCTACTACACGAGGCTTCTGCCCCACCCCCTGAAGCCACTTCCTTCTGCTGTACTGGCTTACTTTGAATTGTGAAACACCAATTTTGTTTGATGCAAAATATACATCAAAATATGCAAAATAAATTTATCTGCTCAACTGAACTCTTCACAAAAGTGTCCTGGAAAACTTAATGAAAATAGAGTCATTCATTAAGCTAAAATAAGAAAGAATAACTGGATATATCAGTTTATAGAAGTCTGCAGGTCATCTGGTTCATCTTGTATCTGATTTGTACTATTTATTTTGACTGCTTATGACAAGAACTATTTTCCTTTTATATAGGACCAAGCACTTCACAAAAACAAACACAAAGGCTGCTTTGGAGTTCATACTTTGGAAGAAGCAAGGGAATGCCACCAATAAATACACAACCAGTTGTTGGATTATATTCAGGTTATTAGTACTGGTTGAGACAGAAGATAAAACAGGAAAATACTTTGAATAGTATCCTCATCATGGCTTGCCAAAATTATTGGTTTTTTGTAACTTAAAAGATCCTTGCACTTCTGGATGTGGTAACAAGGAATTAAAAATCTCTTTCAATTTCTTCAGAGGCATGAATGTGAAACCATCCAACAAAGAAATAACTTACTTTACCAGGCTTGGTTGATTTTGGTTTGGTTTGTTAGTTTGGTGGGTTTTTTTCCAAATCTGATGAAATTTCAGCATCTTTAAGATTTTCTTTGACCTTTTGTAAAAGAAATTTACTTTAAAACATATTGAAAAAAAATCTATATAACAATAATTTCAGGTTGTTTTCCTTGAAAATAGATTTTTTAATGTGAGTCAAACTTATGAATCAAACAATCAGCAACAGATGGATTAACCTGAATATATATATTCTGGAGCATAAGGTATCTGAAATCTAAAATTACCCATCTGGAAATCAAATGGAGGATTAAACTAAATTAACAATCAGTCTTCACGCAGTTCCTGTATGGAACTGGCAGAATAAATCAATCAGCATAGCTGCATCTTATTTTGTGTAACCTGAGTTTAGTCCATAGGCTGACAAAAATTATTCTATTAGGTCTCTATTTAAAAAAAATTATGGTGAAATTAGGTGAAAGTAAGAAAAACAAATCCTTTCTCAGTGGTCTTGAAAACCAAAATACAGGATACAGACAACTAATACAAGGTTTTTTTTCAAATTACTGTATCATAAGTATACATTCAGCAGTATAAAAGACTCAAGATAAAATTTTTCCTATTTATTTGATGGCAGATAAGGTAATTGTATCTGTAGTCTATCCAATTTTTAAAATTATTATTTGGGACAAATATTTTGAAACTTTTGTATTTTCATAATATTTTCTCTAGTCTATGGCATGTCTTATTTTAGCATGTCCTTTTGATTGCATTTTTGATCATACAATGTGTACTGAGTGGAATTTCAATGAATCCTCTTTATTTGAGCCACTTCTACTTCAATTACCCTTTTCAATACCTGATGCCTAGTTATGAATCTTGATTTATTCAATAAATTCTCAAAGAGTTTATAAACAGAAACAGTATGACAGTTGATTTGTTTTAAGGATTTATATTGAATGACTTTTTAGTTGAACTATCTTTAAGTCTTTTTAGTATATGATAAGGGGTGAATCTTCACTGGTGCAAAGTATATTAAAATACTTTAAAAGCATTTTTAAAAGTTTATGAAAATACCTTATTACAAGTAAAGCAAATGAGAAGATAGAACTTATCTGGTGGGTTTCTAACCCCATATTTACCAATGTGCTGAGGGCAGTGCATGCTGGGACACCTCTGACCTGGGCAAAAAAGGGGAAGAAATTGTAGACCAGCTTGCAAGAGACATTCCTGATTCATCATTGATGAGGGAAGGCCAGTGAGATGGGCAAGAGCAGATCCTGGTTCATGAGGCCAAAGAGCAATATGAGGAAAAAAATGCAGAACCTGGTGAGAGAAAAAAATAGAGAACTAAATAACAACAGAGCAGATTACAAACTTCTTGGATAACAACCTTAAGTTTCAAATCTGTGACTGAATTTAATATTTTAATGCCTTTCTTGATGCAAAATTTGATGCTTCATATTTTATTGATACTGTTTTTTGTTTTCTGCTTTCACATGAGAAAATACTGAAGCAGGCTTTAAGATATGTAGTAAAGGGACCCTCACACAGTGTTTGTCACCATTTCAGAAGAAAAGGATGAAAGACCAGAAAAAGATAAAAAAAATCTGACTTTTATTTTCTAATGTGGGATGTTTCAATTTAATTCAGATTTAGTTTTCTATTCTTTTCATGTTTTATGTACATCCCAAAGGGCAACGCATGTTTTTTTTTTTTATTGTGTTTTTTAAGGAAACTCCTTTGAGGGAAGCTGCAATATTTTCTCATTCACATGAAAATTACTAAACACGTTATAAAATCCAGTTGACTGTTTAAGAAAAGCACAAAATGGATGAAACACATTGGGAAACCAAATCCCAAAAATTTAAAACAATACCTCTGTTTTGCAAATAAATAACCACATTTTACTCATAGAAAACACACATTAAAATCATTGGATCCCTCTCCTTATAATTTATGGAAAGGTTATCAAGAGAGACTGAGTGTTCATAACCCCTACTAATTAATTTGGACCATCCCTTCCTCCCTCTTCTCAACCAAAATATTGTAGTCTGTAATTAAGAACATTCTCACCTGGGCTAATTTTGGCTGGGATAGGGGTCATTTTCTTCATGGTAGCTAACTACCTCTTCAGACAGAATACTTCTTTCAGGAACAGCAGAGCTCCATGTTTCTATCAGGTCTGGAGAGGTTTTCCTGCCAGTGAGGTTGCAAAACAGGCAGGTTTGGAGACCAGGTTTGCATTTTATGGGATACACCAGTTTGAAGCTGGCACTCCTCCTGCACAAACAGAAAATATTCTTTGATCATCTTCTGCTTTTTCTACCATCCATTATTAATATAAAGCAGGATATCCTAATGGCTTCTGAGACAAGCAGGAAAGAAGGACTTTGAAAAACAGCCAGAACTGTCCTGTCAATATAGGCCAGAGACTGATTCCAAATCACTTGTAGACATCCAAACCCCGTGGGCAGCAGGGCAGGGAGGGGATTCTGCCCCTCTGCCCCGCTCTGCTCAGACCCCACCTGCAGGGCTGCATCAGCTCTGGGCTCCAGCACAGCAAGGACAGGGACCTGCTGGAGCCAGGCCAGAGGAGGCACCGAGGGGAGCAGAGGGATGGAGCAGCTCTGCTGGGAGGAAAGGCTGAGAGAACTGGGAGTGTTCAGCCTGGAAAAGAAAAGGCTTTGGGGTGACCTAATTGTGGCCTTCCAGTGCCCAAAGGGAGCCCACAGGAAAAATGGAGGACAATTTACAAGGGTCTGGAGTGACAGGACGATGGGGATTGGCTTCACACTGACAGAAAGCAGGTTTAGGTTATATATCAGGAAAAAATTCTTGACTGTGGGTAAATACCCGCTTTTATTATCTCAACCTTGCCTAGCCTCTGTTCTAGGTAGCCATTCCAAGGCATCAGTTTGGCACTGGAACAGCTTGCCCAGATCTGGGAACAGATAGGGCTCAAAATCCTGAACTGGGAGCAATTTGAGTCTGAAGTTAGGCTGAGTTAATCTTTCAGTGCAAGCAAGTTAATCCAACAAAATAATGAGTAACATAAAAAGTAGAGTGAGAAAAGAGAAAGTGTATGGAAGGTTCAAAGTGAAGATGCATCCAAGGAAATTGCAGATATATTTCTAATAATCTATTTACTGTCATCTTTTTTTTTTTCTTTTTTTCTTTTTCGTTTTTTTTTTTTTTTTTTTGGCAAGAACAAAACTTCTTTCTACCTGCAGTCTGCATATTTATACTGATATACACGGTTGTCAGGTGAATCAAAGGTTTCATTTTGCACTACTTACTCTTTCTGGAAAAACAAACTAATTTTGGAAGGAAACAACAGATGCTGATTTTTTTAAAAATAATATAAGCTATCATCTTTAAAAATATATTCAACAGTTAGTGTGTGAGATTTATTATTTGAAAATGAATCCTGAAAATTTTAACAAAAAATTTGATTTTACTCCTGCCAGAATAAACTTCTTTGATATATACTTTTTGCTATCCATGAGCTAGACTATAATGTTTTGATTAAAGGTGATATATATTAGTACAACACCATGTTGTTACAATTGAGGTATTATAAACAGGAAAATCTCCAGTGAAGAAATAGGGAAAAGACATTAAAAACATTATCATTAATTGCTAATGTAAGACTGTAAGTAGAGACATATTTTATAAGGCTAAAAAAGGAAAAAAAATATATTGAATTCTAGAATGTTCAATATCACATAAGAATTATTACAATTATTTGTTCTCAAGTTTCTCAGTCCCTTCATCTTTCCTAATGAAGACAAGTATGTGGGGAATATAAAAGGCAGTGGTGACAGGGTGAGCTCTAGGGATTGAATTGAGCTGCATTTGCAGAGCTAATCAGAGATGAAAGAGAAACAAAAAACTTTAAAGGTTTCTTTCCAACAGGTCTCCATATGCTGGATTGTGGCTACAGGTAGAAGATGAGGCCAGAGTGAAAGAAATAAAAGTTCTTACTGACCTTGTTCGGAAATGGAGAAAAACAATGACAAGCCAAGGAAGGTGGTTTTATCAAGTATAGAAATTAATTGCCACAGAATTGGCAATTCAGTAGTATCTATGTCATATCTAAGTGCTGTCTTTCTGAAGATCATCACAGTTATTTCTCCTCTTGGCCCAACCTCCTCAAGCACCCATCTGCAGTACCCAACTTTTTTTTGAGGTCGACCTGTTCCTTCTGGCCCATCCTATTCAGACAGGGCTGACTTCAGAAGTGGATGCTCACTTGGCTCAGAAATTAGCAAGATCCCCTAGGCAAACATCAAAGATTCATCCATCTACTCAGTTTTCAAAGGCTCATTACATCCCTTTAAAGCTCCCTCCAGGAAATTCTTTACAATCAGAATGTGTTCTACATTCTTTGCAGTCACCAATTATCAAGCACAGGCTTTTTCTTGCTAAGAAAAGTAGTATTAAAACCTCATCAATCAGCATATCTGGCCAGGATTTCAAAATGTATATAATGGCTTGGTTTGGGGTGGTACTTTAGTATTCTTAAAAATTCTCAGCAGAAAACAGCTTTAAAAATGAGAAAGAATTAATTACAAAGAATTGTCATTCAATTAGTATATATAATAGTAATTACTGAGAATCATCCAGGGAGCAATAATTCCTATTTTTTCAAGAATATGGTTAAAAATTGAAGCATAAATTTGAATAATTGCATTGGCACAGACACTATAGATGAAACCACAACAAAAACAGATTAAAGAATGACTTTTTTAATTGATTGGGAGGGTTTCTTTATGGAGGTTTTTTGCTCCTGTGATTTATAATCATTGAAGTTATGGAGAAAATCCTTTATTTTATATTGCAATTTCCAACATGATATTTTATTTCTCATGGTTTGGAAAACATTTTTTTTCCTCATTTTTATATTCATTCCTGTAAAAGAAGAACATATTTTTTTCCTGCTTCTGAATTTTACAAATAGAAGAAATTGGGGAATTTTATCCTCTCCTTTTGTTTTTGTTGCAATTCAATTAAAAACTTCCTGTGTTCTTCTGTTAGCCTCTTGTAAAAAGAGGCTAACAGAAGACAGTTACTCACTGTTTTTACCTTTTTTTATATTTTATAAATTAGACCTGTTTTTCTTTAGAAGCTAAGACATGCACTAGATGCATCAGAACCCTTCATGTTGTTAATGTTGTATAGTCTTTTTTCTTTTTTTTTTTTTATGGTGGCTATCAGATTTCAAAGATGTTCCTGAAGGGCAAGTGAACACCACATCCTATTTTGTTATTTTCCATCTTCTATGTTATTTTTTAGATTACCTCTCACTTTGGTCCAAATAACAGGAAATATGGAGTGGACACTTTTAAAAAATTAAAAAATTCAGTTTTTTGTGTCCTTGACATCATAGTTCATCATTCAGAAGCTATAAACATACACTTACAAATGGTGACCACAACAGGACTTTTAAGCTCACCACAGAAAACGTTTATAAAATACCAGAAGCTATTTGGAATTAATTTCAGACATTGATTATCTTCCAATAAATTAAAAAAAATAGTCTTAGGTCAATTCCTTTGTATGAAAGAAATGAATAAATAAAAATAAATTACTGCACTGAGCTAAAAGTGCAACCATTTTAAGGGAGCATATTTACTATCTACTAAAATGGAGAGCTATGTGTTTTTCAAATCAGCTGGAACAGCTTCGCTGTATTTCTTAAGGCTGCTGTAGATTTTGTGCTGGAAACCTTATATCTTGATAAATGGTTTGTTTATCTACTTGCATATTTGGCATCATACACAGTCATTGCCTAAATAGATGGTGATACTAAATCCTCTCTCCTGACTTCAATCAAACATTGCATTTCACCATAACAGACTGGATAATCTTTTGCTACCTTGCCATAATAAATATAGGAAATCTGATCAGATTTGATTATGCAGAAAAAAAAAAGAAAATAAAAAAAGAAAGAAACACACCTTTTCTGAGCATCTCAGTAGTTTTTGCTCCAACAGTTACAGAGCTTGGAAGCTCTGCCTGGTGAAATGACTTGCGCAGATATAAGAGGAAATATATAGTTGATGGTGACTAACCTCAGTTTATTACAAAAAAATCCATCCAATAAAAACATATCAGGAAAAATTGAGTGTTGTCGAGCTGTAATGAGTTTCCTCATATTTGAGGAGTTTACCATGATGCAGGTGATCTTTTTATAGTTCTTTCATTGGTGGAAATAGAGCTATTAGATAATTTTGTGCAATTCATATTTGAAAACCCAAAACTTGACTGCACCAGATGCCAAAACTGCTTAGCTACTGTACTGAGGGTGAACTTAGATTTCCTATGAATTTAGTTTCTGAAGAATAAAACTCCTCTATTTGTCTCTTACTGCAAGTGTTTAAAGTGTTGTCATAGTATCATGACTGATCTATTCCCTTTTTATAAATCAACCAAAAGAAAAGTCTTATGTTCAGACTGAATAAAGAAAACCCCACAATAATCTTGTTTGTGCACTTCAGTCCCCAAGAATACATTTGAAAAACATAAGTGAAAAAGAAAAGGCAGAAAGAAAAATAATAAGAAAGAAGAGTGATCAATGTGTGAAAGTCTCTCAGAATTATGTTTATAGACTGTGAACCTAGGAACTGTTATGTGCTCTGGGCTAATACAATAATTCATTATTAGAGCACCAAAACAATACTATCACTAAAGAACAAACCAATATATTAACAAGTGTTCAGGAAGAGCAACATTTAGGAAGATAGGAATGGATTTCAGAAGAGACCAGTAACTCAAAAGGTAAATTCCTTCAAGCCACCAGTTGTTGATATGAAATCTTATATAAATACTTGGAATATACTCAGTATAAATAAATGTTTCCTAATTTACTAGAGAAAGACAGCTATTCAAACAAAAGGCACGTGGATATAAGAAAGAATTTATTTTATTTAGTGGCAAAAAGTAAACCAAAAAATCCCCGTCGAGTCCTGCTGTTGCTCAAGCACATTCAGAAGTTTAAATGTAAGCTTTTGTGACTGGAACATATAATTTAAGTGATATTTAATATAAAATACTTCTGGTAAAGTAAAATAGAGTTTTTTTTCATCTTATAAATGATAATTTTTTTCTAGACTTAACTTTCATTTTTAATCTAGAGATTTTTTGTATATATTACCTCATGCAACTTTTATATTGCTATTAATCTCTAAATCTTCTTGTATTTAGACTAAATTGCTTCATTTTGTAAAAAGTTTTATTCATCTCTTTGGACAACTAATATTGCTAAAAGACTGGGGCTTGGGATTTCATTGTTTGTTGTGGGTTTTTTGGTGATTTGGTTATTTTTATTTTTCCTGTAGGACAAACTTATTGATATGTCCCAGAAGGAACTGGGCCCATTTGGGAAGAGCATGAAATACCTTATGTGTCTCCACTGTAATGTCTTTATTTTTATTAGAGCTTAATCTGTCACTCCTTTTGTTTGTTATTTCTACCAAAATGAAGAAATATAACTGTAGATCCCATTTTTCCCTACAATGACCTTCCATTTGCCTAAACAACTTTCAGTTTGAATTCTGTCTTCTGATGGATTTATGTCTTATTCTGTCCTGCCATTATCTGAAAATATAAATATTAATTGAAAATGGCTACATTAAATTGCAATCATAGTCAGGCTAGAACACAGAATAAAATCACACAGTATTTCACTGCAGACAATGGAGAATAAACTACACTCCAAAACCACAATGCTTGTCAGACAAACAGCTGTTGTCTACTCCATATAAAAACAAAAATCCCATTTCCTTATTTCCATTTTATTTCATATGAAATTGTTTTCTAAAATCAGTCCAAACTCATAAATAGTTATACTTTTAATAATGGATCTTTCATGAATAAATAAATATTTCAAAGATAAATAACTATGTTTACAATGACAACTCAGACTACTGAATGAAACATTAGTTGTCACTTGTTCATCCACCATCAACATCAAAATTCACTATTTGTTCCTTGCCTCTTTTGCTAGTGTAAAAAATTATTTTTAGTCATCTTGATGCTTTAATGACAAATTCCTATGAAAACTGCTGTTTATAATCAAGCGTGTGTCATTTATGCATGAAACATTGGCTATTTAAATATGGAAGTTTAGAGAGTTCATTGTTATCATAATAGAGACCAAACATAAAATTCAAGCTTTGCACTTACAGTGTTTTAAGTTTTCACCCAATTAAAATTATCAAAATAGCCTTCTATCTCTTTTCTCAGAAAAGATTGCTTCAGATCAGAATCCAAATAAATATTTTATTGTACTGAAGTAAATTTCAGCAAACTACCACCACTACACATTAGGAAATTAATACAGAATTATTTGTCCCAAGAAGAAAACTTCTGTAAAAACACATTAAAGTATTGTGTAAATAAGTATGAGTAAATACAAATTATAAGGACAAAGCACTGTAGATATCTGAATAATGATTGTAGCCTTAAACAATCAGACTGTCTTTTAGGTAGGGTAAATTTTCAATATTAGTCAGAAACACATTAAGAGCTCTGATTACAGAGCAACCAAAATCACAGCACTCTTGTTCTAGGTACAAAGGAAGAAATATAAAGAAATGTTAGGGGGAAATAGATCAGTTTAGTTGACAATTCTCTGAAAACCTCTTTCCTAATGAGAGACAAAGGAATGAGAGATGGAAAAAAAATGTTTCTCTTGCTGATCTTTAACTCCCAAGAACACTTCCAAATTATTTACATGTTCATAAGAACTTTCTCTTCTGAGTTCATTTTCTTATGACATCAGAGTCAATCTCTTAGAAATTTCAGGGAGAGCTTCTTCAGCTTCAGAATAAAGTAGTATTTCAATCTGAAGATACATTTATTTTGAAAGTCTTTCTAAAATCTATTGGTTATGATTATTCTTTCTCTTCAGTGACTGAGTAATTTTACTGAGAAATCTCAGTACAGACTTCAGATACTGAGTAAAATAGTTTAAAAGTCTCTGTATGTCACCAAGCAAAGGTTTGTTGTGGACACATGAGGTGCCACTTCATTGGCTCTTATTTTGTATATGCTGCATAAATCAGCCAGCATTTAATCACACAAGAAGGGAGATTAAAATAAAATGCTAAAATGTAATCTATTCCAGTGCCAATACACTCTCTTGACACATTTCATCTTCTTCAGTTTTCATGATTTTGACTAGAGGAGGATCTGTTAAATACCATCTGAGTGCTTTGCTTGGAATTTTTTTATAATATTTGTGCCTGAGTATAGAAGTCAAGAACAAATGCCAAATCTCTCTCCAATTATTTTAATTTTTGGAACAAGTGAGGAGGGCTTGATTCCCTCTTACAATTAAAAAGTTGACAGTATATGAAATGAAGACTTTGTTTCTGCAGAATGTGGTGCAGAAAATAAATGTATTTTAAATAATTATTGTGAAATCCAATAAAAAACTGCATTATGAACTAGAAATGCATTTTCCTTCAGTTTATGTTTCTTCTTTCCCTATTTGCACAACTTATTGCCAGTATTCCATCCTTGAGGTCCTTTTCAACCTGGTAGTCCATAATTAAAATTCCATTATTATTTTTATATTCTTTAATTGCTTTATTCCATTTTAGAGAGTAGATTGATAGAACAGTAATTTCTTATGCTAGTTTAAGTTCAATTTATGTTGAACCACCTCTAGTAGGATGCAATATTTATACTTTTACTATTACTATAGCTCTCTCACAAATTAACAGTTTTGAAAAACATAATTTAGAATATTTTTAGTTTACTTATACTTTCTTACATGGACAACAGTGTCTTATCAAAAACACCCCCAGCTGACAGAAAAACACTATTTGTTTTGCTAAAGGAACTGAGAGTAATTTGTGAGTATGTGCCTTGGTAAATATCACGAAAAACCATAATTACATCTGGTCTTGAATACTTTCATAACAGCAATACAAGTCCTGTCACATTAACTAAGTCCTAAATTTTGATGACTCCCTAAAGTGAAGATTAAAAATGTCATATTCTTAATATATTATGAAGCATTGCACAGATTTGCATTGCTACAGGGCTTTCAAATAACCTGAGAAAAATTAATCAGAAAATTGGCTCATTCCTGCTATCAACAAAGGATTATAAATCACAGAATACTTTGTCAAATTCTTTAATGCACTTATTGCACATATTTATTTAGAAGAGGCTCCCTTGATTCCTAACATATGGAGCTGCAATACTGAAGCTTCACTGTTTAATACCAACTGAAGAATACCGTGCTAACCTAATATCCCTCATCTGCAGATATTCTCAATGTATTTTTAAGATCGTGGATGATTTAACTATAGAAGTCAGACATGAGTAGAGAATAATTATTTAGATACACACTTTTATGAAATATTTGGTTAAGAGCTGCATGCTAATTCCCACTGTGCTGAGCTCCAAAGGTTTACAAAGTAAAACATCTGCACCTTAATTAAATGATCTCGACAGAAAGCATCTCTTGGAACATCAGAGAAAAACATGCTATAGACAGTCATAGTTTAAACAAAAAAAAAAAATGAACCTTAAATGGTACCAATAGTAGATGAAAATTTTTGATGGCCAAATATTTAAATAACTTAATCTAATTTGGAAAAAAATACTGGGTTCAATTCAGGTATTTTCAGTTATCTCTAACATCTTAGATGAATTTAAGCTTCCAAAACACTAAAAAAAGTGTGAACAACATTTTTTCAAAACACATATATTTTGAAAAAAACTCATGAGATCAGATAGCAATCAGTTTAAGGACTTCTAAAATGTTCTCTATACCTGTTGTATGCCCAAATAACTATGCAACAACTTCTTATTAAATAATTTACTAACTAAAACTCTTTCCACTGCTATCAAATTAGTGATTGAATAGTTTAAATAATGATGGGCCAGCCTGGTTAGCTATGATTTGACTTTCCAGTCTCTTTGATTTAGAGCACAATGGAAACACCACAAGAATCCTTTGTCTTACATGGATTTGGTATCTCCTTCCTCAGGATGAGTGTGGGGGCAATATTTTAAGAAGAGCTGCATGACAAACATTGAGCTGATTGATTTTGGTTTAAATGGCAATACTATGCCTGAGTGACCACTTCTCACATCATTGGTTTTAATTCACTCAGAAACTTTCAAACTTATGATTTTCTCATTTTTTTAGCAATATGTCAAAACTAAAACCAGAGCCAGAAAGGAGTGAGACAGCAGAGACTGTCGTGATTTTGAAGTCTGAGCTAAATATGAATAGTCAAAATTGCCTATTTCAGATGTTTTAAAGAACAGTATGTATTTGCTTGAGGAGCTCAAAGAGAAAATTATTCTTTTAAAGCTCCCAGGCCATATGTGATCACACAGATATTTTGATAATCATGTCCAGATTACGCTCATTTCTGTCAGAACTTGTAGATATTCTTAATATTGCGCACACTGCAGTTTACAATAAGTTCAGCATTCATAAGGTATGAAGGATGCATGCTAGTCATATACATATGTCTGAAAATACCAGTAAAGAAGCACATTTAAAATTTGTTTCTGCTTGCTTCAGAGCAAGCAACAACATTTTGATGCAGTATGTTATTCCTATACCTGCTTGTCTCTTGGTTGTCTCTAAAATGAACTGCAGTGAACTATAAAATGAAAAATATTGGATTTTACTGGCTGTCCTTTCTATTTGTTCCTCTTGCTTTATAGCCTTAGAATGTTCCTGTGCCTTAAATGAAAATGGATCACTTTTTGAACATTTTGCTGACTTTCTTGCAGGCTTAACATGTGCAAAAGATAGCCAAGACATCTCAGATCTGGGATATGCTTGTTCTATTTTACTTCCAGTATTATGAAAGTCCCTGTGTTTCCTTTAAATTTCCCAGCACTAAATTTATAAGTACATGAAATTCTTTTATTGGAAGAAAACTAACCAGCGAAAACCAACCAACCAATCAATCAACCAAATGAAGAAAGACTAATTTCTTTGAAAGAAAGGTGCATTTCAGCCTCACATTCCATTTTTATTGCACCCATGAAATTAAAAGACTATTTTTTCAGACACAAAAGTGGAATTTAATGGAGAAAATCTATCATCTTATACTCATTCTGGGAACGTGTTTTTCAAATTGTAAATGGACCTATGATCCCACAGACAGTATCATCATCACCATCAATCACTACTATTCTTATACACTGGTCTAAGATTTCTATTTTTGCTTTCAGTGTTTAATGCATTTATAATCTTCCAATTGAAGATACAATAAAATAAAATATTTTTAATATTAAAAAGAAAAAAGCCCCCAACTTTGTTATCAGAAAAAATTCATATTTCAAATCTGCCGGGGAAATATTACATCAAGCTAGCAATTGCATTTAGAAATTTAGCAAGAAAGCTCATGAAACATGTGATACAGGAAACAATGAAGCTATTTCCACTCTAAATCAGTCTTTTATTCTGATACAATCTATGAGCCTGTGGAAGACCTTAATAACTTCTCAGTCTTCTACATGAAGCTCGTTGATGTTGCTTTACTAAAACGTGTCTGGTTTGAGCACAGCTCTGCTCACTGTATTTGGTGTAACCATCAGTTTCTATATCCAACATCTAGCTGGGAGTCAAAAGTTACATTTTTCCCTTCAAAATTTTTGTGAGATTTTTTTTTTTCTTTAGCTCTTTTGTAATTTATGATTCACAATTATTTTGTAACCACATCCTTCCTCTGTGGATTCACCTCAGGGGTTCTAAGCTAACTTTCCATCTATACAATTATGAATCCATTTAATCCATTCAAAGCTTTCCTATTTAGTTGAATGTTTCTTGTTTTTTGTTCTCACACCCAAATCCCTTTCAGTGTTACCCCTCCCGTGCATCTGCCCATCTCTCAACACATTTTCTTCCAACACTGGGTTGGTTCCAACCCACCTAGATTTTTTTGTACTATTTCTTATTTATTCTTATTTAGACATCTCAGTAGTTTCTTGCCTATTTTTACACAACTGTCTAGGCTCTTCATTGAATCCAAATTTCAGTTTTCTTTTTTTCCTCACTTGTCAACAGATAGAAAATGGAGGAGATGGAACATCTGGCATGTTTCTCTGTGAGACAACATAGTATTTGAAGGTGTTTTAATATTTGTTCTTTTAATATCAAATCCAGCACTGAGGAAATTGATGGGTATGGCAGCTTCATAAATGTTTCTGCCCACAGTATTCCGGGGCTTCAACTCAGTGATCCCAGAAGTTCACTGGTTGTTTACATAATTTTGTAAAAGAAATAATTATTGTTGTATTGTCTGTGGTATTTTTTGAGTAGCAAGAAAATTTAAGCCCAGAAACAACTACAAAATCTTTTTCCTTTTTTTTCCCCTTGCACATTATACACTTTTCAGTGTATATTTGAACATTGAAGGGCTATGTAATACATATGTATTTTTAATTTTCTTGCAATATATTCTATCAGAATTTATTTAATACAGGCAATATAGTATATATCATGTTGATATTTTAATCCACAATATCCCCTATTTATTATAGAGAAGCTTTTGCATTACAAATACAAGTGGATAAATAGAATTAAAAGACAAAAATGGAGTCTAATTTTTTACATGGAGTATGTCAGAAAGAATGCTATTTATTCACAGAACTGGTCAAGGTAGAACAGATTAGTAAATAGAAATTAACTTACTGTTTAAAATTTAAGGTGTGCTTTGTCACTTGTAAGCCAGTAAGCAAACAACAATAATAAAATCACTTTGATTTCAATCATTCAGCCCAGAATACTGTGATTTTTACATCAGCTTGATAATTCACAGCTAGCATAATTTATATTTGCTTACACTGATGAAATTTATACTAAAATTAGACATGATATATCAATGACTTAAATTCCTCATACCTAGTTTGAAAAGTTATAACTGTTATTTATTTGCACAGCAATGCCTTTCTCCTCATGTTGAAGTCTATAAATATTCTCCAGCAGCATTCTGTACTACTTCTTTATCCATCATTTTTTTTCCCCTGCCATAGAGATTTGATGAAAAATCAAGCTTTTTAAATGGGTGACAAGACTTTAATTCTAAAAGCTAGACTGGTAAATTCAGCTACTACTGTCAAAGGAAAGGTACAGTACAAACACAAGAGCACTAATGGCTGGTTTAATGTTTAACAATGTCTTCAACAGTAACAAAACACATACTAGGAGAGCTTTTATTGAATTTAAAAATAAATTCTAAGAATGCATATCTTTTTTCTGCTCTTCCTCAGAAAATAAAAGGAAAGTATACCTTTATTCTCCCTGGAATTAAATAAAAATGGAAAAAAGAAAACTGTGGCTTATTGAGTATGATTTTCAACAAATGGACACTATTTTGCTGGCTCTATCCATTTCACAACAGCTTAAAGCAACGTGCACTAAGAAAGAAACTTCTTCACCAGCATGAAATGAATGAAAAAGAGAGAAGCAGTCTCTGGAGCCAGAGTGAAAGCCTGTCAAAGAATAGCTTACTAAAGTGGGGATGAAATCTCAGTTTAGTTGGCCAAAAGATTCAAGAAACCACTCATAGGCCTACTGAGCTTTCAAACAGAACTGAAGAAGGATCAATAGGAAAGTTTTTAACAGAAAACAAGTATCCAAAACAAAGAGAAAACTTGAAAGGCCAGCAAATAGCCAAAGCATGAGAATGGAAGTTGAAAGTGGTAGAAAAACAACCAAAGCCAACTTAATGTCTGACAAACATTGAACATCTGCAACCCTCAGCGGGCCAAATCTGCAAGATTGTTTACAGATTGCAAGTCTCATGCCTGAGTGCAAATTTTAGCAAGGTCTAACTTCTTTAGAAAGCAAAAATCTCTCAAATTCTCCAGTCACAATTATTGCACAACACGTCAGCGTCGTTTTTATATTCTTTGCTATCTCATCCAGATGAAATAAAATAAGAAGCAAATCAATGCCTCCCCACCAAAAACCCAACTCTCCATACTATCCCTGTGAACCCTCTGCAGAAACATAATTGCTATTAGAGGGAAAAAAGCATAGGATCTTACAGCCTTGGTTCTGCCATTAAACATCTAACAATAGCAACTCAAAATATCCATCTCTATGCTTTTATCTTACACGAAGTTACAACAGCTCTCAACTCTGTTTTTGTAGCAGCAGAACAAACTACTTTTTCTTCATCTTATTTTTCCTTCCAGTTACATCAAGTATGAACTCTCTAAGCCAGTCCACAGGACAAAGTTATACTTACTACTGTGCTACAAAGTCCACCTCAAACAAATTTCTGAGCTCAACCATATGGCAGATGAAATTTTATTCAGTGAGAGAAATTAAAGAAGCGACACAAAAAGTAAAGCCAAGTACCCAAATCTCTATTGCTAAACACAGACAGTGTATCTGTCTATATTACTTGAAATAGTACCTCAAAAATAATTATTAATTTTATTAAAAAGGAAGGGTTGTAAATATTTTTGTACTGATCACTTCTGCAGCTGCTGGAATCAAGGTCCTTTCCATCATATCAACTTTATGTATAGAGGGTTTACTTCGTGATTTATTAAATATCAATTGACTTTAAAATCCTGAGAAATTTTTTGAATCCAAGAAAGACAGAATGAAGCATATGCAGAGAAAGAAAGTAGTTTCCACCAAAATTAAATGTCTATTTGTTCCATGGAGAAGTATTCAGCACCATTCTTCACTAAATCACACATTAAGTAGCTAAGACACCACTGTGAACAAATCTGAGCTATAAAATCTTGAGTGTTTATTTTAGTTTTATTAATATTTGTTATTTTATTACAGTGCTTTGCACAAGATAATATTAAGCAATCCTTTTTGACACAATTGCCCTGACTCTCTCACTAGCCCCAATAGCCCCAGCCTGATCTCCTGGGACCTTTGAGAGGCTGATCTGAGGTCAGCAGAACTCAGGCTCACATCAGTAGTATTAGTGTATAAACCTTTCTTCAGGCACTCACAAAGTAGAGTGATTTAACAGGGACAAGGTAAATACTCATGTTCTTAGGCACATTTTTATCAATAAAATATTGTTGATTAGGGAATTCCATATTAAATGCTGATTTGCCTATCTGAGGAGCATCAATTTTGAGCTTTCTTCATATTTATATATTGAAAAGGCCAGATGTGCACTTATTGGACCTTTAGGGACAATAACTATATGTTAAAAAGAATAAATACTTCTTTCTAATATACAGTGGAGATGAAAGTCATTATTTCATTGGTATTTTCTTAAGACACAGATGTGTCTGCGTAGCTAAATGTCAACCTAGGTGAGTACTAGATCAAGCTTAGCTAAAAATTTTGTGTTTTTAAAAGAAAACCATAAAATATTAATCTGAGATGCAAGGCTGACTGATTTACAGATAGTGGGAAAAATTGATTTAGCTAGTTACTACAGAAGTCTTTATGCCTGGCCTACAAACTGACCTTTGAGATGCAAGTGGTTTGATACAGAGCACAGGAAGGAAGGGAAGTGTACATGAAAGGTAAAAATCAACATATAAAGTTGGAGACCTGTTACTTATCTGAACTGATTGCAGTAGAGGAGACAGAAGATAAGGAATGTATAGATCTGTGCCTGATCTCAGCAGGAATTAATTCAGTGTCAGAATTTCTCTTGTACCCTTGCTCAGGAGCTGTGATAGAAAAGAGGTCCTCCTGTTACAGATGGTCATACTAAAATACATTCAGTTTAGACAGTGCTGATAAAATATGCTGTTGCATTGCAATGTCAGACTAAAAGCCACAATTTCATTCTTTGATTATTTCATGGTGTGAAGCATGAAGTAACTTAAAAGAATTATTTGTACTACAGAAGAAAGAACATTACTTCGTTTCTCATCTATAGCTCTCGTCCTCTGTAGAATTGTGTTGGGTGTAAAAGTGTACAGGAAAATAACTTAATGGCATTCGCACAGAAATATAGAAAATTAATCCAATTTTCCTCATATGTCTAATATGCACATGTGATTTATCAACAGTAATTAATTTGATCAGGGAGGAGCAGTGGCTTTCATATGGTCCCAGCGGGATTTATCCAGAACATTCTCATAAAATTTCCTCATAATGTTTCTCTGAGTGTTACATTTCTCTTGTGCTGTGTACAGTGCACAAGCACTTCAGTATAAGGGGATGAGTAGAATAAAAGAGGACAGGAGTAGAGCAGGACAGAAATACATAAGAAAACAATTCTTTTGCACTCAAACTCAAGGGTCATTGCCTTTTAGTCCAAAGCTTGAAGAGATGGGCATAGGGTAACAAGGGCTGGCTGCACACAGAACAATATGTGCAGTCCTACATATTCTGCAAGCACACATATGCAGACAGATTATACAGCTATTTCCTGTGTGCTATTGTGTGTATTTTCATTAACCTTCTATAGTGCTTGAATTTGACAAAATTTGAGTGATAATTTGTCATGATTTAAGCCAATGCTGTGAATTAACTGAGGCTGAGTATTTCATATTGCAAAGTTTGACAACTGCTACTTTCCTAACTGGTACAACAAATTGACCCCACTATAACCAGTGTGCTTCCCAGAAAATAACTGAGGTCATAGCCCAGGTTCCATTGAAAAAATTATGTTTCACCATTATTTGGAGCTATGTGGCAACATCAAATGATGCTGCCACATCAAATACTAAAAGGATTTGATGCTTCCACATCAAATACTAAAATAACAAATCAGTGTTAGTCCAATTAATTTCCCAGTGAATTGTTATATCCCAATTAGCCTCCTGCTCAGTTCCTGTGCAAGCATTCATTTTCTCTCCATACTCTTCTACTGACTGCAGATGGGAAGAGAAGGGTGTTTTCCTTTTCTCTATTTATAATTATCTTTCTTCCTCCCAGCCCCTCACACTACTCACCACGTGTGTGACCTTGACTCATGCAGACAATTCCCATCACTGGAATTTTGTTTGCTGTGCTACAGAAGGAATAGAGGAGTAAACAAACCTGAATGACTGCCTTGCCTCTAGTCATTTGTTCTGAAATGAAAAATACATCCAAACAAGAGAAAACTGCGCTGCAGCATAAGGACAAAACAAACTTCTGGGTGTCCTGTGCATGCAACTTGTTGTGATGTCTCTGAGACTACTTAGAACCTTGACTGCAGAGGGGAAAAAACATTTATCTTGTACAGCATAAAACCTGAATGTTTTTACTTAAAAAGCAGCTCAATTTTAATTTGCAATTTAGAATGATCTTTATGAAAGATCAAAACTTTAAAAAACTCTTTATGATAAAAAACTCCTCCATTGATTTTCTTAATTTCCTTTTCAGATCAGTACAGGTACAGGGTTGCAGAAAATACATTGAAATGCCTGAAAATAACCCTGAAAATACAGGCTGCCTATACACGTGAGACACCTTCCCAGTATGTCTTGACAGTCATAAATCATGACTTGCATATATCCACTTTCTGATTTCAGGGGCTAAATTACACTGCACTGTACTTAGAAATCAAAACACTAGCCTTCTTTTTTTTTTTAAGTCAGTATTTAACAATTTATAATTTTAACAATGTAGATGGATAAAAATAGCAGCAGGATACCAATAGTGAAGAAAAATTTAAAGGATTAAACATAACAAGGCACAAATATGCTACCACAAGAAAGACAAAGGACAAAAATGAGGAAAAAAATCAGATGTGTATTGTTGTTCTCACACTCTGTTCGAAATGGAAAACAGCATCAAATTTTTCATGATCATTTCCTTGGTAGTCCGTTTGCTTTTCTGAACTTACAGACTACATCCAGTAAAGTTCTTCACAACAAATCACTCTTCCTTAGCTTTGAAAATATAAAATTCCATCTCTCAAATATAATCTTTAAATAATTGTAAATCCATATGCTTAATATCTTCTAACAACCTCTTTTTTTATTGTGAGTTTTTAAAGCAATTTACTTATCAAATACTTGCATGCTTTATACTTATATTTATATAAACTTGCATACTTTATGTATATATACATGCACAGATACTGGTAGATATGCACATTTATGTTTAAGTATACTTATATGCCTAAATTTTAAACAATTTACTTATGAAACTGCAGGAAATTGTTTAGCAAATATAATAATTTTAACTTCATAGGTTTCAGACATTCTTTAAATTAATATGTCATAAGTGTTTTCACTTTAATATACCATGGCAAATTCTTTTCAAAAACACACTCAATGTTCCTCAGGGAGAGTTCAGAGTTGTTTGAAGGCATGGACCAAAACCTTTAAGTAGTTTTTTGTCCCCTCACCTGACACTTCACATGTGATATAATGGGACAAAACATTCTCTGTTCATTTCCAGTAGGCTGTGCCTAGCAAAATGGTTTCAGTGGCTCTCTCCCACAAGAATAATCAGATTTTTAGTTCCATCTGGAAGGCAAGGACCACTAAGCCTGGAATTCAGGCCCCTATTCAGCTCCTTTGCAGTGTTTTCTTCCTATCAACACCATAAAATATAGATTATAAGAAATCTGCACTTCTTTCCATTTCTTTGCTTCCCCTGCACATTTTGTTAGAAGAAGGGAATACATATTTGTGCCTAAATCTTTTGATTTAAAAAATGAGGATAAGTGATAGCCCATAAAACAAGGACCTAATGCTCATGTAAATTCCATTAAAAATATTTACTGATAAATATGCTATTGTACCAAATATATTGTATCTATTATATGTATTGTATTAATGGTGTATCAAATGGAGAGCACAGAGAAGCAATTAAAAGGACAACTATTTTAGAATCAGCCCTTTTAACCTGAAATTAATAAATACTCTGTGACAAGTAGAGTTGACAGAATAATTCTGTCAAGAGAGTCAAGAGAGTGCGCCTACTCACATCTCCTACTGTTAAATGATTTAAAATATTTTTTCCAGGCTTTTTTTTAGGATTTAGAATATGTTTATTTACTATCTCCCATTCAAAAGCTAAATGATACACATTCCTTGATCTACAAAGATCATATTTTTTAATCTTTCTAAACTAAGCAATTATTTTTCAGCTTGGTGAGGACTAATATATGAAAAAAATATACACTCTATATTGGATCTAATTCAGAAAAATAATTATTCATAAAGATGCCATAAAGTATACACTAAGTTAAGCATATATTCAGGACTTTTATCTATTAGGAGAGATTAGCAATCTATTTTACTCTATATTTCCAAAAAAATGTATATACAGGACATTTTCTTTAACCCAGGTTATATATCAGCACAAGATCCATAAATGTCTTCTGAGAATTTTGAAGAAATCATGAAATTGTTTTGATTTGTTATGCCAATGTCATGCTGATAAAAGGAGTTTTTTTAATGCAGAACCTTTGTCACAATGTTTAAAAATTGCCAGTAAGTCAATTTTTTCCCCATTATATACTGTAGCATAAACTGTTAATTGATACCAATTAATGATTTTTTATTATTGTCTTTAATTACATTCCAGATGAGGACATTTCTATCCTGTAAATCAAGACAAAACAATCATAATTAAAACTGGCGATACAATTAAGAGGAAAGTACAGCTTCAGGAGACAAAGAAAATTCTGGAATAAATTGACAGCCATACAAGTTTGATTTATCCACAAAAAATAATATCCGTCCTATGTTCAAAACTCCGTGATTGACTCAATTCATGATTTTTTATTCAGCCACACAATAAATTAGTTGATTATCACCTGAGTAACAAAAATAATAAAAACGGCACTAAAATTTTGTCAGAAGACTAAGAAATACTAAAGATTGTAAAGATATTTTTAAAGATATATTTTCATTGAATTATAATTTTGACAAATGAGAAGGATCTTGAAGCATGAATTGTTAATTAAGAAAGTTGATGTAAAGAAGTTATGGACATAATATTATACTTAAGTAAAAAAAATCAATCTAAGCATAATATTCTCAGTAAAAATATAATACACATAGGTTTAAAAAGCAAAAATTAGAAGATTTTTTTTGTCTTTCATGTTCCTAAATCAAAGAATTGCCTGTGTTGGAAGGGACCTTAGAGGTCATCTAGTTTCAAGCCCTCTGCTATGGACAGGGACTAATTTCAATAAAATGATGGATTTAATGAAATTTTAGGTATAAGAAGAGTTAAAACAGAATAGAACAAGTGAACTTGGAGAAGTCAACACAGCAGATATTGATTTAACACTGAACAAACATGACAAACTGAGGTGAAAGAAGATTTCTTTATATGTGAGTTTCAAAGCAACATGGCATGTTTGCATTCAGGTTTGTTTCCTTTAACACAATATAACTAGAAGATATTTTTTCAGAGAAACACCTTGGAAGGGAAAGCTTTATGGGATCACTCATGACAGAGCTTAAGGCTCTCTTCATAGAAATATGTCTGAGATTGTCATTGATAACTGTTTCCTAAAGAGAAAACTGCTGCTACTTGGAGGCTTTTCATATGGTTTGTGTTAATTCATCTCTTCTGTGTGACAAAAGCAACAACACAGCTGATATATGAAACTTGTGTTTGTGCAGGCCTTTCCCCTTCACCCCGATTATGTGTTTTTCTCTATTGCAAATGAAAATTGTGGTGCCATTCACAAGTTTTTAAGAGCTTTTGTCAGCCAGAAAGATTAATGGGCAGCAGAATAATAATTAGATTTCATTTCTATTTTCTTTTTTAGATAGGCAAATGTGAGTTTATTACCATAAGGTCGTAATTTTGACATATCAGAAAATAGTTGAGGTTAAAAGTGAACTTTGAAGGTCACCCCCTGCTCAAGCAGGGCCACCTACAGCCAGTTGCCCTGGACCACATCCAGATGGCTTTTGAATATGTCCAAGGAGGGAAATTACAATCTCTCTGGGTAACCTGTGTCTGTGTTCAGTCATGCTCACAGTCAGAAAGGCTCTCCTTGTGTCCAGACTGAGGTTCCTGTGTTTAAGTTTGTGTTCTTTTTCTTTTGTCCTGTCACTGAACACTGCTGAAAAGAGCCTGGATGAGTCTTTTTTGCACTCTCCCTTCAGGTGTTTATATCCATTTATATCCCTCCCTAAGTGCCTTCCTTCTATAGGATCAGCAGTCCCAGCTCTCTCAGCTGTTCCATATGTGAGCAGCTCCAGCTGTTCCTTAACCATCGTAGTGCCCTTCACTGGGCTCTCTCCAGTATGTCCAGGTCTCCAGTGTCATGAGGAACCCAGAAATGGACACAGTACTTCAAACATGGCCAAATAAAGGGGAATGATCCTTTATCTGCCTGGGACAATGCTCCTCCTTTAACAGCCCAGGCAGGATTCTTTGCAAAGGTCACTGCTGTCCTTTGCAAATTGGACTCCATTAACTTAAGTTCAATGTGAGTCTGTATTTCATAAACATTTCTATATCTTTAAAGAATTCTGTTCTACTGACTTAAACGAGACAAAAGCTTCCAAGTTGTTCTTTGTGTACTATTTATTCAGGTGATACACAGAAAGAACTTGATTCAAGCAAACGTTTTCACACAGCATGCTAGGTGAACAAACAAATATGTATCAGGGCTCAATATTTGGTAAGAATTATTTTTCCTCATTTTAGTTTAGATTGCTTCATGTTTTAGGACGTCAGGCTCTCCCTGCAGTATTATTCTTCTTAGGATGCAGCACAGCAGTGATGCTGCCCATTAGTTTTTCCAATCATTTTGCTGCTTTCATTGGTGAAAAAAAAGAGCAGTGGTCTTCAGAGCATCAGATGGTGTTCACCTGATGAAGAAGCATAGGAAACAACCAGGATTATGATAAAATTACCATTTTTTTGCAGTGAAATAACAGAACCAAGTGAAGACCAAAGACATGCTGGGATGTGTTGGAGAGTTACATGGAAAAAAAAAAAAAAAAAGAAAGAATTAAAGTGTAGAAAGTATGAAAAGGATGTAGTAAATCTGTACAGCTTTCTTTGCCACTCTAGAGAGAGATGAAAAACCTGGTATGACAAAACAGCCACACCATACATATAATTGAATGTCAGGTCCCAGAAGCAGTCATACTGTGTCATTCCATGCAGACTAATTAGCACTGTTTCTCTACAAGTTTAATTAGCATACTTGAGCTGAGGAGTTCATGTGTTGCTGGGGTACCTCAATGCCTGCACTGCTATTATGTTCCCAAACCCACAGTTAATCCCTTCAGAGCCACCTCAGGCATCACTTCAGAGCCCTGCAATTACTTCAAAACCCTTTTTAGCTGGTTGCATACCAGAGGAAAAAAGCATCACTGAACAGGTCTGTGGTTGCACAAGTCACATTAGAGGAGCAAGGGCCAAGCTGAGCAAAGATGAACAGATGGAAAGAGCAGATGATGTCTCTTGAGAACTGTGACAGAATTTTCTCCACAACAAATGATCATATTATGGTTTTTCGTCTTGTAATGGAATTTAACAGCCTTTGATGTGTCTAACAGGTTTGTCTTCTAACCCTTCTACTTTGCTTAGAACTATTTTTATTTCTTCCCCTGGGTTAAAGCAAGGGGAATGGTGTGGGAGGATTTATTATTTTTCAGATATGTTTTAAAATTATAATTTGATAATTAAGAACCATGAATAAGAACTAAATGCATTTATATTTAATTACAATATATTGTATAGTCATTCCCAGTGAGAAAAATTCTACTTCAAAACAAGAAAGTGGAATAATATGCAAAATTTAAAAAATATTTTGCCCACAAAGAGGAAACCTACAGGAATGCTATTAACATCTCAGTGTGACATCCATTATACTAATATGTGTATCATTCAGAAAGCCTAAGTAAAGAAAAAAATTAATTTCCATAGATTGAACAGGCTAAGTACACACGGAGCATATCATTAATTTGAAGATGTGAGGGTATATTGTTTAGGCAATTTTTTCTCACTAATGTTCAAGATTATTCTTAATTAAGCTTATTGGATGAGGAATTCATATTTAGATATTTTGTGTTATATATTTAAAGGCACTAACATTCAGAAGCTGTTCTAAATGCATTCTATTAGGCAAATAATTTGACAGTACAACAAAATCTTCAGCTCATGTAAAGAAAAAACAATTTTTAAAAGTCAAAATATAGTGAAATATGCTTGAAGCATATTTAATACAATATATTTCTCTTTTCAACATTTTTTTCTACAAATAAAAAGTATTATCACATATACAGAAGAAATTTGTTTTGGTTCTGTTGATGAAAGCAGGAAAATAAATCCTATCTAAACCCTCTGAATATATCTGTTCAATTTAATAACACATATAGCTATTAAATAAATACCCCATTGAAAAATCTATCAATCCCAAGCAAGTACAGAGATGATCAGCTGTTGACTCAGCAAAAGTATGAGGTATGGGAACTTTCAAATAAAAATGTCATCCTATTCTCCTGCAATTTCCAGAGACACAAGTTTTAAGTAGACAAATCCAGAGAAATTAGTAATAATTATTTGAAAACAGTAAACTCAAAATGATCCAAACAACTTAATTGTGTAGACACAGTCCAAATGAGTGCTGAACAATCAAACCTACACTGAGTAATAAGTGAAGAGTAACACTCATATAATCCGAATACTATGTCTAAGACAGGATCACAAAATGACCCATAGATAGAAGATTTATCTAGAATTCCTCCTAAATCAATAAATATTATTCAGGTTCAAACAGTGAATTCACAACTACACCTTTCCTAATTATGGGCAGGTGTCTGTTCTGGGTTTGGCTGGGTCAGAGCTGCTTTTTCTTAGTAACTGGTGCAGGGCTGTGTTTTGGATTCAGTGTCAGAATAATGTTTATAAGACATGGATACTTTGGCTGTTGCTATGTTGTGCTCACCCTAAATCAAGGATTTCTCAGTGTCCCATGATCTGCTAGTGAGGAAGTGCACAAAAAGCTGGGAGAGAGCATAGCCAGGACAGCAGAGCCAAACTGGCCAAAGGGGTGTTCCACACCACAGAATATGGTGCACAATGTATAAACTCAGAAGAATTGCCTGGAATGGGGCTGTTTACAGTTTTATCCTTTCTTTCTAATTCTCCTCCCTGCCAGAGGAGTGGTGGCAGGCAGAGGCTGAGGGGTTGTGTGGTCCTTAATTTCTGTCTTGGGTTAAGCCACAAAGATGTCTTGATATACTTCACTAAAATCTAAGTGCCAAGTTTACAGTAATACCCAAAGGCAAGCACTGGATGGATCTCCAGGGGCTGCTTACCCTGCATACAACCTGCTGCTTGGCTGCTGTGACTTACAGAGTTGGAAGATCAGTATGAAAAACTTGCTAATGCTAAGCAGCAAGAGAAGTACCTAGGAAGTCAAGAGGGAAAAGGAATTACTGTCATCCAAGTAATTCATAGTCCCAATTCTCTTTGCCTCTGACTTAGCCCCATATGTTATTGGTGTCCTTAAAGAACATCTGTTCTTTGTCTTTTCTAGAGCATTGATTAAACACAGACTGAAATCAACACACAGTAAACATCATTCCTAATCATAAGACATTTCCAGAAGTCGAATATGGTCATGGTTTCATCAGGCTTTGTTGAGAGACCATTCTCTTTTTGAGGTCCATGCAGTGATAAAGCAGTTATTTCTGTGTAGTTTTGATTTTATTCATCAAAATCTTTTGTGATAGTCTCTTTAGTTGCACTTCTTTTCTGCTCTGTGTCTACACTAACAATTACAGTATTGTTATTGTCTTAATTACTGGGACTGAAGGCTTGGGGTTTTTGAGTGTGAGGCACTTTTTCCTATTAAAAATGTTACATTAAAGAGGACAGTGCACAAAACTTTCACAAAAACCAGAAAACCAAGCCACATGCAACCTAGAAAACAAACACTTTGACAATTGTTTGTCTGTTTTTTTCCTTAATACTGCCGGAGAGATACCAGATAGGCTCTCTCATATCAGTTATATAATTTCCTATTTTTTTTTTGTCAGACACCATAAGTGCAAACTAGTTACTTTCCACACTGGATTAGGTTGCCAAACACAAACCAAAGCAGTAATAATGCCCAGGATGTCAAGGTGTTGGGGTGTACTCACATTAATATGCATCTTTTCTGCAAAGTACTTCTAAAATATTACATTTTTGTGTCTTCAGCATATTGTCTCCTGCTTCACTGAAAATGATCTGTGAAAGTTAATTGAATTTCCCAATAACTTAGACTAGTTCAGGTATATCCAAAAAATGTCCAGAGAAGCTGTGGAATCTTCATCCCTGCAGATGCATGACATTTGACTCTACATGATCCTGAAAAACTGGTTGTAGTGTCGAAACTGGCCCTGCTCTGAGAGGGGAATTGTGTCAGACTACCTTCCTAAGAATTCCTTAATCTCAAATGTTCCTGTGATTCTAAAATGTTTCCACCACATCTGTTATTCTTGCTGTATCCTTGTGAGTAAAATTTTTAGTTTGCAAAGAAGATTGGATGGTGTGAGAGATGAGATTGGATTAAAAGTCAGGGATGATTTGTTTCACTTACTTGGATTCCACCCATGGAGATTTGTGCTCCTCCATCCTCATTTTCCTCTCTCTTTGTTCAGAGTCTATAGAGATTAGTTAAATCAAATCAGGAAGTCATCACTATTCCTGAAACTCACTTTATAGCTCATTCTATTCTCTACATCAAAGCTTGTCTCATTTGTTCTGCAAACCATAACTGAGAAGAACAAAGAAATTTTTCTAACTTTGTGCTTAAGTAATTTAAAAACTTAGTCTTCCAAATGATTGCTTTAAGCAAATTTATTAAAAAAAAAACCTTTAATTTTTATATAGAAATTAAAGCAAAAACATTATATTAAGAACTTCATAACTCTTTACCAGCAACCTATAAGTACCATGATTTACAATTTTGACATCCCTACCAATAACCTCTGAAGCAGAAAATGTTATTTTTAGACTTTTAACATTATATAAAATAGCAGCCAAATTGCATAATTTGCTGAATAGCAAGCAAATTGTACTCTGAGAACTTTTTCCTCTCTTCCACAAAAAATTGAACTCAAGGAAGTTTAAAATAATTTCCTAAGGTAATGCTTACTGTTTTATTTAGGCAAGAAAGTGTCCTGTAAATCAGTCTGAAATTACAAAATACAATTATAAGAGAATTTTATATGCAAATAAATTTACTGTGGTCATTGTTTCTATCCTGTCTCTGCTCAACAAAACCTGCCATTGTGACACAGCCAGGAAATCACATTAGCTCTGGGAATTCATATTTAAATATGTTCTTCACATCTACTTAGGGAAAAATGCTCAGATTTCAAATATTTTTGATGGAATACTTCATAAGCAAAGCACACACTCCCTGAGGCATTATGCCACTATTTCCATTTAATTAAATTGATTAAATTAAAATGAATGGTGGTCTAACCTCAAAGGGAAAATATATTTCATTTATGAGAAATGTGGCCATTTATTCTGCTCCATTGCATGTACAACACATAATGTCTTCAGTATGAGATTCCAGCTTTTCTAACAAGTTATTTGTTATATAAGGTGATCTTTAAGGTGATCTTGAATATTTGAAAAACTTCTTTATGTCTCAGTGTATTACCTTAAAAATACCAGAGTCTCTTTCTCCTACCCTCTGGTAACATCTACAGATTGCATCTGGGCTAGTGAGAGTGTTAAGGTACCTTTCAAAAATGCTACAATTTTGTACAGTTGCTGTGCATGCATTTAACCAAGGAAAAAACTCTTGTCAGGGTTCTTCTGCTACCCTCAGGACCAACAAGAACCTCCGAGGAAGTATTACAGCATCCCTCAAGGGATATAATGTAAGCAAACTGAATATGATACATCTAGGTCACACACTATGATGAAAGAAACATGTTTAAAGACCACTGATCTAGACCCCATAATCATTTAGTCTGTGTCTGAAAGGCTTAGTTTGCCTATATTTCATGCAATAATCACTTTGGGGTTTTTTGGTTTTTGGTTTTTGGTTTTTTGTTTTATTTTTTTTTCCTGTTGTTCATCTTCTTGTTTGGATTTTTTTCCTTTGGTTTTGTTTCACATGCTTTTCTATTTTTAATTTTTTTTTTTTATTTTTACTGATTGTGTGACTTTTACCCAAAGGAAAATAAACAATATTAATACCAAATTAAGGGCTGATGAGGCAGAAGGGGAAAACAGAATCACAGAATCACTAAAACTGAAGGGATCTCTTGTGATCACCAGGGCAAACCCCATGCTCAGGCAGGTCAGGCTACATTCCCTGTGTCTAATATGTCTAAAAATCCACGTGTTCATTGGGGTCAGTGGTGAGAGACAGGGATGACACACAAAGCCCAGAGCTCCATGTGACAAACAATGTGTTTTGTTGTTGAGAGCTTTCTTACATAGGGAGTTCAAAACTCCCAGGTCTAAACAGATTATTGTGATCCCCACAGAGCCCAGCTCCTGACCGCTGAGATCTCTGCAGCCCAGGATGGAACTGGATAGGTGAAGGTCCCTGTCTGTCAACCCAGGGTCAGATTTATGATTTTTTTTCTTATTTATCAGTATGAACCAGCTTGTGCAGCAACATATGTCCACTCATGTTTTGAAGATCCACACAGGCAGAGATTCCACAGATTTTTTTGAGCTACCTGTTCCAGTGTTTGGTCAGCATTGCAAGTATAAAGGCACTTCCTTGAATATACATGAAACTTCATGTGTTTCTGTCTGTAGACACTGCAATTGGTTTTGTCATCAGATATTGCTGAGAAGAGGAGAAATACGACAATGTATGACTAAATACAAGGAATAAACATTTTCTAGCCCAAGGTGAGACATTCATGGAAAATGGTTTTCTTCCAGAAAAAAATATGGGAGAGGGAGGGGCTGAAATAAATAAAGAATACTTTTTATTTCGATAGAAAATTTTTACACACCTTACATTTCATAGCGACAGTGTAATCTGCTTTCAAAATCTCCTATTGTCCATAAGAGTGACTATTCTGATTTAAAATTCACTCAACATGCTGCTTGCATCCTGACAACTGATGCATATACAATGCTAGATAAAAATCTGGCAATGTAGCGGGCATGTAATCACATAACAACTTCTGCAGGCAGGCTGAGATAGGAGATAGCTGGGAACCAAACCCATCAGAGCAGCAGGAACAGGGGCTTGGGCTGGGAAGCTGCAGGCAGCAACGTGGGGCAAGGTGGAGAAGAGAGGACTGGCAGCCAAATCAGGCAGCTACAGAGTACAGAAAATACATTTATTTGGTCAGAGATCCTGAGAGGATCCGCTCAGGACACAATCACAGCCAGCATTATCTCAGCCTCCCTGGAATAGCAATAAATCTCTAAGCTACCCAAAGAATGCAATATTACTAGGTAATTGCTATTTTCTCTAGTGGATGGCTGCTGAACAGTGTTGTATAAATGTATAGCATATTTTCTGAATTTAAGGGTGTTTTACATTATTTTGTATTCCATCTATTTTCCTTCTCCTCCTCCTCCTTCTAAGAAACTTTTGTTTACTTAAACTCAAAAACATGTTCAGATTTATTTTGATTTTAAGTTTTTAGACCCAAAGGTGCCTGAGGCTATATTGAAGTTAGTTTTATGAAACTTCAGTAATATTTGGAAGGAAAGGTTTCTTCAGGGAACTACCAATATTCTCCCTATAACAGAGGAAAAAATGGAGAAATGCTGCAGTAATTTGTGAAAGAATAGAAAATTGCTAAGGAATTTGCCAAGTACAAGTTGACTTTTCTCCTAGGATAACAACCAAATATGAATTTATTGAGACACTTAGTTTTATATGCAATGATAGCACAGGCTAACATGCAGACATAAAGGAGTTAAGTTTAATCATTTAGTAGGAAAATGCTGTTTACTATGGAAGGGAAAGGTTTGAGAGGAAAATTATTTGTTGGGCATAATCAGTATATTAATAATTAATTAATTAATTAACTAAATTCATTGTGAGTTGTAGACTAGGTATTTCCAACCCTGTAGTGGTGATTTCACAGACCACTTGGAAGGTCTTTTGAGACGAGTGTCTGAAAAAGATGTTAGATACTTTTTCCTCCAACAGAAAACACAACACTTTACAATGTCTTTATGCTTGTTTGCATGTTTATTGCCTAATTCATATCCATGACATTTCAGAATGAGGCGACTATTACTTATCCTTCTTTTAAAATTATAATTACAGTAATTAAAATCTGTAACAAGTTTTTGCACTTTGCTTTTACAGGGTGAAAGATAATAAGGTTTGATTCCCTCAAAAAAAAAACAAACAAACAAACAAAAAAAAACCAAACCCCAAATCTCTAAAACTCTGCACTGCCCTTACATTTTTTAAAGTTACAGTGAGTCCAGAAAAATCCTTCATTTGTATTTTTTAACAATAATGTCACTTTGCCTTGTGTGTTTCTTGTTGTTTACTGTGTCTGAACTACATTTTAAATAGAATTCTCTGTCTCAATGCTGGAATTGGTTCATAATATGTGTTCTTCCATTTATAAAATTTTTAAAACACAAATGCAGACCTATTATTTTGTTGGTTTCCTCCTGATAACTTCTACCTGTGCTTGAGTTATCAGTAGTTTATGGGTAGACACAGAAAAGCTATAAAAAAATGACTGCCCTATGTATACACATACAGAGAGAATATATGTCCACATATAAAACACTGAAGAAAAAACCATTCAGTGTTTAATACTCTCATGCTCTGGCAATGGAGTCATAGACACCTAATACTTCAAACCTTACAATACATTAAACCAGGAATATGCAGTCCCACCTTTACTCTACAAACAGCAGAATAAAGATGTGTGAAAGGCAAATATCTTCTGAAGTTCAAGCTCAGACTCTATGTGGTGATACAGGGAAGGATTGCAGCTCATGTCATCAGTTCCTTTTTCATTAGAAAAGCCTTTAAAAAAATAGAAGAGAATATTTGTAGCTCTTTTCTCTCAATATATATATTTCTGAGACAAGAACCGACATGCTGGCACTCTTGTGTTTTAGCTTTGTGCCAGAAGTGCCAGTGGAATCAACATCTCCTATTAAGAGACAAAAACTCTGAAGAGTTGAGTCTGTCAAAATTGATGGAAAAAGAACCTTTTGCTGTGTGTTCAAGTAACAGATGCAGCATAAAAAAGTACTGCTCAAGAACAGCCCCAATAATTCTTACACTGAAATTAAGTTTTATAGTGAACAAGTAAACTTCTGAAAAGTAGTATTTTTAGATTGGGCAGAAAAAAAATCATTAAGATCTATAAATATTAGATATCTTATTGGTATGACAAGAAGTTTTTTGTGCTGAATAATAAGAGGACTATGGAGGAGAAAAAGGTTAATGAATATACTGAACTGCAGTTGCCATGGGAACCAGCAATGACTTTTACCTATGATTAGAAACTGAGATAAATCAGGTTCATGTTTGTATCTGTATGCTGGTGGGAGGAAGGTTATTTAACTTGAAGAAATAAATTCATGAGAGATGGACAGGAAAATGCACTCTTTCATATTCCGTTTACATCCTGAATTGTCCACCCTCAAAACTGTGCCAGCAATTTAGCTGTTTCAGAGGAATAGCTGTGGGTTGGGAAAATCAGCAGCTGTTCTTCTCCAAGGTCAGATGACTCAGCAGAGTAAAATCTCCTAACAAATAAACTAGGTTTAAAGAATGAACTCTATTTAAAAACTGAATCTACAGGTTGCTTACTGAGTTTCCTGTGTGTCTGCCTCAAATGCCTTCAAGTCTGTAGCTATTATATGTTTTCATATACTCTGAATTTGCCCTAGATCTTGGAATATATGTTTTATTGGTAATCTAAATCTCAATGAAAAGTTAGAAACATACCTTTATCAGTACACTCCTTTGGCACAGAGTCTCAAAAGCACCATAAAAGTTCTGGTAGCTCTTTATCTGATTATCTCTACTATGCAAAGGAAAAAGGTACTTTGAAAGTAATCTCATTTCTAGCAGAGAACTTCTTCAACTTTTTCATCAAATATAAGATATTCAAATTCAATATCACAGTGCCTTTGTATGTATTAAAAACAATCAATAAATCCTCCTTCTTCTATCAGTACGCCAATGGCAGATGATTCGATATTGAGTCAATTTTATCATCCAGGTTTAGCTTTTTATCTTATTATTATTTCAAAGATAGTTTCATTACTTGCAATGTCATTCTAATCCCCATACTTGTAGGTCATGGAGAATTTCCAGTAGAATTTTAATTTATTATGCCATTTTCTTTTCTTCAAATTCTGGCACAGGAAAATTGTAGTAATTAACTTAAATCGAGTAGTACATTCATAGTATGAAAAGGACTGTAATAATAATGAAATCAGAATTTGAAATGAAAAGCAAAGCACAAAGACCTATAGAGCAGATCCTGGTCTAAATGTTGCTTTTAGTACACTATTATTTAGATATGAGAAGAAAAATGCAGTTGTGAGGGAGACTGCATGTGAGGAAACAGAAAGGATATTGAATGCCAGAATCATCTGAAAATTCTTTCTTTTTTTTTTCTTCCACTGAAACATTCCATTTTCCTCTCTACCCAGATAATATACCTTTATGAGATCACACAGGAGGACCTCAGCTACAGACAATCACAACTACCTTTTATTGCTGTTGTTTGCATCTTAGATTTTTTTTCCAGTGTGACAGAGTTCAGTGTGGAAAGTATTAGGTCGTGCCTGACCAGTTTGAGATATGTAATGTGTAATGTAGGATAAAATGTAGAAATAGTGAATTGCACCATGGGCTGTACACACAGTGCTTCAAAGGTTGCTTTCACAAAGGAAATGGAAAAACTGACAAGATTTTCTTTTCTGGTGGTGTTATATGAAGCAAGTGTAAGAAATAAGTTATGTGCAGAGAATTGCACTGTTATTCCTTAGCCTATGTCTCTCTTATGCAAATCAACCAATGCTGCAAGCATACGGACCTGCTTGGTTCATTTGCTTAATTTTTTAAGGATGTAGGCCATTGTTTACATCACACAGTTTGGGAAAACTGGAAATTTCTTCTAAATTTAACATGCTATAAATCATTCATTACAATCTCCTCCTGCAAGATTAGTCAATTCAGATAAAGAACTTAGAGAATATTAATTATTTTACTTCAGGATTTGTAAATAAACTGGCTTCTAAAGCAATTTTTCTTGCATTCAAAACTTTTTTTTAAAGGGTAACTTAATAAAAATATGAAATTCACATTTGTTCTAGGGGAATCAAACTGAATTTTTAGTATTTTGCTTTATTAATGGTCTTTAAACACTCAAATGACCATGTCATTGACATAATCTCACATACTATTTTTGTGCATAAAAAATGTAACCTAGAGCAGGAACCAGAAAGGAGGAATGTCAAAACTATCCTTTCTGTTTATCTTATTTATGTCATGACATTAACTAAATAAATCTCTGTTATTCATATTCCACATAACAGATTCTAACAATGAGACACATGCAGACTTCTGTAATCCATTCTGTACTGTTTTTACATTGTAAAAAATATCTTGACTAATGCTTTATTATAAACTATTAAAAATAAAAATACAGAGTGTCTGAAACAACAGCACTGTTTTAGGAACGTAAAACCAAACAGAAGATTGTCTCACTCATCAATCCTAAAATAATTTGATATAAATAACCTGTATTTTCATCTCTAAAATTCAACCAAGTACTAAAATCAAATAAAACTTAGTATATGAATACATCACTAGAGGTCTGCTTGCTCATTTTGTGATGATTTTTGAATAAAGAGCTAATATTTTCAAACTTTAGGTGGCCTGGTTATGGCAATATCCTGGAGCAGCATCTAGAAATGTTTGTATGCATATTAATGTAGAATCACCATACTGCAGCCTAATAAAACAACTTACCAACATATGCATAAACCGGCCTATAAAGTTCTGACTGATGTATTAATCTTCTTCATTAAATCTAAAAAATCTGGTTTAAGAAACCTGAAGGTTCATAGCCTAGTCTCATTCAACAATTAGAATCAGAGCCAGAGGCCATGAGAATCTTTAGAAAAAAGTTTCTCTAATGCCCATCAGATGAAGGAGGTAGAAAAGAGCTTTTTAGTGACTGTTATAACTTCAAATTTTTAAAATAAAATCTGAGTCACTCATGTAGCTTTCACACAAAAGGGTGGCATAACAAGGAGAGCTAAGTACCTGCATGTAATAGAAATCAATTTTTTCAATGCCTATTGTAAGAGATTTTAAAATCCTTTTTAAATACCATGAATGGATTTTTTACTATAATTTTGTGCTATATTTTAGTCCTGTGATTTGCTAGCACTACACAAACTGCTTTCCCCACCTTTTATTTTACTTAGATTTTGAGCTTAAAAATACTTAAAGAGGAATATTTAAAGCCTAAAAAGAAAAATTATTATCACAAAGTGAGTTTTCATAGCAGAATAATAAAAACATTAAAAAAAAAGAAGGAAAAATAGGTTTGTTCTCTTCTATATAATTAAAGAGAACATGATTCATGTGTCTACTTCTACTTACACATATTTCACTGATC
Organism: Taeniopygia guttata; assembly: GCF_048771995.1. Classification (NCBI taxonomy): domain Eukaryota; kingdom Metazoa; phylum Chordata; class Aves; order Passeriformes; family Estrildidae; genus Taeniopygia; species Taeniopygia guttata. The sequence continues at coordinate 7,334,270 of NC_133024.1, read as the reverse complement.
ATTGCCATAAGCTTTAATGACAACCTTACCTTGCATTGTGGCTTTTTCCTCCAGACAACAACACCCCAAGGATGGGGGGAATTAAATGATGATGTGTTATGTTTTTAGCTTACTTAATAACTTTACACCTTTTTTCCCACTCCTTCCTACAGACAAAGGGAACACTGAAGACTGAAATGAAAGCTGAGCTGACAAGGTTTGTTTCTTTCTAGGTAATATATAATCTAATACGCTGATAAAATATTATAATGGTGGGATTGATTATGGCTGTAAGAAATGTTTTCACATCTGTATTTTTTTTTTAAAGACAGTTGTGTTCATTTACATGCTTAGGTTTTGTCTGGGATAGAGTTAATTATTTTAATAATATCTGCTGTGGGGCTGTGTTTTGGGTTTGTGCTGGAAACAGTGTTGGTAACACAGAGGTGTTGTTGCTATCAGGATTTGTGATGAATCCTCTGGTGTCATAACTCAAAATGTCCCTCAGAAATTTTTGAAAGTTCCAGGCCCTGGTCAGAAGCATTTGAGACCCTGGCAGGCAGCTGGAAACAGCTGTGATTTTGGGTTTGAGCCATGGAATGGTTTACCAACTTTGAAGGTGGAACAAGAAGTCACAAAAGTTTAGATATTATAGTAGAAGTAGTTACAAAGTAGAGGGAAGAATTTTTTAGTATTGTACAAGGGGGTTTTAACACCTGTACAGGGGGGTTTTACTTTGTACATGGGGGTCAGAGGTTTAAGATGGAGGAATGTAGGCTGGTCCTGTTCCTCCTCTTTCTTCTTCCTTGTCTCCACGTTCTTGGTGATGTTGGCACTTATGGATTGGTTTAGAGTAGAAAAGCACCATTTAATATAGGTAATAGGCATTGGGGAAAAACTGTACCCATGTAACACGTAATGTACCATATAAAAGAGAGCAGCAGCCCTGGGCGGGGAGAGAAGAAGCAGTCGGGAGTCAGAGAGGATGTCAGGGTGTGTGTGTGCATCTGCCTGAGCTGTGAGCAAACCACAGCAGCTCAAGAAGAAAATCTTTTAGATAACTTGCAATAAACTGCCTTGAGACCGAACAACAAGAGGCTGCTGAGTTTTCTTTGGAAGCACAGGTTGGAGGAGAGACTTTCCCACCACACAGAACCCCTGAACCAGGCTGGGGTTCCAACACTCTGGCAGTCCATGGTCACCTCTCAAAAGCCCTTTCAATGCTCTGCATGGTCCTCACAGCACCGCCTTTCCCACCCACCAATACTCAGGTAGATTTTCTCAAGTGGTTTCCAGCTCAGACTGCTGATGTGAACAGAGGATCAAAACCTCCAGAATTTATAACTCATGAGCTGTTAGGAATATGTGCAATATTCAAAAGCAACCGAGGAGATAATGATATTTGGCCTTAACTTGCCAAACAGAAAAAGCAGGCACACTTTCATGCTTGAGTTCTTCTTACATTTTCATTTTGCTTCATATTTTCAAACAGCCAAGGACAGTAGGAAAAGCAGTAAAAGCATAGTTAATATTTATAGTTCTCTTAAAGATCTCTTCCTTTTATGACAACATACAGGGTAGAACAAAAGCTTTTAAAATGCTAAAATAAGTGGATGCACTGAAGGTTTTAGCAATTCTGCCACTCCCCTGGATCTTTCCTCCTGTCAAAAGATTAGAGAGGGAGAAGAGGAAAAGCATACATATATTGGTTGGCCAGTCTTTCCAACCTTTATCAAGATCTTCACTCTACAAGCAAATTTCAGATTTATGAAGTTGTGCTCCTTCAGAAACTACAGGAACTGATATTTTATATTTGCCTACTTTCAGGGAACTGTACAGAAAATTTATACTTTGAGTGCATGAACATTCAGGATACATAAAAATGATTAAGCATCCTTTTTGCCTTGTATTTGTGTTTTAATTGAGAATCAAAGCCAAGCTGGGAAAACATATCATTGTTTATACAACCACTCAGCTTGACAGGGCAGATGGAAAATTGGGTTAAAAATAGAAAGTGCTGGAAAGCAGTTCTTGCTGGGTGAATTTCAAATAGAGAAGTAAGTTAGAGGTGTATGCACCAAGCATAGCACATAGAAAACCACTGGCTAACAAATACACAGCCTGAGCAGGAAAATTTAATGGCAACCTTTAAACAAGTAGAAGGGATAAAAAAGGAATGAGTCTGCAATGCTTGATTTCTTGCTGATTAAGTCTTCAAGATATATTAATAAGATCTAGTTTACATGGATCATCTCTTAATACCTCATTTTTTTTCCTAAGCACCTAAGCAGCACAGTAAAAAAAAAAAAAAGAAAAGAAAAAGAAACAACCCCCCAACAAATAACCAACTAAAAAAAAGAACAAAAAGGAAAGGATACATACTAAATACTTGGAATACTAAAAATATCCTCTTCTGGAGCTTTTGCTTCACACATATGCCTAGTGAAGTTCTCATTCTTTTGTCCAATTAATGAGGTTTCCTAGAGATTTATATATAGAAAAACTGACCTTAGTCACTCAACATGTTTCTCTGCAACAGAAGATATCCTTTCCTGTCTAGTTTTTTTCAAGAAATTCACTATGAAATAATATGAATTGATATAATCAAAGCCTGCAGATAAGAAACATGTGGCTTAATTTAGCCTGAAGCAAACTGTGAAGGGAAGCTCTTCACAGACAGCAGGTATTTTTCAAGGAACATCTGCCCCACACCTCAACTCACCACATGCCACAAATTACTTCCCAACACCCTTTAACACAGATAAAATTCATAACCAAAGCCACATCTCCAGCATTTTCAAGGAAGATAAAGGTCATCCTAATGCCTTAGATTTCTGAAGAACCAGGAAACATCACTATCTAATTGCAAAGTTTCTGTCATTTTGACTGTAAAACAAAGTGACAGTCTGTCAAAAGAGAAATAGATTACAGAGGATAGAAACTCTTTGTATTTTATAGATATCACATGTAGAGGGCCATACAGAGGAATGCACACTTGCACACACCCTTAACAACTCTCACATCCCATGGAGTTGCTTACTTTCCAGGTTTGACTTCAAATAAGCACTCCTAATACTAAAACTACACCGACTGAGTTATCAAGCTGTCTGAAGGGATTTTTTCCCCCTCATTTCAGTGCGTAGTTGAATGGATATTAAATCAGATTGGTAAAAGGTAACCTAAAGAAGATAATAAAGAAACTCCTGAAAGAGATGTTAGCTCATTAAAGGAAGTCTGATTGTAGGCAGCATGAGAGTCTCACAGCAGCTGTTTTGTAGCAGGTGATAAGTGATATGAGGTCTGAAAAAGAAGGATCCAATTGTTGACAAATACAATAGAAAGTTGTGGGATTTATTCTCCTAATCTACTGACAAGGTATTGAATACCTAAGATAACAGTTCTTCATTATCACCATTTTTTTGGTATTTTTTATAGCACGTGCATAACAATGCAAAATTTCTTTTTATGTTTCACTTAAAAATTCCCTTTTACCTCAGTGAGCTTTGTTTTACTTCCTGTCTATCAGATAATCACTCAAAAAGGCCACCGCTGGTTGTCATGTCACAAGTTCCCACCTAGCTGAAGATACAGGAATGCTCAAAACAGAACAGAACAAAATGTGAAAGTAGAAGGAGTTTCTTTCTCCTAAATGTACTAAATATTTGTATTCAGAAATTTAAAGAAAAAATAGGTGAAGAGGGCTTTAAACTAAAATTTCTGGGGAAAGGAAAACTCAATCCATCCCAATTCAACCAATTTGATGTCAGGGACAGCAAGGGATGCCAGGCCCTCCCTAGAAAGGGATCACAGGTCAGGAGACGGACATTACAAAGGAACTGCAGCTGCTCCAGCCAGCAAGTCAGCTCCATCAGGGCCCAAATTAAAAATAAATAAATGTAGGATAGGGAATAGACAGGAGGAGTAGGAAGAGATCCTTCCCTGGGAGGGTGGTGGGGCCAGGTTACCCAAAGAAGCTGCAGATGCCTCATCCCTGGAAGTGTCCAAGGCCAGGCTGTGGATGGGGTTCTGAGCAAACAGGTCCAGTTGAAAGTGCTGATATGAGATGATTTTTAAGGTTCCTTCCAACCCATGATTCTATGATTCAAGTAAATAACACATGTATTACAAAATATATTACAGTTCCTTAAGACCTAAGCAACACAGTCAGTTCTTTTCACTTTCTTGCCTACCTTTGCTCTGTTGACTTTTCAGAGAGAAGTGAACTGTCAGACATTACAAGCAAAGCTGACAAGCATATAATTTCTGCCACATCAGCTCAATATGTGAATAGAATGATTCTGTCTGGGTAATTTTGATAATAATAGTTATTAAAACAGTCCATAAATAAAGCAAATCTCCCCAATTAACCAGGTACACAGGCTAAAACAATTATGATGTTTCAAAGCTATTTAAGGTTGGACAACAATTTTTTTGAATAAATGGACTGGAAATAATTTTTCTATCTATACATGTGAGAAGAATCCTATAAAAACAGTATTTAGCAAAAAAAAAAATTAAACTTGATGGTCAACAAAATTTAAAAACCTAAGAGGGGGCATTAAATGAAAAATGTAAAAATATGTAACAAAGTATTATAGAAATTTTTGGATTATAAAAAGCAAAAAAATTAAGCATACTTATAAGGAAAACTCTATTTGTAGCAGTATTTCTCTAAGATAAAATCTGTTAAACCTATAACAAGAAAGAACAGTTTTTCTTCATTAACATAATATTAGAAAACACAGTAAGAATTCAATTAATGTATATCATGCATAAGTGCAAATTAAAATTTGATTTTGTCTCTTAATTCTTAAGTTATTTAAATTTACTTTATAAATATATTTTTGTTATTCTTAAAATGTAGGTAGTAATGTTATGTTAATAAACTTTGAACATAGCAATGAATTATACTTTTTGTCCTGAAAAATTGTCCATTATTACAGGTATTTTAAATATGAGTCAGTTTACTGTCATTGAACCAGTCATCTTTACTGCTTCTCTGTTTCTTATAATAATAAAATTAGCATTTTTTAGGCAGTCCACATAATGTGACGTTTGCACAGTCCAAAATGTGTGGGGGAGAGGCATCATTCCAGAGCTGAAATGGGATGGGAATGAGGAATGATTGTCTTTGCACATCTGCCAAAGCAGGCTCCTCTTCCCAAAAATGCAGTGAGGAAAAAACCCCAAACCATAATATCTCTGCTGATCAAACTCATAAGATTGAAAGAGGTTGAACAAAATAGAGAGAGCAAGGATGCTTTCATTACAAGTTCTACATTTCACAAAAACTAAAAGGTCTATAAACTAGAAAAAAGGAATGCAGACTGACAAAATCCTGTCAGTAGACATTTTCCATGCTCAATCCACAGCCCACCTGAGAATTTGAAAGTCTGCCAAAAAAAAGGGTACATAAGGAAATAAATATGGTGTGTTTCTAAATACTAATTTTTCTGCATAAAAATACAAATTCCATTTCCAAAACTTTGGAGCAAACATAAAAAAAGTGATTTTCAGAAAAGAAAATGAAATGAGAAACATTTAATTTTTGCATTTTAAAGGTGAGTTGTTCTGATTTTCTGTCTTAAGTAGCTTAAAATAGGTATTTGCAGGAGAAAAAACATGAAAATTTTTTGCATTTCAAAACCACAGGGCTTTTCACAGAAAATTGCATATATTTTATCTTGGATACATATTTTTTAGTTTTGTATGATCAAAAAACCAATTATTCTTTTCAATTAGCCCCTACTAAAACACTACACACAATCCATAATTAATAGGCCAGAAGGATTGGTGACGACTGTGTAGGAAGATAATGTCAGATGAACAACTTTTCAAACAATCAATTTAAAAATTCATGCAGAACATAATGAATTTTTAAATTGATTGTTTGAAAAGTATCAGAGTATAACAAAGATATTATAGAGAATTACAGTGAAATTTATATCCATACATTTCCTCTGCCCCCACTCTGCCATCCTACAGTGAGTCAATGATTTACTGCAACATTTTGGCAAGAAATTCTGGGTGATTTTGAGTTCTAGGGTATTTAAAATGTCTAATAGAAGATATTTGTTTTTCTAATGGAGAGGACAAATTCCTGGGAAGGGGAGAGGTAAATGGCAGCTGAAAAAACTTCATCTGTGAGCAAAGAGTCCTGCAGCAGTGGCTTAGGGTCACAGAAAGATGGTGATCACTGCCCAAGTACAAAAAAAGGACTTCTGGACTTCCCATCACAGGAGGGAAATGAAGAAAAACTTTCCCAACAAAATATTGCTCAAAATAGACAAAAAATATGTGAGAGACAGAGGATCCTGAGGGTGTGTTTACTGCTCCCAAATAATGACTCTAATTAACCTTTCCCTTCATTTCAAAGGTGGAATTTGCATTTCAATAATTTTTATCTTCTTTCTCTAACAGTATTTTCCATCCATAGTAACAAGAAGTTTAATGTTAATATCCATTTTGAACATACATTGGACATGAACAATGCCAGAGACTTTATTCAGGACCTGCTAGCACAACATTGTCAGTGTTTGTAGGTAGTTTGAAATGTTGTGAAGACTGTTTTTAAATTTATAGAAGCATTTCTCTATTTTTAAGCTTCATCTTATAATTTCTTTGACTTTCCAAATGAGATTCTAGCTTACTTCAGTCACAAAATCCAAGTCTGACTTTTCTACCTTCATTACCTGATATAACTAAAATGCAAAACAGAAAAAAAAAAAAAGAATGCTTCAGAGGTTTTCAAAGTGTTTCACTGAAAAAAGAAAGTTCTTGTGATTTTTTCATGTCCTAACACATACTGAGAGTTTCAGTATTTATCTTTCAATCTGTGAGTCAGTGCATAGTGAATAAAAGCTATAAACAGGCATCATCTTTCCACTTATATTTTTAAATGCTTTTTATGATATAGAATCCTCCACTACAAGAATTGTATGCCTGTTGTTTGAGAATTTCTACAGCCTCTTCCCTACTCTGAGCCATCCTTTAGCAGTGACAGTATTACCCCTGGTCTCAAGGGTTTTCTTTCTACCACATCTCTGGGTACAGTTCAAGAGACTCATATTACAGTTCAAATATCTTTTTCTGTGGACTATTGCTAAGTCTAAAGCTTAATTTGTTCTGAAGTATAAAGATGTACTGAAATAAATAACCCAAGGTGCACTTTATTTCAACAAGAAGAAGCTGACAAAATACTGGTAATCTTTAGTAAGGCATCTTCAGGGCATAATAAACTTTCTTCTTTGATCTCAATATATGAGCATTTTGACTAGTAAAGTATCCATGAAAGTGGATAAGTACTTTCTCACACAGACTTTTGAATGAGACCATTTAAGAAGATATTGAAAATCTAAACTTACTGCATATCTTTGTGTCCTGCTGTTTAAATGGCAAAAAGTGAACTGTATTTCTGAGTCAAAAAGAGAAAAAAATGAAAGCAGAAGTCACATAGATCCTCCTAAGAATGCTATACTCAGAAAACAGAGCATAAATTTCTTCCTTTTTCTTTGCAGCAAAACCACAGAAAATGCAACAAAATAGAATGTAGAGATGGTAAAAAACCTTGTACTGACAACTAAGAGAAGGAGTACAGTATGGGCAATTCAAATTATGAAACAATGCATGAATCTGGATTTAACCATCTGAATAAGCATCAGAGTAGAAAATACCTGCTAAAATACCTTCTAAAATGAGGACAGTTAAATGACATTTTCAGAGTGTGAGACATTTCAGTTTATACCATTGAAAATTTTCTCTCCTGCAAATGTTTCTGCTCCCCAGATTTAAACTTCACCTTCTGAGGGTAATTTTTTCTCCCTTTATCTGCACTGTAAATGACAGGAGCTAAAAAGAAAAAGATGCAATTAAGATTAAGTGATCTTGTAAAAAATGACACAGAGCATTCTGGAAGAAGCAGAAAGAATGTGGGAAACAGATCCAGGGAAGTTGAAAGGGTGGAGATGTTGAGTTTGATGACAGAGTCATAATGTGAGTGGAACAACAAAACAATGTGTGTGAAAGGGAAGAAGGTGGGAAAGGGAATGCAGAGGGAATTGAAATGAAGACTTCTGAGGAAAGCAGAAGGTAGAATCTCAGAAGAAAGATGCTTTGTTCAAACAGCAGACATGAGGCAGAGAAAACTGTATCGAATCAAAACTATCAACAAAGGGAAGAGAAAATGAGCGGGGTAGGGAGACAGAGGGGGAAAAATGAAGGAATTGCAGATTTACAAAGGCAGAAAAATATTATAACAAAAACAACAAGCAAGTAAAAATGTGGGAGACAGAAACTGTCTGTGTTCATTTTCATACCCAAACCTTACTGAACTGAATGCATGTTACTCCAAACAGAACTGACTGCCATTATCATTAACTCAGAGATTATTGGCTCTATGAAAACTTGAAGGCTCTGTTGTCTTCTAGATGCAGACAGGAGACCTTGAAGGCTGGCAGTGGGCAAAGAAGCCTACCTGCAGCCTTGAGAGCTGCACCGTGACAGAACAGAAGGGGTCTTGAGGCAAAGTTTATGGTTCATTTGTATTCCCTTTGATGTATCTTTTCAGGAAAATAATAGCCTGCTACATGGGCCACTTCTAACAGGTTTATTTCTATAATACAAACATATTGACTTTACTGACCACACTATCCCAACTACTTTACAAATGATTTAGGGATGCAAAGCTGTACACCTGTGTTAACTGGTCAGGTTTACATCTTCTCATCTACAGCAGACAGGTAGCTCAGGACAGAAGGGATAAAATGGGAAATATCTTCTTTTGCGTGTTTACTCCTCCACCCTATCACCTCTTCAAGTGTCTGCTAGGCTCTGATTTAATAGATGACACTGATATATGCTGAGAAAACAAGTCAAACATGGATAATTACTTTGATGGCTGTTTACACAAAAGTTCTGGCCCATATCTGCCCTGCCCTGCTCTAAGATGTTAAGTACAAACAGGAAAAAAAAAAAAAAAAAAACAAAACAGAGAAGCACAACTGAACTGGTAACTGGTTCCCTATCGTCCACAAATAAATTTGTGGGGATGAAGGAGAACCAGGAGGTAAACTGTACCTAGTCAATAACTACCACTTGGCTTTGGAAATGGAGCAAGTTTCAACCATCTGAGCTGAGAGCCATAGTGATGGTGACAGCATTGGGGGTGGGTGGGGGTGGAGGGGAAATATCCATTCCCAGGGCTTGCCACAGCAGAGAGACTGAGCCTTTGGAGAGGTGTTAATGTGTGGAAGCTTGGGCAGACCAAAGGACAAAGAGTGAATGTTCCCTTTCCTTGCGTCTGTGGATGAATGACAGCTGGAACAGAGGATCAGATTCCCGTCAGTATATACTAAATACAGGACATGCAAGCAAGTTGCAAGATAGTTTTGTTGTTTACCTGGTGTTCCTATCCCTCTTCACAGATACATTAAGAATGTTAAATCTCTGGGCAGTACGTCTCTGTTCTTATGGTATGCTTGCTCTAAGTTCCCCTTGTCATATCTATATTTGCATAAAATGATCAGAGAACAGGTGATAAACAACAGAAAATACCTGATGTCTTCATTATGACAATTTTAAAACTCTTTATAATACAGAAGATTGTTGTATATATATATATATGTGTGTGTGTGTGCTTGTAATAAAATACATTTTCCCACTGCAGTGTGTAGAAGCCTTTTCTCTCACATCAGGGAATATCTTGTTTGCTGCATCAAGATTAGTTATTTGATACTGACCTCAACCAGTTTGATGTCAAGCCTCTTTGATCCATGCCGCTCCTGTTTACAGAAGTGCCCAGAAGAAACAAAATATGCTTCAAAAGTAATTTGAGACTAATTTTCCAAAAAAAAAAAAAAAGTAAAATAAAAAAGATTATAAAGGTCACATTTGGTCTGAAAGGTAATTATTCACCAAAGTCTCTGAGAATGAAACAAGTTTCATCTACATTAATACCCTGCATGCAGCAGTAGGCAAAGGGTACAGGGAGAGATTTTACTACTCTTATTTGTTAATGCATAAACTATGAAATTTGACTTCAGAGAAATTTAGGACGTATCATTTCCAGTGACTGCTATAAAAATCTTGAAAAAGCTGACAAAATATTAATGATAAACCATTATTATAATCTTTCAGGAAGATGTAGTGTGACCACAACTGGTAAATGTGTCTCCGAGGGGGTTCATTGTAGCTTTAGGCTAAGAAAGAGTGAATAAAACACTTCAATAATAATATCCCCGAAATACCTTTACTGCAATCTCCCAGTGTTCTGTTTTGTACCATCACATCCATCTGGCAATAAAAAAAATGGCAAGGTGATACAGGAAATAGCTTACATGCAGTCACTTTGAATAATATACAATGTTAAATATTATAAACACTAAGGAAATCATAAAATTAGCAAGAAAACACCACAGAAGCTGAAGAAAATATGATTTTATTTTTCTAGAGAAAATTGTGGTATTAAGGGGAAAAAATAAACCAGAAAAACATCTTGAAATGGTTCTGGGGAGACCTCATTGAAACCTTTCAGTACTTGAAGTGGGGCTTATTAAACAGAGGACCTTTTTACATAAGCATGTAATGATATTACAAGAAGAAACCGTTTCAAATGGAAAAAAAAAATAAAATAAAAAAAAACCCCAAACAAACAAAAAAAAAAACCCCAAAAAACCCCCAAACCACCAAGATTTAGATTAGATGCCAGAAAGAAATTCTTCCCTGTGAGGGTGGTGAGACCCTGGCACAAGTTGCCCAGAGAAGCTGTGGTTACCCCGTCCCTGGAAGTGTTCAAGGACAGGTTGGATGGGGCCCTGAGCAACCTGGTCAAGTGAAGGTGTCCCTGCTCATGTCAGGGAAGTTGGAATGAGATGGTCTTTAAGACCCCTTTGACTGAAACAATTCTACGATTCTATGAACTTGAAAAATACTCTGAAAATATGTTAACATAAACTAAATAGCTTGTACGAGGGAAAAGTCCTTTTACCTGTTTAAATGAACACTTTTTCATGAGAATTATTTACTTTTCTTCAAAGCCTTCATTTTTTTTTCTGATTCTTTTCTTTTTCTTTTTTAAAGGGAAAAAAAACCCAGGAAAAATCAGGACCAGATTCCACCACTGAAAGAAATAATGTAGATTTCAAGAAAAGTTTGTCAGATTAATGTATCACAAAAAAATTAAACCTTATATTATCTTTGTCATACCAGCAAATGCTATAACAAATGGGGATTTTGAAAGGCAATACTGTATTATTTATTTATCTTTGGCTGCTCATTAGTTATTGTTTTGAACATTCTATCTTCTCTACTTGTTGGTGTGACGAAAATTCTCCCTGCCAAGATTTTTTTTCCCTGTTTTTAATATTAGTGTTTCTGCACTGATGGATTTGTGCTGACGATAAATCATTTTAGTAACATATTTGGCTGAAAAAAAAAAAAATTTACACAGGTGAAAAGCATTCAGCTTGAGAAGAGGTTTGAAAATGAAAATTTTTTGAACTAAGAAAGGGATTGCGTAAAAAGCAGTTCCAAAGTTGATGTAGCCATGGTGAGCAGTAGTGGGAGCATGTAGCTGCCAGCCTGCTCTTGGATCAGATGGAATTTGTGCCCACTGACATCAGCCTGGAGGTCTCTGTGCTCTGCTCAGTGTAGAGAGAGTGGCTCTGCTGGGAAGAACCTGGCATTCTTCACGGATGGCAGGTTGACAATGAACCAGCAGCGTGTCCTTGTGTCCAGGAGGGACAATGGGATTCTGGGATGGAGCAGGAAGAGCGTGGTCAGCATTCAAGGGAGGTGATCATGCCCTCAGCCCTAGAGAGGCCACATCTGGTGTTCTGTGTCCATTTCTGGGCTCCTCAATACCAGAAAGGCAAGGAGTCAGTGGAAAGGGTCCATCAGAGGTTCCACAGGTAATGAGGAGTCTGGAGCATCTCTCTTATGAGCAGAGGCTGCTGGAGCTGGGCCTGTTCAGTCTGGAGAAGAGAAGGCTGAGAGGGGAGATCATCAGTACATACAAAGATTGCCAAGGTGGGTGTCAAGGGCTTGGTGTCAGACTCCTTTCAGCTGGGACCAGAGAATGGTTGAGGAGCAATGGCCTTAAATTAAAATACAGGAAATTCCACCTCAACACGGGGAAGAACTTCTTTATATAATTAAGGGTTGCAGAGAACTGGAAGAGCTTCCCAGGGAGGCCCTGAATTCTCCTCTCTGGAGACATTCCAAGTCCACCTGGACATGTTCCTGTTCCATGTTCCTGTTCCTCTGCTCTAGCTGACTCTGCCTTGGCAGGGAAGTTGGACTGCACGACCTCCAGTGGTGCTTTGCAACCAAACTCTTCTGTGATTCTGGGATTCTAGGGAATGGAGATGCTCTTGGTCTTTTTTTCAGCAAAAACATTATCTGGGATAATGTTTTTGCTGAAAAAAAGCAGCAAAACAGAAACCAAACTGTTCAACTTCCTAACAGAGTTGGTGTAGGCCAGAATATTCAGTGAAGAATCCTTTTAATTTTCAATAGCTTTCAATCTTTCTTTTCTGGAAGATTCATTATCTCAAAATTCTTATGCAGATTCTTACCAAAGTTGATCTTTCAATCAAAAACACTGTGAGCTTCTATCAACTGAAATTAATTCACATCTATGCAGCTGTAATAAAAATAATTGAAACCTAAATGGATGATAAAAAATGACATATTAAAAGGTCAAAGCTAGTTTTGGTTTAATCCAAAGATTTACAGCATAGGATTGTGTACTATGGTAATATGAATTTTTGAAATTCATTGAGTTGTGTTTTGCATTTGGTAGGAGTAAATGAATACATATAGTTGATTAGACAGCATGTCATAGATCTAATCTGATTTTTCATTTCATGAGAATTCCATTTGTAAGTGTAATAACCTAAAGGTCAGCCACAGAGAATAGCTATGTTAGTAGCAATTGCAGCAAATTATTAATTCAAATTTACTACAGCATTAGAGTCTGTTTTAATGTGAAGTATAGTGCTCAAGAACTAATAATACTAATTGAATTATGGTTCTAAAGTAATTAGAATTTCAGGATAAACAACCTTATTTTGTGTATGTATGACTGTGGTGCAGAGGCCTGTAAGCTCTACTTCATTAATTAATAAAGAACCATATGTTCTGTGTTTAGTAGTGCTGTAGGCTGAAGTATTTTGTTTATCAAGGGATAAATCTCTTATAATGATTTAGATCTGAAAGCTGATGAAGGATACGCATCACTTTTGCAATTTCTTCATCTACAAGACATTTCTAATTATAATTTCACATCATCATTTGTGTATAATGTCTAATACAAAATGTAAATGTAAAGTAGATTAAATTTTTTTAGAAAACCAAGTCATTCAGCAGTATTTGGGGTGGTTCTTCAGTTAAATTAAAATATGGAGGTCAAATCATCAGTCAATTTCAATTGATTTTCAATCTCTACAGGGTTCTACACTTTGTGTTTTGGGTAAACTGTACTTGGACAGGAACTGGACAAACTTAATGGTTAATAAACTCTCTTCAAATAATTTTTGTTATCACTTAAATCTTATCTGAATTTATGTGTCTGAATTTGGCTGAAAGCTTTGATGACAATGCATTGTCTCTTAACTGTTTGGATTATTTTAAATATTCAAATAAATCTTACCCGCTGATACACAATACGCAGGTCTACTTATCTTTATTACTACAAAAGTTGAAAAAAGTAATAAATATTTTTCCCAACCCTGTCAGTAGACTGGTGCAATCCTCTTTCCAAAATATGTCAGAACATGTAATCCTGTCCTTCTCAGTGAGGTAACAGTTGAAAAAAGGAACATCAATAATCTAGCAAAACTAGAAAATCTAGAAACATCAAAGTAAAGCCAAGAATCCTGCAGTTACCCTGAGTCTCCAGGCAGAAGACATCTTCCATCTGATTGCTCCTTCCCTTGGCTGGCTGTCTCTATACTACCCCTGGACATTTTGCTTGTCAGCTCTGCTTGGAAACCTTCTGGCACCTCAATAATTTTTTTTCACATTAATTATAGCCTCAGATGATCTGTATCCCCCATCTGATCCCAGCTACAAATTTGAAGCATTTTAGATTCATATAGATCTCTGCATCCAATTGCTTGAGCTGTTGTTTTATACAGGAAATCTACAGTGTTTATTTGGAAAGTGATTGTGTAACTTATATTTTTATCTGTTATTAAATTCATATATTATGGAATATGGCAATACTTGGTGACCTCATTATTGGTTGCATTATTTAAATATAATCTTAATCTAATAATGGTTTTAGTATGTATCACCATAACTTCTATCAGATTATTTTTTCTTTAAACCACAGCATTTTTGTGAGTGGAAGGATTGTTTAGTAAGGTAAGCACTTTAAATTTCAATGACATAAAAACTTCCACACTTTTCTAAACTACTGGTGTTTTGGGGTTTTCTTTAAGGGTTTTTGGGGTTTTTTGGGGGGGGGGGTTCTGTTTGGTTGGTTTAGTTGGTTTGGTTGGTTTGGTTGGTTTGGTTGGTTTGATTGGTTTGGTTGGTTTGTTTTGATTGTTTTATGGTGTTGGTGGGTGGTTTTTTGGTTTGGTTTGGTTTTTTTACCTGTGGATTTACTAGTTATTAGAAACACTGGGCCTAAGCAATGGGCTTTCTTTGCAATGATGACCAAATTTGTGTATTTTCTGAGTTGTGCATTACCTGTGTAGGATATGTTAAAAATAGCCTGAATCTCCCTTTTCTTTGTATGTGTAGACTCTTATCCATACATTACTTACTATTAGTGAGTCTTTCCTTGTAAGTTTTGAAAGAATGATATATACATAAAGCATTCACCACAGACTACCTGAAATTATCTTGAGATCTTTGCCTGCTTCAATTCAAATTTTTGTCTGGTATCCACAGACTCTTGTGCGTGGGTTTTCCCAGCTAATGTAGTAATTCCATACCAGCTGTGCATTAATACATGTGATTTGTTTTCACCCGTTGCAGATTAAAATGGAGATATTTAGAATGGCCTTTGACATGAACTTCAAGATTGACAGAAGACAAGTATGATTGTAAAGACTATTATGCAATAGATTCTTTTTATCAAAAAGTGTATCAATGAAACATCTGGAAAACTATTGCAATAACTCTTATTAAAATTTGTAATTTAAGTAGGCTTTCAGTAATAAACATTCCAGCAGTAAAATATGAGTAGACTTTCACCATTCCCTTTATTTAGTGAAAAAAAAAAAAAAAAAAAGTGAACACTGAGATTTTTGCAATTATTCAGTAATGTTTAGGCAATATGCTGTTCACTGACTGTGGAAATTATTCTGAATACTAACATAACACCCAGCTGTATGTGAGCTCCAGGTATACTGGAAGTTGCTTTGACCTGTCTATAATTGCTGTGTATATTTGAACAGATTATGCTCCTCATATTCTATTGTCTGAACTCGCTGTTTTTTCATATGAAGTAATTAAATTGGTAGTAGTGATACTTATGAATTATTTATTTCTTCATGTGAAGAGAAACTTCATAAAATGTTGCATATGTACTTTTTAATTTGGAGTTAATGATGTAGGTGATACTTAATTTTAAACCCAGCTCAGAGCCTCAAGAAACATCTTTACATAGTTGTGTTTCTAAATTTATATAATGAGTTATACTTCAGAAATCCTGTTGTAGCCTCAGAAACATGTAGGAATGTGTCTTCATCACAGTTCTTATAGAAAAGTGGAGGAGATTTGTGCTCCCCCTTTCCAAAATTTTCTTTCTTTCTTCAGTCTCTTGGAAAAAACAAATCAGTATTAACTGAAACTATCTCTCAAATCCTATCTCCAAACCCAGAAACATCATGAACTCTACATTTCTAATAAAGCTATTAATTCAGGGCAACAGGACCTGTCACTGATCCGGAGGGCAGTGTCACGTCTGTGAAGTTACCACCATGCTGTCAGCCAGGATTTCTGACACTTTGTCACCTCTCCAGCCACTTTGCCTGCTTCCATGTTCTCAAATGCCTCTCCAATTTGTTTGTACTGCTGACACAGATAACTGCAACATCGTGTCAATGGACTCATCCAACTCGCTTATAAAATTAAGCAGACATTATAAAAGTTCTCATTGTAGTTGTGTTTTTCATGGCAATACCCAAGTAATTTATCACAGAGTTCACGGCCTTCAGAAAATAATGTATTTTTCTCATGAAGAGGTATTCTGTGGGGCATGTTTTGTATGTAGAAAATTGCATATCTTGAAATTGAAAGGACACTTCTGAGAAGCCATGGGTTTGCATGTCATTGCCAAAAGTCCTTCTGAATAACAGTGGCTTACTGCCATTTATAAATTTAACAGAAATTCTCTCTTTGTTTGGGACTGCTAAAACCTGATATGCATTTAAAAAGAACATGGTCTAGGGACATAAACCTGCATTCCATAACATATTTAGTTTCTCCAAAGGCAATCCTGGACAAAGATTTTATTTCAAGATAGCATCAAAAATTTTTGGACTTCACCACAAGGTGTTGCTTGAATGCTTTGTAAACTCTTGCATAAACCACATTGTTAAAATGATCATGTGAGCAAATGTATGACTAGTGCAAACATGAATACATCCACAGTGATGAGATTCTTATGGCTCCAAAAGTTGTATTCTCCCACCTCATTGAGACAGCTTTAACTTGGTACATCAGTCTAACCAGTCTCCTGATAGAATGTATGTGATATTCTGTGACAAGCAATATAGAAAAGCATCTGAAACAGTTTTCTTAGCTTTACTACCACCAGGTTCCAAAATTATATTGTTAGAGATTTACACATTGATAATCAGCATGTATTTTCCTATTTATCTCAGGATTTATATTTTTGTTGGTCAGAAAACCTATAGGTTCCTGTGCTGAAGCTGCATACTGACTTGGTAGCATTCACTAGCTAATAACTACATCCTTAGCAGTGGCACTCTGACTAGAAGTGACATAACTAATGAGACCAGTCTTAATTTTCAGTGTGTTTTTCACTTTGAAAGAACAGTGTGATGTATTATTAAAAGAGTTTAATAACACCTCAACCCCCACAGACAATTTTTTCACATAAATACTTCGGAGAACATATATAGAAAATATTTTTATTGTAACACAGAAAATTATTTTTCCACTGTTATTTTCTAGATCTAATAATCAAAATAATCAGTAGTAGGCATTACTTTGAGCATCAGTATAAAACCTTCAAGTTTTCACAAAAGTGCATTCACAAAATTGTACTTAATTAATATATTCTGGTCAAATCGAAATATGCAGAAACTTCATAGAATCATAGAATTTTAAGTCTTGGAAGGGACCTTAAAGATCCTCTAGTACCAACACTCCTGTCAAGGGCAGGGTCATCTCCCACTAGACCTGATAGCTCAAGGCCTTATCCAACTTGGCCTTGAACACTTCCAGGAATGGGACATTCATACCCTCCCTTCTTAGTTATCTTGTCTTCTGCACCACCATAGAGAAAAAAACCCCGAAAACTAACTGTACTTTTTGTACCCCGAGTCTGTTATCTTAAAACATGAACCTGAAGCCTTGCCTGCTAATCTTTAATATTGTCACATCCAACACCTACTCAGAACTTATAATTTCAAGAAGATTGGTGTAATTAAAATATTGTGAACAGAGGTTGTTCCCACCATTTGCAAGCTCTTTGCTTGATAAGGGTTCTTATCATTATTACTTGGCACCTACTATACTATCAGATATAAAATCTACATGATTTTTAACATCCAATTAAGCACTGTTTAATTATCTGGTATTAGTCATAGTGGTCCCTGCTAAAAATAAAAACAAAGCCAGGGATTTATGATAATTGCGTTCCAATTAAGCCTCGGCCAGTGCTATTCCCTATCACTCTCCCTGGGAGACACCCCAATAAAACAGCCAGCCTAATTAAGTGGAATATGGTATATATTGTCTTATATGGTAATGAGAAGATTAAATATTGTCTCTCTGAATACAGGTTCTTTTGATGCACAGTGATTCTGGACTGAGGCCATGCTCACCGAGGGCATGGCAGGACCAGACACTCTTTCTGTCTCATTGTAGTGAGAAATGGTACAGGTGTTTTCCTACAGGTGTTTCCATCTGCCTTCTGACTTAATTCTCTAATAATAGACATAACCTCATGAATGATGTGAAACCAAACAGATTTGCCCAAATTTAGGCAAAGTATAAAAAATAACGTGAAAATCAATAAAACTTTGGATTATCCAAAAATGAAAGGTGTGCTTGGAATGATTAGGAGCCATGAAACCATAGACCATAATTTGCTTTCAAACAACTGGAGAGTCTGCTATGAAAGAAAAAAAACTCTTGAAGAAACACCAGAAATTTTTATCAGGACCTGTTGTGGAAAGACAAGGGGGAATGGCTTCACAATGACATAGAAATGTTTAAGCTCAAAACGGGAAGGTGCTTTTATTACCAAAAGCTTTATAAAGTGTTCTTGGCTCTTTCACTTAGAATATATTAACAATTTTTAAGAACCTAATATTAATTTTGCATATTAGGCAACTTAAATGTGTAGACTTGTCATCAAGTTTTAGAATTTTATATATATAGAAGCATCCCGATGCTTCAAATATTAATATTTGCTTTCCATACATTGACTTTAAAACTTCATCTTAACTTGCAAACTAAGGTTTTGTTTTTACATTTTGCCATCTTCTTGTCAAAGTACTGAGATTAATTATCTATTTTGCACTATCTACATTTCTGCAGAGCTACCCATGCAAAACTCCTTTAGAATTTTAGAAAGAGGAGCTTTAAATCTTGTCAGTTCCAGGATTAAATCCCAGGTCATGATCATCCTCACAATATAACATGGCAGGTATTTAGAAGGAGTCAATTTTTTCATGGAGGACTCATCATAATCTCTCTAAGTAATAACATTGTGCTTAAAATCATAAGAGTGACACTAAAGTTTTGAAAAAGTCCCTGTAGTAACCACTAAATCAAGAGAGAAAAATGCTGTTGATGCCACATGGATGAGCTGACTGTCTGGTTAAGATAACTTCTCAAAATAGTTGATGCAAGGGGCTTTGGCTTGACCAGGAATCACTTTGAGATTTTTCTGAGCAATAGCCTGAGTGAATACATCTAGCTGTAAACAGGGCAGGCACATATCACACTGGTTTCTATTCACAGAATTAAATTTTGGGTTTTTTTTCATGTCATCCAAAGAACACAAGTGACAATCCTAATTACATATATTCAAAACAACCTTTAGGCAATGTAATGAAAACTGTAGCCAAGGAAATGGAAAGAGTGTTTGCATCTAGATTTGAACTGGAGCCAAAAAATGCCAAAAATTCAAAATAGGACCACATGGATTCCTGTGGAGGCACCCAATTTTTGAGTGTTATTTTATGAAAAAGTCTATGTTTCTGATAGCTAGATTTCCACACTTTCTGAATAGCTGTTCCTACACACCTTTGTGTCATAAAAGCTGTGCCAAAAAGCTCATATCAAAGAATTAAACTCTCCAGGTCAAATTTTCTCATATTGAGCTATCTGAAGATTTTACACTTCACTAAGGAAGAATTATTATCTTGTATTTTACAAAAATATCTTAAATTAGTACTTGAAAAAAACAGAAAATAAAGTGAAGATCTAATTTTGTAGATCTAAAATGCAAAACCATTGCAGAACTATTCTGAATGAAAAAGAACAGGAACAGTAATACTTTTTGACTATATTTGTTGTCACCAAAATAATTTTTCTACTTCAATTACTGATAAACTTTTGAGGTGTTAAAAACAGTTTGTGAGCTACCATCGATCAATCCATAGCACTATCTCTACCCCACTTGTTATTTAAAGTGATTTAACAGGCAAATAGATTAATATATACAGCTGGGAATTTTGATTCTAACAGAATTGCTGCTTCTCAGATATGGAAAGAAAAAAGTGAAATTTATATACTTGTATTTTATGGTTTTTACCCAAATCTTTTATTTTGAGAAACGAGAAAATCCATACTTGAAATGAAAACTTCTATTTGCTTTTTGAAACAATCTATGTCTTTGTTTGAGTTGAGCTCTTTATCCACAGGGATAAGTTTATTTTGGAAATGAAGGATGTGAGACAAAAGGATTTTTTTAATAGCAGTTCAGTATTGATTTTTATGATGTTCTCATGAGAAGTTCAATAAACTATATCCAGGAACATTTTTTTCTTCACATAAAAATAATTTGCGCTAAGCCTCTGTTCCTCTTAATACAGGTAAAAATTTTGCACTCTTTGCAAGAAAAAAATCCAATCAAAGGGTACATCTGCGTTAGTACCTATCTTTTGAAATGGAAGAGTATCTGTGCCCTTTAAAATTGTGCATTCAAGATGTAAATATATTTTAAAACCAACTAGGATTAAAATGGAGCTAAAGTGTGGCTACTGAGATACCAGTAACATCAAATAAGAAACTCCAAACCCAAATCCAAACATGCTGATCACACAGAATTTCTAAAGGGCTAATAGTATATGCCTTGCTTTGATAAGTCCATATGTGTTATTACAATTTTATAATTTTCACTTATAGTAATGATGATCAAATGCTATGACCTATTGTCATGCAATGGAAATTGAGCTAACATGTAATTCATAACGGTTTTTAAGAGGTTTATTAACTTGTATTACCAAACATCTCATTGCCAAAGTGCTCTAGAAAAAAAACTACGAATTATTATATTGGTATATACAGAAATAGATTCTCCCCACCTGTTTTAGGGGAGAGTGAGAGTTACAATACACATACTTTAATTGCGATGCAATTACTATTAGATTACAAACTGAGATTGCAAAAAATGGAACTTATTTTGCATCATTTTTCCAGTACATATGATAAAAATTATTTCTTTAGTTGTATTTATTAATTATGTCTGCTTCTGAACCCCTGTGTTTCAGACAGTTGGGCAGTAGAATTCCAGTAACATTTTAAGAATCCAGACACAAATATATTAAGGGTATGAATATAAACTAAAAAAGTTAATAACCTATTCATTAGGCAGTGACTGATTGAAAGAAAAATGAAATAGAAAATGTCCATTTACTAGTTTGCCCGGCTTTAAAAACTTGATTTGCTTCAGAAACATTGCTAGTCCAGTCTTTTATTTTTTTACCCCCAAAGAAATGGTGTTTTACTGAAGTGCAATTTGCACTCAAAATATGAAAATGAATATTTTTGTTTTCTTTGAGAAGTGAATTTGCCAGCAAGAAATTGTGAAATTATTTATGAACACAAGCCCATTATAGCTATATTCTCATTAGGAAGTCTTAACAGACAAATAATGTAGGAAAGGTTAATGAATTAATCTTTTATTTGCTATGTCAAAATCCAATTTCTACAGAACCAGGTGTATTTCATAAAAACATTACTTAGTAACTTTCAAATGGCACAGTGAATTTCTTCCATAGAACTAATTTTTCATTTTAGCACAAACACAAAAACTAAAGCAATAAGACCCTTGCATGTGTGCAATTTTGGGCACCACAGTAAAAGAAAGATATGAAGCTATTAGTGAGTATCCATGAAAGGATTCCTGTGCAGGGCCAGGAGCTCAATGTGAGTCCCATCCAGCTCAGGGTATTCCATGATTCTATGTTAAAAGAATTAGAGAGCACTGTAAAATTAAACCTAAATTTTCTGTACCCTCAAGGCGTAACCACCCCTCTCTGAGCATGTACCCTAGACTTTATTGACCATATCTTTAAGTGTGAAGTGAGAGAATTTCACACCAATCAGTTAACAAAGGTGTGGCTCAAGTCACTCAGCCTTCCACCTAAACACAACGAAAAGTAAAAGTGTAAAAGTGTAAAATTAACACAGTGTAAAAGCAGCTTGAGAATGGCGAAAACTTAGGGAAGGCTCCATTGTAACTACTGGGATCAGTGGAAGGGTTAAATACATTTTCTCTCCCACAGGGACACCTCTTGGGTAAAAATGTAGTCCATGTGTGCTGAACACTTTTATTTGAGATTAGAGCTTGTCTGTTTATTGCTTTTTTTTGCAGTCAGGTACTATCACTTTAACCTGTCACAGTTTTATATTCATAAAGAGTGTTATTCCATAAGCTGATAGTGTGAGTCCTTCCTGGAGCCTGGCAGCCCCCACCAGTGGGGAACATACTCAGATAAAGAGGAAAACCTGCTGAGGAATAGGAATACTTCAGAGTGGAAATATCCTCACAGGGGTCTGTCTCCCTTATGCTGTGGGGTGTGTGGCTCTGAACAATCAGTCGAGCCACCCTCCAATCCAGCAGGACTGTTCAATGCAGGGTGCCCATAATGGGACACACAAGGGATTTGGCTTTCCTGGGGCACTGACAGACAAACCAAGAGCTGGGGAAATCTGCCCTTTACACAAGTCCATGCCATTTCATTGTGTCTCAGTGCTAGGCTGGCTTTGAGAAATCACCCTCACCCCATTTATATTCCTGGCAGGTTCTTCACATCTGCCTGAATGTACCCTGTGCTCATAACAAACTGGATTCTATGGTTTCAGGGGTTTTACTTTACCTTATTACATCTCCCCACATATCCATATTCCATCGTGAAACCTCCTGCTCTCTCAATTAATTATTTATGGCTATGCTTATCTACATTTTAGGCATATCAAGGCCAGTTTCGGTCAGAATCTGAGGTATTGATGATTCTGAGATTGTAGAAAGTCTCTGTCTTTCAGCCCCATTGCCAAAGAAGAAGTCATAATTGGTCTGTGCTGGTTTCAAGGTTGTTTATTCTGTTTATCTCTAACATGTTCTCCTGCCCTGCCGCAGCTCTGTCCTGCAGGGCAGCGTGTGGGGCTCTGCCCTCAGTGGGATGTTACAAACATTAAATACCACAAACTACCTGTGCTGGATTTACAATAATGTGCCAATATCTGTCACCCACGTTGAACAGTGTGTCCCCAGCCTAAACCAACAGAAAAATGCCAACACTACAGTGAAACATGGAGGGCATGAAGAAGAAGGACGAGACACACCCAATTTCCTCCATCTTGTCCCCTTTGGACCCCTAATCTAGAATCCTAAAATTTTACTTTTGCACCCGTGCCACACTTATAATGTGTAATAATTATTACTCATATCAAACACTCAAAGCTTGTAATTCATCCTGTAAGATTGAAAACTCTTTTCCATGGACAGAGATCCCAGAGAGTGTCTCTGGGGGCTCTGTCCAGGGGGGTTCCTGACCCCCTGCCAGGGTCCCAGACCTTCCAGGGCAGCCAGAGGCAAGCCCTGGATTCCCACAAGTTTCTACAGCCACGTTTTAGGTGCCCAATCCCTCCCACCTTGAATTTCCACTGCTTTTAATATTTTCAAGTGCTGAGTTACCTTTGAGACAGAAAAGGTTCACTGTAGAGTTTCATTCACAACAGTTGCTTGCCTGGGGTTTTTCTGTTTGGTTTTGTTTATCTGGTTTTGATTTGGGGATTTTTTAAATCTATATGATTTTTGCACAGGGTTTTTGTAAAAAAATCCTCTGATATAGCTGTAGGATTACCTGCACATTTAATCTGGGAATTTGGAGGCTGCAGACACACATATCAGCTTCTGACTGGGGAAATATAGCACACACAGTGCCAGGGTTTAATTGTTGCACAGGCTGCCGGAATTGTGAGCAGCCAAAAAACAACAAATCACAACCTAAACCCCAAAATCCTAACCTACAACAGGAAAACACATGCCCAAAACAAATTTAAAGGATATTTTGATGTGTTTTGCACCTTAACAGAATGTCATTAATTGATAAAAGCATGCCTACCATCCATTCTGGTATCATTTAGTGCAATAACTAAACAGTAAAATTTCATATAGAATGGATATTTTGCTGTAAAAAAGTAAAGTTAGTGAAAGAAGCATATAATGGATAAATATATTAAAAAAATAAATCCTTGTGTAGAAAACAGCTTAAACTCATGTCTTACTGTTCATGGTACAAGTAAGTTTCTGATACTTAAAAAAAATTATACTTCATATTTTCCTTCCTTACAATAAATTAAGCAAAATGTTATACCTTTTCATGAAAAAAAATTAAAAAAACAAACAACTGGTTTTGAAGTGTGGAGGTTGGTATTGTCAGGAATAGTGACAGTCAGAGACTCCAGTTATTAAAAGATCAATTTATAAGTTCAAAAGTCATACTCTGTGCAGTGGTTTGTTGGTTTTCAGTCTTTGATTGGTTTTTTACCTAGCACCTCCCATAGATTTAAATTTTGACAGAGGTTTGCTATAATATTGCCTATAATTATACTGTGTTATCAGGCAGTTTTAAAGGAAGCTGAACCCTTGTCTAAATAAACTTATTTTTTTCTTTTTTTTTTAGGTTCTTTATCACTTCAGAGATGATAATGTCCAGTAACTAAAGTAGTTACTCCCCAGGAATTTTCTCTCCCATCGTTTTTTTCTTTAAAGAAACCATCCTGAATATGGATTAGCACCACGAGCAGAATAATTGCCATTAAAAAAATGTAAAATCATGAGGAACACTACATGCAGTGAGATATTTAAATTTAAACTCAAAAAGTCCCTCCTAGAAAAGCAAAGATGGTGGCCATCCTACTATACATGATGTTACTAGGGGAGTTTGGCATGTTTCAGCTATAAAGGCAGAGACTGAAGATGCATGTGATTGCATTCTCCAAATACAAAGCAAGAACCCAAAGTCACTGGTGGGAATAAAGAGGTTAAATTTAAAGCACTGCTGGACCAAGGACAAATGTCAGTATGATTTCTCCCAATACCAGAAACTGGAGTGAGAATGTCCACTGTGAACACGATTCAAACTCAGATTTATCAAGACATAAATCATTGATTGCATGACACAGCTGCTTTGACAACAAAGATGTCAAAACCCTGACTCAGTCCTTCCAAACCTATATTTTTTTGGGGCAAGAGAGAGCAAAACAATGGCAAGGAAAATAGGAAAAAAAAGGTTATTGCAGAAAGCATTACCTCTTGGAAGAATAAGTCCTTAACTAATGTAGTATTTTGGATGGTTTAAAATAAATAAATCCACTTGGCATTTTCACTTGAACTCATAGTGTTCTAAACACACTCCTTCTTAGTATGCTGACTGCCCAACTCCAATCTAAAAACTTTATTCCCCCTTTGACTTTAAAGAGGCCACTGGCATGAAACTGCAATTTACATGTTAATAGAGGTCTGCTTCAAGCAATGTGTGACCTCAAACAACCAGTCAAGTTAACGACTATATTTCAAAATATTCCAACAAAAATTTAATGAAAAAGATATTAATGCCTTCAGAGGTAAAAAAAAAAAAAAAAAAAAAGCTTCCATGCAAGTGAAAGCAGAATAAAAACACCCCTCTTTATCCAGTGTTCTTGTATATTCATTGTTTTAAGCTCAACAAAACCAGACGGAGATCAGTGAAAGAAAAAGATGACAACAGCAACTGAATATCAGTCTATATAACCAGTTTGTCAGAGGGAATGCTAATTATTATTTCAGGCTGATTACCTTTTTTAGGAAATACAATTTTATTATATGCAATACATAAAACATTTTCACGTTACGGAGGGATTCAGGTTACTGGTGATTATTCAAGGCTGATGGTCAAGCTCTGGTTATATGCCCCTCAGCAGGGCTGAGCTCCAACCTGATTGTTACAGCTAAATAAATTAATGATTGGAGTCTTTAAAGTTTTCTGAAAGATTTCTCTCTTCTTCAAAAGTTATTGCAACATCCAAATTGCTCCACTAAAGTAAAAATATTTGTTTCCCTACCAAACTGAAAATCAAAATTTCAAAACTGAGCCTGTACCCATTTAGCTGCTGCCCACCTGTAAGCAGCCAAATATATATTTGCTTAAGCTGATTGGATGTAGACAACTTTGTTGAGACAACAGAGCTTACAAGGAGCAATTTGACAAGACATCCCATCAGGGACACATTAAGTCTGTAGTTATTTTCTCTCAGATATGTGACAGTAAGGTCAGGAAATCAGAAGTGATGGCTGAAGCAGCCTGGAAAACTGGGCAGATTTCTGACTTGTCACGATGCCCTCACTTTTTAGGTGGCTGTACCTACTGGAATGGACACCAAGGTGTTGGCAATGGGGACTGCTGAGTGGCCCCTGTCAGGATGGAGTGTCAGAAACATGGGTTAAACACGGCTCTCTACTCTCCATCCCCATCTGTGCTATGTGGGATGTCTGGAGAGATGAAGGAATCCTGGGAAAGATACAGGAAGAGAAGATGTTTTGATTTGCCTTTGCTTCTCATTATTCAAAGCTATTTTTAATTAATATTAACTACATGGAAATTGTACCAGTCATGGTTATATGTGATCTCCCCATTTTTGTTTCAATCCATAAGCTTTTTCTTCTTATTTTCTTCCCCATCCTTTTAAAGGGAAGGACTCAGGACATCTGTGGCAGCTCTCAAGCCCTCACAATGACTAATTGTGACTCACAGCATAACTGTGCATCTGTGCTAGACTTGTAATTCTTTTTACTAATCTCTAACTTTCATGGAGACTTTATACAATTCAGGACTAAAACACAAAACAATTACATTTGATCATATAAGTGTTGATCCAGTGAGGAGAAAAATCTTTTTTTTTAATTGTTTGCTGTACAAAACTGTCAAAAAGTAAATTGTTATACAACTTTGTCAATGCTTTAATCAGTTTTTAGTCACATTAAAACTAGTGGAGGACAGTTCCTTTCCTTTTTCTATCTATACCTTCCTTCCTCCATCTCCAAACGTCACTTCCAAAAGTCTTTATGAATGTTTCTTTTTGAATGTTTCAAACATGTGATGAATATCTTGTATACACACACAGAGTAGGAGATATCACACTTGCATCATATCAGAGAAACTAAATGTGTCAAGAGCACAGTAATGAATAACTCTACAAACCTGGGTCACCAGATTCTTTCAAGTTAAGACAGATGTGGCTCAAAAGTAGTCACCATCTAAAGGCAGCCCAAACATGCATCAATATCTTGGTATATCAACAGCAGTTGGTGATTAAGATTTCTTGTTTGGATTTTTTTGTTTGGTTCATTGGTTTTGAGCTCAAATGTTGATTTTTTTTTTTAATTAACTGATTTCTGCAGTATGAACATCAATCTACAACAAACTACTTATTGAGAACTTATTGTAAATACAGGTGCATCTGGTGGGAAGAAATGATGATGTCTGACTCCAGTTCAGAAGGCTGAATGATTTCTTTACTATGACTATACTATAATACATAAATATACTATGTAAAGGAGATACTAAAACTTAATGCCTACTTTTTCTAATATCCAATTACCTCACAACTCGTGACCCTCTCTCAAGAGTCCAGACAGAAGTGGATCTGATTGGCCATGAGGCTCAAACAATCCTCACCAGAATCCAACCAAGCAATCACCAACAATTTTCCAAACACATTCCACATGGGAAAAACAAGGAGCATAAATAGAAATTGTTTTCTCTTTCTTTCCTCTGTGCTCCTCTAGGAAAAATCCTGAAAGAAAGAAGAATGTGCCTGCCACAAAATCTAATCTAAGGAATTATGCTATTGTAAAGTTTAGTGTTGCAGACTATTTGTACCTAATTATTATAATCTATTTACCACTGTAATTATGCCAGTTACCTTTGTTTTGAAATCTGGCATTGTGGTAGAAAAGGCTTCCTCTCTGTGGAAGTTCTGCTCAGCAAATAATGAAGACACCCCTGTGCTATCAACACTCTTTTTTTGATGCACAGATACAAAGCATACCCCCATAGTAGCTAAAGTGAAGCAAATTAACTCTATTCCAGGAAAAACCAACACATAAGATAAATATCTTTGAAAATACAAGTGCAGGTATCTTCACGTATCTTACAGCTGTAACCAAACTGGCCATTATAACATATTTATCACATTGGAAAATTAGATTGATGCTTTGGTCTGCATAGTACAGTCTAACAACACTACACCATTTTATGTTGCTTTTTTTGTCTTTGGAATATGTCATCTCTTCTCCAAAAAAGAAAAAAGAAAAAAAAAGCTTTGCATTCAACTTAGAAACCCTTTTTTTTTCCCCAGGATAGGAGAGGATGTGGGAGGAGGAAACATAGTGTGTTATAACTTGATCTCCCCATGGAATCAAACTAAAACCTCTGTGACTGCACTTAACCTTAAAGATGGAATTATGAAAACGTTAAAAGCAGATAAGAGGGATAACTAAAATTTAATTTTTTTAGGCATTAAGAGAACACTGCAGAGCACCCCACTCTAAGTGAGGCCTCAGTGAATATTGCTTATTAAGAAAGAAGAAGTAATTGGTGTCATTAAGTAGAATAGTAAGGGAAAGTATTAGAAAGAAGCAGCATATTCTAGAAATAGGAATTTGCACTTTGACAAAGAAAATAAAATCAAATTCTCAGGGGATAAAAAAGTGGAAAACCACTGTTTCCAAATGTACCTGGAGTAAAAATCTATCAGCATGAACATGTAGTCAGCTGATGACCAGTATAAGATGAGCCTTCAAAGAGGGAAGACTACTGAAGAAATGTAGCATTTTTTTTAAAAAATTGTGTTCACAGAACAGAAAAATCCAGACAGCCATGATGGAGCAGCCTGTGGAAGGCTCAGCACGTTTGCCTGAAGCTACAGAGAGTATGAATTAGGTTAAAAAAACAAAGTTTTATTTGAAGGTTCTTTAACATTGTACTTAGCACTACTTTTGTGTGGAGTGACAAAGGTTGCACCAAAAAAAAAAAAAAAAAAAAAAAGAAAAAGAAAAGAAGTAAGAATAAAAGTTCCAGATACTATCCAAGTAACTTGAAGTAAATAAACCAAATGTCTATGAAAATGAAAACTATATCTGTGAGAATGCTGGATAAAAAGTAGTACATGTTCGATTGTTGGAAAAAGCTTCTTTAATTTCATCACAAGGTTAAAAAACCTAGTAGATTTACTTTTTAAGAGGCTTTCCCTAAAAAAATGTAAAAGTTCTAAAGAAACCAAGTAATCAGGGGACAAGAGAAATGTTTTGATGCAACTAAATAATTGTTTTAAATAAAATGAGAAACTGATAATATTTTACATTCATTTATCAAAATAAAAGAAAACATTTAGACGGTTAATAGGAAGAAAATATTTTTAATCATATCAAATTACTGATAACGACAAAGATGACAGAAAGAAGTAAACTGCAAAATCCTAAATGCAAGTAAAACTACTAATAAAAATTGTCATAAATATACACATAAATGAAAGGTACATAAGTAATAATTCCTAAGCTATGTAATTAATGGAAGATGTAACAGCATCTTGGGGCTGTGATAAGTCTATGAAAATTCGATCTCAAAACTCATTTGCTGACAAAACTAAATTGACTGTTAGAAGAAAATAAGAAACAATAAAAACATCTCTGAAAACAGCATTAAACTACCACATAAGTCCATGGTTCATTTTTCTTTGAAGCACTGCTTTCCCTGACTTAAAGTGGATTAATAAACTGGGGGGGGAAATTAATTGCTTAGGAATGTTTAATCCAAAAACTGAGCTTAGTATGGCATGAGAGATCTACAAAGTTCAGAGGCACTAGGAGCCTACTAGTGAAAGGATGAAAGCAGGGGGAACAAAGCTGAAAACAGTACAATAAGGCATCTTTTCACACAGAAACACACCTGTGTAAAGCCCTGCTGAGGCAGTGGAGATCCTGACAGTTTGCACAGATGTGATGGAAGACTGGACAAGCAGTCAATGTTTTCAAGCAGAAAAAGCACAGCAGGTTCAAGAAACCCCCAAAGCTAAAAACAGTGGCCAGCAGAACTTGCTGGGTGAAGGATCATTTCTCAGCATCACTTGATCTATTTTCTCTCTTCCTGCATGCAGCTGCTGCAGAAGGAAGGTTTCTGTACAACACAGACCCTTCCTCAGCCTGATTGTCCCGAGAGTGACCCTGGAGGAGCTGAGCCTCTACAGCCAGTTGTACTAACCAGGGAATGCATGGCCTCCCCATTCTTCTTGCTGCACCTTTGCACCACGAGGTTAAATCACTCAAACAGGGCTTGATTAAGGTAATTATTAAATTATACCGATGAGGTGAAAGAGGCTGAAGGCAAGGAAGGTGCTCTTGCACTCTTACCTTAGCCTCTCAGAAGCTCCACGATTCTTTAAAAATCTCTCTGTCACTGCTGGGAAGGAAAGGGAAGATGATAATAATTCTAAGTGTTTTTTAAATATTCTCTTGGTATTGCCTTATGCTAGCAACTATTTTATGCTCCTGGTCACCTCAGGGACCAATTAGGTAAATCTCTAGAACAAAGTCCCAGTGCAACTTTTCCTCATGATGTGACATTCCCAGAATTTCACCATGGACCAGACACACTTGGTGCTTTTGAAGCACTATAGAAATGTAAGGAAAGACATTCAATAATATATTATAGACAGAACTTCTGAATCTCCTTTGTGCTAGAAGGCAGGAAAGAGTCAAACGAAAAGAAGAAAGAAATCCCAAAATGCTTTGTCCTCACCTTTATAGATTTGCTGTAGGAATTCTTATTTTCCCTTGCAACTGTTCTTCTACATGAAGGTCCTTCTGCCATATGTCAGCTCAACTCTTAGGAGAAACTTAATTTTTTCCCAAAAATTTAATTTGACACAACCTTCATCCATTAATTGCAATGCTTTTGAAAAGGGAAAATTTTGGTCTGAATGATCAGCATATTAAACTCCTATATAGTTTTAGTTTACTTTAGATTTATTCTAAAGGGAAAAAAATGGAAATAGATCTTGTGAACATATTCTGGTTATATTTCATATACATCTGTAGACTGAACATTCCTGAAGAAAATAGAATACAACTAGCTCAAATAGCTTTTGGAGAATCATAAGAAATACCTACTCATAATTTTGTCTTCATATCACTAACAAAAAATAATTTATTCCTACAAAGAGAATATATTTACTGTTCAAAGGCTTTTAGGAAAGGGAAACAGGCAGTTATACTAGATTAACCTGCTAACTTAAATTATCATATGGACATATTCATGCAAGGCAGCTCTCAGCTTCTTTACTGAATACAACTGACATTCTTAAATATACACACAGATCCTGATTGCAGATATAAACTCCATTCATGTTGCTATTCCTGCCACTGCTGGAGCAATTTGTACATCTTATTTTCAGCCATTTTTTCCCCACTAATTCCTCACTATGGAAGCAAGCTTTTAAATGCTTTTGCATTAAAATTCTTTACAGCTGTCTGATAAGAGAACTTTAAATTCTTTCTTCTCTTGTGGCAGGACATCCATATTTGCTGAGATTCAGGGTACTCTTCCTTCCTCCAGAGTAGCTGTTGGACATCAGCTTCATGATAGAAATTAACTAATCCGGGAAATATTAAGTCAGTAAAGTTTCAGTGGGACTGGGGATTGAAATTGTTTTAGTTACTGTTGAAGGAAACACTTAACAGGAGTTTTGAAAGCACTATGCCTAATACACAATTAAATATTTGCATTGAAACAGATAAATTATATAATTTCAGTGTATATTAAACATTAATGATTGTTTGTCTTTCATCTTAATACCTCTTACAAGTAATTTAACAGATTTTGTACAAGATTGAAAAACAGCTTAAAATATAATCTATTTTATTTTTCTCTGCACTCCCATTAGTGAAGTCATTTATACATATAGCTATAAAATTTATCCTTATTTCTTGCTTTCTTCTAAAGAATCTCTGCCAGTATAGGTATATTTTGTACTTTTTCATCTGTGTTTTGCTAAGTGTTAATCATTGTGCATTTTAAAAGACATAAACAGAGGATTTCCTCATTTCCTTTTCTCTATCCCACTTTTCCTCTCTTCATGTCAAGAGAAAGTGCTGGGTGGCAGCCACTGGCCAAACAAGACCATGTATGTATATCTCCAGTCAATTAGAACATGCTAGAACTTGGTCTACTTATCTATGATGCTATACTCTGTGCCTGGCAGATTCTTCCAGCAGCAGCAGCAGTTTTGAAAAGAATTCTTTTTGCTTTTGTGTGTAATTTTTATTGGCAGAGTCAGACTTTGACCAATGGATAAAAAATAGGTAAAACAACCATTTTCATCCAAAAATTATATTGGAATAGTTTAAATTATTTATTTTTTATTATTTTATTAAGGTGACTGAAAAAAAGTTGTTTTCATCCCTACTAAAAACTAACAAACAGAAAGCAAAAATAAGAATTATGGATTTTTTCTATCTTCAAATTTACCCAAAGGGGCATATGAATTTCATATTACTTACATATTCACCTTTCAGAGGTCAGCTATGTTCAGAGGTTATCACAGGTTTTGAAGCCTTGAGGTATTTAGTGTAGCTGAGGCTGAATTTCAAGTCTACATTTAAAACTGAAATAGAAAAACAAAAACAACGAAAAAGGAAAAAGTCATTCAATGTGTTCTTGAACACCTTTGGCACAACCTAAGTTTTAAAACCCTGAGTCTGCTGGGAAAATGGGCATTTCCATAGAAACACTGAAGGAATGAAAGCACCACATAAGAGCCTCTAGCAGGGGAAGTGTAGCAAAGATGGGTTGGCTGTGAATCTTAATAGACACAAAGTCTGCTGGCCCTGAACTGCTGCCCACCTTCCTGCAGCATTTCTGAACTGCAGGAGTAATGTCTGCACTTCTGTTTGCTAAAATTACTGTACCTGACGAGGCATTAAAGGGGGTTTTAAAGAGAGAACACTGCATAGCCTTTATCTATTAACCTTTCAAAGAGAAGAGTATCATAGGAAAGATCCGTAACTGAAGTCAAAGGGTCAGTACCTCTATAAGTGTAATTTTAAATTAGCCCAACACCCAAACTGCCTTTTTCCTACATTCTGTTTTCTTTCCATTTTTACTACCACTATTACAGCAGCTCCTCTTGGCACCACTTTATGTGCAGAGAGTGCTACTACAATACATGCCTCTTCCTAGCACTTTACAACTTGCCTAGGAATATCTTTCTTTCATCTGAAGTGTCTCACGTGAAGATTTTTTCTATTAAATTAAGAAATAATACAGCTTGCAAGAGGAATTTAGTTAAAGCTTTGAATCCAATTTGAGTAGACATTGATTGTCTAAAGACAAATAATTATGTTATTTCAAGAAATAAAACGTTTGTTCTGTCATTTTAACAAAATAAAAAAAACCCTCTTTTTTAGCTGGTAGAATGGGAAAAAGCTGAACAAAATCAAATATTTAGATACTGCAACTACATTCAATTTATCTGTTCAATGAATGTTTTATTGTCAATAGGTCAAAACTAGAAAGGAAAAAGTATTTTTAAAAATAATAATATTTACAACAATAACAATAACAACTATAGTGTCTAGTTTCCTAACTCTTGCTATTGCTTTCTACAGTTTCAGAGTTATATATCCTCTTAGCTACATGAAAGTAAGATCACAAGCAAAAGGATTTCTGGGCCCTTTCTGGATTGACAAATACAGGTATTTACCACAACTCCACAACTTTTCTTGTTACTTCTTTGTTTGTTGTTTTTCATCTTAGTCAGAATTCGAAGCAAACTGGGATGTAATTTTTACATTCA
Organism: Taeniopygia guttata; assembly: GCF_048771995.1. NCBI lineage: Eukaryota > Metazoa > Chordata > Aves > Passeriformes > Estrildidae > Taeniopygia > Taeniopygia guttata. The sequence continues at coordinate 7,300,739 of NC_133024.1, read as the reverse complement.
GTCGTGCTGCATAATTTGTTATCAAGCTGCAGCTTAGGTGGGGCCCTGGGAAAACTTCTGCAATATGAAGTTACCTTCCATGGCAAATGATGTTAACATTTGGCTTGGATTACAGGTTCTTGGATTACAGTGTTCTTGGTCACCTTGTATTTGTTTCTCTGGAGGAGTTTAAAAATGAGAACATGTTGGGAGAAGCCACTGACTGAATATACAGCTGTCCCAGGACAATAACTCATGTAGTAAAGCAGCAAACTGGCAAACAGCTTTGCTATTGTCCTGGTAATATATTTTATCTGCATGGTGTGATAGGATTTGGTTACCATCAAAAGTCAGTCCATTTCACCTTGAAGATACACCAGGAATTCCTGAGATTTGCAACTTCACACTAAGCCTTGAATTTATATCTCTTCTCTATGCAATAATGGTACATCATCATTTTCCTGAAGATGACCATTCATCAAAAAAGAAGCAGGCCAGTGCCCAGTTCCTCTCTGCTTCCTATTTCAAGAAAAATTGATGATACACCTTGCACAGCAAGCTACTTGTATATTTTTGTTTTTAATTTAATGATAGTAATATAAAATGATCCATTGAACAAAAAACTCTGGCCATTATCCATCTAGATGTAAGTATTGAAGCACCTGTAGTGTCAATCATCGTTATGTGACTATTATGTAAACAGAATCCCATGATAAGGACTTGGCTGAGCAACAAAATGATGGTCAGAATGTATTTAATGGCTTCAAATGTAAGGCTTCTAGTCTTACTGTGTCCTCATTAAATGTCACTCTGAAAAAAGAGAAGCAGCGTGACAAGAAGTGACAAAACATACAGTGAACAGCTGAGAAAGATGACAGAAAGTAAGGCATATATGTAGTCTCTTAAACAGAATATAATAGGAGATTAAGCTCATTGTCTAATATATATAGATATAGATATATAGTTATATAAATATATAGATATAGATATAGATATAGATATAGATATAGATATAGATATAGATTATATAGATATAGATATAGATATAGATATAGATATAGATATAGATATAGATATAGATATAGATATAGATGATATAGATATAGATATAGATATAGATATAGATATAGATATAGATATAGATATAGATATAGATATAGATATAGATATAGATATAGATGTAGATATTGATATAGATGATATAATATGTAACTTTTTAATGCCATTGTCACTGGAGCTTTATTGCATGGACAATAGAGGTAAGAACCAACTCTATAGTTAATCCAAATTCAAATTAACTGACTGAGAAACTTCCTTGTGTGTACTGGGAGATGGATGAAATAGCAAATGACCAGTGGCCACATTTGTATTTAATTCACAAGATTTGCTATCTGCTAGTTATAGACACATATGAAATAGGGAACAATACAAAATGGTTTTTAGGTGGTTGGAGTGACTGACTTATGGAAAAAGGGAATTAAGCATATATAAATATTTAAAGTTAAATAGCATTCAAAGAAACATTCAGCAAGAAGTCTAAGATGAAAACACTGAGAAGGAAGGAAGTCATAGAAATACCCACAGAAATCCACAAGAATTATTAGGAATAATAAAAAAAAAGGTAACAAACCACAAACTTTGAAAAGGAAAATTAAATAAATATCAAAACTGACCAACAGTAACAGTTATTAAACCACTGGACAATTTTTCTCAAGGAACTCACAGAAAAGACATTCAACTGCTATTAAAGAAAGAATGTGATACATAGTATATGACATGGCAAAATTGGCACTAAAAAAATTAGGCTCACTTTACTAGGGTAATTTTTCATCTTTAGCACTGATGTAGAACTAATTCTATCTATACTTCTGTTGCACTCCAAACATCTTTTACAAAAGCAGGAAGAATACAGATGATTTACTTAAGTGAAATCAGTGTAAGGAGATTCATTTAAGAGTTCCAAATACTTTCAACTACTTCTAGAGTTTTGGCTTTCCCTCACTTGTTCTAGAAGAAAAAGCACTGTAAAATTTCACCTCTGATATTTTTTGTTGTTTTTTTGGAAGTGGATATTCCTCTACCTTTCTCTGAAGCATTATATATTATAGCAGCTAGCTTCATGCAGTATAGTTCCACTGAACTCTTTCAATTGTTTGTTTAGAGAGCTTTGTTCACTTTCTGGAGATAAATGAATTTGCCAGGAGGACAGGGCCAGGAGGGAATTTTCCTTTCATTGAGGATGGATGCAATTGCTTTTTTGTTCTGCTTCTTTGTTTTGTCTCTTTTTCTTACTTGCACTTCTGTAAAGTGCACCCTTCCTAACCAAGGCAGAGGAATTTCAGTTTCCTTTTGGGTCCTGGCAAGGAATAATCCTTCCTTGATTGTTCCTGCTCTCAACTACTGGCAAGCTGAGGTTGTGTTGTTTTGTTGTGTGAGGTGTTATAAATGGGATACTAAATGGTTTTCTGTATTGCAGAGAGCTCTGAGCTCATTCTTCAGCTTCCTTTAGGTCTTCTGGGAAAAACAGGGGGTCATAGCCATGGTTGTCTCCTGAGTTCTATTCCTGTCTTCTTAAAATACAGCCAACAAATTGCAGCAGCACTGTAAACTGCCTGTAGTTAGCAAAGTTACCCAGGCAGCCTGTTTTAGATTTCTGCTCATTCTGACAGTTCATTTCTCCCAGAAGAATGAAATGCCTGGGAAGTGAAAAGTTGTGTACACAAGGGAGTTAATGGATGTATACATAATATCCTGGATTGTTTTAGGCTTCAGTGTACTTTGAGTTAGCACTGATTTTGTGCATAGCTCTTGAGTTGATGAAACATTTGCATCTTAATTCTGATATGGGTAAGCTGGCAGATATATTGCCTAAGATGCTATTTCTTTTCCCATAGCAATATGGAGAGAAAAACAGTCTGGATACAGAATTCCAAGCTTTAAACCAATAAAATAACATATCCAGTGATTTGGCAGAATGCAGATATTAATCACATTAAAATGGGATTCCACATTAAGAAAGAGTCTGAACAAGAGAATCGTACTGTAATCTGTCCCCAGGGTCACAACAGTACACTGTCTGATTATATGTCTTCTGAGATATATATACATATATATATACTCCTATATCCTGAAAAGTAGGTTCTTACTAAAACAGTACAAGCTCTTAAAAATACTTGCATAGACAGCTCACATTAAAGAGATAAAGGACAGAACACGAAGTAATGACCACTGTGATCAAAGTTTAGGATTAAGAATCAGAGCAAACAGTACTGATTTATGTTGATTTATTTTTTCCTCCAAGAGTGGTTAGATTTAATCCTGTAATTTGCATATTACGACTAAAACATTTTTAACACTGGAAATGTGCAAATTTTAGCATTTAAATTGCATGTGGGAGATCAACATTGGAATCTGCTACATTTGTCAGAAATATAACATTTTGAATAGAGGGAGGTCGGTCTTGCATCCCAGATAGGTTGAAAATTCCAGTGTCTTATCAATTATTTCTGTTGATGGTATAGGTGTAACAGGCTGCAATCAAGACAAAAGCAAGAAACTTTTTCAAGATCACGTCAACTTCTGGTGCTTATTAGTTTTAAAACTTCATGAATGCACTTCTGGAGAATAAATTTCACTTCACATTAGATTTCTTTTTTCATGTATCACAGCTCCTTCTCCCACTCATATTTTACATTACATTTTTCATGTAATTATAGGAAGATAACTTGATGTACCATTCTTTGGCATATCTCATAGAGCTGTGCACATTAAAAACCTCTGCAGCTTAGTGGAGAGCAAAGAAGATAATAAGAGAGTAAGTCATGTGCCAAAGTCTTTGCTCATGTACTAAAATAAAATTAATTTGAGTTATATGTAATAATTGAGCATATTTCATCACTTTATTTGTCTGCAAATCTCCTTTGTGAATTTCTGGTTTTCATACAGAATATTTTGTCACGTGCATATTTGGTCTTTGAAGAGGAAGACTTTTCTATTTGAAAATTCTTACCAACATATATTTTCTCCTCCTCCTCATATCTGCTATGGAAAGAAAGAAAACAAAAGCTCATCTTTTTTGAAAATAAGTGTGAAACATAGGAAAAATCCCCTCATCAGTAAAATATAAAGAAGACATTATGAAATTATGCAAACGACCAGTCAAATTTTATGTTCAATGGCACTTAGGCTACCAGTCTCCATTTCAGGAAAGCACATGGGATCAGTGTAGGGTGTGCTGGAAATTGGGGTTTGTGAAAGGCTAGGTGTTTATACAGGTGGGAAGAGCTGAAGCACATGCTTTGGAAATGAACTCACACAGGGAGAGGAAGGTTGGAGATAAAGGTTGTCTTCTTTCATGTGTGTCCATGTACTTGCACCCAGGGCTTGTCCTGGAGTGAAGCACTGCTGCCACATCCTCAGTGGGCTCACACAAGGTGGTTCTGATGCCAGATCCTACACCTAGGATGGGGAAGTATTGGTTTGTGTACTGTACTCTACAGTTGGTTAGATATTAGGAAAAGGCTCTTCAGCCAGAGTGTGGTTGTCACTGCTGAGGCAGAGACAGAATGAAAAGATTGCATGGTGTTCAGAAGGAAAAAAAATACTATTACAGCAAGTAGTGTTCCTTTTATAACCAGGATCTCTAAGGTGAAATACGATTGGTCTCAAAGTGAAAACCTTTCACACCATTGGTGCACTATGAATAGCACACTGTGGTAGAACATATCTATAAACATTATGAACAGAAAGAGAGATAATAATCACTTTCATTCCTTCTCCTAACTTTCCCCAGCCAGGCCTGGAAGAATTCTCTTTTCTCTCTGACTGAACTGAGAACATCCACAGGTGTTTGGGCACTGGAACAGGCCCACAGGGAAGTGGTCACAGCAGCCAACATGACAGAGTTCAAGAAGCTCTAGAGCACATGATGTGTATTTTAGTAATGGTGAGGTACAGGGTCAACAGTTGGACTTGTTGATCCCCACGGGTCCCTTCCAGCTCAGGATATCCTGTGATTCTGTGAAATGGATGCAAGCAGCTCTTCCCTGCAGCTAAAATATTGATATATTTCAGGATATTGAAAGTGGAGTTTTGTGGATGTACAAAGAGGAGTAGAAGATGTTTTATCCAGTCTTCAGCTCTACTGCACACCAAGCCCACGTACTGAAGCTCCAGGGTGTTTGCATTGTGATTTTAGAAGTGCCTGTTCAGGATTTCTGTGCCATTTTCACAGGGGCAGTGAAGTGTGACCCTCTAAGTCCTTGTTCCCAGGTCTCAGGTTCAAAAATGATCTGACATTGTTTCTTTTCCCCCTCACATCATTGTCAAAGGGTAGATGTGTATCACATTTATGATGCATCACTTAGACTTGTGATAAAATGTCATAATGTTTCCTTCTAGAAAACTTTGTGTAACTGACCCTTATTGCAGTCTCTCTCCTTAAACAGTTATGGAACACAGCAAAATGACTGTCATTTGGCAGAAGCCTTATTTTATCTTAGATTCTGCTTCTGATTTATGTAGAGCAACAGACTCAAAGCAATTAACAGAAATCAGTGTTTAATGGCCAGCTCAGTCAAAATATTTGAAGAAAAACTTCACTTTCCTGGTGATTTTTGATATTTCCTTTTACAGATATTTATCCATCTTTCGTCCTATGCTTATGTCTTTGCTGGTAACAAACGAGCTTAGTAAAAGAGTTCTGTTTTGAATTTATTTCAACTATTATGAGCAACTACCTTTTCTTTTAACTTTAGCTCTTTCGCATGTGAAAGAAAGTTGACACATCAATAACATATGTAACAGAATTCTGACATTTTCATTCTACAGAAATATGAAAAGAGGATTTTAACATTGCTTTTCCTGATCAAATACTTAAGCCAAAAATTCATAGGCATGTAACCACCCTGGAAACCATACAGGTTTTGAAGAATTAAGTCATTTAAAACTGATTTTACAACAAAGCTTGAAAGATATATATAAAAAAAATTTAAAAGTAAAATTCTTTACATTTACAGAAAGAGGAATACATCTTGGACTAAAGAGAAATGATTTGTCATGCAGTATTTCTCTCAGCTGTAAGGACCTATGTCCACAGACATGATAATCTTAATCTTGTAGTCCAAGTCAATAGAAAAAAACCTTGAATTTGATTCTCCAGGTCAGATCAGGGGTATAAAACAATTTCTATTATCTGTCCTAAATACAAACAGGCACCGGTTTGATGAGTACATTTTGTATTTGCACCCTCCCTGTGTGACAAGGGTGTTCCAGGTACCAGCAGGTACCATCTTTTTCCTTCAGCCTTTGATTTCTATTTGTTTATCAAATTTCTCCTGGATTATACATTTTCCTCGGTCATGTCCACAAAATCTAACACAATATCATCTTATTCAAGATCTTAGGTTTGTGTCTTTTTTTTTTTTTTTTCATTATTAAGTTTACCTTATCTCTCCTTTTCAAACATTTTTGCTTCTGTTCCTTTTTTTTTTGTTCGTACATTTTTGAGTTTATTATCTCTCTCATATCCTCTTGAACATCTGAATATAGATTCCAGCTTTCAACAAGTTAGATTGTTGAATTATTATGATTGTATTCTGGCAAGCAGAGCATCAGGTCACAAAAACATAATTAGAGATTTTAATTTATAAAACAGCATTCCAAGAAGTCTCTAAGCATTACCAAAAGGTAAATTGAAGTATACCTTAAGATGAAAAGAAAACAAAGCTAATCATTTCCAAAATAGGCAAGGTATTGAAAATATTTGAAAAAGAGTAATAAGGGGGAACAATCATTTTAATTGCTAGAAAACTTAAAGAACCTGGCTACTTGGTCTGGTAATGTTAGAGAATTGCCTACTAAAATTGTTTCTTGAACTGCAAAATAAAAAGGAGCTTTTGTTCATGTCTGTTTGTTAAATTGATTCTATCTAGATCAATATCTGGTTCCTTTTTTAAACTTATGATATCTTCTGCACATGTAAATTCTCCTAGTCTCTCTTCTACTTTTGTTGACATACTTATTTTTCAGGAAAATATTCTCATTTGATTTTCATATACCTGTGCATATCAGCCAATAGTTAAGCCTTTCTTTTTTGTCTGTGTGATTTGCTTTATTGTTTAGGGTTTTCATTTCTCGCCCACCCATCCTCAGTTACCATTTTCTCCTGTCCTCACTGATCATTTCTATTCTATTTATAAACAATTTCATAGCACCTCCTCTAATTCCTATTTGCTGTTCCATTTTTCCACTCTGCTACATCCTCAATTCAGTCAAGATTTTTACAGAGCCCTTGAATCATAACCCTCAGAACAGATGGATAAGGACAAATCACTGCATAATGAAACTAGATTTGCTTAGGCTGATTACTCTGTACTCTCTCTGACCTTAGTTTTTCAAATGGAAAATTTCTTCAATGTCTTATTCTGAAAAACAAACTCAATATAAAAGATCATCCTAAACTGACTGCAGGAGCAAGAGTTCTAGAAGATGTGGTCTGAGTAAAATCTTGGCTGAACTGCATCTCCAAATTTCAGTTTTAAAAAGATAATATAAAAATACTTGTTACTACTTTCATAACATTTCGGAGGTACCCTCTTTCAGCCACTTAAGTTTCCATATAATTTTTTAAATTTGGTAATTAAGAATGCTAATTATATGTTGCTGTGAAATATAAGTGAAGCAAGTAATTTTCTGACCTATCAAAAAATTTATCCGTGAAATAATGTAATGAAAAGTAAGTTGAAGAAGGAGGACCACAGTTTCCCTGCAGCCATTCTGTTGTATAGCTGAGCTTATTCTATTCCTGTGGAAATCCAGCTGCAATAAATCATGGCATCTCCCAATGACAGTTTCAAATGAACATGTTTATTGGGACAGACAAGTACATCACTAAGAGTGTTACTTACTTCAGCTGCTGACATACAGTACCAGCTGTTGGATTTAAACACTGACTCAGTCACTGCAACTGAAAACTATGGGTGTTTTTCAAATCATGCACCAATATGAGAAAAACAGGGTCATCATGGCATAAGTAATATACTTTTTTTTTCCAATAGCACAAAAGCTATGAAGTTTGAGAGAAAATTCCCCAACAAAACCAGGCAAAACTTCCAGTCTAACCACAAAACCACAACACATTCATATTAAATACTGTAATTCTGTTTTTTAAGAAAGTTTAAAGAAAGTTTTGCTTTGAAAAATCAGTGACTGAACTCTAGAGGCATGCTACATTTCATTAACTTCTTCATATATATAACCAAATCACCTCTGATCTCTCTTTTTAACCTTCAGGTAGTGTGGGCTTTTGTGTAAGTAGTGTAGAATGGAAACACATCCAGCACTGCTGTGAGCTCTTCCTCTACCCTGGAACATGAGGACCCACCTCATACAGGGATCTGAGGAATCAACCTAAAACAAAGGGTGGGGGGTTTTTTGCCATTAAGATTTAAAAAAACAAACAAACAAACCCAAGAAAAACAAAAATCTCAATCCCGACTACCACAACTCCTAATAAATAAATTAAAGAACAAAAATACCCCCCCCAAAAAAAAAAAAACCTCATACCAGAGCATACATGGGTAATGGGAACAGAGCATGAAATGCACTTTGAGGTGCAATATTTAGGAAGACAGGACACCCATTGACATTGTGGGTGCTCCAGTGTCAAGGACAGTTGGGATTTTATCAAATGGGGATATTTAGAATGAAAAAAACCCCAAAAAAATAGAGAGGGTATTAGTAGCCTCTCCTCCTAGTGGGAGGAAAACACCAGTTCTACAGGAATAAAAGGAGGTGACAGCTACCTCATAAATAAGAGAACTGTTTAATAGTCTCAACCATGTCCCTTTTCCTTCAAGATTTAAAATTGTTGTGTTGTGCTGAGACAAAATTAAAAATAATGACCAGAAGAACCAGATTAATTGTGGTTATTCCAGCATCAGAAAAGGAAGAATGAGATGGTTCAAGTTCACCTTCTGCGTGAGTGAATCCTATCTGACAACCAGTTCAGGAAGCATGAAGCCTCACTGGAGTCAAGACAAAGATCTAAAGATATATTGTCAATACCAATGCTGCCTTTTGGCCAGGCTTTATTTTGTCTTCATTATAAGGTGCTTTACTAATTACTCTGGGCAGTTATTGATCTTCCTCATTGGAGATGGTCATGATGGCAGTAATCTACTAGTGCAAGTCAAGAAAAGGCTTATATAGAGGAGTATCAAGTGTTATTAAATGTTCAGCTCTAGTATACAAGATTTTTCAGGGACCCACAAATACTATAGGATTAATCCACAACTTGGTAAGTGGTTGAAACATGAAAACCTTAAATTTCAGTTAAAATGTCATTTTTTTAATGCGTGACATTCCATGAAGGAACACCTCTGTCAAGACATGAAGTTGCAAGCAAAAAAGCCAACTCCCAAACCAAAAATATCTGTAGTGTTGTACTGTTGTGATGGGTCAACCCTTTCTGGCTGTCAGGTGCCAACGAAAATGCTGTGTAATCCACCTCCTCAGCAGGAGAGGGAGAGGATAAATCCACCCTGACAGGCTGATGGTTCACCCATTATGACAATCATTATGGTGGACAGAACAGATTCAGCTTGGAAAAATTAGTTTAGCATACAGTCCTTCATGATCTTCTGTCAGTTCATCACTTCTCCAGCATGGGTCCTTTCCATAGAGTCCAGTGGATTCTTCCTCCAGAAAGACTCTGCTCCAATGTGGGTTCTCCATGAGGATACAGGACCCTCACAAACCTGCTGCAGCACAGGCTCTTCTTCAGAGGCCACAGCTCCTGTCAGGAGCTGTCTCCAGGTGCTTCTCCATGGCATTCAAGGCATATCCATGTCCTCCACATATATAAACTCTTGTGCAGTACTTGCTGGTACTCAAAATCAAATGTAAGAGAACACCTCACTTATGATGTCTTTAGTTTCTGAAACAAAACAGGTGAAAATAATATGCATGGAAGAAATTGTATAACTATATCTGTTTTTCCAGGGCAAAGGACACACCATATCAGCAGAATAAGGACAGCAACTTTCACTAATACAGAACCTAATTTGAAGGGGGTGGGTGAGAAATATATAAATGTATTTTATATACATGAGAATACTCTTTATACCTATAAAGTTGTACTACAGGAGAACTGGCAGATCCTGAAAATAAGAGTATTAAAAGCACAGCAATCAGACTAGTGTAATTCAAAAGAAAGGCAGTTAATTTAATAAACTAGCAATCTAATCAGACATGCATCCATGTTAAAGGGGAAAAAAAGGGAAAAATCGCTAACTGACAAAAATGCTGTTGCCAAAGGGTATGTATGATGAAGTGACAGAAGAATGAGCATGAAAATAATCAAAAGTCGAGCTATAAAATAAGATACAAGGAGAAGTTTTTAAACACAATAGAAAATGAAATCAAAAGGAAGCAAAAGTCTCTTATTCAATAGGAAAGGAGAACAAAAAGGAGATTAGGTACAACAGACTAAACTCAATAGTTTCTTTGATTTTTTATTATAAAAGAAAGAAAGAAAAAGGTAGTTTTGACCAGATACTTCACAAAATGAGTTTTATCACAAGAATAAGTATGTCAGGGAGAATTTGAAAAAAGTAGGGTGAAAAATATTTAGATAAATGAATTGAATATAAACTTATCTTTAAATGTTTTAAAAAAATTATCCCAAATGATTTATAAAATTTCAGTGCTTTTCTTCAAGAGATCATAGAAGACAGTAGGCTTGAAAAAGGGGAAAAATATGAAATTCTGTATCAGCTATTAAGAAGTGAGTGGGAAAGAATGCAAAAGAATTACAGGTCATGGTACCTATCTTTAGGACTTAGGACAGAAAGAGTTATCAATCTATTCATGTAGAAAGAGAATAAAATGAAAAAGGCAGACAGGGTAGTTTTGTTGTAGTTCAGATAGTGCCAAAGCAATTTTATTTTCTCCAAGATGGAACACGTATCAGGCTAAAACTGAATATGTAGCTGACTTAAATAACATTTTCCCTACTGCCCTAAGGTAGTATTCTCAAAAGAAAACCAAGGAACCAGAACCCAAATAAAAACACAGGTGAGCATTCATTGCTTCTAAACTATGGGTCAAGTACTTAATAAAGATTCCTTCATTGTGAGAGGGTATTTAATCAACAGAACACCTGGAATAAGAGCATGACAATAGGTGTCAATGATATAAAACGTAATGTCATCGGGGAAAAAAACTCATGCTGGAACAGCAAAATGTCTCAGTGGGGGAAAATGTGCCTGAATGGTTAAAGAAGAATTCCAATGAATAGATAGACTAGAAAAGATGAAAGAAAATATTTCTTCAGATATATGGGTAATGCACACTCTACACTGATAATGGAAAAGGTCATAGATGAAGCATCATGCTGTGAAGTTGACTACAGCTGTCTGATGCCTAATCCCATAAATTGCAAAGACTGCAGTGTTTAGATGTTGACTCTTTACATATCTAATTGCTTAAATTTGGTGAGGGAACATTGCAGCACAAGTTTCATATGCAGCCTGTTAACAGAGCTGCTGCTAACATTAAATATTCTGTTCTTCATCTCTGCAATCAATTTCTTACATCTCTCTCAGTTTCGTCTGGAAGCAGACTGCTTAAAAGTAAAGTGATATAAAGTGTTTCCCAGCAACTACTTCATCACTTCCAGTGACCTTCAAATTACATTTAACATTTGTCTTGGACAAAACTATAAGGCTGCTCAGTGTTGTGGACAGGAAGATTCATCTGGTACTGTTAACCTGATCAATAGTGAAATAAAAAGTCAACTGAGCTTACATTTTTACAACCCCAGGAGAAAGTTAAAAAACACATTAGTTGGTTTAACAAAATGATAGCAGACAGAGAATCAGTATCCAAGGCTATAAATGATGGTAGCTCTGTAAGCCCTGTACATCATATATAGTGATAAACTACTCACACTGAATTAGTTAAAGGATAATCTCACTTTTGTTTCTTTTACTTCAATTTTTCCTGTACATTGTCCCCCAGAAAGGCAAAAAAAAAAAAAAAAAAAAAAAAAAAGACTGTGGGGTTTGAAAGCACACAAATTATAATGAATTTCAGATAAAGAATAGGTGAAATGTGGTGGGGAGATTGATTCCATGAGCTTTAATTATCCAAGCTACAGGTTCATTAGTAAGTTGTTTGGGGCAACAGAAGTAGATCTGTAGACTGAAATAGATGGTCTTAAAGCTCCTGAGCTTTATTTTGCTGCTTCCTTATGACTATATCAGAAATTAAAAGAAAAAGTCTTTGCACTGGGACTGCTGTAGCTGTGGTCAGCTATGAGTGTTCTCAGCATGAGAGATGGATAATATTCTTTCAGGACACGAGGGCTGCTTTGTCCTCTATTCTCTTTTTGACTTCCCCTAAATATTAGTATGTGTCTTCCCTGCTGACCCTCCAAAAACCTCTTAAACCTAAACTTGAACAGGCTGCTGGGGAGAATATAGTGGGCAAGTGTTGCAGGGTGAAGTTTGGAAGAAATGTTGCAAGGAATATGCTGGCAAGGGAAGGGGTTATTTACTGCTTCACTGGATAGCAGAAGATAAATGGGAAAAGAGACTGTAAGTGATTGCTGCTGCTTAGTGGGGGCAGCCTCCACAAGGGCTGGGGAAGCAGCAGGAAGAGCTGGCTGTGTTGTTTCTAGTGACAAGGGGCTTGCTTTATGTCTAAAAAATCCTTCTATTTTCCTTCAAATTATATTTTAAATTCTGGTATATCCACCCAACTTGCTTTTCAATTGCTTGACAGCTTTTTACAGCAATTAGCAAACAGTCCTGCAGCGAAGAATTTGACACTATTGAGGGCTTCAACACCCAGCCATGAGCCACCAGCACCCAAAGACTGCACTCCTTTTCCAGACAGTCAACAGAACTAGAACCCTTCAGCTTCAGAAGCCACCTCTGTCCTTCTCCTGGAGTAACCTGGAAGTCATCATGGGCCTACCACCACGGACAACAAAGCAAACTTGTCTTTGCAGTCTTTCTTCCTTGCACAGGCTGAGGGCAGATCGACCACAGCCTTCAGAATTAGGATGGGGCATCCAGACCCTAGAGCACAGGGCTCCTGCCCCATCTGTTTGCTACCAGACCTCAGGGGACACAGGTCGTTTTCTGCTTTTGCTTTTCTGATTTTCTCCTTCGTGCTACTGAGAGGACAATGAGCAAAGGACACCCTGCTAACAGGTTAACACATACTGACCATATTGTGTCCTGAGTAAATAACTAATCATAATAATCATATGTATCTAGAGCAGAAGACTGTACACTATTTCATAAACGTGTTGAAATTAGAGGACTTCAAACAGTTTTGCAACGCTTTGAAGAGCTTTTCAAGTGTGAAGTTAAGCAAGAATCAGATGATGCAGCTTTTTCCAAAGACTGTGAAGAAGTTTGTCAGGAGATCATAAAATCATGGAATGGTTTGGACTAGAAGGGACCTTAAGGATAATCTAGTTCCAGCCTCCTTCTGGGGACAGAGACATCACTATGCTCTGAAAGAAAGGATGTGATCGACTTCTTCCACCATAGCCCTACAAACAGAAGAGATTAATTGGTATTAATTATATGTGAGCAGATAATTGTTGTCAGTGTCAACCAGGATCGTTTTTCTGATACAAACCAGAGAAAATACTACAGTGCAATTAAATCTGCTCAGAGCGGTGCAAATCAGTCTGAAAGAAATAGGTGAATCTCACACTGTGAACTTTTCATACCTATAAGGTGATACAAAGATGTGTTTCTTTGAGATTCTTCCCTCTGGTAGTGTGGTGTGTCTGTGGGGACAAATAAAAGAGATTTTTCTCTAGATGTTTATCTGTGAAGCCTTCTTCATTTCATTAATTTGAAATGCTTTTAGGGAAGGCTTTTGTGCTATTTGGAACAATTTGTTAGCCTAGAAGTGTTATTTAATCACAAGCTAACAGGATGTTAAAAGCCTGACTAGTAATTTGAAGTTATCCATCCTGATTGTCATGTCTAATACAAAGCACTATTAGCAGTTTCAACAGTACTAACTTATCATTAAAGGTCTGAGTTGCTGTTAAAACGTTTTTTGTTTTTTGTTTCTTTGGGTTTTTTTTTGTTTTTTTGTTTTTTTTTTTGGGGGGTTTTTTTTCCTATTGTAGAAAATCATAAGAATACCAGTCATAGGACTTTAGCATCACACAGTGACAATCTAAATGTGGCATTCTTATACGAAAGAAGAAATTATCCTGTCCTGGTACATAACTACAAGTGTGGACAACATAAATTTGTAAATAATTAAAGGAAAGATCAAATAAAGATTAAACATTAGTAGTTGCTAAACTGTAAAAATGCTATTAAACTAGATAATCTAATTAATTAAACAAACAAAAAAAATACAATAAAAATTCTGTAAAAATCCTGATGACACTACCTACATATTACCTGAGTTTTGTCTGTCATAGATTATGTTGACTGGTTCCACAGTCATTATAACATGACTTTTTTTCCTTTTTGTGAACCCTGGGATAACATGGTAACAGGGTTTATTATATGTAGATATCTGTGAATTCGTTTTTTTGGGGTTTTTCATTGGTTTGGTGGGGGTTCTTTTGTTGTTTTTTGCATTTTTTTTAGGCACGGGAAATAAAGGAGATATTTTACGTCATTTTCCCAAATTAAAATGTTCCTATAAACAAAAAAGTTGTATTTTCTCTCATACATTGGTGGAAGTGGAAAAAAATTCTTAAAGCTTTTGAGGCATTTTCTCCTCAAAATTTTGACAAATAAGGAAAGGAGTACAGGAGTCTGCATGCACCTTTGGATTTGAATACCTTGGTAAGAATTTACCTTTAAAGGTAGGACAAAAAAATTTTGGAGCTGCTTTTGAGTTAATTAGCTATGGAGGATGATCAAGCGCCATAAATTATTTCTTCTCATTAAACTGGCAAAAGGATTGTGGATGGTATCATGCCCATCCAACCCAGAACACTTTATGATTTTATGGAACAGCAGACACTTAGTGGAAAAGAAGCTGATTCTTAGCTTTCAGCACAGAACACTTTTCTGCTCTTTCCAATGTGTGCTTAGCTGAATGGCTGAGTTGAAATGTGTAAAGTTTTTGGCTCTTGGCCTCATATTGAACATTGCACAGCAGAGCTAGCAGTGATGTTAGAATTCACTTAGAAGCCCTTTTTATTCTAGTCCAAACATCTGTCTCTATTTTATGGTTTATGTTTGGTTTTGGTGCTTGTTGAAAGAAAGCCTCCTTTCCTACACTATTTTCATAAATATACAGATTGGCCAAGCCAGTACTTTTCTGACTGTTTGGTCAGCTGAATATTTTGCATATTCTCCCTCCATTGTCTCTACAACAATATTTTGTCATACCTTACTACTAACTTTGGCATCACAAAGAACTTCTTTCAGAAACTCTGAAAAAGCATTCCAGGAGTGATTCAACTTATTTTCATAAGTTACCTTTTATATGCTCAACAAATTCTTCAGCAGAATTTAGTTGAACAGTTTAAGACTGAATATCAGTTTTGCCTAGTTAAAATAAAGCTTTGGACAAAGACATTTCATTATGGGTTCACCATCAAATCAGATACCTGAACACATATACATTTATTAGATTATATAGATTTCTTACATTTCTTATTACAATCTTAGATATCTATGATAATTATTCTATATGTACATATGTTTTCAAAATACAAATTTAATGTTTCATCTCCCTAAAAAATATACTTTAAAAAGCCCAAGTAAGACTTCCTTGGTCTGCAGTGCTTACAGATTCAGTCTCTTACATAATGTCCTAAATGTGCTCTGGGCAATGTAATTTGAATTCTTGTTGAAAAAATTATACTATATTTTGTACCATATTTTCACTGTTAATTTTATTGTTGGAAAGTAATTTCTGATACAGCTTTTTCAAATTTTGTTTAACTTACATATTTTCATATCTCAAAATGATTTCATCTAACTTTCATTTAAAACTGTTATATTTTAAAATCTGGTTTATGATTATGTAACTTCATTTGTCATACCTTTGGTGAATTTCCCACATTCATATAAGTAGAAAAAGTCTTTATTGTTTTGTTCATAATAAAGATGAGATTGGGTTCTTTGGTTTTTTGTTTTGTTTTGGTTTTTTTTTTTTTTTTTTGGATAATGAGTTTTTCTCCATCTTTTTCTTTCACCTGTTTTGATCCACTACATGGTAATTCTCAAGTGATATGTAGCAATAGCATCTGTTTTCAAGGTACATGATTGGTTATCACTTTAACTTTTTCTCTTTGTTTTCCTCTCAAAATAAAAGTTTTCATCTCAGTCCACTCTACACCTTCATAAAACTGTAATTAACAGACTATTGTGAGCAATTTTGTATCACATTCCCTTTTGAGAGGGTCATGTACACAGCTGGGGTAATGCATCAAAGGAAAAACTCTTCAGAGATTATATATGTGGATTTCAATTCTGGGTTTATTTCATGCTAGGTGATGTCCAAGTGTTTAAAATTCATGTAACTATTATATCTCATCCCTCCTTATCCTTACAGAAAGAAAGGGAAGCTTGGGGGAAATATAATTTTAAAATATTTTTAGTACTCTGAGAGAAGGAAAATTGCAGTTTCCCTTGAATGTGGAAAAATTTCTCACTGTCTGTTCATAAATAATGAAGTAATAGCTAATTTGAGCTGAATTTTCTACAACTTTTGTTCAAGGAACTGAAGGTAGGAACTTTTGTAGACTCTTACCATTGCAACATTTCGCTTCCACAAATGCATGTGATTTTAAACATCCAGCTTTTAAAAGCTGGTGAGAATTTATGACTTATCTGCTGAGCTGCATGAATAACTAGATAGTTGCTGTTAGGCCTGTTCAGTGCTTAGGTAGAATTCATTAGAATACTTTTATGGCTATTCAAATTGAATGTTTTGCCTCAGTTGTGGTAAGCTAACTGTACATACACAGCTTTGGTACCTCTGTCACCAGGAAATAGCTTTGGGCTGCTGCATCTTGATTGTTTTACTTTATGTTCCATATTCTTATATTACTGTGACTCTAAATTTTTTTTTTCCATCCTTTTTTTCACATCCAATAAAAGTATTGCTTTCAAATTATTTCTAGTACTAAGACATAATAGTTCACCAAAACAATAAGACATGTATATTGATGTTTTCTTCCTGTGTCATAAATTTTTGTAATTGCTAAGAGTCACATTAAGCAACAGCAGTATAAGTCATGGTCAAATCTATGTGATAAATAAAGGCTCACTTCTAACTGCTGTAATAGTAAATTGACTGGTCTAAATAGACATTAAAAAAAAAAAAAGTATAAACAGTGCATAAAAATTACATTGTTTAGAAGCTGAAATAGACATTTCACCTCAATTCTATGCAGCATTATAATTTTCCATCACACTTAGATTAAAGCCATTAATGGCATTTCTTGGCATTTCCTTGCACTGAACTGCAAATTTCTGCTCTCCATCTGTGGTAGCTGAGGTATTTCTAGGGATGATTTGATGGGGTTTTTTGTTCTTGTTTTTGTTGGTTGTTTTTTGTTTGTTCATTTTTTTTCAGGTGGATCAGGAAATTCATCCAGCTAAAAATTAGCCAACTACCCAAGTGGCACCAATAAGCAGTAGTGCAAGCACAAAGAATAAAAGGAAAGCAATAGAAATAGAGGCATAATATATGGGGTACATAAATATTCCCTTTGGTGCCATTCCACATTTAGGATTGCTGAAAGTGACTGTGAAATCACAGTGTTTCAATCATCCTCCAATTGCTGTAGACGCAACCCCTTAAATTCTATATACATTTTTTCAACAACAGGAAAGCATGTTATTCCATGGTTTATCAAACACCTTGGGATGGACCTTAGAGTTTTACACAATGTCATTCTATCCTACTCCTATTCTATCCTACTCCTAATCTTTTCATAATTAGCAGTTATTTAGCAAAAGAAGTTTTTAGAGCCCATTTCACTGCTGTGAAATCCAAAACCTAATTTCAGAGTTTGTTAGCTTTTCTTCAGAAAAGAGATGCAAATGTGGAATGGGAATCAATTTCTCCTTTTCAATTTTTACATGGAGCTGGCAACAGTTAACAGGATGTAAAATGTTCTACCTTCCTCACTGCAGTGAGCAATTGCCTCAAATAAAAAACAAGTTGTCACTGTGTTCAAATAAGTGTTTTTTCTGTTTTTCAGCAAGTGAAGAGCATAAGGCTGGCAGCATGAGTAAATGAAAGAGTCAGTTTTCCCTGGGACTTGCCTCTTTTCAGTTCCTGCCAGCCAAAACCCAGTTATTTGCAGAGGAAGGAAAAGAGCACAAGTATAAACAGGCCCTGAGGTAAACAGGGCTTTGGCAGAAATAAGAAGAACTTTCCAAAGCCATTCAGGAAGCCTTAAGGAAGTGTGTTCATGCTGAATTAATTATGTTTTTATTGCTTATGAAAAGATTGTGGAAAGGCACATTGTCCTCGCTGTAAGAAAGAAGTTGTTAATTTGCATCCATCTAGCTGAATAGCACAGCTGAAAGGAGGGAATGCAGGAATCTGTCACTATCATTCTCCTACAGCATTCCTTATTTTTGGTATATTCTAGTTAAAAAGTGGAAGCATTCTGAGACATGAGAGCAGGCAGAGAAAGCAAACCACATCCTGGGCTGATCCAAACCCCGTGGGCAGCAGGGCAGGGAGGGGATTCTGCCCCTCTGCCCCGCTCTGCTCAGACCCCACCTGCAGGGCTGCATCAGCTCTGGGCTCCAGCACAGCAAGGACAGGGACCTGCTGGAGCCAGGCCAGAGGAGGCACCGAGGGGAGCAGAGGGATGGAGCAGCTCTGCTGGGAGGAAAGGCTGAGAGAACTGGGACTGTTCAGCCTGGAAAAGGGAAGTTTAAGGCTTTTTCCTCACTTTGCAAGGCATTGTACTTGAGTACAAGTCTTGCTCGACCACTCCTAGGGGGTGCAGAAATACCATCCTCCCTATTGTAAAATTAAGATTGTCACTGTCGAGGCATGACAGGAATGAAGAGACTCTGACTCAGAAGCTGCTGAGAGTAAAACTCTGGTTTATTCAAAATATACCACTCTTTTATACAGAACTTCATGAGGACCAGCTCCATTGGTCCTGAAGTGAAAACCAGCCACAGCATTGGTGCAAAGTGCTTGACACACAATGATAGAGCTTAACTATAAACAATGTGAACAACAAGAGAGATAAAGAATTATTTACATTCTTCTCCATCTCTTTCCCAAGCTTCTGCCTGGCTAGAAACTCTCAGTTTGACTGAATCTGAGACCCACATTAGAACAGAGATATTTATGGGTAAAGGAAAACCTGTGAAATTTTAAATTCCTTCAACTTTTTATATGCTTTTCAGCACCCCTCAGAACATTTTACTATTGCTATCTTCCAGAGCTCGAGTCTCAGGAACTTAATATCCCATTTGTGTTTGTACTAAGGATAAAGAGAAACAGACTATTAGTTTGGGGTTTTTTTTTTCTGCTTGGCATGCACAGACTAGAGTTGTTCTGTGGCTTTATAAGCTATACCACAATGTAAAAAGGTCCAATGTGTGTCCTGATATCTTCCTTCAATCTGATTTAATTTTTTTAGGAATTTATGCCTTTCTGTGCTTTCTGTCCCTATTCCCAGATTGGTTCCATGCACTTTTTTTACACTGCTTGCAGATTACTCAGCATAAAGTCCGACAATTTTAGAGTTGTTTGAAAGTATTAGTAACATTAACATTATTTTTTCCACCAGATTACTGAAACAAACAAACAAAATACAAAAGAAAACTCCACTCCACTTCTTCCATACTTCCTGGGTTTTTTTCTTCATTTCTGCATGATATCATTTACCATCATCATTTTTTTTTTGGCAGAATAGCACTTTCCTTCCTTGCAGGCAAGGATTAGTATATATGTTTGCTCCATTCTATAGTGCCTCCCATCTCTCCTTAGTGCTTAACAGCTGTTCATTTGCCCAAGGACTTTTCTCACATATTAAGGCTCTTTTTGCCATGAGTGTCCTGTATGTGTGATAAGTTCTTTCTGTCTAAAAGGGACCTGAATCCTCAGGAATCTGCATAATTGTTTGGAAAGGGACTGCTGGCTGGCACCCTTGCCAGGCTAGTTCATTGCCTAAACATATCAAGATAAACTTCTGCATTTATCTATTAGTGGCATGTCTCTTATTTAGAGTCACAAAAAGATACATGTGCTATCTCAGCTTGCTGAAGCAGAATAAACATTCTGCCTGAAAGGGAATGAAATGATAATCTGGAAGGAAGAGAAAGGTAGAGCATAAACAGGCAGATAAGTCTCAGGAACTTCTGGGAGATGATGAGTCTAAAAAGCAGAATTGCAGCCAGAGTCAGGGGGTAAATTCATGTCATAAATATTCTTAGGGGGAACAGATAGTGTCAGGGACATCAACTATCACCCATCTGGGGCAATGGAGGGCAACACCCAAAGGAAAAATCTGACATCAACAGTGGGGAACTCTTCCATGGCTGCTGATGAAAGTCCTCAGTCAGATGAAATCCTCCAAGAGAAGGTTTTCAGCTCACACTTTACAAAGCAGTGATGAACATGTCTGAGAGTTCATTGCTGTGCTACAGACAGAACCTCTGCCTCTTGTGCTTCTTTCTGTTCAGCAGCACCCACAAATATTGTCTTATTAAAGAGTTTATTAAAAAGTAATATAAAAATCTACTCATACCACCATAAACTTTTCCAGTTGATAAAGAAATAGGTACAAGGAGCCATAAGCTCTGATGTCTTTTCTGACAGAAAGGAACAAAAAAACCCAAAAGAAAAAAAACAATGTTATGTTTCTTTATTGAATTTTTTAAACCAAGTATATGTGCCAACACCTGCCTTTCTTAAACTTTTCTGGTTTTTAAATGCAATTCTTCAAAGGCAAGCCCTTTGAAGATCCTTATTTTTAAGATTTTGGGAAATTACAATGGTATTTCTATATGGCATTCTATATTATGTATAGGTCACATTAATATTTCCTAATTATTACAATTTAGACTTTGTTACTGCAATTTTCTTTAAATACAGTATTGTCTGTAAGCATACATTTCCCCTACTATAAGACAACATTTCCGTAATTCTTACTCTTTCTAATCCTCTGGTTTTTCTTGGTAGCCTAAAGAATATAAAATAGTGTAAAGTGTAGTATAAAACTACTTCAGAGAAATTAAAAATAAAATTAAAAACAAACAAAAACCCAACTCCCAAAATAGCTATATTCTTAGTGCTTTTATGACTATGTAATAATGTTTTAGGCTTATTATATGATATGACTTGCAAAAGACTCTGCAAAATCATCCTAGCCCTGGCCAAACATATTTAAACTGAGAACTGAAATCTGCAAATTTCAATTTATTTCTGAATAAATTAACTTGATTTTAAAAACAGAATAAAATTTCAAGCTACACAGCTGATAACACCATATCTGAAAGTGTTATTATAAGTGGTTCAAGACCAGAGAAAAATATCATCCTATATAATCTACTCTAGTTTATTGTTTTAATTAACAGGAGCTCCACATCTCTTTAAACATATTTAAAACAGAATGTGATAGAATGAGAATTGAGAATATGTTAATTGTATTGAAAAACCTATTTTTCTCATGAGCTGATACAAGGCGAGGCATAAAAGGATGTACTGCCAAGGTATATATTTTTAACTCTGTTACCAGTCTACCAGTCTTTCAAATTTTAAAACTGTGCAGACTGATAAACATACAGGCAGGTTTTTTCCTTAGGTGGCTTGTCTTAGAATACCACAGAAAATTCTATAACATCTGAAGAAATTAACACAGTCCTTTCTTTCCTCTCCCTGGTTTTGCTGCCAGTGTGTGAGGAACTGAAACCATTTCCAACACTTTTCACAGTAATTATTTTTAAAAGTAAAAATGACACTTTTCATTAGCAAGCCCACCCTAAGCCAGCTGATGAAATAGCGTGGAAGCTACGCCCGCCACTGCCCTGATTTTGTGGGCTTGGATGGATTGAGAGGAAAGGATGAGGATAGGCTGAAGGATTGTGCAAGACTGAAGGAGACCATAACTTCTCCCTTCAGAAGAAGAGTGCCAAGGTCAGAGCACAGCGTGGGTTCTGCATCACTCCTAAACCCAGAGTCATAAGATTAAAACACTAAACCAGACTAAACTGCCTGATTTGGTCTCAGGTGAACCTGAACTGCAGCCTAGACTCTCTGGGTGAACCAAAGAGAGCACCTTGGAATAAAGTTCTCGACCTTCAGTAGCTACTGAACATCATCCTTTTGGGATGAAAACCAAAGGAGAGATGAACTTCAGGAACTTGCTAAGTGCACTCATGCCACAGAGGTCTTCTGAAGTCAAAACTGCAAAACCCAGCACCTTGAGAAAACTGTTCCTAGAGGCAAGTATGTACATATTGTTTTGCCCAAAGCTTGATATTTACTGTTACAAATGGAAAAGTTCATAAAAAATCAATGCTTACAAGAGACTGGGCTCTATTTGGAACATGAAAATTCTATGGTATCACAGAAATATATGACCTTTTATTTCTATAATAAAAAAAATAAATTTGAGAAATAGTTGTTCCTCTGCATGTTTTCCTTCTTCTACAGGCAGAAACAATAAAATGTAATAAAGCAGTATTATTGGTCTGTTGGTTCAAATCCTAGAAAACCAAGTTATTTGAAATATTACACTCTTAACATATGTTGAAAGGTATAATTGAGAATGAAATGTAAAGCCTGGAGATCATGTTTTACAGCTACTGGTTTAAACTGCTTCATTTACCCCCAAAACTATCACAAATCAAGACAACACAGAATTGACCTGTTATAAACTTTTTTCTAATGTTGTTCCTATACTCTGGGGAAAGAAAGATGTTTTGCTTAAGTCGACTTTAGAACTGGAATAAATTATTTTAACTATGTTAGTGTTTGGAAAAAAACAATTTTCACATAATTGTCTTCTTTTCTTCCTATATAAAACCTAATTTATAAGTGAAGATTAAAGGAATTATATTTATTTAGCTTAAAGGGGTGACATCTACGGACAAACATGAAAATTCTACATAAATAGCTAAAGGACATTAATAGGAGAGAAACGAAGAGCAAGTCACACTGAATATTGGTCATAAAACAAGGAGTAATGGGCTGAGTTAGAAGGATAAATTTACCTTGGTTATTACAAGAACTCTCTGAGAGAAAAGACGATTGTAGCAAGACTTCTCCTGTGAAATAGTTATTGCACAATCTTTGGAGACATTAGAGGTAGATTAAAAAGATATCTGTAAAAACATTTTGAGTTTTCAGAGACTGAACTGGATGAACAAGAACATCCTTTTGTAGACTGACCTTGTCTCGATGCCAGATGCCAACCAAGACACTCTATTTTTCCCCCTATTCAACAGGACAGGAGGAGGAAATAAAAAAAAAAAAGCTCATGGACTCACCTATTATTAATACCAAAAAATAGACTCAATTTGAGGAAATTAATATAATTTATTGTTAATTAATATAATAGTAAATTGGTGAAGGATAGGGACAAATCTAAAAACACCCCTACCACTCTCTTCTTCCCAGGTTCAGCTTTGCCCTCAACTCTTCTAATTTCTCCCTCTGAGTCACACAGAAGAACAGAGGCTGGTGTCAGTACAAATGTCTTGGCTTCTGCTGCTCCTTCCTCTTTGTTCTCTTCCCCTGCTTCAGGGAAGTCCCAAACACAGGGAAGAGTCCTTCATGACCTTCTCCAGAACCCTTCCAAGAGGCTGCAGTTCATCAAAAGCTGCTTTGATATGGGTTCTTTCCACAGGTTACAGTCCTTCAGAAATTGTCTCCTCAAGCATGGATCTTCCAAGGATCCTTCCTACCAGAAATCATTCTCCACTCCATGAAAGATTAAGATCCATGGGCTGCAGCTGTCCTCAGAATGTGCTCACCTCCTTCCAATGTGGAACCCTCCATGGACTGCAGGGGGACAACCTGATCTTCTCCAGGATCTGTAAGAGAATCTCTTCTCCAGTGCCTGGAGCACTTCCTCTCCCTCCTCCTTTGTCGCTGTCGAGGCAGGACGGGAATGAGAAGACTGGCTCAGAAGGCTGCTGAGAGTAAAACTCTGGTTTATTCAAATGCACCGCTCTTTTTATACAGAGCTTTGTGGGGACCAATTCCATTGGTCCTGAAGTGAAAACAATCCAAACCATTGGTGCAGAGTGCTTGATGCACGGTGATAGAACTTAACTATAAACAATGTGAATAACAAGAGGGATAAAGAATTTTTTACATTCTTCTCCAGTTCTTTTCCAGGCTTCTGCCTGGCTAGAAACTCTCAGTTTCTCTCTTTGACTGAATCCGAGATCCACACTCCTTCACTGATATGAATGTCTGTAGAGTTGTTTCTCTCATGTATTTTCACTACCCTCTTTCAATTTCTCTTATGCATTATTTGGGTTTTTCTCTGTTCTCAAATATGTTATCATAGAGACACTACCAAAATCACAGGCTGGCTCAGTTATGCCCAGCAGTGAGTCCCTCTTGGAGCCACTAAACTGGCTTTGTTGGATTTGGGGGCAGCTTCTGGTGTCTTCTCACAGAATCCATCCCTGAAGGCACTCTGCAGTGGTCAAAGATCAAAATCTTGCCATGTAAACCCAAAACAATGCACTCTCAGTATGGGGAGGAAAAAAAGTGGATGTTTAAAAATATCCCAAACTATAGGAGCACCAACTCCCCCTGTGGACATCAAGCTGCTCTAATTAAGGGGAAGTAAAAATGCCACACAAAATGTAATAAATGCTCTGACACTTAATTTGTAATCTGCTCTAGCTATGACTAAAACTGACTATTGACTGACTTCTAAGATACTTGCAGCCAAATCTTCTGCACTAAGCAAATTTTCTACTAAAGAAAAATGAATAGAGACAATCCACAGGTTATGAATTCTCCCTGCTTGTCCCTCATGTTTATGGGAGATAAAAAGTTGAATAAGAAGCATTAAGACAGTTCTGTATTCAGTAGACAGAGTGAAGATTTGCCCTTATATTCTTTCAGCATTTTTGGATTTTCTCTGGTGAATCAGCAAGACTAATTCCTAGACTTTTCTGGTGCTAGGGATAAATATGAGTATCCAGAAACCTGCAAGCTTGAACTGCTTCTCAATATATAATACATAAATAAGAGAAATTTCCTAGGAGCAAACACATAAATTAACAAAACTTCTAAGAGTAAACACATAATAAGAGCATCTACTATTTTCTTAAGACGAGAGTTTTGGTTTATGAAAGCAAAATGAAGCTTTAGACAAGGAGGGAATAAAGTAAGGATAGGATATCTAATATTAAAATTTGACACACCCTCAGTCAAGTTGGTGTGGAAGCCCTCGACTGAGACATTAAACATATGTCTGGACACAAGATGTGAAGGTGTCAGGGAAAGGGAAGATTTTAAGAAGTCTGGTTTGCATTTGGCTTTGTTGAGTTTACAGATGCTAGAAATTAAACTTCATGGTTGCAGTGGATTAGTAAATTTTCTTCTGCAATTCACAATCAGTCCCACTTCCTCAGGGAACTATAGACTACCTTGAAAAGCTGTGGCTGTCCTGTGTTCCCTGAGCCAGATTGACCACAATGACACGTGTCCCTGAGATGAAAAATGATCCATAAGGAACAAGGAAAAATTCCAATATTTTTGATTTCATCATTAGAGTGGGAGATGTGACAGGTTTACATGTGCTTCAGCTTGCCATCACCTTTAGTGAAGTAGCATGGGCTGGGAAAGGCTTCAGAACCCAGCTTTACAAGTTTTACAAGTTTTTTGGAATTAGAGTGATGCCACTTCACCCCAGGTTCTTGTATTTGTTCATTACAGATTGTCTCAGGTTTACATGAAAGAAAAAAGAAGGGTTGGGAAAGGTGTTTTAGCATTTGTAATTTCTCACCATTTAAATCTGTGTTAATAGACAATAAACTAAAATCACTTTCCCCGAGTTTAGTCTGGTTTGCCCATTGTGGCAATCAGTGAGTGACATCTCTGTATTTTTCTCAGGTCATGTGCTTTTCCATCCTATGTTCTCCACTCATCCACTTGATGAGAAGGGTGTGAGTGGCTGGCTGGTCATCTGGCAGGTAGACAAAATAAATCACCTTTAAACAAACGATAAGTGTAATTAACTAATTATACAGTAAAAAATAGGGCTAAAATGTAGTCACTCAGATGAATTAGTTAACTTTTGTTGTTGCCACCAGTAGCCATAGCCAAATTTGACTTCACCATGCTTAATATTCTGGTTTTGCAGAGTTCTCATTCTCCTGGGCATCCTTTCCGTGCAGTGGTTTTGTTGTAGTGTCAATGTTCTCTCCACCTTATCCTCAGATCACAGGGTGCATCTAAAAATGCTCTTCAGTTTACTCAACAAAAGCAAGATGATTGCAAACAATTTTTCTCCTCAATTACTGTTTCACTTATTAATCAAAGCTCCAACTTCTGTAATTCAGTAAGATCATAAATTTTCCACCATCAACAATGACTGCTGGGACCTCCTCTAGGCAATAAATTATGTAAAACTTGTTAACAGATCACATATTTTTATTATAATTACTCTGCAATTTGGTATTTTGGTGTGAGGATGAGAAACCTTATGGATTATATTACTTCTCTGCTCTTTGTTCTGCTTTGCATATCCTTTGTAAGTGGACTAATAACCTTAAAAAATCCACCAAAATAGCTGTGTAAATAAAAAGATTGGATCGATTAAATGGAAAGCTCATATTTTAAAATTGATTGTTAAATTATTCATAAACTGTGTAGATGTCCCAGTTTGAAAATAGGCCTTAAACAAATTTCCTAATGATAAAAATTAAAAAAAAAAAAAACGCGCTCACTACACAAGTTTACATATTTTAATTGATACACTAAACCACAGCGAAGGTCCAAAGAAGTAGAAATAATGCTAAAAGTTTACAACTTTTTCAGTTTAGCTTGAGGTCTTTTTTTTGAATATTGCATTGATATTGTATTTATAATAAACATAGTTTTTTCAGAACCATTTTATATAGAGAAGTGCAGCATTTATTTTATCCCCTGTCATTCAGTCTTATATTTCAGGTGACTTGGCTGGATAGAACCTCTTCAAGGAAAAGGGAGATCATTCTTAACCTGGGATATAATAGAGACTGGCTAGAAAAGAGTTTCAAATAGTGTAGAGAGTTGGGGGGCTGAAGTTAAGAGCAGACTGCAGACTGTCAGACCTGATGGGTGGAGAAGGAGCCTTCTGTGACCACACAGGACAACTAGTCAGGGCCTGCTGCAATTCAAACTCTCTAATTTGGATAAAACTAGGTTTGGAAAGTAAAATGCTTACTCTTAGGATGTGAAATAAGAGGTTTGCACACCTCTTCCACGAGCAGCTTGTTATACTTAAGGGATTTGATTTATTTTTCTATTAATTATGACTTTCCTGAGTAGAAAATCCTTCTGCTTGTCAGCAAGGAACATTGATGCACCCTGGGGCTATTTCAAAAGAAAATGGAAAAATAACCCTTTATTTTGAATATATTTCAGATAATATTTCAAAATTCAATATTCAATACTTCAATATTGAAATTATTATGAAATAATTATTTTGAAATAATTTATACTCCTAAAATTTATTAAAATTAATTGAAAATTTCAGCACAGTAGCATAAAGAGTGCTGATACTAGCATATGCTTTTGGAGTCTCCCTGGGACATTGCACGACCTCATTCTTTTTACAAAACAGACAGTGGATTGCTTACAAACACTCCTTTGCTCACAGCTTCCTTGTGTGTGCTGTTCCAGGAGATTGGCTGATGTGACATTATCAGCAGAGGTGATTGTATCCTGCTCAGAGAAGATGCTAAGTGTTTGGGCAGGAAAAACCCAAGCAGTTTGTTGACTCTGAAGCCATGGAGGGAGATGGTGAGTTGGTCACTCTGCAGGGGTGAAAGCCATCCAAGCAGCCCTAGAGATTGCTGGCACATGGGTCAGAGTGTTGGAAGTGAGGGCACTTCTGCCTGGGCTCACAGCTGGGCTGTGGGAGCTTGCTTGTACTCTGCACACTGTGCAGGAGTGTTGGGTCTTAGATAGAAATCTTGAATAGGAACTGCAGCCTCCCTTACTTGGCCATTAATTTTGAAATTCTTTGTCACTGAACAGTGCAGTTCTCTTCCTGAGATTCTCTGAATTCGCCTCTGATGGGAAAAAACCTCCAGTAATGCAGCATTCTTCCATTACTTTGCTACTAATGGTATTCTGTCAATCCTTTTTTTAAAATGTCTGGTGTTTCATGTAAACCTCTGCAGCCTTCAACAACCTCAGTGACATATTGCAGCACCCCACCATCACATTCTTTACAAGTTTTCTCAGAAGCCAAATATTTGCTTACACACTCCATCTGCTCTGTATGATTTTTCTGTGGTTGTTCTTTACACTTCAGCTGATTTCATTAGTATTCGCTGATATAATCATCAATTTTGGCACAAACTGGTTTAATTCTTTCATTATAGCTACTCAATTGTTTTTAGGGTTTTTTTTCCCTATCTGCTCATTGTTATCAATCCCTTTGACCCTGCCTCACAGTTAAATTCCTGGAGTACATTACAAATTCTGATGGAGGGACAAGGAGAAGTTTGTTTTCTTTTGTTTGTTTTGTCACTTTTTAGTAAAGATATGTCTACAGCCTTTTATTTGAAGCTGGATATAGGCTGAGAACTAATCTCAATTTTGAAAATTAAATAAGTTTGTATATGTGGAGGCAAAAATATAGTCTATAGCAGGCTAATTTCTGGTATGTACTCTTGTTATAGAAGTTATAGTTCCACATCACTGGGCATTTTGTTAAAAAAATTCAACTTTACATCAGTTTATATAGTATTATACATACTCAAACTTTGGAAAAGATTAAATGCTGTGTTATATGATATGGCTGACCACAGACTTGATAGGAGAGAAATTCCACTTTTAAATGATACATAAAGCTAGGGTCATTTTTCATGCTTAATTTGTGAGTAAACTTTGAATTGATACATGAGTCACCTCAGCTGCTTGTTTGTAGACTTACAAGAATCATTCCTTGTCATCTGCTTTAGATAAAGCCCATATGGATTTTTTTAATATATTAGCTTGACCCTTAATCATATGATTTTCCAAGTATTTTTGCATAATTTTCCCATCTGGGCTTATAAATTGGATGTTTGGTGTTTTGCTTTGTTACCAGGCATCTGGTAACTGACCAATTCACAGCTTAAATTGTAATAGTGAAGCCTCTCAAGTTAAGAGTTCATGATTTCTTTCCTTTCCTTTTTTTACTGATATTGATATTTTGCCTTTGAAATATGAAACAGACTAAACTGTAACAGTACAACTTTTTATGCCCATTTTTCCTTCAGCGCTGTTGTTTTTGTAAGTAATACACTTCATTTTATGGATGTGCAATGAATTACATTTCTAGATTTTCCTGGAGGCCTTTTTTTGTGACAAAATTCACAAAATCAATGCATTTGAAATAAATAGGTGCTATTTGTATACACTTCTTAAAAAGCTATAGCCCTACATACTTCAGGTTTAGGAGTGACAGGACCCTAAGTTGAGCCTACCTGTCAAAGGTGGATCAATTGACATTTTTCCCTTAAAGACAATGCCCTCCCAAATATTTTTAATCTGGAAATCTATCTTTATCTAAGCAGAAGCTAAAGAAATGGACTTACTGAAATAAAATTGCTAATTAAAATGGATAGAAATAAAAGTGTATTAAAGAAATCTTCACTACAGTCTTATCCTGTTTTCAGCTGGGATAATATTGTTTTCTTCCTAGGGTCTATAGCAGTGAAGTGACTCTGATTTAAGATTAGGATGATTTTTAGAACACCTCAGTGCTCTTGTTGTTAAGGAACAGTGTCTACCCCAAGTCAAGGATTTTTTGTGGGGCATGGTCACTCACTGCTCAGAGACAGGTTGGGCACTGATCAGTGGGTAGTGAGTAGCTTCATTGTGCATCAATTGATTTGTATATTCTTTCACCATTAATATTATTTTCCCTTTCTTAACTGTCTTTACTGCAACCCATGAGATTGTGTTTTTTCCTGTTCTCTGCTCCAATCCACTGGGGAGAGTGAACAAATAAATGGCTGTGCAGTGTTTAAACACAACAATCCTTTATGGCACCCACACCCAACGTGCAGCACAAAGGGCAGAGGTAATGACAGATCTAACCAGACCATGATAGAAAAAAATTGTTATAAGTACTCATTATATTAGTTTCATAGTCTGTGGTCATGATGCTGATTTATTTGCTCTCAGAGTTGTGTTTGCTCTCAGAATCATGGTATGTAAGACCTTACTTTTCTCACCTCCAGCAGCTAGATTAGGGTTATCATTTTGCTGTACTGTGTGGGTAACACTGGTTTACAGATGTGACAAAATTACTGGTCATGAGACTAATCTGGTATTTGTACTCAGCATTTATGCCATCCCTCTGCTTCAGGAACCAATTTATAGGGGAGGTAAAGAGGAACACTTTTTTCTGCTTCTTCCTCTTCCCCTTCTCCTTCTCCTTCAAGCTAGTTAAAATAAATTCTCTCCTGAGAATTTTGAATATCCTTGGGATGTTCCTATTGCAATGTCTCCTGAATGTGTATCAGGTCTTAAGGTTAAGCAATAACACCCAGAGATCTGCCCCAAGGCTGGATAATTTGTCAGGGTGTGTGGTACAGTATGGACAAGTACTTACAAAAGTGGGCACCTCCAGTGTTTTGAAATGTCACCCCTGAACAAATGCAGAATCTGGAAAAAACAACAATTTTAAAAAAATATACTGTCACTCTGTCAATTCCAGAGGCACATAAATTTCTGCAAAAGGATGAGACTTGGCCCAGGCCTACTGAACCTGTGGTTTCACCTGTGTGACCACAAAGAGAAGATGTGGAAGCAGGGTGGAAAACCTAACTCAATCCTAGAGTCATCTGTATGTAAGGTGCAAACAAAAAAATGGGGTTCTTCCAGGAAAATTGCTGCTTCAGATCCCTGTGAACAGTTCTCTGTGGGCAGATTCTCAGAGCAGAAGAGCTGATTTTTATTCTGATCTTAATAAAGGGACTTATTTGTATTTACAAGAAGTGAGTAACAAATGTTATGACCAGAATTAGAGGGGTCCTGCTTCATTCAACAGAGAAGGAGGGCAGCTGTGTTTCCTGGACTGGGTGGATCCAATGGCCTGGCACATCAGACCCACAGGAACACAAGGCTCTAGTCAGTACTAAGGAGATCAAGCTGTGCAGGAGCAGAACTCAGCTGTATTTCTGGAATGACAGGAACACTAGACTCTGTTGGAGATTAAAATCAGCCTGAGCATAAATGAATGGCTGGAACACCTTATAGTGACTGACCCAGAGGCTGTGTATGCTTGGCAGA
This sequence comes from Taeniopygia guttata, assembly GCF_048771995.1. Classification (NCBI taxonomy): domain Eukaryota; kingdom Metazoa; phylum Chordata; class Aves; order Passeriformes; family Estrildidae; genus Taeniopygia; species Taeniopygia guttata. Next base: position 7,269,308 of record NC_133024.1, on the reverse strand, counting down.
GACTACCTCAGGAGAGGCTGCTTCAAGGACCCAAAAGGGCAAATATCTTCAATTGACTGCCCCAGGGGTGGAAACAGCCCTAGCACCTCCCATGGACTGATCCAGACTTCAGTGGAAAGGATGAACACCAAGAACACCTGATTTGCATCACTGTATTGGGCAACACAGCAGATGCTTTTGAAAAAGGGAAAGAAATAATCCAAATTCTTCCGGAAGCTGATTTTACCCTGAAACAGAAAAAAAGATGGGAGGAAGCAGAGCCATACAGCACAAAGGGATATGCCCATACCACATGGCATCATGCCAAGCAATAAGTCTGGAGAAGCTGGCAGGGGTGGCAGCTCACTGCATGGGGAAGGGCTGGGCACCGATCCCCCAGTGGAGAGCACCTGCGTTGTGCACTGCTTGGTTTGTATATTCCTTTGCCATTATTATTTTTTCCCTTTTTTTTTCTGTCCTATTTACCTTATTTTCCTGATTCTCTCCCACTCACACTGTGGGGACTGAGCACTGGATTCTCAGCTGCCTGCAGGGCCAAACCACAAGAGCACATTTTCCCCCAGCTTTCTGCTGTTAGTAACACAAGATTTTCTGGGTTGAAGCTTTCATAGATAGTGAATGTGTTTTTCTGCCTAAAGCCTAGTTGTGTATCTGCTCTCTGTTATCATGTCCCTTGTCAAGTTGGTGTTCTGTCCCTTCTCTTTAACTGTATATAGAGACTGTTGCTTTATAATTTTTTTTAAAAAAATAATTTTTTCCCCACAGTTTTTTATTATACCTGCTAGCTAGCTGCAGTTTTTTTCTGTGACTTTTATAAGCATACCACTTTATATTTATATTTTTTTTAATCTAAAATCACAATTTAATAGTACAATCTTATTAAAAATTGAAAAAAACCTGAAAAAAAATGATGAATTTCCCATAACTAGCTCAATGACCAGGAAGAAAAAGATCCCATGATTTTGAATCATTCTAGACTTATGATAAAGGAAAAAAATCAATTATATGAGGATAGTTCTATTTTGTCTGCAGACAACTGGTATTTGAATTCCAGCATAATATATTTTTTATTAAAAATGAACAGTAAATTTCAATTTATTTGATCAAAATATTAAATTTATTTTTATATTAAATGTGTCTGACATACCTTTGGCTCCTCTGTGCACAATCTACAGATGATTAAGAACTGTTTCTGTCATTGTTTACAAATAGTACTTCCTGGGGTTTAGGAAAAATTCATTCATATGTCACACTGTGCTGTTTAAGGATTTAATGGCTTGTGTAACAGTATCTCTTCATGGACCAAGTTAACCATTCAGTGGTTGAAGAACTTAATTTTTAAGCCTTTTTTTGGTGGGGGGTGGTGTATAACATAAATCACATTTGAAAATTTATTTTGATGTACATTGTTTATGGGCAACAATTTTATTTAGCCCCATGCTGTGCTTTGAGGATATTTCTGGTTTAGGAATACTTACCATAAAGCACAAGCAAGTAGTGCACATTATTCTACCATGTCTTTTAATTGGGCAATAATTTGATGATGCTCTCTGTATTTATGCATTCCCACCTTTCCTTTTTTTACCACATAGGGACATCAGAATGCTGGGCTATGTGAATTCTGACTCACAAAACACTGGCCTTTCTAACTGCAATTGGCAGTGTCATATCAGCAATGGATTTAGATTAAGTTGCTTTCTGTCTAGCTGTGCTTGGAACTTTTTCCTGGCTATTCACAAAGGGATACACCATGCAGCTCAGAGATTACAGCTCTACTTTAGATATAATATGATTTATTAACTGGCCTATTATCTAGCTTAACACATTTAGGAAGGAAGCAAATAGAATTATTAGATTTGTTAACACTTAAAAGTCTTTTGCTCGAATACTTTTATTTCACGAGATGGTTGTCTCACAGTTCTGTACAGGTCTTACTCAATACCAACATTTTAATGATTCTCCTGCATCCTGTTAGCTTATACCCTTCCTCACATTGTCTATCAAATAGCACAGGATGTACTGCAAAGGGTGCCTTTAATTTAAAACCTTCATTGGCTTTTATTTCAGACATTGTTTCTACATTAACCTAAGTTTCCTGCTTTACTTCTACCCCTTTGGAGAGGTGATGTTGTTGCTGCTGCCTTGCATCTTACTGGAGTGCTGCATGCAGCTCTGGGAGCCCAGGAAGGACAGGGATCTGCTGGAGCCAGGCTATAGAAGGTGGCCAAGACGAGCAGAGGGATGGAGCATCTCTGCTATGAGGAAAAGCTGAAAGAATTGGGATTGCTCCAACAGAGAAGGCTTTGGGGTGACCTAATAGTGGCCTTCCTGTCCCTGAAGGGAGCCCACAGGAAAGATGGTGAGAGACAATTTACAAGGGTCTGGAGTGACAGGACAAGAGGGAATGGCTTCAAACTGAGAGTAGGTTAGATCAGCTATTAGAAAGAAATTCTTCCCTGTGTGGGTGGTGGGGCACTGGCACAGGTTGCCTGAGGAATCTGTGTCTGACTCCTCCTTGGAAGTGTTCAAGGCCAGGTTGGATGGGGCTCTGAGTAACCTGATCTAGTGGATTGCTCAGTTTCAACCCATGGTAGAGGGATAGAAGGCTCCTTCATATCCAGGATCCAGGCATTGTACGGTTTTGCGATATGGGACAGAATATTTAAATGTTTCCCATGTGGATTGTGATCTGTGTGAAATGTAATAGATGTTCCTATTACCTTAAAAATAATTTTATTTTCATAGATATGTACTTAATATTTGCTGTATGTACTTAATATTTTCTTGTGATTGTCATCTTAGGAGGCTAAGAAAAGTAATTTAAAGCAGTACCAACAAATTTACTGTGACTTGAAAAAAGACACTTCTTAATAACCCTACTGAAGTAGGGGCCATTGTTGAAGAAAAGCATTACTCCAGAAAATGTGATATAGAGCTAATGGGCTGGTATTGATAAATTTATTCTTAAAACTTTTTCAGAGTACTTTATGAAGCCTTCTCTGTAATGTCCTTAAACCTTTAAAAAGATATATTGTTTATTGGAAGTTCAGGATTACTAAGTCTTCAAGATGGGTAAGTAATTACTGAAAATTTATAACAGCCAACATATTGCTGTGTAGACACTGGCATTTCTTTTCTTTTAAAATTAACAACTCACATTAACTTCAATTCCTCTGTTAGTAAGACATCAGTTTCAAAACACAAACGTGATTTTTAGCCATTCAATCATTTTTTACGGGTGAGCTTCAGGTCTGGTGCTGCAGAACCACGTGGTGGAGCTGTTGAATAAATTTGGGTTCTCACAGCATCATTCTGGGTGAGCTCTGTGTTAGAGCTGCTGCCACTCCTGTTATCCGTGTGTGTGAACCTGGGTCCTCACATCTGCTGGGGACAACGGGGGCCCGAATGCAGAGACAGATGTTGACACTTCCTTCAGGAACAGGTTCAGAGGCAGAGAAACCCAAAATGAAATTAATGCAGTCCAGGCCAATCTCTCAGTCCAGAATGCATCTTCCTATCAAATGTGCAAAGTATGATGTTGCAATTGATGATTTTAATTGCCTTTTTTTCCCCGCTTAGAAATCATTTTTATAGCAAGAAATAGTGCATCTTTATCCAAAATACATTTATTTAGTTTTGAATGGAGAAAACACGCTTGACGCAGATGTATGTTCATCTTCTAATATGATAAGCATTTAATGTAGTTCAGTAAGAGAAATACTTTAACTTCATTTCAGATGGCCCAAATATTTTTCCTATTGCTATTGCACTAATTAATTTCCTACTTAGATTTGACATAAGTCTGGGTTATGTTTAGACCTATTTTGGGGAAGCTGCAAAGAAACCTCAAGCACCCACAAGACATTCACAATTTCCTGAATAATGATTGAATCTTTGAGCCTCTGAGACTGCATGTGCTTTAGGAGAGATGAGTGAATAATAGCAATGCAGCCATCTGGCTGATGGTGGAAGCTTCAAGAGTCCCTGTGTTTGCACGATTTGTGTCTGTTCTTTGGAGTAATAAAAGGCAATATCAGAATCAGTTTGCGTAGTCTGTCTCTTTTCAGTGGATTGGTTTGATGTATATTTGTGAGCTAGAACATGGAAGAATTCTCATAAAACAGTCAAAGGAGGCAAAGCTAGAAATTTATGTGTAAACACAGCATGGTGTGAAATTACCAATGGACTGCTCTGCCTGTAGCCAGAAATCTTTGTCTGGGATCACTAAGAGCTAGAATGCTCATGTCCATTTGTCTCCTGCCAAATCAAATGCCTCTCTGTGAGATATTCCAAATACTGCTGCTGACAAAGGTCTTTTTTTCTTAATTTTAAAATCACAATAACATATTTCAATGCATATATTAAAATATATTAAACCAGTAATATTTGTAGGAATTTTACCTGCTGTATTACTGTTCCCTGTGTTTCTTTTTACATACATTGGACTTCAGATTTTCCCTAAAACTACAAATTTGAAGCATTAGCTGTACGTATGTTCCATAGATCTGACAATAAAATTAATAACAGATGATGTTAAAATTTGACATGGTAAGTTGGTTTATATCAGGTGATGTGCACATACAAAGCCACAAATACTGACCCTTTAAATTTTATGTTCACTGTTAGAAAAGAGCTAAAGTCTTGCAGCTGATATTTTTTGTATACTTGGCCCATGTTCTAATGCCAAATCAATGTGACTCTGTTTGTCTCCCTGGTATTGTTTTAGGTGCCTGTTAACATAACCTGAGCTGACTTGAACTACTATCATCACAGAACAATGGACATTTAATTTATTAGCAGCTCAAGAAAAAATACCTAACAAAAATAATTTCCAGGAACTACAACACCATTGCAGTCTTCTACATGTCATTTTATACCCATAAAGAAGGCTAAATAATTTTTACATAAATAGGTTTACTATTTTGAGAGGATTTAAAATCTTTTAAAGCCACATACAGGTAAACAACACAAATACATTTCAATGTTGTATGAACTTTGATATAAGCTAGTTTAAAGGTGATATAAAAACCAGTTTATGCTTCAAACCAGCTTATAACCTTAACCCAGAGCAGCTCATAGACCTGTAAATATGTTTTTGCCACTGCCAGGGATAGTTGTGAGACTGTGGTGAGTCCCAGTGGGGAAGGGACTGACAGCCCTGGGCAATCCCAGATGAACAAACTAGAATTTTGGAAATCTGTATTGGCAGCTATCTTCACTTCCCTGGGAAGTAAGCAGGTGAGGATGGGAAAATGTATAAAAATAAATCCAAGACAGCCTCCAGAACTGAGAAGGAGGTGAGCCCACCACCAGCATCAGCTCCTTCTAGTGTGTACCTCAGTGTACTGGAGGCTTGCCTCTACTTTGTCTTGGCCCACATCCTTGCACAGGATTTCAGTGTTGACTGTAAAATCCAAAGGATCATTGAAGGAGTAATCCCAACATAAGGGGTAGATTGTAGGTTAAAGGCTGTTTTTTTGCATAACATTTAAGATTAGGCTTTTCTGTATTCAGATACTTTGGTTTATGGAAGTAATGAGACATTAGTTCTGTTAGCAAGATATTCTTGATTCTACACCCATGGTCTGTTACATACTGACTGTAAGAGAGTTTTGGTAAAATAAACTGAGGCAAAATTAGAAATTTGCTGCAAATATCATTAATTTTGCCTTTCCATGATGGAAAAGGCTTCACTGATCAAGAGAAATAAATTTAATAAAGCAAAAAGTTGTGCATGTGGAAGAAAAGGGAGACAAAACACTTTATTCTCTCCATCAGCCAGCAATTCCTGTATGGCCACTTCCCAGGAAGCAGGGCTTCCCACAAAGTGTTGGAATGCAAACATCACATAAATAACAAATGGCCCCCTCTTCCTGCCTCCTTTCTCTTTGCTTTTATTGCCAAACAGGCCACATATGGTACCCCTTTGGCCAGTTTTGGCCATACTTCTTGGCTAAGCTACTTCCAAGACCTTGCTCACAGCCAGCCTAGTGGTGTGGGGGGAGGAGTGATGAGGAGATGACCTTGATGGAAGCCCTGCCCAGCAGCAGCCAAAATTGTGTGTTCTCAACACCTTTCCACCGACAGGCACAAAGCCCAGCATTGTGAGGGTTTCTATGGGCAAAATTATCTCCATTCAGCCAGAGCTACAAAAAACTTCCATTTCTCTGCCTTTGGCTTCTCCACATAAAATCACAGAGTGGTTTGGCTTGGAAGTGACCTTTAAAATCATCTATTCCAACCACCCTGTTGTATTTTTTTTTTTTTCCAGCACAACTGAAACAAGAACGCTTTTTCTAAGTGACCATTCTAGTCCAATCTAGTTCAGAATGGCATTGTGTCCTGCAATGTAAGTAAGGGAAGGCTGATTCCCAGGGATAGTCCCAAGAAAAAGGAGAAAAGGAAGCAAAAAATCTACCAAATAAGTAGTTATGAGGCTGTTGTGCTTTTTGTAGATTTTTGTCTCCCAGTATAGACTTGTGTTTGTAAGTATAAAGTACTGTTTATACGTTGTGTAAACCAGGAAAAAAAAACCCAACAGAATCCTCCAGTCATGGAGAGCTTTATTCTTTTGCTATTTTGGTTTGTTTGCTTTTTGTTTTGTTTTTTTGTGGTTTTTGTTTTTTGGTTTTATTTTGTTTTGTTTAAGGTTTTGGCAGAGTTTCTTTTGTTCTGTTGATTTTGGGTTGCTTTTTTTTTTTTAAGCTTGCAAACTCAATTTCAAAACTGCAAATTAATTTCTATTTTAATTAGATATATATTTAAACATCAGTATTATTAATTTAATTTACTCATTTTTTGAGTTGTCTTTACCATATTCAATGAAAACACAACTTTTAAAAGAGCAAAAATGACTTGTAGTTTACAGCATGTCATACTTGCAAAGCAATATAGCAAACAGAGGTAAAAGAGAAAGGCTGGAGATAAGATCAGCTTTTTTGTGATTGGCTTTTTTAGGTAAACTGCACAGTTTACCTAAAAAGGGGTATCACAATGGTCTCTTTAAATAGCCATGATAAAATTCAGCAATCACATGTGATCATTGTTGTAAACATATTAAATGAACTTCTAAGAGCAGCAAGAGGAGACAACGGGGGCACAGTTCACGAGGAAAAACAAAAATTAAAATGTGACCTTAACTTGGAAGGAGGTGGTAAGAAAAAGAAAAGTTAAATTCTGTCAACTAGTCATTTAGTTGTGAATTTAATGGAGAATTTCAGTAAACATTTGAAAAATAAGGATATTTGGTAAAAATAATAGAAAATAATTTAGTTTAAATTAATTTTTAATAATTTTTATAGAGTTAATTTTATGTTTTACTATATTTTTTGTTTATGCCTAATAAAGAATACTTGCATCTTTTATAAGTTTTCAAATAAAAGTACCTCAAGATTTTTATGAATGTTTAACTTTAAGGCCTTTCTTATTCCATAATTTTTTTCTTTAGAGTATGCTATTCCAGTTCAAGGGGGTCTCATGTTTACTTTTCTGGATTTTATTTAAAATCTCAGTCCACAATCCCACAACGATTTCCAGTAGCTTCCACTGGCTTTCTATTGAAGAGCAATACTAATGCAAAAAGCATAGAAAGATTGGGGAGGGTTTGAGGAGGGTTTGGGTCTTATTTTTTTCAGTTGTTGTTAATAGAAACATAGTCACTTTTTCTATTTAAGATCATCTTCATTGTAGACACTTTATAAGATCCTAAAAAGAAATTAAGGGCAAAGAAAAGGTAAACATGGAATTGTTCCAAGGAAGAGCAGTCAGTTTGCCTGTAGTGTATTTCCTCATTTTCCAGAGTCAGACATCAAAATAATTCAATATTAGCACAGAAATTTCAATTGCTATCTGAGGAAACAGACACCTTCTGCACTGCTTTCATGACAGGGATCCACCAATAACAACATATGTTTTTTAGTAAAAGAACAGAGTTCATTAATGCCCATTTACCTCTGCAAGAATAATGACCATGACAGAAACATTCAACTAAAGATAAAAGATTAATTTTCTGGTATTTTAGAAGAATTCAATACAGAAAGAAATTTTACAAAAAATAGATTTTTTTAACTTTAATTTTTTTGTGGTATCATATGTCTGCAAGCAAGATTTCATGCTGTTGTTCTGTGTCATGTCTTCTGCATATGGCCAAAGGTTCTAAATCCCTCTCATACTGGATATTGCCTCTAATTTTCCTAAGTGGCAAATAAGATTTAAATTAGAATTATTTTTTATTGTAACATGCTCTAAAAAAAAGGTGATAATTAATAAAGCAACTCTTATGTCACTTATTAAGAATCATCATATTTGATTTCCTTTCCTTTTACAAATGTGGTGAACAACACACAAAGTAATTTTCATGCTCTCCAGGCAAAGAATGTTTCTTTTTATAAACCAGAACAAAACAAATTCCTCAGAATAACAAAACTGTTAGCAATCTAAAAAATCAAGGACAAAAGAAAACTGGCAACAGATCAGTTTGAGAGGATTATGACAGTTATAATACAGAAATAACAGGAAAGTAATTCTAGGACTTTTGAAAAGTATTTGGAATCATCTTTTCTTTCCGAGTTCAAGAGGACAAAATCTGTTTGATGAGTAATAACTTCTAAATGCAGCTTTGAGGGACAGTATAAACAGTTAATATATCTAATGTCAGTTTTGTACAGACTATACACATACACATTATTTTACAAATCACAGCAACACATTTACATTACTAGGGACTAACTTCTAAGAGACACTGTATACCCTTTGCTCTTCTGAAGTTACACATCATAGAAAGTATTTGACATAAGTTAAAAAAATCTGTCCTCAAAACATATTTAGGATGCATATTGACATCTGCAGTGAATAGCAATTAAACAAAAGGTCATAGTTAGTATGAAGAAGGTCAACAGATGTAGTTCATATTAATTAACCTATTCCAACTGTAAAGAGTTTTCCATGCAATGCTTTAAAAGTATCTAGAGAAAGAAATGGACAGAATTGACAGGGTGATGATATTAAAACATAGGCTTGACAAGTCATAATGAAATGCAGGGAAGTTTCTCTAAAACTCTTTCATATATCAGACAAATTACAAAATGGCAAGAGGTCCAAATTAACAACCAGAATCTGGAAATATTTTTACTATCCAAGATATGAAGCTTTACAGAAACTTAGGGCAGTCTGCTGGGATGTTCTCTCACAAATCAGGAGCACATTCCACTTTATTAATTGGTTCAAGATAAGTAATACTGTGGGTGCAATAAATATTCACAGGATTATATGAGTTTATTTCTACTTGAATAGTGAAGATACCCTTATTCTGTTGCACTTTAAATACAATCTTCTGTAGCTAATCTATAGCTCTTCTGCTTTCAATTTTTCCTTTAGCTGTGCAAGGTCCAATATTATAAATATTTTTAATACTTATATAAAATATCTGCAGAAAATAGTGGCAACTTTTTTTGGCTAAATAATCCTGTGGGTGGACCTCAGTCATTTAATAGAGATCTAGAGTGCAAATAATTTTCTCTGTTTGCTCTAATGAGTTAGCTAATGTTATCTCATGCTAAGATTCACTTTTGTTGTGTTTTCTAGTAAATGTGTCAAGCACAACTAATTTTCTTCTTTTGGATCCTATTTTAAAGTTTTATCATATTATAGGATTTGTTGATAGCAACTTGTGTCTAATAAGGTTCTTTCATTTGTTTTCCCTTTCTGTGTAGTCATAAAAAAGAAGGAAAAATTATCTATTCATATCCTAATATCACTGATATGCTGTCACTACACTGCATTTTCCTCATCAAAATTGAAGCTCTTGAATTTTCATTAAGTTTGTAATTATATTTACCTTGGCCTCTTTCCTATCCTCTAGCTCCAATTCTGGGGTTTTTGTCATGAAAAAATTTTACATGGAAGTCTCTCTTTTATTTTATGACTCAGTTTTTGCATTGCTGTTTTGATATATTATAGAATCATAGAATGGCCTAGGTTGGAAAGAATTTAGAAGATCACCCAGTTCCACCCCCCTGTCATGGCCAGGGACGCTTTTTACTAGACCAGTTTGCTCAGAGCCCCATCCAACCTGGCTTCAAACACTTTCAGAGATGGGGCATCCACAATTTCTCTGGGCAACCTTTGCCAGTGCCTCACCATCCTCACAGCAAGAATTTTTCCCTAATATCTGATCTAAACCTACCTTCTTTCAGTTTGAAACCATTCCCCCTTTTCCTGTCACTCCAGACACTTTTTTGCTGGCTCCCTTTGGGCACTGGAAGGCTGTGATGAGGTCGCCCCAAAGCCTTTTATTTTCCTGTCTGAACAATCCCAATTGTCTCAGTCTTTCCTCACAGCAGAGCTGCTCCATCCCTCTGATCATCTTGCTGTTCTCCTCTGACCTTGCTCTACATCCTTCCTCTAGGAGCATTCATGCTACCAAACATCATGTTCAAGGATTCAAAAAGACAGTGCAGTCTTGAAGATTACTTGAATTTCATCGATAAACTGGATCAGCCACAAGTGACTGCTTCACCTGGGGAAAATGAACAAATATCGGAGTGAGTGCTTTTAACAATTGTCCTTTTACCAACAGTTCTATTATCACTAATCACTGCAGTAATATTTCTGAATCTGTGTTTGCCTAAAACAGTTATTTCCAGTCAATGATGCATTTTAATGTCAGAAATTTGGTTTTACATAAAAGTGGCAGCAGGCTCATCTCTTAAGAAACATTGACACTTTTTTCCAAATAAGTCGACAGAACCTTTGTTTTCAATGAAAGGACAATAAATTCAGAATCTGCTTCTCAGAGAACAATTAATCTAAAGCAACTTTTCAGAACCTTTTCTGAAAGAACAGTAAAATGAACAGCAATAACTACAACCTCTGTTCACTTTATAAAGATTAATAGGTGGCTATATATCCAATTTTCCATTTCAAAGGACAACAAAAGGCATCTTTGATTGTTTTAGACACTATGCAAAACCTTAAATAAAACTGTCAAAGGAAGGATCTCCTTGCTCAGTGGTTTATGAGCAAGAATAAAATTCTGAGTAAATTCCTACAAGAAACTCTCACTCACTGTACCAACATATATTTTTTAATTGTTTTTATTTTTTTGCTAGACATAAAATACCAGTCTTCAAATACAGCTAATATTTCAAAAGCTGCAAAGAGAGTTCTTCTGTCTTCCTGTAGTAAGAGCATAGCTCTGAATCAGAAGCAAAATATTTCACAGTACTTCTGGACATTTGTGGACATTTGTATGTAAGATAATTTTTCATGTTGTGGCATTTTACCTGTAATAGATATATGTTGTATTTCTGTAAATAATCAATTACACCAATAAGAATTATATTAAACTGGAGGTTTTGAGGGTGTCACTGTCCTGCCAGGATAGACTTGTCATACAAAGTCACATATGCACCACAACTCCGTTCTCTACTCCATTTAAATGAAGCATTTCTTTTACATTAGCTCTCTCAAATATGTTCTACAGACTCTTAAAATATTTAATCCTTTAATCCTCTGTTTGTAAGAGTTTCAGTATACAGTGATGATCTATATGAATATTAAATTATAAAGTATATCTAATTTGTAAAATTAACAAACTCTAATTCTTTTCTAAGCAGTCTCATTCTGATTAATAAAGTACAATCTATACAAAAATCTAATCAAGACTAGAGTGATTATATAATCAAATCCAGAAAAATTATTTTATTATATAGTAATTAAAGTTTAACTCGTTTATTAACTCACTTGTTTTTCAAAGGTTCATACCTTTCACAACTCTGACAGATAACAGTTTCTGTGACACTGCTGTGTTTTTTGTTTATATGACACTAAGTTCATGTAGGTCTTCCAAGTTTCCAGTAATTCTGTCTTTTTGCCTTCTACAGATTACATGTGGTCTTCAAAGGCAATGTGCCTGAACAAGCCTCATAAGAATTACACATTCAGCAACTCTGAATATCAGTGTATTGTTTCTCATATTAAAAATAAAATAAATATTACATAGACAAATTTATGCTACTCTCCGTATTTAACTTTTGTTTAATATGTTCCAAATTGCAGCAAAACCCTGCAATAATTTTTCATGTTTTCCAGCTGGTAATTTACATTAGCAAGTCATGAGTAGTCTTACTTTTTTTTTTTTTTTTTTTTTTTGGAGTTCCCAAATATCAAAGAAACCTTCTGTATAATTGATTGGCCTTTAAAATACAAAAGTAGGAACTAAAAAGTTCTTAAATATTCCTACTCTGGAAATTTGAGAGATTTTAGTTCTCTATCTCAGGCATACTGTCTACAGAGTAATACAATCCCAAAATCTTAGAGTCATTTTATCTCTCTTAGAGGTAAGAAATGTCTATCCTGACAATTGCTGAATCTAATTAATGCATCATATGGTGCATTTTCTGTGTAATTTAGCTAACAAATTCAACAGATTTGCATTTATGAATATATGAATTGTGACTTATGTGTTTTGCATTGGATATCATTTCTATTAAGTCTTTTATATTAAAGCACCATGTATCCAAATGTTTGAGTAATATAAGTCACTGAGGGAAAAGATATCCCAGACACCACGGGGAAGCAAACAAACTAATAAAGGCATTTAATCAGGAAAAAATATTCAATTCTTTAAGTAGAGTAAAAAAGATAGAGCACCACATTTTACTATGAGTTCCATCCATCATGCAATTCTTTCAGACCAAACTTCTTAAGAAACCTATGGGGACTTATGTCTGGACATCAGAAATACCATGCAGCTTATTCTTAGCATATCAGAGCTTTACAGAAACACAAAGGCATAACATCCCCATAAAAGTAGCTGTAGGAGCTGCACAAAAAGATCCACATGAATAAAATAGAAACAAAGAATTTTCCTTTTAGTACAGAATTTTGGTGGTGGACAGCTAAGAAAATTTGGTTTAAAACCCAAAACTCTTTGTAAAGAGCAATTGGGTTTTAAACCCGATTGAATCAGAGCAGGCATGGGTGTGTGTATTTGTGAGACTGCATATGTGTATATAGTTTTACATTCAGAAACAAAATGCAGTAAGGGTCTGTAAGCTTTGAGTTGTTCCATCTGGAAATAGATCACAAAATATGACAGAGTTATATTCTCAAGACATTCTGTTTGTTTTGTTGCAATGAAGTTCAAAAGGAATTGAAATAAAATCCCTCCACTCTGAGCATATTTTTAACCATTTCTAGTTGTTAAAAACATGTATCTGTGTTATGACTGATACTATAGGACTGACAAGATATTATAGTTCACTTTTACTTACATTCATGGGCTAAATTTAGCAATGCCTGCACAAGTGTAATTAAAGAAAATTAGATCTGATAATTCTAAAAAGCACTGATTGGATTTATATAATTTTGAATTGCATTAACAGAAAACATGAATTAAAAATTAAGATTGAAAAATCTCTGGAAGTGTTTTAAAACCTATCCACTTCATACACTTAGAAACAGACTTTTTGAGTGATGTGTGAAATTCACAGAAGAGCATAGTATCAGTAGAAAATTAACCAATAACATAAAAGTTGATTTCAATTTCCATTTTATGGTCTCATTGGTTAAAATACTGAGTGATATAAAAGTTATTTGGATTTATCTCACCCTTTAGAAAGCCATCTGCTATATGGATCTCCTACTGTGAACCACATTTTTAAGACCTCATAAGCTGAAACATGTTGTTTCCTCAGAGATTTCTCACTGAAATGAAACCAAGTCATATGTTGGATCTATACAAGTATCTACATAACACAAAATTATATCCAAAAATATTCAAATAATGTGTTAAGGACTGAAAAATTAAAAAATAAGTGGTATGGAAGGGAAAAAAATTTTGGCTTTTGTCTGAGCTGTGTTGGAGGTCATCTGATTTTCATCCCTGTTACAGATGTGATTATGCCCAGCCATGGAGCTCCTGGATCTGCAGCCTGGCTTTCCCTCAGCCCATCTTTGTCACAGTGGGCATCCCCAGATATCTCTGGGTCCCTCATTATTGCTGTATTCCTTTTTGATCTGGATTCTTGATTGTCCCTGGCTCCCACCTCTGGCTATGTCCTGCTCTCCAGTGCTGCGGAACATGGGCTGGGTCCTGCCCCTCTGGCTGCTCAGTTCCTGTCTCCTGCTCCATGTTCCCATGGGGGAACATGACAGTAACACCAGGGAAGAGAATTGCTGCTTAGATAATTAGTCAGCCAAGAATTTTAAAGGATACTCACAGATATTTCAGAAGTAGCATCCATAGTCATGGACAATCAATAAAAAAAGCCTGGCAGTAGTGTTCTCACATCTATGTTTTACACAAAATAAGATTCTCATTTTGTTTAAGGACCTCTTGTGCAGTCTGTTTGTTTGGGACTTTGGCTCGGGGTAACTTTTAGAAATAGAGCAACTGAGAGCAGTCCCTTTCCTCTAGTGATTCTGGGGTGGGGTCTATATTAACTGGACTAGAAACACCTAAAAATGAACTAGGGGCTTTGGAACTGGTAAGCTGGAAATTTATTTTAATTCAGAAAATTCAGTCTTCTCAGCACTAGAATATTGTTTTTATGGTAGGACTAATATATTTTGCAATTTATAAAATTATAATGGCTAATCTACGTGGTGGTTATAATGGCAATAAACTTATCTCTGCAAAGGCTTACCTGAATTCTCTGTACTGACCTTATGGGTTTTTTTTTTTCAAGTTACTCTTAATTTGTAAAGTATCTTTTGAACAGTATTTAGTTGGGTATTTGCCCTCCTCACATTCTTTCTGAAACAGGTTATTTTTCTGATGTTAACCCTGACTGTGACAGGCCCTATTGCTTTTGTTACAGACCTTTGGTAACAGATTTCAGGGCCTTAATGGGCACAAAAAGAGACTTTAATGAAAATCACAGTGGGGTACATCTTACAGCCTTTCTGAGTGGTGGTAGATGTCTCTAAAGTTAGGAGCATTAGGGGTTTCTGAAAAAGTCCATCACAATATTTTTGTGACAAAATGATCACACTTTTTGATGTCTTTCATGTTCTGGCAGAGGTTATTCTATTGACATTTTTTATCTATGATCTCATAAATTAATTATCAGATGCTTCATCATAGTCCACCCAGTTGTTTGAAATTTTTTCTTTAAATTATCATTCTGTAAAAATGCAGGTTCTTGGCAGTACATTCCCTGAACTACTGTACTTCTGTTCTGTAGTTGAATTATTACCTCTTGAAAATCTGCAGTGGCTCTCTTGTAATTCCCACCATTTCTCTTAAAATTCAATCTTCAACAGAGAGTCAATTCTAGCCTAAGCCTATCACAACTAACAGTATTTTCTCTTTTTCCCAACCAGTTTAGGCACCCGACCTCAGGAGCTAAACTCTGCAGTCTCCAGCCAGCTGGGAAAATAAATGTCATTGGCAGGTAAGTAAAGCTCCTTCCTTGTACTGATCATTGCAGATATAAACTCTCCCTCTAGAGGAGGTCTGGTGGGTGATAGAAAACAAAATAAAACATTGTCAACTCCTTTTGGCCCCTGAAGTTGGAACAGACAATATAAACCTTCTAAAGTGTGAACTGAATCCTCTCTTTCCTATCACTGATGTCCCCTACTCGATTAAACTGCAATTCATTGTTATAAGGAGAGTAACATTATTTGAAAACCCTTTCAGGGAAAATTTTTAGAAGTCAAAGAGAATAAAATCCTATTTCTAGCAACTATGTTTCTATTTTCTTTTTAATGCAGCAGAATTTTTTAAAAGAAAGGAATGTATCTAATTTGGGTTTACTTAGATTAAAAAAGTACTCTCCAAAGCTAAGCATTTAGTCAACCTTTGAGACTGAGCAAGAGCATATCATACACTTAATTTTCTTTTAATGTTGCTGAGAAGCCCAGAAGTGTAACTTCCTAAGACTAATTAGTTTTTTTCTATATTTGGAGAAAAATATAACCAGGCTTAGGAAGCACTATTGTTGGAAATTTTCTTGAAAAAAACTTATTTCTACTGGGAAAACAGTAACCTAAGCAAAGCTGGACTTGGGATAATTTGTGAACATGCAATCTGGGAGAGAACATAATGGCTTCATTTTACTATATTTCAATAAAGAGCTATGAAACAGGAATTCAAAATAATGGGTTTGATTTAGAGCACGGTTTGTGCCAAATTCCCTTATCAGTGACCTACTGGCAGAGGGAGTTTGGTCAGTGAGTTTGTGCTTTTTGTCATGCCAGGTGCCAGCTGTGGCTGCTGCAGAGGAAGTGGCAGGAGCTGAGACACTCCACAGGAGAGAAAAATATTTCTTGTAGGCAGATTTGTCTAGAGCAGATAGGATATATGTTTCATCATTATTAAGGAGCTCTGCAAACAACATCTGCCCTCCTCTAAGGCTGCATATTTTTTGGTGTGGGAGGCAGTGCTGGGATCAGAGAAGGAGCTTCCAGCAAAGGAGTTGTTATGCAGATAAGCAGGCAGCCTTAACTCTGCTGCTCCAACATCCTTAGGGTTGGGCTCTGAATAAAGCCTGCAAGTCTGACAATAACTTCTGAAAGGGGCTTTGCACTGACTGATGCAAGAAAATATATTTGACAATGTTTTATGAAAGTGTCAGGATCAAGATAATAAGATTTCCCTACTCTTTTGGATCAGTTTTTTTTTATTATTAACAGATTTCCCCGCTCTTTTGGATATTTTTTTTTTATTATTATTAACAGAGAATAAACAACTAAGGTAAAATTCTACTGTGATTGGGGAAACAACTTGGATTACTTTTTGACAGTGTTTTTGCCATGTGCCATGAAGTAAAACTAGTAGAAGAATAAATCCTCTCCAAATTGCTGGTTTAGACTTATCATTTATCTGATACCTGATCTGCAGAAACAAAATAAAATGTTATATCTCACTAAGATAGATTCAGCAATGTTTTTAAATACTTTGAAATGTATTTGACTTAATAATTTCCTGATGATTCTAATCCTTTGAATACAAAAAATTAGATTGTTTTTCTCTCCTGCATCTAAATTAAAGTTCCTAATAGCCTTCCATGATTTTTCTACCTGGGATCATGATCATACTAATTCTGAGTTGTAATAATTGAATACTTTCATAAAGAATCCACAATAAAGCATACAAAAAAGATCAGACAGCTAAAAAACTTGTAAAAAAATCAGGTTTGTAAAACCGCACTCATAGACTTTTTTTTTTTTACTTGGGAAAAAGTGTTTGTTTTTTTTTCTCCTAATGTCCTACTGAGACTGCTGACACCTAAAAATTAGGAAAAAAAACTCAAGATTCAACCAGATTTTAAAAAGAACAGAATTCTGTTGAGGAAAAATACACAAGACTCTTAAAAGAAAACCTGTGAAAAAATGACATACTTCTGTTAAAAGAGCAGTGTGACTTGTAGGAAAAAATGGTAAAAAATGATGTAAAAATATGGAGTTGATAGATGATATTGACAAATGTGATGTTAGAAATCCATGACATAAAGAGGGAAAATTTATTGGGTGCCTAAAGTCAGCTTCTTCTAAAAGTCTATTGATATTTTTATTTCCAGAAAAATACAGGAAGTATGTTCTTGCTTTAAAGAAAATGAAAGTTTAATATGCTTTTAATGACCTACATATGGTTTTATATTTTGAATCTAACAAAGACTCAGTAACTTACATAATATATTTCACACTTTTATTATAAATAACTTGAAAAAGCAAACCTATTGTTATTTCAAATAATTTTTGCTCTCTGATTCATCTTGTTCAATCAGGGAAATGGGTTAGAAGGTGTCTATTTCTCTAACCCCAAGCTTCCTTCACGTCACTCTATTGTTTTACATGAAATGTAGCTTTTTCTTTGGCTTGGTGAGGAAGAAATGGAAAATACATTTGTACATCTTCATTTTTTTGAAATGGATTCTCTGTGCTACTTGAAGTGACTTAGAGGAATGCATAAAATGAGAATGGAAACCCCACAGTGCAAATAGAACTTTCTTTTCAAAAATGTGCTTTCAAAGTCTTCATGCCAAATGCATCCCTGGTGTAAATCAATTCCAGTAGCATTACTCCAGGGAACAATTCACATTTTCCTCTCCATGTCAGTGACCCACTGGTAATGTCAATCTATCTGCCATGCTACTTTCAATTGTGTTTCGCTCACATTTACAGAATTAGTTACACTTTATGGCAGAGAGTACTAAGACAGCCTTTTTTCCTCCAATACCTTCAGGAGTGAGTGTAGTGTGAGAATTGCACCTTCTACTTATTTTTTTCTCACGAGGTGGAAGGAGCAGGTGTAAAAGATGTATTTAATGAAGCAACTGCCAAGTTACAAGGGGTCATCTGTGTGTAGAAAGCTATAAATTAGCTGGTTCTTAGGGGAAATTACCTTCTACCTTTATGATGCCATTTATTCAGTATCACTAAACTTCTGGGAAATAGCCGTTTGAAAGTTCAAAAAAGAAAACACCAAAATCCTTTTATATTTGCAGATATGTCAGAAAAAAATATCTGGAATAACTTGTAATATATTAATAAATATTCAAGGGAAGCTTTATAACCATAGATTTTGTTTGCTTTTGCAAAAGTTGGCTGAAATATACATACTAAAATCCTTTTTGTATAGACAGGATAAGTCTGTGGTCATTGGAGACCAGTTTACTACACAAAGTAAGTAAATATGCCAAGTCATAATACTTTTTTTAAGATGTTTTCTTGCCCTCCTTAAAACATCTTTTTTTTTTTTTGTTTAAAATATTTATTTTAATAGGTGGAATAGCAAACATAAAAATTCTTTTATTATTTGTCTCCTATGTAATTCTTCAGGGTTTTGTTGAGGAATAATGGTGGTATGAATACCTTAAGAGAAAGGCTATAGCTCTGCTACATCATTATATGGCAAACCCAGACTAGAAAGAATAACCTCCTAAAAAACAATAAAATCTGTAAAAGTAATGTATTTGTCTCTTTTGGTGACTCATCTGAAAAATATCACAGTATTCTTGGAGCTGAAAGAATAGTTTCAGCTGGTATCAGCTGATATGGCAAAAGGAGTCTCATAAATACAGAAGTGTGAAACAGCATCCTCAAGAACTGTCTTTACTGCTATTGCTATTCTTAAGCAGATATTCAGTTCATGGACAGTTGATAAAAAAGGTATGTTCTATAAAAAATTTTGGGCTGCATAATTTTAAGCATTTACATTATGTTTTCTCCCTCTTAGACACTTCACATAACACTATTACAAAAGAAAAACATGAAATTGTAATGTGGATAAAAATGCACATTCTGCAAAAAATACATTCTGCATTTTGGTAGTTGAGAGGAAGCTGGAGACTATTTTTCCTGTCCTTTTTTTCTCATCATAAAATTTTGCAGTTGCTAAAGTTCAGGTCTGAGGCAATTCGTCCTGAGAGTGGATGACCAGTAATACATTTATGCCATCATTTTGTGGAGGTGTTGCTTAACTATGAACAATTTTCTCTTACTTAGAAATGCCTTAATGATAGAAAAATGTCAGTGCTGCATTCAGAAGCACCTTAAGATTGCACAATATTATGTTCAGTATGCAAGCCCTGCTTCTCTTCCCATAATTACCATTGGAGTTTTTTTAGCATGAATTCAGAAATCATATTCAACTCTGTAATATGGTACTTTGTACTGCTAAATGTTATCAAGTTTATTTTGTTCCCTTCCTTGAAATCTTCATGTTCTTCCAGCATGACATTCTAATCCTCTTTTGTGTTGATGCACCTGGCTTTGTGTGTTCAACAGATTTCATGAACAAGCTGCTTCTTTTTGCCTTTGCAATAAAATCAATTATGTTCTAGATGTCTAGCTTTCAGTTAACTGGTTTATAAATGTAGATCTATGGTTTTATCTAATTTTATCTCATTTTCGGTTTATTTGTTTCTGTTTATCCCCCCCTAATTTTTTAGACATTTAAGAAATACTCATTTAGAATATTATCTAAAGCCATGGCACTATCATGGCATTTCGAGGCAGGCTGCAATAGATAATATCTTATCTGCAGTCACCAGTACTCCTAAATGGATATTCCTTTGACTGCACTGCTATCAATTTAACAATATTGAAAGCAAATTGTAACAGAAAAAATAGTTTGTAATAATGACAAACCCAATATTCTTTAAGCAGGTTAAATTGCGTAGAAATATCTTCCATCAGCTCAAGAAAGAAAATGGATCCAGATATTGACTGTGATTAAATGTTTACACAACTGCATCAAGCAGGGTCCCCCTATCCTGAGGGATTAGACAATAAGGAAAAAGCTGTTAAATGGTCTGTTTTTAAGCAAATGCATGGAGCATACATCATGCAACAGCTTTTAATAGTTCACATAAATATATATATATGTATATATGTTCATATATAATTTCAAGTGGACTGAATAGAGCTCAGCATTTTCTCTTTTGCAATTCTCTAATTAGTGGATTTTTTATTCAGTTCCTCCTGTCACCTTCATTCTCATATTTTCTATTCAAAATGCCAAATAGTAT
The DNA here is from genome assembly GCF_048771995.1 of Taeniopygia guttata. Lineage (NCBI taxonomy): Eukaryota > Metazoa > Chordata > Aves > Passeriformes > Estrildidae > Taeniopygia > Taeniopygia guttata. The sequence continues at coordinate 7,248,828 of NC_133024.1, read as the reverse complement.
ATCTCATATATAGTCACACTCTGCATGACCTCACTTTGCAAATAAAGACAAGGGATGCCACCATTATGTTATGTTGCATCTATTCTTTGTAATCTTGCTGAATTTTTTTTTATGGTGGAATAGCAATAACTTAATAAAAGTGGATGACTAGGTCTTCTGAGAGTAGCTGAATAATGCTCTTCTGAGTTGAATAATGCAGTCTTCCGTGAATATTATTCCCCTATGTCAATTATGATCTCAATATTTTTAATCCAGTGAAAAATCACCCTTCCTACATGAGGTTTGAAGCAGAATCTAACAAAGTGCATGAGGTATCTCAGCGAGCCCTTCCTTTGGATCAGGTCTGTTTCATGCTTTATTCTTGCTAGTCATCAAAAAACTGGGTCAGGTCAGTATGCTTTTGATTATTTAGCAAAGAGCTACGTTTTCCTAGCAAACTAAAAATTTCCAAGAATAATTCTCCGTCCTTCAGGAGAAGCATTGAGTTGGATATTTAATTAAGTGTTATGTAGCTTCAACTATCATTTACTTCATCTGGAGAAACTGCATTCTTCTAGTTCTATTCTTCCAGAAGAAAAAGCTGTGTGTCTAAGTGGATTAGATCACAGAATCCTTGAATATTTTGGGTTGGAAGACACATTAAATATCATCTTTTACCATGGGCAGTGCCAGCTTTCAGTGGACCACGTTGCTCAGAGGGATGTTCCCCTCTGTTCATACTATGATTTTTATAATCTCTGATCTCTCTTTTGAGTAGGTGACTCTAAATGCCTGAATGAAGTTTCCAGAACACAAAGAATAGCATGAATCTAATCAAAAGGTGTTATGATCAGAGCAGATTGTTTTACAGTTATGCATTTGCTGGTTTGATCTTGGATACCAAGGGGCAGACTCGTGTGTTTCAAAAGAACATTACAATGTAATGCTGCATTTCAGAGGATACAGAAAACATAAGAACACAGTAAGACCAAATAATTAACATTTTTGTCCTGTTAAATCACTACCTTCAGATAATTTTCAGAGTAAAAATGCAATTATAGATTTGCATATAGACACTGTTATCTGTGAACTGAATTTGAGAATTAGAATAAATAACTCAACCATACTTTCAGAATCACTGAATTGTGTAAAATAAATCATTCATCAATGAATACAGAATTAAGAGTTTGAACCTTACACCATGATCTTTGTAATTGTAATAAATTACTTTATCCTAAATCTACATCTCTGATGTAGATTCATTCTTATGTAGATTCATTCTATTCATTATTAGTCACATTTTCTTTCCCAAGTACAGGTCTTTCAATGACATTTATGAAAAAAACCCAAACTTTTGAGATATAAAAAGAGCAGCATAGTGCTCTGGCTATTTCTCAGCTGGGATAGAAGATTTTCACTGCAGTGGCTAAATGTGTTTCCATTCTTCCTTTTTAATAAAATTGAAGTGCTAATAAGAAAGTTCTTTTCATTAGATTGCAGACTAGAGAAATGTCTGGCAAAATAGTATTTCTAAGAGGTTTCTTAATGATTCCACAGATTTAACTATTTATGAAAACATTGCATTTTCTTAATAGAAATTCTAATCAAATCTATGAAAAATAGTCAAATTCTGACTCTCAAATTATCATGGAAGCTGAGTTTTGATAGTGGATTATGAAATTTTATTCAACTGTTTCCATAAAATCTTTTTTATTAATTCAAAGATGTAGATGAATAAAAATATAATATGCTAATGAAATGTGAAAGTATTTTTTTCCGTCAAATGTGTTTTTTTCATAAACTTATATAAAGGGGTTTTCCCAGTGGTTATATATTTAAAAATTTACTACCACTTTTTACTCTTTCATTTTCTTGTTTAATTTAAATGCTTTTTAAAATTCTAATATCTAACTTAAATTATCCCTGTTTAAATTTGTAACCATTGCCACTTGCCCTGCATCTAAAATTCCTAGTGAAGAATGCTTCTTCAGCTTCCCTCGCCTTCAAAATCTTTCAGAATGTGCCGTTCAGGATATTTATAGGGAAACAAACAAATAAAATCCAAACCCCTCTCTCCCCCACCAAAAAACCCAACCCAAAAACCTCCCAAAAGCAAAAAACTCCAACTACCAAAAAACCCCAACCAAATCCCTCCCGTATTATATTCATTGAAGAAACCTTTACAAAACAATTTTTCTTTCTATGTTACTCAAGCTGATTATCTAACTTGCCTTCTTCATTATTCGTGATTCAATCAGAACCAGAATTATCTCACACTGGCTGTAGCCATGGCTTTCATATGACTTGGTGCTACTTGGCAAGTTGTCTCATGTTCAGTTTTTTTCTTAGGGGTATTTCTTTTTTTTCTCTAATATCTAAAATTTTGGTTGACTAATGTGGTTGCTGCACTTCTCATGGCAGAAATTGTCCCTGCTCTCACTTCTGAGCAATTTGCCATGGCTAGTGCCATCATAGAGCTGCAGATAATGGCCTCAAAAGCAGAAATTGATAAAAGAAAAATACTTTTTCTGCCTTTCTGCTTTTTTAGAAATAAAAAATCCTGTATATCAGAAAGAGAGTAGCTTGACACCAAAAGTTCTAGAACTTAGCTCTTTTTCTTCCTATAGAGAGCAACATCAAGTGAATATTCAAGAAGGGCATAAAAGACAAAAAGAAATAAAAATTGTTTGGTTTAAGAGAATAAATTTCTTTCAAATGAGTGATTTGAGTAAATGATTTCTATTCAGAGAATACCATGTTGGATGAAGACCCAAAGATTATCTAACCTTTTTTGGCAAGAGCACAGTCTCGACAAGATGGCCCAGCACAATGTCCAGGTGAATCTAAAAAGTATCCAATGTTCTAGAATCTTCCACTTACTTCCCAATGGAGATTATTCCAATGGCTGATTGTTCTCATTGTCAATTTCAAATTCAAGCAAGGAGTCAAAGATGCAGATGAAATAGTTTTTAACCTCAAGCAAAACTAGTAAAAGGCAATCACCATAGCATCCTCACTTCATTTTGTTTGAATACCAAAGGCCAAAGATTTCTGCATCCTAAGGACTGAGGTAGGCCCTGAGGCTGTAGCAGAATTTTAAAACAAACTTCATGAAGCTATTCTCTACAGGAGAGAAGTTGGTGAAGTTGGAAACATGCATATACACAGATATACAATTGTGAATCTCAGTCACTTGAGGGAACTCAAGATCATCTGTGCCAGCTTTTGAATCGCAATCTCAGAACGAGCTGTTCTTGACAAGTTATTTATATTCTGATGTAGAACTGATCCCTTGCTATAAAACAATCTTGATACTCCAGGATAGCAAGATACAATCATTGTCACTTCAGTGTGGAAGCCCTAACTTCCATGAAAAACAATAAACTGTGCAGCTGGTGATAACAACAGTACAACACATTTTCTGTTGCTTTTTTTTTCCCCCTTTTTGACAATATTCAAGAGAACAAAGCTCATATTTAAGTTTATAGAAAAGCAGTTTTGTACCATTTGTAAGTTACAATTTTTATTCTTCAACTTTAATTGTGATTAAAAGTTTTCTATGCCTTTTATCTTGTCTCTTCATTTCATTGATATTTTCTTAAGTCAGCATTCGTATATAGATGAAATTTGCTGGAATTTAGCACTTCAAAAAACTCACCTCCCTGTGAGATAGAAACAGAGTGGTACATAAGACTATTTGATTTTCAGGATCTCTGTGCTTTTTTTCTTATGCTTCTGTATGTCTTTGCAAAGCAAAATTTTGAATAATTGTAGCTCCTAGATGTTGCTTAATATTTTTATTATCCAATAGTGTTCAGCATCAAATAAAACTTTGTAAATCAGTTGGTTATTTATTTATTTCTTTAATATTTTTTCTTTTTTTAATTGGATCTTGCTGTACATACTGATACTGCCTAATATCATATCCCACAAGTACTCTTGGCAACAGAATTATTTCAGAATAGGAAACAATTTTCTGTTTTGTGATAGAAGTGGAATTAAAAATCTCTGATAACCTTAAGTTTTCTAATCTCTTGAGCCACCTGGAATTTAAAACACATGTTCACATGTATAACTTATTGATAATTATGTGGACATAGGGCTGTAGCTTCCTGTGTATTTGTCTGAAAGAGAAACTATAAAAATATTATTGTTATACAACAAAATAAGGCTTTGTAGGAGGAATATATTATTGTACTCAACTGCTTCTTTTGCATTTTCTTGAGACAAGTTGTTTCCTATCAAATCATACAATTCTGATAAAAAATTGGGAAAATATTAAAATAATAATATTTGTTCTATTTAGTAATATTTATGTAAAAGAATTTATCTAGCAGATATTTCCATGTGATGAAAGGTGCCTATTTTATGTGAAATACTATTAGTTATATCATTCCCTCTTTGAATATTTTTCTAATTCCAACCCTGGTATTTCTCTACAAAATTACTTAATTAAGACATCTCAAGATTTCTTGAGATGGGCTGTGGTGCAGCAATGGGACTTTTTAAATACCAAATTAACATAAGTGCACTATTTTATGGAAAATTATATGCTGAAATACATAGCAGGTAATTGTTAGCCTGTTTGTGTCTTTTGAGTCACAAGAAATGAGAGAAGTATGTTATGGATTGTTCATGGTGCTATTTTCTTTAAAAGAGACACCAAAGTATAAGGAAAAAGCTTTTTCATTGATAGGTAGAATATGGAATAAAGTCATACTGAGGTTTACTCTTCAGTTACAGAGCCATAAAGCATACTTAAACAGTAAGAGAGTATTTCCTTGAGAATGAGATAGCATTTGTTGGTTTGCTGCTTATTTTCTTATAGCTTGGGAAAACACGTGCAGCTTTGTGAAACTTCCAGTATTGTGCTATTTCTGCACAGGATAGAGTTAATTTTCTTCGTGGTAGCTGGCATGGGGCTGTGTTTTGGATTTGTGATAAAAACAGCGTTCATAACACGGATATGTTTTTTCTTATCACTGAGCAGTGTTTGCACGGAGCCAAAGCATTTTTTGCCTCTCACTACCCCACCAGCAATTAGACTGGGGGTGCACACAAGGATTTGGGAGGGGATTTCAACTGGGAAAGCTGATCCCAGCTGACCAAAGGGATATTCCATAACATTTGGCATCAGGTTAAACATATAAATAAATCTGGGTGTAAAAGCGAGGGGACATTTGGAGTGATGACCTCCATCCTTCCAAGTCACCACTACATGTGATGGAGCACATGATGTCCTGGGGATACTGAACCCCTGCCTGCCCAGGGGACGCAGTGACTCAATTCCTTGTTTTGCTTTGTTTGTTGTGAGCAGCTTTGAATTTCCCTATTAAGCTGTTTTTATGGCAATATGAGTTTTATTACTTTTGCTCTGTCAATTCTCTCCCTATTTTGAGAGGCTGTCCACAGCTCAGTTGCCAGCTGGAGCTAAACCACTTGTGTTAATGGCACTAAGTATGTCACAAAACATGACTTTGTTCTCATGACTGGCATTCTGATCTAGCTATTTCATACCCAAATTCTGAGTATGTTGGTTAGAGCATGGTCTTGGCATTAATAACACCAAGGTCATGGGTTTGGTCTCTGTGTGGGCTATTCACTTAAGATTTGGACTTGATCCTTCTGGGGCCCTTCACGCTCAGACTGTTATGTGATTTTGTGAATATGTGATGAAGTATCTGCCATATGTAGCACAACAGCTTCACAAATAAAAAGAAGGTTGGCTAGTGTGAGCAAAAAAATCAAAACCGGAAGAAAATTAGGAGTGAAATTTAGGAATAGCCTAATTGAAATGAGAACAATGAAAATACAAGTCAAACTAGTTTGTGTGTGTGAAACTCAAATACTTATTTGCCATACCAGTCTACAAACTATCTAGGAACAATTAAACATACTCTATGCACACATTTTCAAGTAAGTTCATCAAAATTATATGTAAGAAATATTCTCATATTTTACATACCTTGCCAAGAAAACAAAAGGTTTCTCACCACAGTCCTAAGATCATAGACTGTAGCATTCTCTGTTCTCTAAACATCTTTGACTTCTGAGGGTAAAGTCTGTCCTGGCTTCCTATTGCAGAGATCCTTAATGGGCTGGGATTATGCTATGCTTTAAATTTGAGCTTCTAGAATTAGTATGCTACTTATTGCCATTGCCTGTATCTTTTTAATCTTCCTTCTGTTGGGTGAAATTAAAAGAGAAAAACAGGCAGTTAAAGATGTTTCCAGCTTTTGGCAATATGCATCTATAGTGTTTAGAAGGTGACAATGCTACTGCCTGCAGAGAAGTTTTTTATTGACCCTATATTTATCTGGATCTGTGGAATAAAAGCTAAAGGATTTTTAGGGAAAAACCCAACTAAGAAAACCTAGTTTAAGAATACTCATTTGTTCACTTTACACTGCCAAATACCTGAACCAAATTTATTTGTTTATCCTTACAGTTACCTTAAGATTTTCTTCCACTTCAGCCTCAGTTTTCCATAAAATATGTGTTCAGATTTTCTGGCTGACTTTTTTGAGTGTATGTATTGTGTTGTGTTGTATCAGTAAAGGCAAGGTGACTGAAACCAACCAATTTAATCCATTAACTACTAAAAATTTCAGCAGCAAACATAGAAATCCAAATCTCACTGGCTTCTTGAAAGTAATTGCTTTTTCTCCATAGAAACACTACTCTTCAACCTGTTTTTTATGAAAGCAGATTGTTTTTGAATGTCTTGGCACAGGATACAGATGGCTCTGATTTGGTTTTGTTTTGAAATGCTCAGCACATATCTAATTGCACAAAAACATAATTTAAATGTCTGACTCTGCAAATTTATTTTGTTTTGGCATGAAGTACAGTAGAGGCTTTAGTAGCTTGTGGTGGTGGAAAAGAAATTTGAAAGTAAATGTTTCTATGCTAATAAGGAAGAACAGCTTCTCATCACAAAGTGTAACTTCAAAAGTATTTTTTAACTAGAGGCACCATCAAAAGAAACAGGGAAAGGAGCAGAAAAAAAGAACCTTGACCATAGCATCTGGGCAGCAATTCCCAGAGGAACAAATTGCTTCAAAATTATTAATTGTTCAGAAAAGTCTTAGTATTAATAAAAAAAAAATATATATGTGTGTGTGTGTTTTAATTTTATGTACAAATGAAGCAGTCTGCCTATTTTTCAGTAAATAATCTACTTACTTACTTGTAAAAAATCTCAGTTCATCAGATTTCTTTTTTTTTATTACAGCTGCAGTCATGTTTTCGTTTTTTCTTTCTAGTTGTAGCTGAACCAGTTGAGGAGATTTCTCCTCTCAGCTACTCTTCAAAACCTTCTGGCTGGACATTGCTTTCCCTCCTCTCAGCCTTCAAGTGTAGACAATCTTATTTCACCTCTGTTAAAATGACCCAATTCAATATTAGTGATAACACATTCAGATTTGACTGTCCCTGGGCTGACATTGCGCATATTCATAATTGCACACTCACAAGCGTGTGTGGAAACTTTAGTTGAAAATAACATTGAATAATTTATGTAATTTTTTTCCTGCTCTAAGTAAGGCAGATTCAACAAGAGCACTAGCAGTACTTGGTACTCTCAAAGAATCTATTATTGTGATAGGAAGCTGTGCAGATAGACTTGAACTTTGCTATTTTTCCTTTCAAATTGGATTTTAATAAAGAACGACTGAATCAACTAACTGCTTGAGTAAGACACTGAAGACAAGATAAAAATAATTTTGCTTTTATATTTTTTTAGGTCTCAAAATGACAGCAAGAGTTATTTTTGATTCAGAATATGTTTTTCTGTAACAGCAAAAAATAAAGACATTTTGAGAGAGTAGAAAGAAAATAGGAACAGCCATGTGTATTTCAAAATACTGCATTTTGAAGAAAAAAATCAAATGTAGGAATAAAACCTGAGAAGGACTAATGTTAGGTTGTCAATATATTTGAGGCATAAAAGGCATAACTTTTATTTTATTGTAAAACACATATATTTATTTCACTGAAAGGTAGGAAAAAATAAGCCTTTAAGAAACATCTAAATAATATTTCATATAACTAAATAAAATTTCAATCTGCTTGTAGGAGGTGAAGTAGGAGGTGAAGCTGACTGAAGGTGGATGGTAATATGTTTCCTTTGGTACTTAGTGTAGATTTTCCATCTTATTTCAAATTAAAAGAACAATAGTTAGGTTATTTTGGGGGAGAGTTTTCTTGGTGGGTTTTGATAGTGGTTTTTTTTTTTTTTTTTTTTGTCTGGAGCTTTTAGTTTTACACTCATTTTTGGCTGCTTGGCAACTGAGAGAATCTCACAATGTAACAGATTGCATAAGTGAAATCACTGTGTAGTTGTACCTAAGGGAAATTTCTTTGCTATAGTTGATTCAAATTAAAAAATGCTATGAACTCAATTTATCAAGACATTGAAGATACTTCAGTGTTCTGAATAGTCTTGCTGACCTCAGCTGACATCCTTATCTCACTGCCATCCTTTCCCACAGAGGAGCGATTTTCTTTGTAAAGAACTTTAAATTATAATGGCATGTAGTACTTTAGATCTTGCTAGATGTGCCTCTGGAATATTATGTAGTGATTCTTTCCTGTCATTGAAAACACACAAGTCTATTGTATAAATTTCGAGTCTCAGTCTTGCGTCTTGATCTGTTTATTGAAGAAAGACTTATGTGAAAAAAAAAAAAAAACTTGTTAAATTGAGTTAAAGGATAAAATTTTAGTACTATTGAAAAAAACTAAGGCTCTTTCTACAGAGCCCTGTAAATTTGTTGGTGGTTCAGCAAGTTTAGTTTTTTTCAGTCATGCATTTTTTTCCTTCTTAAGGGGGTGATAATGGCTTGAACTTTGTTCTTTATATATTTCAAAATCTGTTATTGCAGGTTTTTTTTTTTTTAATTAGCATTAGTTGTTCTCTAGACCGCATCCACCTGAAGACCAAAGAAGTAGAAAAAGAAAAGAAGTTTTAACTCACTCAATTAAATCTTCACTGTGATGTCAAAATATGAAGTTCATAAATCAAATAGCCACAAAATACTGAAAGAGCATTTTCTCTGGATGGCTTGCTACATGAAAGATGTCAAATATCCAGAAGCTCATGATTTCTATGATACATAATTATAAATAAATGTATACCATATAAACATTTTGCAGAACAAATGCAGAATCTTCTATAACGCCCCAAAATTTAGAACTTTAATTTCTCAAGTGTTTCTTCATCTTGAGACTCCCAGGCTCAGGAGCACTGCCACATGTATCTGTGGGTTCATGAGATCAAGTGTGAAAAGATAATGTTGATTAAATCATGCTATATTTGAGGTATAATTCTGAGATGGGGAAAAACAAGATGGAGAATTGGTATTCAAATTGATAGCAAAAAGAGCAAGCATTTTGAAAATAATTAAACCTTAAAGAGATAAAGGATGTCTATGCCAGAAGCTGGCCACCAGGAAATCCACAAGCATGGATTTAAAGACAAGATGCCAGCACTTTTATCAGCTGGAAATAAGTGTTTCTGGAAAATAAATGTTTGGAAAATGCCATTGTTCCTGTACACAGCAACGTGGGACCTGCAAAGTGAGATACAGAAGGTATCGTGAAAAAAATTGCTGGGAAAAAGAAAGTATTTAAACATATTTCATAAAAGATAATTAATACCATCAGATCATGCATTCACAAATTCCATCCCTGCCCCTGAAGGCTGAGTTCTTAAAAAACACTTTCTTCTACCTTTCTGAGCACATCTCAGCCAAACAGGATGATTTCAGGAGGCCACTACTGCCCAAATACTGATCTAATTAGGAAAAAAAAAAAAAAGGAAGCAGCAACTTCATTTTTTATTGATGAATATTGGGCAGACAGAACCCTGCCTACTGCCATAATAAGAATAAAATTCCCCTATGCCTTGATTTGCACATGATATTGTAAAAGAAATGTAAGTGGTACGCAAGATAGATCACTCTGCTGGGCTGAAATGGGATTTGTCATTGCCAATGACAGGCAGACTCCAGCAGATTCAGCAACAGGAGTATCTGTGGACTTAAAAAGCTTCAGTGTCAATACTGCTTATAAAGTTCTAGAGTCTCGGCCCTTGTTGTGTTTCCCTGTTGGGTTAATAATTTTATTCTTGTAGGAGTGTCGCTGTCGAGGCAGGACGGGAATGACGAGACTGGACTCAGAAGGCTGCTGAGAGTAAAACTGGTTTATTCAAAATACACCAGTCTTTTATACAGAGCTTCGTGAGGACCAACTCCATTGGTCCTGAAGTGAAAACAAGCCACACCATTGGTGCAGAGAGCTTGACGCACAGTGATAGAACTTAACTATAAACAATGTGAAAAACAAGAGAGATAAAGAATTATTTACATTATTCTCCAGCTCTTTTCCAGGCTTCTGTCTGGCTAGAAACACTCGGTTTCTTTCTTTCACTGAATCTGGGTCCCACATAGGAGTAGCAGCACAAAGCCATAATGGAACTAAGGCCTCAGGTATCCTGCTCAAAACTTGCTTATAGGTATTATGTAGGTTTGTGGAGAGTAGGTTGAAAGAAGTTTTTTCCCCAGTAAAACATACTTGGTGTTCTGCAGGAAGGAGGAAGAGCTAACTCCAGCACAGGTTGCACAGTCAGTTTGACAGATAACTGCTGTTTGAAAAGTAAGCATGCCATGTGTGCTTGATGGCTTCAAAGTGCTGTAAATTGCCTATAGTTTCAGACTTTCTGTCCTTTTTCAGTCATTTTGACTAAGATGGAAAAAGACAAACCAAGACAAAAGTATCCAAGGTTTTAAAATAGAAAACAACATAATGTTTTGCCTGTCTCCAAAGCCCTTGAAACTGAAATGCTCCTAAACTGTGCTGAACTTGAATAATTCAAGTTCAACATAACTCTTACAATATCCAGCCTTAGAAACACAGAAATAGTCTTTGCAGTGACAATTAAATACTTTACCCTGAGGAATCAGGATATATTTTCCAAAACCAACTACCAGATGAGTGAAATATAAAATTTCTAAGTCTGTGCAGTGCCAAAGGTATAAAAGGACTTTATCTCTTGAACAGAGTATCATTACAGACAAGCAGTGAGCAAGCACAGGTACCAGAGTGGCGTCAGATTTTTAGCAGGATTGTAGGACATGGAACAGATAAACCCCTGAGGTGTTTTTGACAGGTTTCCTCACTTCTTTTCACTTGTACAATGCTGCTCTAACCAAGTACAGTAAACAGTTCTGACTGCAGGACTATGACACAGGTTTGTCATTCAGGTGGCATGTAGGTATCAGAGATTTGAGTCTGAACATGTTCTTGATGATAATAGTGGAAGAAATAGATAATAACAAACAAACAAAAATAAAATCCATTAAATCACTTCTCATAAAATGACAGATTTTAATCACGCTGATATTTTTATAGATTTTCTGAAACATAGTGACATTTAAAAACTTTACAAATATAAACAATTCTTTTGCTGTTTTTGTTGTAGGAAATACATTTAGGCAGAAAGTGTTAACAATATGTTTTAGGAGAAGTTAATCAGATTTAAATTGTAAGATATGTTCACTGCAGTGTAACACACCCCTTAGGCACACAAAGGGCAGCTATTTCTTAAATTGTCCTTTTTAAATAGACACCTGAAACTGAAAGAAAGTAATTAAGAGGTACAATGGAAATTATGTTCAAAGAGTGAAGAGGAAGAAGAAAAGATTTTTTCCTGCTCTGGAAGCAAGTGTGTCAGTGATTTCAACTAATTTTTTTTCCTCCGCAGGAAGAATATGGGAACATTTTTTTCTAAAAAACCCCTAAATAAATATGAAATATGTTAGTTTCTGATGGTAAATTTTCCCCATATTATATATATAGAAATGTTCACGTAGTCATGGAGATTCTAGAGATGAAGCCAAGATACTGAAGCAAGAATAATATTTTTGCTAGTTTAAATTTTATATACTGTAGGATATGTTATCTTTTCAATTTTTTAAAAATTTTATATTTTTAATGGAAATGTGTTCTTCAAATACTAAAACTTATTTATTAATAGATTTCACTGCAGAATTGATAACAAGGACTTTCATAGCTGTAAATGAAATGCATAAAACCCATCCAATACTGAAACATTTTCATGAGCTCCTTGCTTTCCAAAGTACACCATCAGATTATCTAGGAGATTGCAAATAATTTTACCATATAAGTAGCATAAACCAATTTTCAAAACAGATTAAAAAAAAATCAAGAAACAACCTCCAGAGACTTTTCATTACAGCAGCAAATAAATAAAAAGTTTTCTGAATAGAGAGGATTTGTGATGCTGCATAAGCCTTTGTTACTCATTTTCATAACCTGATGTAGTATGTTCAGAGTAAAGGTGATAATTTTTAGCACTGTGATGTCATTCATCAGCTGCCACTGTCCAAGTAAATATTCTACATCTCTGGAACTGAGAAGGAAAGGCTGGGGTATTCTCTATGTTCCTCACTTTTGAAGTATGAAATTAATGATTTCTTCTGTGACTGTACTTATCTGGGTAGCCCTCATTAAAGTCACAGTTGACCCTTGTCATTGCTGTCTTTCCAGAAGTGGCAGTTAATCTTTTGTTCAGCGGGAATAAATTATTTTCTGACATCCCTCAGAGATGTGGTATAAAAAGAGAGCCTTTGTTTCCACAGAATTTTTTGTATCTCTGCAGAGTCATCCCATATATGTGAACTGCTTTCTCCTTAGTTTTCCCTCATCCACTCTTATTAATGCTTATAATAGGAAGTCCAACTTTGAGCCACTGGCTTTGAAGTTTGCAACCAATATTCAGATCTAAAAATTCTTCTTTTACAATGTCTGGTCTTTCTGTGTGTGAGTGCTAAAAAGAGTCAGCACTGAAGTTTTTCTCCTTACTTTCTCGTTAATTTTGTTTAATATATTCTTAAAGAAATGTCAGAGAAAAGAAATTCTAGGACCAAACTGTAGAATAATAGTTACTTTTCATGTTTTTTATGTCTTCTTGACAGATTAAATCGAGTTGGGCATGAGTGTTACTTTTCAGTCATTAGCTTTGAAATTATTCTTACATGACACAACTACATCAATTTTGCCATTCCTTCATGTGTTAACATTGTAGAGGAAATAGTGATTAAAATGATTGCTCAGATTCAAGAGAAATTATGACAGGAATTTCTAAGGTTTTGGATAACACCAGTTTCCCTTGAAATGGGTTTTTTATGCACATAAATTTTACACGCCTTTACTCACAGACTTTCAGCAGTGCTTATTAGTTCAGACACAGTTCTGCACAGGTATGGTTATCTAAATCAGGGCTACATCCATCCTACATCATATACAGACAGAAATCACCTATAGAGGAGGCTGCATTGCTCATTTTTAGGTGCCTTGGAATGGAATTCTGAGCAGAATGGGATTAAAGTTCTCATTCAGTTACCAGGGAAAATTTGGATCTCAGGTTGTGTATATAAAAAGTCTGCATGGTCACATGGGAAATGCAGCAGCAACAGAATTCTCTTAAAAATATACACCTAAATCACCATCTCTACATCCTTGAAAGATTTGCCCCTTCTATTATTGTTATTGTCTAATACCTTAATCACAAAAAGTACCTCAATCACACAAAGTCAGAGTGTCTTGCAGGAGTGGTTTTAAGGAAGAGTATCAAAAAAATTAGGCTCCTCTTTTTTTTCACCTTGGGAAGGTCACTTAAATTTTCCATATGATTCTGTAGGCAGATGTTTTACATGCCTGGGGGATTGTTATCTAATTGAAGATTATATTTTAACTTTTACTAAGGGGATAATTGAAAAAAAAAATATACGGTGCTAAATTTCCTCATCTATCCGAACGTTTCATCATTAGAATTTTTGAAAACCCTTCAGATATTAGAGGAAAACTGAGTGTACTCTATTTGATTTTCAACTTCCTTTGCCTGTGAAAGAAACACGTGGTAGAAAACATGAAGTACTGCTTAGTCAGCTTTCAGTCTAATTACAAGAATGCCTTGTGAAGGCTACAACTTCAGCAGTGACATTTCTATAGTATGCTTAATAACTCTTCTCTGTGCTCACTTGGTAAGGATGCCCCTTCCATCCCTTTTCTCCACTCCAGTTTTACTCAGGAACCAAAACCATCCATTGGAATGAAATTCCTAAATGTAATATTAAAGCTGTTTCCCATTGCAGCCATTGAAGCTGACACTTAGATGCCAGAGATATTCAGCTCTTGCACTTTTAATAATGTGATTTCAGCTGAGAAGGGGAGGTTTTCTCAAATCTTTGTCAGGGAAAAAGCCAGACCATGATCAGGCTGTCAGTGTCCCACTGTGGGGACCCTGCTCTAAAGAGTCCTGCTGGATTAGAGCATGGTCAGGGTCATATGCAAAGACAAAAATCCTTCTCCTGGGTGTCTACACCTTTAACTGGTCTGTTGGCACCACAGGAAAGATGCAGGGCACACACCAAGAGCATGAGAGACATCCTCCACAGGTGAGTATGTTCTCTGCTGCCAGCAATGCTGAGTGCCCTGGAAGGACTCACACTTAACAGTTTATAGAATAACACTCAATATAATATAAAATTGGTATAAAATATAAACAGGTTAAGGTTCAGAGATTGCCTGTGATAGTATCAGGCAAAAATGCATTCAAAGCAATGGACAAGCTGTAATTCCTAGGAAAAGCTGGCTCCAGGTAATCAATCAGCACACATGGACCACGGCTCTTAGGCTTCCCTGTAGGGGAGAGAAGGCAGGTTCAGCCCATTGACTGGTCCCAAAGCTGAGATGGAGGCTTCCCTAACTTCTCCCCATTTCAGCTGACTTTTATACTATTTTTGCATTTAGGTGGAGCTTGAGTGACTCTAACCATGCATCATTCCTTTTTTAGAGGAATGCTAAATGAGACACTGAAGTATTGGTTACAGCTGCACAAGCATAATTATTCAATTCCTAGGGTGTAACATAGATCAAGAAGTGTTAGGAAAAGAAGATAAATAAAATACTTTTATTAAATAAGGTGTGTGTTTTACTATATTCAAACTATTTACAATAGAATTATGAAATCACAGAATGCCCTGAGTTGGAAGGACCTACAAGGATCCTCAAAGTCTACTCCTGGCCCTGCACAGGACACCTCAGGAGTCACACCCTGTGCCTGAGAGCATTGTCCAAATGCTTCTTGGAGCCTGTTCCAGTGCCCAGCCACCCTCTGGGTAAAGAACATTTTCTTAATATGCAACCCAAACCACCCAAACTTCTGGCCATTTCCTCAGGTCCTGTGACTGGGCACCAAAGAAAGTAGGAGATCAGTGCCTGCCACTCCTCTTCCTCTCTAATATATTTAGAATAATTGGTATGAGTACTAGTTTGCTCCAAAATACTTAGCTATGGTAAGATATGGTTTGAATAGAATAACACAGGTAGGTTTCAAAATACGACTTAAGTAGAGATTAATTGGTTAATGACATTTTCTCAAGTGGAATCCTGCATTTATTTCCAATAAAGTTAACTTGCTGGTGTAAGGTGTGATATATGTCTTGGAAGAAAACAGAGGCAATTTTTTTTTCTTTTAAAGAGATAAGACCATCATTTTCTTATCACTGAGGAATAAATGTTACCTTAAGATCAAGCACTAGAATAGCAAACAGTGATTGTTGATCTTTATTATGTGAAATAAACTGCCTCACTTGGGAAATTGCAAATAGAAAAACATTCAGGTTTTGAGAACAAATTTCCATGGGGGAAAAATTATCTGTAGATTAAGTATATGGAGAATCTCTATTACATATTTATCTGCTAATTTCACAATAGGGAATAAGTTCCTGTTCCTTCCAGTATGGAGTGTCCAAAGAGTAACATTAAATGTTCTCTCTATAGATGTTTTTACAAGCACGATTTAACTACTTAGTAGAAAGTGAAATGAGGTATATGGCTGTAATATGCATAAGTGCAATTTTTTACCAGGGGGAGGAAAGAAAAAATGGAATATCCAGACTACAAAATGTAAGACTTAAAAAAAATCTCTTCATGAAGTGAGGCTTCAAGGGCTGAGTTGTTTTAACTCCTTTAAAATAAAACTGTGCTTGATCATAGTCTAAAAATGCCTGCAGCAGTAGAAAGATATGTGATACTATAGAGCCCTAAATGTTTCAGACAAAAGCATAAAAAAATGCTGGAAGCTAAGGCTTTTCTAAGTCCTAACTCTTAAAAGTTATTTTATCATTATCCATTTATTCTGGTTTCAGCTGGGGTAGAGTGGATGGTATGGGACTGTATTTTGTGTTTGTATAATATTTTCAGTAATTTTCAATAATTTCAAGTGAAACAATTAAAAATACTTACCAAAGGCTGTGTCACTTGCTTAAGAGAGTCTCAAGCTTTCCCCATAGGTTTGCATGTGCACAGACTCACACTCGCAGTGGCCCTTGCATTTAGTCAGGAAGAATCCTGTGATTTCCAGACATCCCAGAAAAGTCTTTCAGTGGAGGAACCCAGACCCCCACGTAAAAAGATTTGGTCATAGGCTGTAGACAAGACTGACAGAAAAGGAAAATAAATGATAAAGTGTGTCTCCAAATCTTTATAGATTTATCTTGCAGGAGGTAAGTGAGTCTTACTCCATATGAAAGCAGACTTGATGTCCTCTTGCATATCTCAGGTGTCTGGGCTGCAATTAAAGGGAATGAATCCTTTAGGTGACATTAGGAAAACTCCTATACTCTGTTAGGATAACTTCTTTCTTCTGTTCCCAGTTTGTATTAATTCTTCTCTCCCACACCATCCCTCGCTCCCAGAGTAATTCAGAAATTGCTGTGGTTTATTAACTTAGAAAACATTTTAAAAAATCTTGCCCTGTAATATTGACTTCTGTTACCCTTTTGAAGATGCTGCTCCTCCAGAATAGAACATTATTTTTCTTCCTTTGATTAAACATTTAGCAAACTATTAACCTACTGGAGAAAATATTCTCCACCCTTTCTCAGGAAATAATGGGTACATATAAGGGTAGGACTTTAATTCACTGAGCTTGTATATTATATCACATATCGATTTTATAAATTAGCAGCTTCATGTAGAGGTCATATTATAACCTAATCAGATTGTCATGATCAGGTATTAACAGACACCAGAGTTGAAGGTTATGAACCAAGGGTTATTTGAGACTTGCTTCTTTACCGTCTGAAAGTTTTGCATTTAGGACCTTAATTTACCTTAAAAAATCCCTCCTAAATTTTTGCTATTTTAAATTTGATTGGGTAATTTATTTGTTTCTTTCTGGTTCCCAGTTCAAAGAACTTCAGAAAACAACCAGTTTTATCAGTTAGCCTGATAAAATATCCCTTTTCAGCTGAATAGTCATTCCTTTGACATTGCTAAGAGGATTGTCTTATTATTTCTATATTCTACTTCACTTAGTTCTAGAACAAGATCAGCTAATTATAATATATATATTTGATTGACATGAAAGCAACATTTGCTAATAATTGATTTTGTTATTGCTTAAAGGGGAAGTAAAGAACTATTTCTTTAATTCAGTCATGGGTTTTGCACCAGTCACTGATTTTTTTTTTTCCAATATATTCCATAAGTAGAATAAGTTCCCTTAGAGGAAAGAAAAAAAATTAATCAGACCTACTCATAAATATAGCTGCAACAGAAAGACAAGAATATGAGAAATATATCCTTATAATAAAACACACAAAAGTAATTTTCAGAACAATTTTTCATTACCTATGTGTCTTAAACAAATACAGTATAAATCCAGCAATCACTGAGCAATTAGAATAGTAGGTTGTTTTATTGGTGTATATAATAATAAAAATTAATAGCTTGTCAAAAATCTTGAAAGAGCTTCATGAGGTACAACATAAAATGGTAATAAAAATAGATTTTATATTCAAAAGTAAAACAAAACAAAACAAACTCACAAATGTGAAAGATATAATAAACTAGAACATAGCAATGTTCAATACGCTATGAGACAACAAATATTTATAACTTTATAACCTCTACTCAGATATTTAATATGCACATCATCTAATCAGGAATTCTGAGTAAATAACTACTTTTCATAAAAAAGCATAAATTTCATTAAAACAGACTTTTATTTCATTATGAGAATGTCGCTTTCTACTTGGATTTGAGTAGATTTACACAGAGTCCACAGAGTGTTTAGGAATCGTAGAGAACGGGATTTTTTGTTGGTGAGACTCAGAAAATGGGGAAAGTGCGAGAGGGGAATTTATTTTGTTATGATTACTTAATAAATTTTACTGCTTAATATTATATTCCTGAACAGCATTTTTCCCAATAAGAAATTTTCACACTGTGCCAAGCAATAAAATTTTCCATAAAGAATTAAAAGCTACCTTTCCTCTCTAGATTCATCTCATTATTTTAATTTTAATAATTCAATTATTCAGTAATCACTCAGGCTGTGGGAGTTTACAGAGGTCTACTACACTCATTTGGTGTTTTTTTGTGCCACACCTCACTAGGGAAAACAACAGGCCATTTCAGGTTGTTCTTATGAAATGATGAGGATAAAAGTCTAGCTTCTCCAACAAAATATAATGCAAAAAATATTTAAGCAACAAATTTTGATATACTAAAGAGTATTCCCACCAATTCTGATGGCAGCAAAAGCTTGGGCTCAGACTTAGCCTGCTGTGATTTTTGCCTCACTGTGAACTCTGCTGGCAAAAGGCTCTAGTGGTGCCTTTTTAAACTCATTTCCTCCTTGGGTTTAAAGAAAATTCCTTGATTCCCTTCAGGATATGCCTTAGTTGAGCTGAAAAATTGTATAATTTTAAATTAGACAAATTACTGGTGACAGAACTGGTTGTGATCATTATCTCCCATTAAGAGACAGAGTGATAAGATTGGACACCTGTTTGCTTATAGTGTCCAATATTCAGGATTATGAATGGGGATTTTCTGATGTTTCTCACAAAATTACAATAACTAGTGTGAGTAAATTCAATACAATTACAATTTTGTTTAATAAGATGGTAGAAGATGACAAGGTAGAGCTTGTGGGTGTTATTCTTGCACTTAGAAGCAGTAGATCTGGAACAAATTCTGATATCAGTGTCCCATTTTCAGGACATAATGTTTTCCTAGAACACCAGAATGTTTGGGTGGAAAAGAACCTTAAAGATCATCGAATTCCAACCCCCCTGCCATGGGCAGGGACATTTGTCTATCATCAATTTATTGCTTAGCAGAGTGCTGAGAGTCAAAATAGCAGAAGGGATTCAGTTCACGTAGTGTCAGACATTTCATGTGAGTTACCCACCCCGGACTCAAAACACAGTTAAGGAAGGAAATACCTAGGGAACAAACCATCAGACAGGGAACAGAGGATACTTCCTTACATTAGGAATTCACATAAATTTATATTTCTTTCCACTGACAATGTCTAATTTTATAGATCTAGCTGCCCATTTTTGTCTTCCTTCATTCTGGGCCACTGAAGAGGAGACTCAGGCATTTTTTGACCTGGCTTTGGGCAAGCACTATGGATATATAGTAGGTATGGACATTGTTGGAACTCAAAATGTCCCTCAGACATTTTTGGGG
The DNA here is from genome assembly GCF_048771995.1 of Taeniopygia guttata. Taxonomy (NCBI): domain Eukaryota; kingdom Metazoa; phylum Chordata; class Aves; order Passeriformes; family Estrildidae; genus Taeniopygia; species Taeniopygia guttata. The sequence continues at coordinate 7,229,277 of NC_133024.1, read as the reverse complement.
GTTCCGGGCCCAGGTCAGAAGCATTTGAGACCCTGGCAGGCAGCTGGAAACAGCTGTGATTTTGAGTTTGAGCCATGGAATGATTTACCAACTTTGCAGGAAGAACAAGAAGTCACAAAAGTTTAGATATTATAGTAGAAGTAGTTACAAAGTAGAGGGAAGAATTTTTTTAGTATTGTACAAGGGGGTTTTAACACCTGTTTTTACTTTTTACATGAGGGTCAGAGGTTTTAAGATGGAGGAATGTAGGCTGGTCCTGTTCCTCCTCTTTCTTCTTCCTTACCTCCATGCTCTTGGTGATGTTGTGTGGTAGATAGGGACAGGCGGAGCGGAAGATTACCGAGATGTCACGGAAAGACAGACCCCTTTCCCCCTCTCTCTTCCCTGCTTATCTGTCAACCCCAGGAGTCAGAGAAGAATGTAGCCACACCTGTTCTGGTAAAATTCCACTACCCACTATCCTCCGAGACCCCAAACCCCCCTCTAACGTAGCAAAAACTCCTAAACCTATTTAAACCCACGAAATAGGATAATAAACGCTTTTCAACCGTCTGCCATATTGGTGTCTGCGTGTGTTGATTAGCCCGAGTGGCTTGGACGAGACCAGGCCGCCGTGCTGCCATCTGAACCAGGCTCCTGGTTGTCTTTCATAAAGGCAACAATGTTGGCACTCACAGATTGGTTTAGAATAGAAAAGCACCATTTAATATAGGTAATAGGCATTGGGGAAAAACTGTAAATATTTAACATGTAATGTACCATATAAAAGAGCAGCAGGCAGGGGCGGGGGGAGAGAAGAAGAAGACACCAGACAGAGAGGATGTCAGGGTGTGTGTGTGCCTCTGCCTGAGCTGCTGAGCAAACCGCAGCAGCTCAAGGAGAAAATCTTTTAGATAACTTGCAATAAACAACCATGAGACCGAACAACAAGAGACTGCTGAGCCTTTCTTTGGAAGCACGGGTTGGAGGAGAGACTTTTCCACCACATGGAACCCCTAAACCAGGCCTGGGTTCCAACAGGACATGTCCATCCAACATCATTCTTCAACACTCTCTAGGGAGGTCACTGGGTGTCAAATGCTCACAGCTTCATGCAGCCTCACAGTATGAGGTTATAAAGTTAATTTTTCAATGTCTTTCAAATGAAAACAACATTATAAATAGTGTTTGTGTCTCATGCTAAAAAGGATAACACTTGGACACAGCAGAAAACTGCTGTGCTTCAAAGCAATGTCTGTGGAGAAAGTTATTCTGTTCCTGAGGACAGTTTTGCACAAATTACCTCAGGATGCAGAATTCTGCCCCAAGTGTAATTCAGGGAAAAAAGGTATAGTTGAAGTGTTCATTTTAAGTTATTTTCAGATGAAAATAACTCCTATGAAGAGCATTCCATTTGGCAAGATGAATCCCAAAATGTATTTCTGAATTGTACAGGAATTATTTTACAATGCCACCTACTCAGTTGTGGTCCATTACCATCCTGAATGTAGCATGGAGCTAAAATTGAGTTGCTCTCCATAAATGAGAATGTTTTTCCCCTAGTATTTCTTGGGACTATTTCAGAAGCTTTCATTCTCCTCAGAGATGTCTCTAGACAGTTTAATTTTTTGCTGCCCTTTACCATCCTTTACAAGCCAAGCTTTTACAATTAATGATGTTAGCATCAAAAAACCTCTGAAACCTTTGTCTACAGGACTTGTTTGCTTTTTGGCTGCTGATACTGGCTGCTAGATCAGACTATGATTATGTGAAAATTATGGGGTTTAACTCTATTGTACATGTACAGTTCTTTACATGGTTTCCAAAACCTTTTAATGGTTTTCTTCTACTACTTTTCACTAGTTTAAAATGTTATCTCCATTATGTCTAGAACTTCTGGGATGAAAAATAGAATAAAAATGAGAAATAAAGTATATGAAATTGAGCTTTATCTCTGTTTGAATGCTAAGTGCAGCTTTGGTTCTCCCATCACAAAGGGTTCAGTGTGGAAATAACTCATGAGAGAGCGAGAGAGCTGATCAAAGATTGGAAAGGCTTCTGCATGTGACTAAATAGGCTTCCAAACTAAGCTTGAAAAAGAAATAGCCAAAGTATCACTAGAGATCTCAAAAATTATCACTGGCAAGTAGAAAGACAATGGGGATCAATTGCTTGTATTCTCTTCTAGTAGAAATTTGAGCTAGTAGGTGAAAAATGCAAACCCCCAAAAACAAATAAACAAAAAAAAATCCTGTACCAAAACCAGTAACCTCTTAGATAATTAAATATAATAACATGTGGAGTTCTCAAGGATGTTGCAGATTTTAAATTTCTTTTGAATTCAAAAGACAATTTGATGCAGAATATGCACAGAGGGTCAGTATAAAAAGGGCATTTCTGACTCAAAAAGCATCAAGCTGTTGAAGGTGGGGAGAGGACTCTGTGTTATCTTCACTAAAAAATTCTGTATTCCTGCACCCTTACATAGGCAACCACTCTTGCTCCCTACTGGAAAAGGTATCCTGAGAAAAATGGACTTTTTAGCCTAACTCATTAACTCTTGCTATTTAAAAAGGCATCAGCTTGTCAATAGTTAAACTGTTTCTTACACACCTTTCCCAGGTTTATATTTTGTTTAGAATTTTATTTTTAATTCTGTTGTGGGTTTTTTTTTTTTTTCTCCACTAAAATCTTACTATATAAGTCAGAGATTTCTATCACTCTGGGACTTGTATGACACATTTTGTAGCCTTAATTCAATCACTTCCTTTTTTTTCCCACTTATTTCCATTCTTTCTTGTTTAAAAGTACACAGATTCTATGCTTTGAATTTACATGCCATGCTGTTGTCTTCAATACAGCTCCCATTCTGGAGATTCCTTTAGTTAAATAATTGAAATCTATCAAAGCAGGTTTATATTCAAAATAAGGATTAATTTATTGTATATAATGCAATATTTATATTTTACCTATAGGAATACTAATTGTTTTTATGAGAATTTGAACTGTTCTACTTTCCCATTGATTACTCTTTTTTTTTTTTTTTTAAATTTCTTTAGTCTCACAGCCAAGTACCATCCAAAACCAGTTTTGAAATATGAAAATATGAAGTCTGGCACACACACTGGAGTACAGCTCTTGCATAGCACAAGTGCTTCCAGCACCTGCAGAACACTGCTCCTCATAAACACATGGGACAGTCTGTTATCAGTTGTTAAATTATGCTAATATTTATAAAGAATGATGGAACACCACTGAATATTTTCTTTTCTGAGGATCAGAGGCATTGTGATAGGTATAATAAAATCCATACAATTCAGTACAAGAAGAATATGATGGTTGAATGCTATTATATTCTGAATTATTTATGGCAAGATCCGCTCAAAATCTCATTGTGTAAGCACAATTTTACCAGAACAATTAAGGCTTTATGAACATTATATGATAGTCAGAGTTTAGCTTAACCTTTCCATACATGAATATTTACACACCAGACAGGAATACTCATACCTTTTATTGTTTCTTGATTACTGTCAATTTTTCTTCTCTTATTTTATAATTCTTCATACTCTGCAGACTAGCTTAACCTTTATTACAATACTGGTGATGCAAAGAAATGAGTTTTCTTTTGTAGGAGCTGTTATTCCTTTTACGTGAAGCTAATAATAATGTGCCACTTCTACTATTGCATGATCACATGAGAAATGAGAATTCAATATGACATAGATGTATATTTCAACCAAGGGAGCACATCAGGAAATAAGAATAGCAAATTAATTCAAACAAATCTGCTCACATACAGACAGCTGTGGGAAATGAAATTGAGATTAGCAAAGGCATATCAGCCTCATAAAGATTTTCTTTTCCAAAGTATAGTATCACTTAGAGATGCTTCTTCTTACAGAGAGCAGCATTTCAACAGCTCAAGTTCTTGCTTCCTTTAGACATTGTAACTGGAGAAATAAATGAAGTGAGAACTCCATATAAAAGAATTCAAAATAAAGAGGTGAGCAATCTTTTTGTGAAACAAGCAAAATTTAAAAATCAATGCCTTTACTCCTCCTGGTTCTACATGTTCATTCTTTCTGAAATTCGAAATTCAGGTTTATCTAATGAGATTAAGACAAAGTTCCCATTTGTAGATTTGGTTGAATAAGTTGACCTTCTGAAAGTGATCTACTTCTCTTCCATTTCAGAAGCTTTGTATTATGCTTCAAGATTTAATGAAGATCAATCCCTCCTTAGAAATTTAAAGACAGCGGATGAGATTTGGTAGCTTTGTTTTCATGCCTTCCCTCATGTTGGTTGTTTGTATATTTAATCACAACTGCTACTAAATCTAGGTATCTTTAAAAAAATCCCAACTTTTAAACTTTTCTTTCATTTTTTTGAGAATGTGTTCTTGTATCTCAAAAAAAAGTATTTTCCTGAAGAGTTTTAATCCTGTAATTTGTATGTTTTGTGCTATATCCTGGGATTAGAGGAGGCTGTGGACCTACAGAAGTTTGGAAATTATTATTTCCCTATCAGATTCTTTGAAGTAAACTTTATCAGAAATTTCTGATTTTAACTGTCCATATATAAAAAAGTTAATTTACAACAAATTGTTTAAAAATATATTAAAGACATTTCAATTCCACATTTTTCTACTAATAGGTTGCCTTAAAAAATACCCTCTCCAGTGGACTGAAAACTTTATAGTCCTTGCACAAGACAACCCCAAAAATCAGACCTTGTACCTGAGAGAATAAATATAACAAAACCTCCTATGATACTGTTTGGGAGGATTTGGGGTTTTTTTGGGGGTTTTGTTTGGTTGTTTTCCTCCCAATTAAAGGAATTGAGAGAAATGAGTTATTTCTAGTCATACAAAAGTGCAGGGAAAAGCTTTTATTTTCTAAAGGTTCTTCCCCTGTGTGAGAAAAGCTTGAATGCAGACACTATTAAGGCCATTTTTTTAGACACAGTTTTGCTATATTATCCCCAAGATTTAAAATCACAGTACGTTTTCTCAAAAAGGCTTTCAGAGTATCATCAGTTGGTGGAATCTGCTGATTTGAAAAGTTGTATTATATGGTTTAATATGTGTAATACCTTAATATTAAACCACAGAGACGTGTCATTGCCTTTAGATATCCTTGAGTTCTCTTAGTTTTCTTTTGAAAAAAGACAAACAAAACAAAACAACAAAAAAAATAAAAACAAAACCAAAAAAAATCGCCACATTTTTTAACAACTGCTTTTGTACTGAAGTGAAGGAAATTTGAAACTGTAAAAGTTCTAGCAGAGTGACTTATGAAGAGTTCATGAGAAAGAAGGGAAACAACACTGCTTTACTTTAAAATGTTTCATATTAAAGCAGAGGATAAGCAGCTGGTACCACACTTTAATATAATCTTGCCTTATTTTAAGACTTTTTCTGTTGCAACTGTGCTCAAAATATTACCATTATTTTTTTACTCAGTGTTCAGTCTGCCTGAGGATTTTGTTCTGTCTTACGTGTTTTGTTTTCCAGCCTGGATCTTACCCTGGAAATGTATCTGTATCTTCACTAACATTTTCTTGACTCAGTCTTCTATTTATATCATCCGCCTTCTCACAGATTAAAATTCATCTTGCCTAGATCAACTAGCTCTAAAAGGTTATATCTTCACATAAGGTCTGACATATGTGTCATTTTTGCATGAGTTTTGTCTGACTTTATGATGCAGTATCAATCACCTTTTAATGGAGGAAGTTTGAAGTAAAAACAGACACAAACACACCTTTCTCTTTAAATTTCTAATTTTTTAAAATCAGTTATAAGGTAAAAAAATATATACTTTAAATATTGTCAATTCTGCAATAAAGGAAATGAAAATTAGTCTTGGCTCTTTGGTTTAGTAGTAGCAAAGCTGGTCAGAACTAACACCCGTGACTGGAATAAAAATAGAGATTCTTTTTCATTTCACCCCAAAAGTGAGCTGGGAGTGCATGGACACAGATCTGTAGAGAAAGTCTGTATTGGTGTTTTGACTTGTAGTTTTAAGTATTTTGAGATTATGTTTTGAAAATATTTCCTAATTTCTAAAATTTATTCTTTCCTTAAATACAATATGCCATGGATTTTAATACTATGTAATTCAGCCTGGCTCCCTTTTACTCAATCTCAACAGTTGTCAAAGGTACTGAAATTATTCTGATGGCTCACTGAGAGCTAAGATCAAATAGTTGAACTGATTACCAACCAAACAAAAAAGGTTAAAAAAAGTAAAAAGAAAAAAAAAGGAGTATCATAACTTAAATTGGACTGATATGATTGTTCTGTCATTTCTAAAAAAGATAGTTTGGGTTTTGGTTTTTAGGATTTTTTTGTTTGTTTTTTTTTTTTTTTTTTAGTTTTTTTTTTTGTTTGTTTGGGTTTTTTTTAATGCAATTCATGCATCTTGTATTCAAAATATGGAGACATTTTCTCGAAGTGATTCCTAAAAAAAGGTACTAAAATGTGTAGAATACATTCTGCACAGCTTGCTCCATCGTAATGCTAGAAAATAAATACACATGTAGATGAGGTTTTCAGACCCCATAACGTAGCTTGTTCAGACAGTGGCCCAGAGTGGTTCATTTTTAAGTTAATGAACATACATATGGCTATAGAAAAAGCACTGGAGCTTTACAATTCCACCTGCCTGAAAGTAAATGTTACTTTGCTTTGAGAAAACAGTGTTATTCAATTGAACTCATTTTCTCCATCAGGAAACTTTAACACTTCATTATTACATATAGTGAAATCAGTGGTGTATTTACATATTAATGTAAATGGTATAACTAAATATTCCTAGCAAATGTTCAGCATTCAAAACACTTGTTTACTTTGCATTTGGCTCTCATTTTTAAATTCCTAGAGTTTGTGGTGTCATTAAAATTAACAATGTTTTCGTTATATTTCTGTAAGGACCTGAAAACTGCAACTTGGAAAGATCCTCAAACTGAATCCCAAAGTATGAAAGAAACATTCTGAATTATTAGAACCAAACAACAATTTTAGGAAGCAGGTTGTTTATAAATAGAAGGTGACAGGAGTATCTTACTTAAGTGTAGATCCAAAATGATGGACCTTAACTAGGGTTTTGGAAAGAACTGCAAAAGAAAATTAGAGGATATAATTCAACAGAGTGGTGAAGTTTTTATTGTATTGCTTGGAACCAGCAAAGGGGTAATATTAGTCACTGCTCCCAAATGTGGCCTTGAAGTAAGCAGTAGAAAGCATCATAAACCTTGAATCAGAGTGTCTCCTTGAGGAATTTAAGCCAGAAGTATGAGAAATATGCCAGAGTTATTGCTGGAAAACAGGGTGAAAAATAATTGCTTTTTTACTGACTTCTTTTTTCAGTCATAAAATAGATAACAAACTTTATCAGCCACAGTAAGAGCAGCAAGCATATATGAAAAGTAATGAGAATCTCCTTATAGAAACCTGTATTTACAATTACCTAACTTACATACTTATGGATAATTAATAAACTCTACAAGAAAATACTTAGAGACTGTAGTTCAGGCTTATAATTGACTTAGTCTTGTGTTCTAATTTTTTCACCTCATGACTCATAACATTCAGCTGCCAAAGCAGTTGCATTAAGCCTGAAAATTGTGGCCTTTGCATTTGGATATCACTCAAATATCCAGGATCAGTAGAGCATCCATGAGTGTGCTGCACTTGCTCCTGCATGCTCATTGTCTCAGGCAAAATGGAATTGCTCCAGTAAAGTAGGAAAAACCAAGTACAAATACAATTTCAACCTGAGAGGAGGAGGATACCAGCAGCCATGATTCAGAGTACTGACTGGATTTAAGAAAACTGAAGTCCATGAACTTGTACATGGGAATTATAAAAGCCAGCCACCCATTGAGGGATGGGGAACCAGAAACCAAAACTGGGGCTCTCCATGTGGGGTGGCAGAGTAGGGTCTGACATCCAGGACCCATCCACCACTCCAACCAGGAGCAGACAGCCAGGAGGCACCAATTTAGCCTTAACCTGTTGCAGAATTTCTGAGAGAGACAGGGCATGATTTATGTCTGGAGTGAAAACTGAACTACCCTTCAGACTAGGCTGCTAAGCGGCCTTGCTGGGGCCTCAAAGCCTTTGATGCAGTTAGAAATTAGCTGTGGCACAGTTAGAAATTATGGTAAGGTAACTACAAAGTAATGAGCTATCTGAGTGTGAAGTAGGGTAGAGCTGCAGTGTGAAAAGCCTGACCACCTTAAGGCAAAGGTAAACAATATTAGCTTGCCAATCAGAGTGCCTTTGTAAACTGTAAACTATACAGAAGTGTATATATAAACTGCCATCTTCTCTCGAATAAACGGAGAAGGTTGCATGAATCATATTGGTTTGGCGTGCGTTCTGTCCTGTCCAGCTTTCCTGTTTTATGAGGACCCTGAGCTCATCAACCCTTGGCACTGGGCACCTCCCCAGGGCAAGCCAAAGCTGTGTGGAGATGTGGATCCATCCCAGCCAGGGATCCATCCCAGGCAGGGCAGTGGGGAGCCAGAGACCAGCCTTGCTGCAGCATCACTGGTGGGTCCAGAGGGCTGATATGGGTCCTGGGCCATGGACAGGGTGGGAAGGTTTGGTGGGGGGCAGAAATGGTGTCCTTAGCCATGGTCAGGTGGGGCAGCTGCAGGGGAGTGAACAGGGACAGTCAGGGCTAATGGTGTCCTCAAGGTCCTGGCAATAAGCCTGCAAGTACTGCTGCATTTGAGCCATTGCAATCAAATCTCTATTCAGAGATGATGGAACTGGTTTTTATACATAAATTTGGGCAATGGGGCACTTGAAACTTAATCTAACATTTAAGTGCTGCTGTATTTTGAAATACAGTGTTATTGAGGGAAATGTGTATGGCTTTTTTCTACCAACTCTTCAACAAGCAATCTGGAACTACTCAAGTCTCCCATTGCTGGATCCTACCATAAAGCAGCAGCACTGATGCATGCCAGATCCAAGTAATTTTGCTACTTGTCTGAAGAGCTGTTTATAAAGCAGTTTGCCTCTCCAATATATCTGCTTGTATACATTATGTTTTTATGCATGCTGTTATCAATCACTTAATCAAGAACAATATTTGTACTTGACAGAATTTCCTATATATACATTTTTTTTCTTTTTTTCTGATGGGGTGGGGAGTAATATACATGAATTAAGCTCATGGATCTTCCTTCTTACAGTATTTCACAGAAAAAGAGTACACCAGACTATAGAAAGCAATATTGCAGGCCAGGGCTTTGGATGGAGCAAACTGGCAGAGGGTAATTCTATACCCAGCTCCCTCTAGCCCCTGTGACACACCTTGGCATCAGGGTAGAGCACTGAGGTTCTCCTATTGCTCACTGCTATTCAAAGAAGATGAAGAAAGCAATGCTTGGATGCTGGAAACAACTTTTTTTTTTTTTTTTTTTTGCAAATATTCTATCAGATTTCATTAATAATTTGCTACAGGAGGCTTTTTAGTTAATGATCTTTTAGCTGATTTTGTTGGTTGTTGGGGGAGTTTTGTGGTTTGGTTTCTTTGTTTGTGGGTGGGGGTTTTTTGGTTTGATTTTGGTTGGTTTTGGGTTGTTCTGGTTTTTGGTTGGTTTTTCTTTTTTGTATTTTGGTTTGGTTTGGTTTTTTTAGGGTTTTTGTGTGTGTGTATTTTTTTTAATCTGGTAGAAAATCTAAAATATGCACACAATGTACTGAGACAAAAGCTGCTATGGTGGGGTTAGATTTTTTTCCATGAAAGCTAAAAAGGACATGATCAGGATATGATCAAAGGAAGTGACTGAGGACCAGATGTTACTACTAAAACTTTAATTTTAGAACTGTCTGAGCAAGATAATTTGTAAAAATAAAACTGGTATGGGAAGAAACAGCAATGTAAAAGCTAGAGAAGAGTAACCAAATAGGATTATACACTGCAACTACTGAAGTTCACTCCAAATGAACCGATTTTCTCTATGTCATCTTTCAGGGTGACTTTGGCTAGATAGGGAAAATGTGTTTGGGGACAAACTTGCGAACATTAATATCCTGCTTTGGGTTTTGTTATTGTACAAAACTAAATATGTGCTCCAGCCCAAATTGATTCTCTGAGGGCTCTTTTCCAAAATATTTTCATAATCACTGTTGTGGGATTCTTTTAGTCTTCACTGTAGTTTATCCCCTGTATAATACTTCTCAAGCAATGATTCCTTCATTAGCCCTATTTAACAAATCCTGAAGCATCAAACTTTTTGTATGATATCAGCACCACTAATTCTTTAATAGGTGCTGCTCCTAGAATTCTAATAGAATAATATCCATTAGGTATTCTGTCATCCTAGAAGTTTTTTTTCTAGTATTTATTTGTTAGTAGTTGTGTTGCTATCAGTAAAATTCTGAAGTCAGTGAAGTTTTAAATAATCAGTGCAAGTTAATATTGCAATTTATAATCTTAATGAGAAAAGGTAAAAAATATGAGAGGTCACTTGCTAAACATCCCTACATATTCTATTTTAATTTATGTATTATCTTGCTGTGAGGTGAAAATGTTTGCATTGAATTTGGGCTTCATATCTTATTTTTTTCTTTTTGTCAGTTTAATTTCTACTTTTTTTGCAAAGTTTGCATTTTATTTTCTTTAAAATTTAGAATAGATTAGCAGAATCAAATTTTATTTATTGCTTTTCTCTTTTTTTTTCTCTTTTCTCTCTGTTTACGTCTATTTTGTCATATGCATTTCCTTCAAAGGCAGCTTCAATTTTTACACTGACAAGTTATTTGTGAACTGTCTATGTAATTACCCGTACACTAATATAATTTCATGGAACTAAAACTTTAAGAATACGTTGTGAGGCTGAAACAAAGAATACGGAATGAAAGATCAAAACCTTTATTATTGTCCATATAATTTGGATTTTCCTCCCTCCTTGTACCTAAGATCTAAGCTATTGACAAGGTTACCAACAGCTCCACTTGTCTCATTCCCTGCAGCAGCTGTGACAGAACAAACCAAAAGAAAATTTTTTCTCCCTATAAATAGGGATATGGTAGTAAAAACAATGCTTGTCTTGCATCGAAGAACAAAAAAAAAAAAAAAAAAAAAACAAAAACAAAAACAAGAGAATTCTTAATTCAGTACAAACAAGTCCATTTTGAAGTACTTCTATGTGTTTCCTTGACTTGGCTTCTGACTATTTATCCTCATGTTATTTCCCCACCTCTGCACATGTAGAACAGAAGCCTTACATTCTCAAAGGAAATAAATAGTTCCTAAACATAATGTAGTCCACAGTAAAATACAGTGCCTTGGCTCCTGAGATGTTCAGTGTGTTATTCAAAACTGAGGTACTGCAGAACTTTGTGCCTTCTTGTGTAGTTTTTAACCCCAGAATCCTGCTGGGTTTTTTTCCTATCAGTCAGGACACCAGGGTTACATCTCTGACTTAGCTGAGTATGGAGTAGAAAAACTTCTGAGTTCCCCAATGAGGGATAAAGACTAAATTCTCCCTTAGAAATTCTTCAGTACATATTCAATTCAATTATATTTGTTGCGCTCTATTGATGCATTAAGGTACTTCATCTATGCTAAAATATCAAGGGGCAAGAGTTAAAAGTAATTAAAGATATCCGAACAGGAAGATTCAATGAGATTTTTCATGCGATTGTCAGATATGTCTTATCAACTAACTTATTATCAATCAACAATAATTTAGAAAACTTGATGATGTTGATTACTGAAGGACCCTGGCTAAGCTTTGCAATTTTAATTTAAAAAAATGCTGGAGTTGTCTTCTACCAAGGAATTGCATTTCTCCCAGTAGCAGGAGATATGGAGAACACAAAAAGGATGCTGTTTACTCAATTAGTCATCCCTTGAACCATTTCTTCATTCAACTTTAAAAGGTTCTTTTCACTAGTGTTAAAAATATGCTGACAACAAGGGCAAATCTCAAAACAAGAAAAATAAGGAGGTTCTGTAGCCAAAAGTATCAGGTTGTATTTATTTTCTCTTGATATGTTAGTAGTGGCAAATTACAGTAAAAAAAGAAAAACAAACCAAACCACGAAGATTTTCATTAAGTCATAGAGCCTGAAAAATGCAGTTTCTCAGTGCAAAAAATATTTTGAAGGGTCTTGAACATGAGTCAAACTTCTGAACGACAGATAATCAAAATGATTACTCTTTAATGTCGCTTTTACTACTTTGCTGACAGAATGTCCAAATTTAAAAACAGCAGGAAATTTTTCGTTCTTTTCTTTGACTTCAAAATAATCAACTGTTCAGAAAGTTCTGAACGTCTCCTGTCAGATCACTCTAACTGTGGGAAATGTAATATTTATTTTCTCCGATGAAAAAGTAATAAAAATAAAAATCCAAACCTGATTTCCAGCTGAGCCTTTCAACAAATACTGTTCTTCCTAATTAATAAAGGCTAATAGAATTCCATTAACATTGCCAGTATTATTCAGACCTCAGTGCTCCACTGAGATTTTGACAGACTGGTATATTTCTTTATTGCATTCCAAAATATTTCTCAGTTGGAAAAAGATAATCTGAAATTTTTGAATGTTTTCATTGGACTTGAAAGCTGTAATACATAGGAAGACTATTTTAACCATATAAATAATTTGAGCATGTAAATAATGTTATGATATAAATCATATTAACATATGAGCAATTGTGCAAGGGGGTGTGGTTTCAGTATGTGACAAATTGTGATTGCTATGAAAATATCTAGATAAGCACACACCTCTATCTCAAGCCTTATGACAGAAGCCAAAATTAAAATGATTAAGTACAACTCTAGTGCCTCCAGAAAATCTGTTTAAATAATATTGGAAGGTGATTCCAATGTGATAAAAAAGGCAAAATATAGCATCTGATAAGAAGCAAGAGGATTTTGATATTTTCTAGGGTGACGTAAACAATACATGCTTTGTGACCAATTGGTTGGAGATTGTGATTTGCAAAATATCCATTTGTGCACTTCAGCTCAAGAGCTTGGCTGAAAACTAGATATGTGATATCAGTTTTCAATTAAACATAAAAAATGGAGGAAGGTATTAGTATTTGAGGATTTTTGAGCCAAGAAGACAGCAGAAAGATAATTTTAAAAATATTTATTTTATCTTGATTGAAAACTGTTTCTTTATAATTCCAATAGTTCATAAGTTTGAATACTTTTCTCTCAGAACTTTGCAGCTCTGAGTTAACACTCTGAATTAACACTGAATAACAGTGACAGCCCCAGAAAAAATACAGAAATCCTTTTGATATCATCTTATTTGTACTTTCTGAGGGAGTTTAGGCTATATTCTTGACATCTATCTACATGATATAAATGTCTATTTTTGTCCTAGTTTTTATTTTTCAATTTTTTTGTATGGTCTCTGCCACTACTTATATCCAATATAAAGATGCTAAATTTGAAACTTACATTTAAAGTGAATGATGTGACAAAAAGATTAATATATGTTGACCCACTTTAAATAGCTTGTGAATCTAAGGGTAGTGGTGTCAATGTTTGTAACTTTATTCTGAAAGAAGAAAATAGACTCCTTTCTTTTTCCCAGAGTAATGATTAAAAATTAGACAAACCCCAAAAAGACATGTGACATCAACAAAAACAAAGCCATGAAAATAGCTGAACGTGCCTGATGGATTTCCTCTTTGTTTGAAGTAGGAATGGTAGCTGGGTTTTCACAGCGTTTCCTGGATTTTTTTTTTTTTAAATTAAATTAAATGCTTCAATTTACCAAAAAACAGTTTGGTTCTAACACTGGATCTTCTCTATATTTAAGATGAGATTCTGTTTAGAATGATTGGTCTACTCATTCCTAATAAAATTTTAATTGGTCTCTTTTGGAATCCCAAGTATTCTTTAAACAGCTATCTGACATGTATAAGTATGTTTTGTTGTAATTGAAATTTTCCAAGAGTTAAGAACGTGTTCTGCACAGTAAATAGGTTATAAAGATCTCATTTGTAATTTAGATGTTATCTCTAAGGTTACTAGACCTACATTGGGCAAGTAATTTTGCAGTTGAAAAGAGATCTCTAGGGAAGGGTAAAACTAAAAGAGGCTTAGAAAATCATTTTGCATTCCCTTGGAATTTTTTAGGATCTCAAATTGACTTGTTCTTCAGGGTGAAATGATGAAATTTCTCCCCCCCAAAAACTGTGTCTGAATGAAGATTGAGAAAGACTCAGAAGACAAGACAATTCCTCCTTGGAGAAGCCAGGCAGGCAGGCACTAGGGCTAAGAAGGGGTTTGAATTCTGCTACTGAATGCCTTAGTTTCCTCTTTTTGCAATTGTTTGGCGTCAGATTGTGTCAAAAAAGTATTTCTTACCAAATGTTGCAATGTGTTTTCCAATAATTTTCCTGATAAGAAGTTTAATTGAAACATGATGTATCTCTCCAAAAAAAAAATTAGACTCAAATTTCTAAATTTCAGTAATTTGAAGTTATAGGCTCACTTTTGAAAACAGAATGGGATTGATCATCAATATTCTTTAAGAAGAAAAAAATCCATAGGTTAAAAAAAGAAACATTGATAGATGTGTGTGGGTGTTTATACCTTTTCTTCTTTTTCCTTCTCCATGCTCTCTGTGTGTCTGCACAATACTTAAAAAGACAGATTTAATTTTAAAGGCATTGATCAGATATAGCCTTCAAGAATAAAATTAATAAGTTATTCTAATTTTCAAATACATTAAATATATTTATTTTTAAAACTTGTGTTAATCAAATTTACAATGTTCATTCGTGGTCCATCCATATGCAATTGTTGTTGTTCTTACATCTGGTAATATAAATAGTGACAAAATAAAATAGAAATTCTGAGGACTACGTGTTACCCTTCCTTCATTTTAGGAAGTTTTTGTGTCACTAACTTCCATCAATTCTTAGGGCATTCTTCAAGCTCAACTTTGCATTTAGAGCTCTGAGTTAGCAGAAAGATGCACTGATTCTCATGTGGCTTTCAGGCTCTCTCTTCATAAAAAGACACAGGCATTTCAAAAGAGGTAATTACTTGTGCTGAGTTAACTTGAGTGCTTTTGGTTTCATAGAATCATAGAATGGTCTGGGCTGGGAGGGACCCTACAGGTCACCTGGTTCCAATCCCCTGCTCCAACTTCCCCCTGAAATGAAATGGAAACATTTAAAAAGATTAATCCTTCTATCTTCACCTTAAATCTGTTTTAATCACATAGACAGGGGTTCTGCATACATCAAACTTACATTACTTCAGTGTTCTAGTGCAAGAATGTGAAATTTGCAGATTTAGAATAAAGAAACTTTGCTGCCATAATGCGAACGAAGAGTACATTTGCTTCTCCATGAGGACATATAAAATCTGTCATAAATCAAGTGATTAAAACCAAATAAATTGGTTAAGATGGACTAGTTTTTCTTTTAGAAAAAGCTCTGTCTGGGGAAAAGAAGCAAACAGAACATCAGAAAAATTAATAAATGTTTTAGTATTTTTTACATTCTAATTCATACTTTGTTTTCCCTCAAGAGACTTATAGGTCAGGAACCTGCCAATTTTCAGTGATAAAACTGAATGCTTGGTAGGGAAGTGGTTTGTCAAGGGATGCAAACAGGATACTTAACAATTTAAAGCTGTTAAAATATTACTGAAAAATGTGCTTCTAACCGTCTGTCTCTTCTTGGAGTCATTTCCCCCTGCATTATTGTACATACGCTAAAAGAACAATATGCTCATTTATCTTGGATCTTGCTGGTATTATGCCTGCGTGGTTTGATGTCTTCAAGCCAATCAGATGATTGCTCCATTTGGGTGGAACTTCTGTCGAATTCCTAATTTTAACCTCAGATGTACATGTACTCTATCAATTACAAGTAATTTTTTGAGCCAGTATTCCCTTAATCTCTGTGTCTGTCATTTAACAGTGCTCGCATATTTCTGTTTTACTTAAGGATTAATGAATATCCTTATTAAAAATGGATAATTCTTTCAAGATCTTTGTCTGCCACTCCTTTATATCATACTGTCTTTATGCTTTTTTTAAACTTGTCCGTGGCAATCTTCTTATAAAGTGCCTCTACTCTTTTTTGCACAAGATCTCCCAAAGAATCTGATACAATACTTTTACATAGAAGGGCTTAAAATAACACAGTATAGAGGCTTAAGCATTCAAAATAGACAATCTTTGGATTTAGAATATTGAAAATAATGTCAAACCTAAAGGACTCCGTTCGTCTCACATCCTTTTGAATTACTTGGCTTGTTCTGCCAGCAAATGTGTGGTTTAGTGGTAGGAAAAGATGGAATGGTTACCATAGAAACTGTCATACAATCCAGTGTGGTGCTTATGTTACTGTACCTCTGAGACAATACAAAGCTGCCTTCTTAATCCCTTTAGTGCTGCTGGTTGAATGGTGTATGCCCAGTAAAGTGGCACTTGTGGGTCCCTTGCCTGTACACTCTATTTTCCATCTCCTTCTCAGTAAAGTAATGGGCCTCCTACAAATGGTATGAAATAAAACCCCAAGCCCAGCATTCAGAGGTAGAAACTTAGTGCTCTGCTTGCTTGAAAAACACACAACTTCCCCCCAGACTGTAATGACTGGGATTTTATGAGGCTATTTTACATCCTCCTAAAAATCTTTAAACACTAACCGATGTCAATAGAGATACAATGAACTTTGTTCAAAGCATAGGAGATGCCTCAGTGCAATTTAATTTTTCCTGAGATAATTTTATGTATTTAGTTCATTGCTTGCTAGAATCAGTGAATTTTGGGGACAAAATAAGACAAACAGCATAAAATTAAGGTTTAGTTGATTGTTTTGTTCTGGAGCTTGAAACATTTAACATCTGCTAGATTTCATTTAACACTGTGGAACAACTGAAAGTTGTGGCCCCAGTGGAGTGGACAGCTTCAATGTAATACAGTATTTTGCAGCAGTTTTCTCATTAGATTTTTATGCCAATGCTATTTCATCAGTGTTTTGTATAGAGCCATTAGAATTCCCACTAGAGAGAAGACAGGCATCTATATTATAAGGAAATGCTCCAATAATTTAGGTGTAGGGAAATCTATGGAAAAGTTAAGTGCCTTTTGTTATTGCAAATTGGTAACATATCCAAATATTAATTCATAAAAAGGATAGATTAAAAATTAATTAAGCTTGGCAATTATGATCTTGCCTGAAATGTAGGGCAAGGGAATATTTGTACTCCTGAAAATTTCAGGAATTTTCATTTTCTTCTTGTGTCTGAATCACGACATGTATTCAAATCTCTCCATTTGCTTGCATCTTAATTTCAGAAAATATTGTAGCACAAAAACAAATTCTCTCATATGCCTTAAATTACAGCTTTATCCTGAAAAGTTTCCTTTCCAGCAATCTAAAGAGAGAGTTTTGTTCTTTTGTCCTTTTGTTCAACCTCTGCACCTATATTGGTCAAATAGTTGTAGGTCAATAAAAATGCTTTTGTGAGATGTAAACTAATGCATCTCTGAGCAGAAGCACAAGTGAAATGATACTGGCACTATTTCAGTGTTAAATTGTAAGTTATAACTAATATCTTTACAATTCTAGATCCTATAAAGATTTAAAATATTGAACTTTCTTATTTGCATACATGATGTGCATTTTAAAGGGAAAAAGTAGTACTTGTGCACCATCAACAACACCTCAAAAACAGGTCCAACAAATGCTTGCTTTGTCCTCATACAGCTTTCAGTATCTCTTTTTGTTTATGACTTTATGATCATTGCTTTGACTTACAGGGAAACGCCCCACAAACACATTTGAAAGAATCAATGAAATTCTAATGGAATCCACAAATATCTTTCAAATTTAATGGGAAAAAAAAACCCCAAAACATTAAAATTGTATATATTTTTTTTTTCAATACCATAGTTTTTATGATTACTCTTCATAAATTTATTCTGCAAATGGAGGGAAGTGCCTTGCTCCAGACCAGGACCATGGTTCCATCCAGAAAGTGAGGCAGTCTACACGAAAACTGCTGTTCCTGGTCTGAAACATGTCCTGGGTCAAATGCAGAGAGGGAGAGGTATTTTGGTGCTGGGCAGGCAAAACAAAGCTGATTATTGCCTTTAGGGAATTAAAGTTTATATTCATTTAGGTTGCAGATACAAAGAATTTTGATCATGCTTCTCTTTTCTTTAGTATTTTAGTATGCTTAGTTAATGATGTAAGCCTGACATTTTAAATAAGCAACTTCAAGGGCTTTCATTCTAAATTTGAGGCATTATTGTATTCACAGGTACTTCATGGACACCAAAATGTAAGTTTATATATTACTCCGAAGTCTCTCTTTCTAATAAAAGCCATAATAAATCACGTATCTATGCCTGAATAATTGTAATACCTTAATTATAATTTTGACAATGTAAGTTCTGAGCAAAAAATTTTATCAGAATATCTGAAATGAATTTACTTTGAGGCTACCTGCAATGTTTAGCACAAAATAATAACTTTAGTTTTTATTCATGAGCACAGATTGCATGTGTGCTTTTCCAATCAGATAAGACAACTAAAAACATATTGTACATCCCACAACTGAGTTCCAAACTTTTGTTATCAAAGATGATCTGTTCATCTATCTGGGTTAATAAAAGTCAAGAAGGAATCTGAGGTGTTGCTTTATTTCTAACTTGCTCAAAGTTGGCTGACTGTAGAAATGATGGATTTATCCATGCAGAGCACAGGCGTAGGGCAATGTTTGTACTATATCACTGTAAAATGCTCTGTGTGCCACTGTGCTATGAAATGATTGTAGCTTCTTCAGCTACGGCAAAGTTTTTGGCATACCCAAGACTTTTTTAAAGTAATATAAAAGGAGTAAGAAGAATTATGTGTGAGCAAAAATTCAGAATTCTCCACTACCATAACACAGCACCATTAAGATGACTAACACCAGTGTTAACAGCACACAGAGTACTATAAAGGTCTTTGAGCCAGGAAGGTTATCTTCTTTTATAATCTGGAGATTTATAATGAATAATATGAAAGCAGAATGATTTGAATTGAAAGAAGAATTTTTTTAATCACTTAAAATAATTAAATTATCATAAGCAGAGAGATTTATATTTTAGATGTCATCTGAAAGAGTTTATCTGCAGGAGTATGATGTCATGTAGATTTTCCTGAGCTCCAGCCCAGTAGAAAGAATTACAACTTTTTTATAACCATGCAATTTACTGCAACAGCTGGTATTTCTCTGGAAGTATTTTATACGGATGTGACCTGACCACCCACTATCAGCATTTCAGAAGGCCAATTACTATATTGTTAGTCAAAATATGATGATTCACTTTAATTTAGTGCACTACTACTGAAATTTTATAACCTTGAAATAAAATGTAATTGAATTTGGATAGAGCTAATTGTGGAAACTATTAGTAACTTCATA
This sequence comes from Taeniopygia guttata, assembly GCF_048771995.1. Lineage (NCBI taxonomy): Eukaryota > Metazoa > Chordata > Aves > Passeriformes > Estrildidae > Taeniopygia > Taeniopygia guttata. The sequence goes on along the minus strand of NC_133024.1, from coordinate 7,209,873 downwards.
GATGAATGATCTCCAAGATTTATATTTTATCCAAGAATATGGCTTTATTTGAACAATTGTTGATAGAATTATCCTGATGACTACTTTGGTTTACATAGAATGTAAAATATTGGAAATGAAGTTATGGAAATTTAATTAATATTTTGCTAAAAGACTTTTTGAAACATCAGCAAATAATATGATATATATTACTATTTTATTCCTCCCGTACCATGGCTTACATGAGTATCATGTTCTTTTAACTCTCTTTAGAGCTTTTATGCTTTTTCTTTCTGGGGGATATTTGTACCCAATTATCAGAATTTCAATTTTTGATAAATCATGTAAGAGTGTCCAAATATATTTTTTCTGCATAATAAGGGGGAAATGAATGCTGTCTAAACCACGAGTTATTTAAATGAGGTATCTGAAAATTTACATTTCATGTAAAATTATGTGTCACCAATTTTCTGTAAATTATTTAATTCAATACAGAAGAAAAAGTTGGAAGAAGCAAAGTCTTTAAATATTGCAAATATTGAAAATAAATAAATTATTTTATTCTCAATGGGATTTGAAAGATTTTAACAATTCTCAATTTCTTCGTCTTTAAAAGTGGTTTTCATGGTGTAATGCTTTTCTAAAAGTTATTACATTCGTTTACATTGCTATGTTAGTATTCTGATTAGTGTGTAGTTACTAATAATTCTCATTCTTAATAACTTTTGTTGATGATGTTACACATAATAATATTATGGTAATAAAATCTATAACATACCATTACCAAGTGATCCAATAATAAATTTATTAAAACTTATGAAATTGTATTAATTTAGAAATTGTGTGAAATTATAAAAAGTATTTTTTACTATGTTCTTAGTTAGTTTAGTTTGTAATATTCTGTGAAGCTGTTTGTTTTGATTGTGTTTCATTCTGTCTTCAAGCTGATGCAATTCTTAGAAAATATCTTTACATCTCCCTTGATAAAAATTACATTTATAATAAAATTATAATCATAATTTATGTTGCAATAAAGAAAAGATGTAATTTGGGACAGAGGTAAGAAGACAGATTACCATTTAAAAGGATGTTTTCTAAAATAATATAATTAGAAAACTTATTATTTTTATTTTATAACAAAAATTGAAAACATTAGAAGGCCTTAAACTTGGTTTTTTCACAATGAAACAAGCTAATATTTTGACGTTTTTCCAACAATATTTTATTATGAGATTCAATGTAAATTAGACAAAGCTATTCAGTCCCTCCAGCACTTTTCTAAATAGTCACAGCTGTAACAAGAAGTAACCACTTGCCCCAATTCTTCTTAGTTAATAAGCTTAAAAAATTAAGTGAGTGCAGATTTGGAAAAAGAAAGCTACCTGTGCCAATTTCTCAAAATCTTCTGGGTTCAACACTCTCAAGTATTTATTTATCTAACAAGCTAAGGAACGGTATAGAAGGACAGCAAACGACAGGGCTCGAAACTTTTCAAAGAGCCACTGGGATTATTTGTCAGCATTAGCAGCAGTTTGCAGCCAGTGCAGTTTGTAAACAACCTCAGAGCTCTCCAAAGACAACGGCGACTTCTGACAGAGGCTGCAAACAGCGCAGCTTTTATTTAACCTTCCTGTTGGTGGTTTAGAGGGAGAAATCAAAGCCTTGGGCTAATTGCCGTGGGCAGAAGGATCCCAAACCCAAGCCAACACTACAGCTCAAATATCTGCTCTCTTGGGAAATTCCTTGTACATTTAGTTAGATCAATTTGGAACATGCCTGTCTTACTATTTACAGTCTTTTACAAATAATTAACCCCCAAGAGAACAAAGTGATTTTTACCCAAGACAAGTAACAGTCAGAAAAATATTGCAAAAGCATAAAGCGTTATTTTCATTCCCAGTAGAATGTGGAAAGTTACCTTGTATTAGGAAAGACAAGAAATGGGAAAAAATTCACAAAATAAAGATTAAATTATAAATAAGCCATGTCACCATGAAGAATTAAGGAAAAATAAAAGCTGTGAACCACTCTATGGAAAATTACAGGCACCGAACTAACGTAAATCAGGCCAGTTCATCTCTACAGCTGTATATTACCAGGAAAATTACCTGTTAAAGAATCCACAAGGTCCTTTTTCTTTTAAATTTGAAACTTGCATAATTTGAATTGGCAAATGCTAAAGAGATACTGTTTTCAAATAACATGTTTTGTAACTATTAAGATATATTATTTGTTTTTACCCATATACTTACTTGCAGTAAGATGCAATGTTAACATACTCACCCCAGTTTTGGCTGCCTGTGTTCAAGGCCAGCTCTCACGCTTTGCAGCCATAAAACCCTCTATCAAACTTTTGCATAAACAGTTAAATTGTAAGAGTTTACTGTGTGCCCATCCTTCAGCCAGTGCTTGGGCAGCCCTATTTATGCTCATGCTCAGCTTCAGGACCAGCCATGCCCATTCCCAGCCTGGTAGCCTTGGCATCCTGGGCTCTCATTAAAATGCAGGCATTCTTTGTCATTCATCTTCATGGCAAAGGAGATAATATAATAGTAAATGTAGTTCTTCAAAGATTTTTTTTTTTCCAATACCCTTGCATATCTATCTGCTTTGAAGTCTATCCATCCTTCTGTGGACACAATCAATGTCTGTAATCAGCAAGTCTGATTATTAGTCTGTTTCGAATATGAGGATCACTATATCTGTGCCTACCTCTACTTTTAAAGATTTCAAAGAAGCAATCCCTGAGTTGCACTTCAATTCCCACAGCTTAATAGAGCATTCAACTGTTCTACCCATAGTGTTTAGTAGAGACTAAAAACTTTCCCCTGTCCAATGTCTCTTCCCCTGTTCAATGTCTCTTGGCATTAAACCAACTTTCCAACTTAAGTTGAGAAGTGTAGTATCCAATTTATAAGAATCTGGCAAACCAAAGATCTCCTGTACTGCTGGGCATTGGTGAAAACGCAGGTTGAAATTAGTGAGTAGTTTGATTGGTGTTCATGTAAATCCAAATTTAATTCCACTAGGAACTTGACTTGGAGATACATCTTGTCCATCAAAAAATATTGAAGGAATCTATTTTTCAAACCCAAGAAAAGTACAGGATTCCAGCTCAGTAAGGAGTATTTGCAAAGTGTTCATAAAATAGCTTTGATGGAGCCATCATATCTCCACACATTTTTGAATTATATACAAAGCAAATGTATTTATAGCTAATTCTAAATTCTGCAAAAATATTTTATACAGTGAATACATGTAAATATTTAAAAATATATCTTCTAGGGTTTCATGTAAATAGTTTAGCACATATCTTTTATTCCTACTTTTATGCATGTAAAAATCAAAATTCTTTCAGGAGAGCACGTTCATATGTTGAATTTTGTGAAAGAAATTCTGAATATAAAGTGTTATTTCACATGTGCATCATTATTTAATAGACATACCTAGAGAAGAGGGAAAGCTTGATATTTACAATTAAAGGTCTGTATGTATTTAATCAAAATATTTTAAACCATTTTAATTTCCCAACTTACTCTATTATCCCATCTCCCATGAAGATGGATACGCATTGATAGATACTTGTATTAGAATATGACAAGTATGCATAATATTCCTTCTTACTTTCTTGCATTCTCCAGTTATTTTCAGCTCTTTTCTGGTCCTCTTGATGTTTGTATGTTTCCTTGAATCTCTCTGCCAACAATTCATCAAAGTGGCCCATGAAAGCACATAAGATTTTTGTGCCAAAAGAAGTCCTTTAGTGGTGACTTCTGTAGGAATACTTCCTGTTGAAAAAATAGTCTTTTTTAAAATGTATTTTTGTTCTGAACATATTTATTTAGGTGCTTTGGCTGAGCGTTTGTTAAAAATGTTCAACTCCACTTTAGCAAATTAATTTCTTCCCTCATTTTGGTTTTAGGATTCAATTTTCTGTCACTGAAAACCAGGGACTTTATAGTAAAATGAGTAATAGTGGTGTAGTAAATTGAGCAGATAAGCATCTGAGGTGTTATTATATCATGAAATTAAAAGCTAATTTTGAATACTGTAATCATTTAGGTTGGAAAAGCCCTTTAAGATCATCAATTCCAAATATTTACCTAGCACTGCCATGTTCACCAGTAAACCATATCCCTAAAGGTTTGTTTGTTTCTTGAATTTGAACTAACTAAGGAAAAAATGGTCTGTATAACCTGAAGATAAAATGATGTCTCAGTGTTTCACTACTGGTAAGAAAGTTTCATTATCACTGATAAGCACAGCCTACTCTGATAGGAGATTTTTAATGGAAAAAAACCCAGAACTATTACTGTTAGATCTGTGGCAATCCCAATGATTGGCTCAAAATACAGCTATTGAAAAAAGTTGATATCTAATAAATATGCAGAGGAGTTTTCATCTCCATTATTTTCTTCCTCAGTGATTAATGAATGAAAAGATGATACTATTTGCCTGTTGCCCTCGAGTTAAGCTATAGGAATACAACTTAATTAAAAAGACTTTTGGCAGTAGGACTGATTTACATAAGGGTTAGATAGGTTGGAAAGTCAGAAATAACAGCTGTTAAATAAGAGAAAATGAGCTGGCTTATAAAGAAAATGGACTCCATTATAAAACATGCTTGTATTACAGGATGTGAGAGGAAAATGAAAGTACTGGTCCATACACTGCAGAGAAAAAGTGCATTTCCTAAATAAGTAGGAGGGATGTTCAATGAAACAGCCATTAAAGACAGGAGTAAATGAGAAGATAAATGCCTCATACAAGGACTCAAATTATTTTATTACCAGAAAATGATAGGAAAATTAAAAGACAGCTGCATATTCATTCTTTTCACAACCAGCAATTTTAGAAATCATTGGGGATTTTAAAAGTAATACTTTCTTTCTTACCTTGTTTTTTTTTTTTCCTGCCAAGGACAGGATAAAGATATTTACTAAAATTATGATGAAAGCTGTCTGTGTCCAAATAAATTAACAGTAACTGTCCTGGTGATAGACATTTGTTTTCATATTAGCCAAAGATAAAACCAGAAAAGTTTTAGTGACATCAAAAAACCTTACACTTTCTTAGTAACCCTAAGCTGGCTACTACTGTCAAATAATCTAAACATATCAACAGCATAGCTATCAGTGAACTTTATAAACAACTAAAAAATTAAGACAATATTTCCAGGCTATATTCTGACTCATTCCATAATCCTGCAAGTTATTAGGTTTACAAGGTACTTCTCTTATGGTAATTTATTTTTAATTCCACTCTCTCTGAAAGCTTCTTGAATAACATATTTCCTTTATAAATGCCACCAGTACTCTTGCATTGGGCTCAGAACCAAAAAACCCCAGGAAATAAGTAATATTGCTTTTATTCTGTCTCAAGGTATATGTTTAATGGTGTGCTCTCAAAGGTCTGTGAAACATAAAGGAAGAAATGCTTAAAGAAAGAAATGTAGCCTGTATCATGCTACTGTTGAATAACTTTGAGCTGCTTTTGGAGGATATAAAAATTTTGCAAGTATTTAATGATTTCACTCTTAGACTTAAATGGGCAGTTTAGGAAGTACGAAGAAATCCCAGCATAAATTTGTAAGGAACATTTTAAACATCAGTCTCTAAACTTGCCTATCAGAACACAGAGAGTACTGAATAGGTTCATTAATTCCTAGTATCAGAGAATAAGTTTAGGTTGGAAGGGTCCATGAAAATACTCTCATTGCAACCCCCTTCCATGGGCAGGGATACCTTATACTAGACCAGGTTGCTCAGTGATCCATCCAACCTGGCTTTGAGCACTTCCAGGGATGGGGCAGCCACAACTTCTCTGGGCAACCTGTGCCAGGGCCTCACCACCCTCACAGGGAAAAATTTCTTCCTAATATCTGATCTAAACCTAGTCTCTATTAGTTTGAAGCTATTCCCACTTGTCCAGGAATGTCACTACATGCCTCTGACAAAAGCTGCTCTCCAGCTCTCGTAGCCTCGTGAATGTCTCTGTAAGGTCTCTGCAGAGCCTCTTCTTCTCAAGGCTGAACAGCCCCAACTCTCTCAACCTTTCCTCGTAGGAGAGGTGCTCCTGCCCTCTGATCATCTTTGCAGCCTTCCTCTGGACTCGTTCCAACAGGAACACTTTGCAGCTTGTTTTTTTGTCCTGGGAGAGCCAGATGAATGACTGCAGGGAAGGTGTCACAACTGCAGGGTCACCTCCCTTGGCCTCCTGGTCAGGCTGATCTTGGTGCAGCTCAGGACACAGTTGGTCTTCTGGGCTGCAAGAGCACATTGCTGACTCGTATTGAGCTTTTCCTCCAAAAACACCCAAAATACCTTTTCTCCACAGCTGCCCTCAATCCCTTCTCTACCCAGCTTGCATTTGTGCTTGGGTTTGCCCCAATGCACTTTGCAGTTGGCATTGTTGAGCCTCATGAGGTGCACACAGACCCACGTCTCCAGGCTGTCCAGGTCCCTCTGGATCCACCTCTGGTGTGTGACTGCACCACACAGTTTGGAGTTACCACCAAATTTTCTGAGGGTGTCTCATTGCCACTGTTCATGTCACCAACAAAAATATTACAATTTATTACTCTCTGTACCAAACACTGAACAATGCCATTTGTCACTGGTCTCCACTTGGACATTCAAAATATCTTAGACCAGAAGAGATAGTTAAATACTTTAATTTTTCAGAAAATATATGCAAATCATAGAAAGTTTAATATAAATAAAAACCACATGCATGCACAAAAAAAACCCAAACCAACAAAAAACACCCACAAAACATAAACAATTAAAAAATCCCAATGCATAAGTGCATAAGTTTGAAGAGAGAAAAAAATAATAAAATAGCCAGTCATCAGATGAGAGTCAGACAGACAGAAATGCTAAAATGGCTGTTTATTTGGAAGCAAATTAGCCCTACAGTGAAACAGAAGAGTCACAAATAGCAAAATGTACATGCAATGTTATAATTGGAACTTTTAATAAAGCCTTCTGAAATGATACCATGACCCCTCATTGTTGCAATTTTTAGGTAGGACACCTTAATATTATCAAGTTCTTGAGCTTTTGTTGACAGTGATTTCAAGCTTAAACCTCAAAGTCAGTCGTGGTCTGTTTTGCTACATTGTTTGGAACTTCTTCCTTTCACAGGAGGTTTTAATAAACTGAACACATAGCCTGAAAGAGACAATTAAAAATGTTTATCTTATTTTAGACATGAAAATCCACAGAAGTGATGTAAATAGCAAGCACGAATAATTGCTTTCTTTCTTTTCATCTGAAGGGATTTCCAAGGCAACTTAGAGCCTGAGCTGAATACTGTGCTGAAGTGGCTGAGTGATTCCCAAGTGAGTCTGGGAAAGCAAACTCTGATATATCTGCAATTGTCTGCATGGAGATAGTGATAATAGAGACCTCTGACATTGTTTCTAGAAGGCTCATTATATCATACACAGAAGACTGAACAGCTGCATTGCCATAGTGATGTACATGGATCACATCAGACTAGGGAAAAACAACAATAAATATAATAAACAACTTCTTATAAAAGTAGTCATGATTAAGGATCACACTTAAATCCCCCCCTTTTTAATAATTATGACTATCAATAAAACTCAGAGTTTGAATGAGGAAGAATCTTGATTTTCTTGAAATGTTATATTATGCTGCCAAGACAATCTGGAGAGAATTATACTACCAGAACTCCAACATGGAGAAGCACTGTCTCCTAATAATGCCATTCACATAAAAACCATCTAGGAAGATAAACTAGTCCAGTCTAATTAATGACTTAAATTTCTCCTTGCCTTTTCATCTTCATGGGTTCATGACTGTTTTTGACCCCTTTTCCCTCGGCAATTATATCTTCTTTAGCAGCTCATGGAAAGCAGAAATTAAAATGCAGCAGTCATGTCATGTACACAAACATTTTTTTCCCTGTGGCTCAATATGTAAGATTTGAGATGGTAAATAGATTGTTATTGTCTTCTGTCACTGAGATGCTGGGTAAATCTACTTATGAAGCCCATAAAAACTGTATTTACAAAACCCTCAGAGTACTTGTTTGTTTAATGTACTCTCTGCTATCTTTGTATCAGTAGTGATTGCTGCCCACACAAAAGAAATCTAATACACATAGCACCAAGATAGTTTATGAAAATTTAATCAGAAAGCACTCATAATTAATTAAATGGATGTGAAATCTAGCAGCATAGAGTAATCATAGAGATCTTGTCTTTCTACTCAGAAGAGATAGTAGTGATTAGTTATGTGTAGCATAACACAGGAAATGCTAATGAAATACAGAATTGCTACTAGCATTGAAAAATTATTTAACCTACAGACAGCTTCAGTAAAATAAGTTTTAAGATATAGGTGTAAATTTAAGCATTTTCTATGCAGAAGTTCATATGCATGGTTAGGAGTGATTTGTGAGCTCAAGTACTACACATTTGCACAAGGATCTTCAGACGAGGTGGCAATGCAGTTTATCTCTCTGTTTCCAGGGTATTTTCTATCCCTGTGGTAAGTTTTTGGTAACTATACTCCAAGGCCTACACTAGTTACTGTATACAATATTAAAAAAAAAAAAAACGTACAAGCGGCTATTTGTAGTAATGTTGCAAAAATAATTGTTTTGGAAGTGTGGTTTTTGTTTAACAGTTCTTCCTTGAAGACTATGAAGGGTGAAGATGAAATATGACAGAGGAAAATCAAAGAGGTGTGGAAATTGCAAAAGCTAATAAATAGTACACCAATGGCAGTCCACTTCTAGCTGACCTTTCGATGGACAAGTCTGTGTAATCATTGTATCGTCAACACTTCAAACCTCATGACTTATTTTCTGTGACACAAATAATTAATAGTAGGTTAAAAGAGCTTGTAAAACAGAGAGGAAAGGACAAAGCAACTGATTTAAAAGCAAGCTCTGCTTTAGAAGCAATCCTTTAGAAGTTTTGACGAAAACATAGGCTCTTAGAATAGTTAGAATGTTCTTGTATCATTACATGTGAAAACAGAAGAATTTCAGTGCAGTGATATGTGTTAAACTAACATTAAATGGCCTTTGTGACTTCCTAGGGAACTGAATTTAATTTGCTTTAGAAACTGACTCCAAAGTTGTGTGATATTTTTTTGTTTTGTTTTGGTTTTGGTTTTTTTTTCCTGTTTCAACTCCTATTAATTGAAAGGCAACATTTCAGATTCAGAGTTGTGTAACCAAAGCCCTGATATAAGCAAGAGTAGGAAAAGGTTAGAAAGAGCTGTGAATATATTTTAAATGAGGAAATTAGGAATAAGTCCTAAGGTAAAATTCATAGGTAGCAATTTTTGTAATAATACTTAAAAAAAAAAAAAATTCAATCATGATTAGGCAGCTTAACTATATACCTCATACTGGTTCAAACATATTTTGTGGCTGTAATTGAAGGGACAGATGTTTGGAGATGTTTTCTTTTGAGAATGGCATTTTTTAAGGTGTTATGCATCCCTAGCTTTTTTTCCAATGCTTTTTTTAATATAATATAAATAGTAAGAAGCTGAGAAAACAAGCATTTTGAAATGTGTTTTTCTTGCCATACTTTGTCTGAGAACAACCATCAAACTTTAATATTCCTGTAAAAAATTAAAAGAAAAAAGTTGAAAAGTTCTGCCTGCATCTAAATATTGATTTCTTTATATTAAGTTTTTCAGGTTATATATGATTTGAACCAAACTTAAATAAAACTAGACATCCAATTTTTGCAGGTGCGAATCTGCTGCATTAAAATACCTACTCTCATTATAGTTTGAATCTTGAGTTTCATTGGCTGCATTTGTTGTCTTTTCAGACCATATATACTGTTTTGCTTCTCACATTTTAAAGAGAAGTACAATGTGCTGAATAAATCTTCTCAAGTGTCTTTTAGGTATTCAAAGACAAAACTCCTTGGATTTCTGGAGTCACGGAGAAGGTTTAGAAATTGGTTAGACATTGCAAGATGTACAGCTCTCCTTTATCACTCTTCAGACCTTGTCACTCCATGCGCCATTTTATACAACATACAGCCAGATAAAAAGAAAGAGTAGATTGCATTTTGAGGCTCACTTTCTTTTTATTTTTACTTTTCATTTTTATATTTTGTTTCAATGTCTATAAGAACAGATTTTGAATGATAACTAAGTTGTTATATGCATACACAAGTAAACACAATTTCCTTTGAAGAAAGACTTTGCAGCAAAGCCTGAATTCAGTAATGTAGCAATGGAGTCCTTGTGCTGTCTGACTTTGTGCTTGATTCTCTAACCTAGTGATTTCTTACATGTATTATTTAGTGAGGATACATGCTCACAAGTTGAATCTGCAATTAGAGGGACCCGTTGTGAATTATCCCTGAGGTTATATTCCACCTGCTGATGTAAATTCCTCTCCTTCTCACTGAGATGTCCCTATACTAGAACAGTGCAACTGCCCCATCCCCAGGCCCATTTATGCAGCTTTGAGCAACCCAGTCTAATGGAAGGTGTCCATGCCCGTGCCAGGGGGGGTTGGAACCAAATGATCTGTAAGGTCTTTTACAACCCAGCCATTCTGTGAATCTGTGAATATGGAACTCTTCTACATAACAAAAGCACAGTAATGTTATTGTGCACTTTTACAGTTAATGACTGCTTTATATAATTAACCCAAGTAAAAGGGAAGGAAATCACCCCTGAAAATACCTACCATTTAAATAGTTAGAGGAAACTATTTTAAAAAATAGTTTTAAGACTTCTGCTCTTCCATTATATAAAAATTTCAAGTTTGTCATTTGACAAATCCTTGACTGACTTGACTGATTTCAGGCTGATCTGCCTTGAGATCTCTTCAATGAGACAAGTCAAGCAAAATGGGTTTGTCTTCCAATTTTCTGCATTGATGTCTGATGGTTCTATCCTGTTGCCCTGTTTCCACCCGCAAAAGAGGGATTTCTTCTGCTCCCCACACTGCTTATTTTGTTCATGGGCTACAAAGATGAAGAGGGGACTGGAGCATCTCATAAGGGAGCTGGGTTGGTTTCAGCCTCAAAAAGACATGGCTGAGAGGGGACCTCATTCCTATCTCTCAGTGTCTGCAGGGAGGAGTCAGAGGATGGACCAGGCTGTGCTCAGTGGTGGCCAGCAATGGGACAAGAGGCACAAATGGATGCCCACCAAGTTCAGCATGAACATGAGGAAGAACTTCTTCACTGTGCGGTGACCGAGCACTGGAACAGATCCCCCAGCAAGGCCATGCAGTCTCCCTCGTTGGAGATATTCCAGAACCATGCAGATGCCACCCCAGATCGTGTGCTCTGTGACCCATTCTGACCCATTCTGTGCTTCTGTTTTCCTGCTTTTTCCTGCCGAACATCCTTGTAGCACTTTTTAGCAGGATGTCCTGCCTAATTTCACCCTTTTTTCCTATGTGGTGACTTTGTTGCTCAGTTGCCTTGGAGGGGTAGCTATCCCCCTCCCTCCTGTGCTTCCCACATGGCTCATACACTAATGTATAGCTTTGTGTGGCTATGCCATCCCAACACTGTAAAATACTCACTTATTGCTGTTGGCTGCACCACTTTAGCATGCTTACTTTCAAGTTCAAGACAAGTCAATATATTAATTCTAACCTGAATACTACATTTATAATTGATATGCATCATTGACCTTTGCATTGGCTACAATGACAAGGTCTGCCAATATTTATAGATTAAACCCATTGTTTGCATTTAGAGTGTCAAAGCAAACTAACTTCTTGGCCAGGAGATGGTTCCGTTTGGAAAATTGTATGGAGGCCTCCTACGTCAATATCCACGATGAGATATGAATTAGAATTAACTGTTGACTTTGGCAGCTGCTTGTCTTCCTTTCTTCCTTGATTGATGTGTTAGTTCTTGGTATTTTTTGTTTGGGTAAATATTTCTCTTAAGAACAGCAGTTTCCTTTTCCTTCTGCCTTGATGACACAATTCATTTGCCTCTTCGGTCTTTTGTTAGGACACTGTCTAACTTTTCTTATGAATTCCAGTATTTCTTTCACTCTGTGCATAAACCCTAAGGTATTTCCAAGAGGAATTTCAGAATGTTTTGCTAAATTCATTCTTCCATCATTGATTTTCTAAACCTTCTGGCTGACTAGTCTTCCATTTCCCTACTCAGCAGCTTCTCTTGCAGAAAATTTCTCAAGGGAAGGATTTTATAACCTTTTACAACCTTCCACACAAAATTCCTTACGTGAAAATTTTAAAGGACTTACTACTACAGTCCCTTACTTTTTAAAGTCCTCCAATTAGAAAATGGAAAAGAAAATAACACAAATAAAATAGAGAAGTACTCTTTTTAAAGTTGATCATGATATAAAAATATATTTTTAAATATTGTCATAACCTTTGGAGACTTCATGAAAGGCCTTCCAGTTTCTGAGAAACTACCCAGTCCGTGCTCCAAGTAGGAAATTGTCAGCGGAATGCAATGGCTTCTTCCAATACCTAAATATTAATAAAAGGCAAGGAATTTTTTTTAAAAATAATATTTTCTGAATGTTAAAATAAAAGTAGCTTTTAATATAAACATGGTATGTTTTTTAACCTAAATTACTAAAATGCTTTCAAAAATTTTTTATGCGCATATGGAAAAATCTTTTTTGGATGCATAAAATGGTCAGTAAACAGGTATAGGCAACACTAGTCACAATTAAAATAGATTTTAAAGTGAAATTCATTGAGAATACTTGTTTGCAGAATGGCCAATAGGAATTGTATTGGAACCTTGCAAAGATCAGTATTTCAATTTACAGGCTAGAAAAACTATAAAAAATATTCAAATTATATTAAGAACTTCAAGCCAACACATATACTGGTGTAAAGTAGCAAGATTTCCAGCAAGTCAAGGGGGTGATCCTGCCCCTCTACTCACTACCATATGAGGCACATTGGAGTTCTGTGTCCAGTCCTGGGCTCCTCAGGACAGGAGGGACATGGGGCTCCTGGAGCAGCTGCAGTGGAGGTTACAGAGATGAAGAAGGCATGGAGCATCTCTCTTATGAGGAAAGGTTGAGGGAGTTGGGGCTGTTCAGCCTTGAGAAGAGACTGAGAGGGAACCTCACCAGTGTCTGTCAGTGCCTGTGGGGAGGGGTCAGAGCAGGGACCAGGCTCTGCTCAGTGGTGCCCAGCAATGGGAAAAGGGGCAACAGGCAGGAATTGATGCACAGGAAGATTCACCTGAACATGGGAAAGAATTTCTTCATTGTGCAGTGACCAAACACTGGAACAGATCACCCAGAGAGGCTGTGAGTCTCCCTCACTGGAGATATTCCAGAAGTGTCTGGACACAATCTTGTGCCATGGGCTTTGGGATGACCCTGCTTGAGCAGGGAGGTGGGAGCAGATGACTCATGGTGGTCCCTTCTCACTTGACCCTTTCTGGGATTATGTGATTTTATGACACAGACAGACTGTTGAAATTAGATTGGGAATTTCTTTCTTAAGTCAACTAAATTTTAGCCGGTTTGCAAGGTTGTGAAGAAGGTTAATTGTTAGTGGCACTGGAGAGTGGTTTTGTTATTTTATGAATTAATATTTGGTGATTCAGGAAGACAAGTAGTATGGCTAGGTAGAGGCTAATGTGGCAAAAGGATATTTAAGTATTACTATACTGACCTTATTCTTTGTTCAAGTGAAGACAAATGCAGTCCTTGCAGTCCATATTCCCCTTAGCCCTAATCTAGCACAGAAACAACTGGTCTGACGCTGAGTTTTACAGTGTCCCATAACTCATACTCAGTTCTATTCTTGCATTTCTTTCACCTGACCTACACAGCCAACTCTGGAAAGGAGCTGTTGTGAGAATTTACTTGGGAAAGTGCTGAAGCCTTGCCCAGGCTGCCATAGCAGGACATAATACATAAAGTATACATAAATCTTTCTAAAAATAAATTCTTTTCTTACTCAGAAAAGGACAGGAAATTTCTGACAGAATACAGAAAAGGAGTAGTTCCTTCTGAGTAAATACTTTCAAATTGTTTCCAGTTTTCTGCAAATATAGGTCTTCCACTCTATTCTGTTACTGTAAAAGAAGTGCTATTTGCTACAGGATCAAGGACAAGATTTGTGTTGCAGTTCTCAATATTGCTACAGTAAGAGTAATTTGGTATATTTCTTATGGTTCGTATTTCAAAATTTGATACTCAAGCAAATGCTGGACTGTTTCAGATTCAAAATAATTTACTTTCCTACAAGTAAAGTAGCCCAATAAATAAAGTAGTCGAACCTCACATTAATTTAGTCAATGGTTTTTTAAAGTACCATACTAGCTAACAATTTGTTGCCGGGGAAGGACTCTTCTGTCAATATGTCTCTTCATGAGCACTGGTATGGAACTAGTATCTAAAAGAAAGTTGTATTTCAGTGCATAGATCTAGTTTAATCAGATTTATCAGCCTTTATTATGGTGTCTGTGATTCATATGTAGCCATATTCAGTAACCAAATTTATTTCAGGCCCATCATTGTTTTTTTCTTTAGGCTTAATATTTTTCTTCAGGAAAAAACCCTTAGTAAATGCATCCTCAGCCTGTGAATTTAAGACTTAACTGTAGAACATAATTTCATTTACTAGAGTATCTGACTTCAACAACCACTGTTAGTTTGTACTAAATAATAGGATATTAATATTTTTATATATTTGACTATTTTATATCCACAGACTTCAGATGTTAAAGTAACAGAAACAAAGGAGAAATACTTAGAAGCAATCACTCAATAAGAAATTTTTTACAAAAGATATTTATCCTCAGCATTCTAGCAGAAGGACAACTTACCCCAAAATATTTCTGAGAGCTGAGGAACAACATCACTTGTACTTTACTAAACAAACCTGCTCATTCTGCAGGTGAGTATTTATGGGCTTTTTTTATGTGACAGTGGTGCTTATAAATTGAGGTTTTCCCTCAACCTCTCTTTTTAAAAAATTATCTGGCTTACTAATGCTACTAATGTTTGGCTTTCTCCATGGGATCCGCAGTCTCATGTTACAGATTTTGTTTGGGTTTAGATGTTCACATAATTCTGCCTTCCAAACCTACCGTATATGGAACTGTTACTGGTTACAAATGACCTTCTCAGAAAATGTACTGAAGTATGTAAAATTATTTTAAGTTCTTAAAGTACTTGAGCAATGTGTACTTGAGTGTGGTGTCAAGATATGCTTAAAATCTTTTAGACCTGCAGACACAAGGTGGTAGCATCAGCCTTTAGTAATAATTGTTTAGGGTGGCATTGCTTTTAGTTAATAGACTTTGTTTCCTCTACTTTCTGAACAAGGGCTAGAGAAAATAATTTAATTTTTGTCCTGCTAACATTCAGTCTATATCTTGAACTACTGATGCATCAATCAAGTGCTAAACTGGTAAATTACAGATATGCAAACAAAATCAAAGTAAGAATCTTCATCTCTCCCAGCAAGCTAGAGAAATTGTATATTTTTCTGGTTTGTCACATTTCTTCATAAATTATTAGAATATTGAAGAAAAGAGTGAAAAATAAGACATTTCAGACAAACAGATTACCTTTAAAAGACTATGTTTGCCATGAAATATGAATCCCATATTTCTAGCATTCTGACAAATGATCAAGTCATGGATAATTCGTTAGAAAACTGCAAGCATTTTATTCTGTAGGAATCTCACAAAGAACAGAGATCCTGATTAATAGATATTTTTAACCCCTATCTTTTGCTGACTGTCTTCTTAAGGGAGCAAAAAAAAATCATTCTATATGAAATCAATAAGAAAAATACTATGTAAGAATCTACTACTTAGCTTTTTCATTTTTTCAGACATACTTTTAAAATAATTCTCTAATATTCTATGCAATTATACTAATTTTTAAGTAAAATTTAAGATCAAGGCATAGACTCGACATTTAACTTGTTCAGAGGGATTGTCTGTAGTATGGTATTAAATTCATACAGGCACACTAAATTGTGGAAGCTCATCTGAGGGATCACTTAATACACTTTTACTACATCTAAGAAACAGTTTCAGAATAGTGATGGAGTTTTTTTCCACCTGTTTGTTGTGGTGGCCTTTGTTGTTTGGTGCCCTTTCATGTCTAATTGACAATATACCAAAATACCTATGTACTACAGAAAGTTCTATTAATTTCTTTTCAGTTGAAACCTGTAGAGGAGGAAATGGTCAAGTTTTTGTTAAAATAGTAAGATGGATCACGTTGCTTAGGACTGTATGAAGTCAGGTGTTGTGCATTCCTAAGAATGGAGACTCCACAACTTCTGTGGGCGGAACTTGTTCCCATGTCCATCCACTTTCACAGAGGGAAAAAAAAAATCTGCCTTATTTTTAAATGATATTTCCAGTTTTTCAATTTTTTGCTCATTGCTTCTTTTCCTGCCACCAGAGAGAAGAGCCTGGCTCCCTTTTCTTTACTTGCACCATCAGGTATTTATACACATGGATATGATTTCATAAAATATTTTCTGGTCCATGCTGAAGAGTTCCAGCTCTTCACACTCTCTTCATGAGATGGATAGTCCAAGACTGCAAACTGCTTGGTGCCCCTTCCCTGATTTGCTGCAGTGCACATCCCTGTCCTTTACTGGAGAGCCCAGCACTGGGCCAAGCATCCAGATGTGTTTCCCCAGGGCTAAGGGGAGGAGAAGGATCAGCTCACTTTGCCTGCTGGCAGAGTTCTGCCTAATACAGCCCAAGATGCTGTCAGCTCTTTGCCACAAGGGCACATTGCTGGCTCATGGTGAACTTTCTGGGAGTTGCCCTGAAGATTTTTCTGCAAACCTGCCTTCCAGTCAGTCAAATCCCAGCCTGTATGGGGATAGCTGGGATTGCTCTTCCCTGAATGCAAGTCTTTACATTATGAATTTCTCAAGGTATTTTGCACCGGTTTCTCAAGTCTGACAATGACTGTCTGAATGTCAGCACAACCATCTGATCTACTAAATGCCCCTTTTCCCCTTAGGCAGTGCTCCTGCTACCTTTTTTTTGATTTCCTGCGATCAACCATTCTGGAGCTTAGAGAAGGTGATCTCTGAAAATCAAAGATATATTAGTTACTTTTTTTTTTCCCCAGGGCGTTATCCCATGCATTTCTTCCGAGCAGCTTCCTAAACAGACCCACTTTCCTGAAGTCCAGAACTGAAATACTCTTATTTGCTTCACTGACTCCTCTTCAGACATCAATACTGCAGCCAAAGCTGCTCCCAACTCCACATCTTCAGCCAGTTCTTCTTTGTTGATACAGTTTTTTACACTTGAAATACCAGGACTGGAAATAGAGATTAATCTTTCAGTATAGTGAAGAGCTTTTATCCTAGACTTATCTTTCAGCATTGAAATGCTTCTAGCAATGTGACTTTATATGAAGATACATAGTCTAATCAATACTATGCAAAAGAAGGCTAACTTGTTTGTATTTCAATTATTTTTCCATGAATTTTGATGCAGATAATGTTTAGTCAGCCACTCCCCATGTGTGTGTGTATGTGTGTATAACATGTGATACTGTGCCATAATTGCTTTTCTGGAATGAGCTTATTATTTCTTTATTACTCTTATGACAAGGTGCATTGGTTTTGGCTGGAGTCGAGTTAATTTTCTTCCCAGTGGATTCTGTGGGGCTGTGCTTTGGATCTGTGCTGAGCTCAGGGTTGACAAAAATGTTTTTTTTTGTTGCTGGGCAGAGCTTACAGTGCCAAGGCCTTTTCTGCCTTTCGTACTGTCAGGCTGGCAGGGAATTGGGAGTGCTTGGGAGGCTGAGAGAAGACACAGCCTGGACAGGTGACAGCAACTGACCAAAGGATATTCTAGACTCTATGACATGAAGCTCAGTATAGGAGAGTGGGCAAAGAAAGGAGAAGTGGGGGCTGTTCAGAGAGATTATCTTTGTCTTCCCAAGTCACCATTCCACATCATGTGCTCTCCTGGGGATGCTGAACACCTTCCTGCCTATAGGAAGCAGTTAGTTAATTTTTTTTTTTTTGCTTTCACACATGCCTTTTGCTTTTCCTATTAAACTGCTTTTGTCTTGATCTATGAGCTTTCTAGATTTTTTAACCTCCTGGTTTTATTCCCAGTCACACTGATGGGGGAGTGAGATGTGTGGTGCTTAGCTGTTGGCTGGGTTGAACCATGACAGAAGGCTTAAAATGAGAAGTGTCAGGTTCTCCTAAATGAATGCTACGAGTCTCAAGGATGTATTACTTGTGACAGGATGATTGAGGAATAGTCGGAGAATGGCTGAATAAGAATAGCTCCTGGAAAATCAGCCCATCAGTTTGATGACTGAGTTTTAATTAGGAGTCATGAGTGTTTTCTCTAGAACTTTGTTTGAACTATTTATAACTTGTATGACTTAATTCAGTTAGGTGAGAATTAGGAAAAAAAAACCTTATTTATCTTTGCATTAATTTTGGTTTAATTAGAGATGAATTATGAGTATTGGAATGGTAAAGATTATCAAATCCAGTCTGTCCTCTGATACAGGGTCTGAAAAAGGCTTGAATTTGGATATTATAGTATTTCAGTAGTTATGGTGGAACCTCATTTCTTAAGCAAGGAAATTCTGCTATTGAGGAGGTTTTTTTGCATTCCCATTGTGTGGGCTAAGACTAGATTTTAAGATGATCCCAAAATAATACTGGAATCCTGATAACTGTGAAAGCTAGACATTCTAAAACAACGAGGGCTAGGAATTCTAGAACACTGTGGAGATTTGGAGATCTAGGTGTCCTTGAGCTCCATATCCAAGCTTTTTGATTTAAACCATTTGTGAGCAAAGCAAAGCCACAACAGCTCCAGCTTGCAGCACTAATACTGTGAGATGAAAGAAATGCTCAGATTATAGACAGACATTATTTCTCACTGTTCAGACTTAAATGAATCAATACTTTGTTCTTAAATTGTATTTTCACTATAAGAGAGAGACCGCCAACTTTCATCAGTTGCATTATTACTAAGTGGTCCCAAATTTCAGAATGAAATAATTACGTTAGACTAATGTGTGATTGAAAAGAGTTTCAGTTATATTGATTTTCACTGTAGATCTGAGAATGAAATTTGCAAGCTTGGCAGGTTTGCAAAATAGAACCTTTCAATAAATCTAAAAACATTAGTTATACTGTAAAGTTCAGCATTTAACTATTCCATATGGCATTTAGCTATTAAAGAAACAGAAGCACTGGCAGTTTAAAAATTATCTGATTTTATAAAGATATATTTCTCTAAATGCAGGAATATATTTCTAGGATAAAATTAGAAACAGTTAAATGATTTACTTTAAATCTGGATGTAGCAAGTATATAGAATGTGAAAAGAAAAATTAAATCATGAATCCTGGAATATATGTGCCTCTGTGAGTGGGTTGGATGTGAGCATAATACTGTGGGACCATATCTGTATTGCACTTTCCATCACTAATCATTATTATCTCATGTAAGAGAAATGCTTTTGACATAAAAAAAAATTGACACAAAGAGGTGTTTTTTTCTTCATCTTCCCAAACCTCCTCCTTTCTTATAACATTGTATGAAAAGGCATATGGTCTGGAGTTTCAGGGTTTTTGGTAGTTGTGTTTTTGCTTTATTTTACACTAAAATTTGCTGTGAATCTCAGGGTACAGTTGCTCCACTTCTGTTTCATTATTTGGCTATCCCATGCTCTGAGTAGCATAAATCTAAGATCAAGATTTTCCAAAACTGACATTTCAGATATTTAGGAAGATAATGAATCAGTAGTTAATTTAATCTATGCCTCTTGCATTATAAATTTGTTGTGCTCACCCATAAGAGGAATGGTGCACTTTAGTTCTTTTTCTTATAAATGCTATTTATTCTTTAGCTCCACATATAACCATAGTGGCATTCTTTGTGCAGCCCTTGAAAGGCAGATTTGCATATGGATAGACTTCTCATAATAATGCCACAGGGCCTGGCCTAGTGGTTTCAGATTCAGCAGAGAGAAAGTGTTCTAAGACTGAGATTCTGAGATCAGGAAAGTAAATATATGAATTGTAAATTAACTGCATAGCTATTCAAGGCCACTGTTAGGGTTTTAAGTACAAAAAAAACAATATTTCTTTGTTCAAAATAAATTACTTCAAATAATAGGTCATACAATTTTTAAAGAGGAATAGTCAAATCTTAATATCTTTGTAATATTCTATAGTATCAATGATTTTCCATACTTACTAGGCAAGGAAAATTGTAGAATTTTTTTTTATTACTGTAGTACATGCACAATGGACAGATTATTTCTCTTCCATTGATAAGGCAAGAAGGGTTCCAATCATCAATAAATAGAGGTTAGGTATTTTAAAGAAACGAAATCTTGATGATGTGCAACTTTTCCAAAAGTCCAATCTACTCTTCCCTACCACTATGGAAACATAGCAAGAGGTCAGCTTCTCTTATGGTTTTATTCAGAGATATAGTGCGTGTTCCTTCATTATAAAAAGTACAGTTGGATGGAAGTTTGAATGGAGGAATATTTCTGCATCTTACTTGCTATTGTCTCATCATTTCATAGAATCATATGAGTTGAAAGGGACCTTACAGATTATCTCATCCCAACCCCCCTGTCATGGCCAGGGACACCTTCCAGTAGAGCAGATCCCACAGAGCTCCATCCAATCTGGCCTTAAACACTTCCAGGGATGGAACATGCACAACCTCTCTCAGAAACCAGTTCCAGGGTCTCACCAGTCTCGCAGTAAGGTTCTTCCTAATATCTAACCTAAATCTATTCTCTTTAGTTTGAAGCCCCTCCTCCTTGTTCAGGAATGTCCCAGGCACCACTGTCACTCCAGATCCTTGTAAGTAGCTCCTCTCCATTTTTCCTGTGGGCTCCTTTCAGGCACTGGAAGGCCAAAATTAGGTCACCCCAAAGCCTTCTCTTTTCCAGCCTGAACAATCCCAACTCTCCCAGCCTTTCCTCCCAGCAGAGCTGCTCCATCCCTCTGCTCCCCTCGGTGCCTCCTCTGGCCTGGCTCCAGCAGGTCCCTGTCCTTGCTGTGCTGGAGCCCAGAGCTGATGCAGCCCTGCAGGTGGGGTCTGAGCAGAGCGGGGCAGAGGGGCAGAATCCCCTCCCTGCCCTGCTGCCCACGGGGCTTGGGATGAGCCCAGCACACGGGGGGTTCTGGGCTCCCAGCACACATTGCAAGTTTTACAATACTTCTAATAGTTTTAGTAAGTATTGAGAAATCAAAACTATGCATAAGTAAATACGTATCAGGGTTCCCTTTTGAGAATAGACAAGTTGCTTTAAAAAATGCCAGTCATATCCCTGATTTCCAATATTGCCAAGTCATAGTAGAGTACATCCTTGCAATGGA
Source organism: Taeniopygia guttata (assembly GCF_048771995.1). Classification (NCBI taxonomy): domain Eukaryota; kingdom Metazoa; phylum Chordata; class Aves; order Passeriformes; family Estrildidae; genus Taeniopygia; species Taeniopygia guttata. The sequence continues at coordinate 7,188,547 of NC_133024.1, read as the reverse complement.
TGAGGTAGAAGAGAAAATAAACTAAGCATCCCTCATTAGCTGCCTTATATTAAAAATAGTGGGATAGCACAGGAAAAAAAATAATTTTTGATGCCATTTCCATTTGGTGTTTTCTATTAATCTCCACTAGTATCTTACAGGTTAGGAAAAATCAGATCCTCTTCATATGAATAGAGATTTTGAGTGCTTGGTATAATTCTGCCGAAGAGGTATGAACAGGCGGTGAATATGATCGATTGATTATTTTACACACAGACAAGTATAAAACAATTTCAAAATCTAGTCTTAATCTGTAAAAACATCCTATCTGGTAATGTAAGAGTAATATCTATCGTGCTGTTAAGTAGTACTTTTAAGTATTAGAAAGGTAAATGTGCAGGCCTTGGAATTAAGCAGAACAGAAAAAATAGATGGCATAAATTTTTCTGGCAAAGTGAGACTTGAGTGGAGAGCTTCATGATACCTGTGACCATCAAAGCCTAATTTCTGTACATCTTTTATAATAGCAGACTCAAAAAAAATCTTACATGTATTTATTTCCCTATAGAGGCAACCTAAGTACAAGCCCTCTGTCAAACAATTGGCAGAATAGCAGCCTTCACTGCATGGTCTTTTTTATCCAAACAAGAAACTTTGAGTTCTAAAAAAACCCTTGTAACCCTGTCAGCACTGCTTAACCTCCATTAGAGACTTGAACTTGGCTGTCTGTCTTCTCTGAAGTCTAAAAGCTGTTACTTGGCTGTCATAAACTGGGATGGCTGCTGGTCATAGCCATTGCAGTGGATAAAGGCTAGAGCTGAGAGGTGAGAAAAATTAGAAAACCCATATCACTTGCTCTTTGTGTGCTTTTCTCTTTAGTGAAGATGGAGTTTGAGCTTTTCCATATGTTGCCAATCTGTCAATTTTTGTATACATGCCCTCAAAACATTTAAGAAAGGAAGGTTGATTTAAAAAAAACTCAGTTGCAGTTCTTCAAAACATCAGGTTACTACTGAAAATATAGTTATAATTCCCCTCTATTTTTTAGAATAGCATGTTAAAACTATCAAATGTTTTTGAAGGGAAATAATATAATGAAAAACAGATAGAAACTTTCTTAAAAATGCAACAGCAAAAAAGAATTTAAATGATTTTGGTGAATTCAGGCAAAAGGATTCTATTTACATGCATTCTCTTTGAAATTCAAATATGAAAAATCACAGAAAATCAGGAGTATATTTTGGAACATATTTGGTGCACTACAGAAGAGAGAATAAAATTGTCTCTGAGGTAAATGATTGTCAAAATATTAACCAGAGCGAAAAGTGTATAATTTTCAGGCATATAAACCCTTCCCTCAACTCCTCTTTCTCTTGAGATCTTTTATTTGTTTAAAGGCGTTGTATTAGAAATTATATGGGTATAAGAAATAACTCTCAACATTTTAAATTTGGTTTGCAGTTCTAACATAAAGGTACCAGGAATGAAAAAAAAAAAACAAAAACTTGAATGCATGATTTTAGGAAACTTTAGAAATTGCACTGAAAACTAATGGGAAAACACTTAACCTTCCTGTTGATGTACAAGAAGAAATTTCTTGTGAGGCAGCAGGACTAGGGCATTGATTGTCCCCCTGTGTTGGGCACTGCTGAGGCCACATCTTAAATCCTGCATTCAGTTTGGGGCCCCTCAGCACAGGAAGGACATTGAGGTGCTGGAGCATGTCCAGAGAAGGGCAACAGAGCTGGGGAAAGGTCTAGAACACAAGTCTGAAGAGGAGCAGATGAGGGAGCTGGGGGGCTCAGCCTGAAGAAAAGGAAGCTCACAGGAACCCTTTCACTCTGCACAACTCCCTGAGTTCTTCTCCATAGGAACAACCAGGTAGGACAAGAGGGAACAGCTTTAAGATGCACCAGGGGAAGTTTAGATTGGAAATTTGGAATAACTTTATTCAATCAAATGGTTTTCAAGTATTGGAACAAGCTGCCCAGGGATGAGATTGTGTCAATGTTCCTGGAGGTATTTCAAAGGAGTGTAGACTTGGCACTGATGGACATTTAGAGGTGGGCTTGGCAGTGCTGGGTTAACAGGTTGATTCAATGATCTTATAGGTCTTTTACAACCAAAATTATTCTATGGTTCTTTAATTTTAAAGGGAAATCTCACTCCTCACTACTCTGTCCTTGAGGGGATTGAATGTCCTGTCTACATCTCTTAATCTGGGACAGAAGAAAGACATTAAACTTACTTTATTTTCCAGGTGGAATGTCCCACCTCTCACTTTCTTAAAAGCAAATGAAGTGCGAAGTTCTACCCTGCCGTTTAGCCCAATTTTTTTCTATTTAAGCCAAGCACCCTGGTTTGATAATTTCCTGTCTATCTTGAAACAAGGAAGCTGAGATCACAATCATTTCTCTTGTGTGCACACTTTTTTAGTGGCACATTACTTTTTTTCTTTTTTAGTGGTACATGATACACACAAGTTTTTTTCTTGCAGTACTGTAGGAAAATGTGGTGCTTTGAACGTTTTTAAAATGAATACTGTTCTTTCTGGCATGTTCTTCATACCTACACTATCATGACTTGAGGCACATTATGTACAGTCCTACAGCTCTAGGAGTACTTATTCACCTGCCTGAAGTATTCACCGGGTGCCCCCCAAATTTCCAAGTAGACTGTGGAACCAGATACTTAAATCAGGACAGTCAGTGCTCAGAAGACTTTCAATGACACTATTTCTCAGGGATTTCTTAGCTTTCAGATCTTTCTAATAATGGAAAAAGAGATGGAGGAAGAAAGGGTTTAAGCCAGTTTTGCCAGTATTCTAGTTTCATGTAGCTATGGGGGAAAAAAAGTGTCTGCATTCCAGTCTGGGATTAGAACAAATTTGGTACCTCAAAACTCCATTGTGCATATATAGCTCTGATCCAGTCTCCTGAGGAGCAGATAGAACAAAAACATGCAACATCTGTCTTTGTTTTTAGAGCACATGTTATTTTGAATGAAATAAAATCAATTCTTATGGCCATTTCAGGTTTAGGAGCCAGAAACAGTTATAAGATAAGTAAAACCTAAATTAAGAGTTCAGCAGTAGCATCCATGCTCCTGTTTCAGATGTGGCTGTTTTCTTTTGCTATTATTTACATTGTCTGCAGCTACTTTAAAACCGGATAGTTGATGAGAGCTGTATTCATCACTTTTACTTTTTTGAAGCTGCTCACAGGAGAATAGGAAATAAAAAGAACTTCCAGGGATATTTTAAGGGAAATATAACCTCTGTACTAAATGGCTATTTTGTTTTTGTTTTGTTGTTCCCTCTTCTCCTAACACATTAAAGTTGTGCTCAAAAACTTAGCAAAGCAAGTACTTATCCTCTAACAGAGAAACATTAAATGTATTGAATTGGGGAACAGTGGCAGTTTGTCATTGACACAGCTTTATATAAGATCTTTCTTAAATTATAAGCAGGAAAAACAATTTTTTTATTTCACAGAATATAACATGGCAGTCTATTTTGTCTCAACAAAAAAATTTCATTCCTTTCATGAGAACAGATGCCAGATTATGTATATTATTTTTAATAAATCACTAATCATTAATTGTTCAAGTTGTCCTTTCATATCTTTGTTTAAATGAGACCTAAAATCAAAATAACGTACAGAAGCTATTGTTATGCTAACATATACGTACTATTGCAATTAACTACTTGCTACTTCTTAATGGTGCTGAAAACTTCCTTTTGCGTAAATGTTCTTTTTTGGAGCATCTTGTCTTTCTACATACCTGTGCTATTTTTATAAAAATGTTCACTCTGTGACAGCTTTTTTTTTCTTGGTGTGTCTCAAGAATTCCACTTATGAGATGTTGTATTAAGATACAGAATTCCAATTCCACATATGGCATTATTCCAAATTAAATAATGCAACTGAGTGAAGCAACTGGATAAATATAGAAATCTATATAATTGAAGATACTTTTAATAAAGATAATTTTTAAATGCAGCTATTGGAATTTGGAAATGGAATTAATGTACCTTAAGCATTGTAAATGGAACTTTGTAATGTACCTTAAGCGCTGTAGATGGAAAAATTCAGGAAGGTTATGCAAAGCTGGTCTTCATTTAAGAGTTTTTTCAAAGACATTTTGCTGCTTCAAAAATTGCCGTAAATATTACAGTAAATTTTCTCTTTTGACTTTGTATGACATTGAAGTATAAGTTTTGCCTATAGTCACATGTTAAGAAAAAAACAAATGAAGACCAGCCAACCCCAGCTTTAGGCTGTACTCATAAATGCCAGTGCATTAGATTAGACTGTTTTAATTATTTTTCTTTGTGGTTACTCTCCACTCATGGTTGTTGTGCTCTGGCTCCATGCAAACCAGGTATGATGCTTATGCACAGAATCTTTGGTCTTACTTTATTTAGGAACTAAATCTCAGATGAGGGAAATAAACTGAAACCATGACAAAATGGAAAATTCCTAAACAATTCTGGAATTAGAATTTTAGATGTGGATTTCTGCTGTGGGGATGTTATCATGGATCATTTGAAGGATAGAAAATGGTTGTCATAGCAGACTGCTGCAATCTGCTGACCTAGACCTAAAATGAATCTACTTTATTCACTGGACATTCTAATTAAGATATTGCCAAATATAATTTGTTTAAAGAGTCATCAAACATAAAATTTGATAGCCCACACATTATTAGTAATAAATAAAAATAAATATGTGAGAGGAGGAAGATCAGAACACGTGTGCTGTCTGTGTATGTGATATGTGCTGGCAGCTGTTCTAAGTGAAGTAGGCTTCAATTTAATTTTAACTGCACTACATGTTTGAATACAACTAGAGGCATAACTCAGAAGAACAGCAATAAGCAACATTATTTATTATTATTATTATTATTGTTATTATTGTTATTATTGTTATTGTTATTATTATTATTATTATTAATAATATTAATTTATTAATGATAGTTCTTCAATACAGAAAAAAACCCCAGAATATGAGGTCTACATCTCGGTCAGGTTTTAGATCATAGATTCCATCAGTAATACTGTAATTAATGAAATTATGTTGATTTTCCTTTTCTTTCCTCCTAGTCATAGGAAAATATTGTAAATATTTTGAAGATCATTTTTGAAAGTGTGTTGAGCTGCAAACTTATTTAAATCACCAACATGTACGATCAGTCTGCAATCCCTGCTTGTTTTCATTGGTTTTTAGGAAAAATTCCTAAATTGATTCTATGATATTATTTTCTAGTTCTTATTACACTGAATGCACTGTGTGAATACATCTCTGAGGGTTTTTATACCAGTTGAAAAATGATGCTACCTGTCTCTGATCCCAATTATACACACCCATTTCTTGAAAAATGTAATATTAGGTATTGATCTCCTTATAGCACTGAATATAAAAATTTCATGAAAAATAAGGAATTAAGGATGTCAAGTTAACATAAAACATATAAAAGTTAATTTTAATAGACATAGTTTGGCTAAGAGAGTGACAGTGATCAATACCTTCCAGGACAAATTCTGTTATTGCTGTTTGCAAATAATTAATTGATTAATTATTAACCATGGATCCAACATAGCTTAACATTTGATGTAATTAAGGGACACACTCAATGAACTTGTGCTGGAATGCTCATTAAAAGGTAATTGAGCAATGTAAAGATTTAGATTGTCCTAGAATCTTGACTTGCTATCAGAGGCTTTCTATACTGGACTCTCATGGCCTGCAGGGACATAAAGCAGACAACAAGTTTGGAATTTATAGCCCAGGGAAGAGTTTAACCTCAGGCATCAGCTTTAAGTTTACTGATATTGTTAAGAGCAATACAGCTGTTATCTTTCTTTAAAAAAAGAAAATACAAGAAGCAAACATATTTTTCTGTTTCTGGCACTAAGATGTGAGAGAATTTGGTGGGTGCCTATTCCACCTCTATTTCATAGTTACCACCAGTTACAGTGCAACTCCTAAAACCACAAAGTACATGACATGATGTTGGAAAGGATGGATAAATATAATTGCCTGGCAAAAGATTTACAATAGTACAGCCAGGATGAAAACAATCCCCCCTACTGATTAGACAATGCCCTTACCTACAGAGGGGTCCAAAAGTCAAATGGACTGTTCCATCTCAACCCTCAAAATGTATGTTTCATCCCACACCTGTAACCCTCCCCTGAAACATCAGGTGCCTGTGACCCCATTGGCCCAAGTCTTGTTCTAGCCCACCTTGAAGCCCCCTGATAAGGGGTCTCCAAGGGGCCAGACACCTTCTTGGATCTTCCCCCCTCTTGGAACTTCCACCCTCTCCCAGAGCATCCTCTCTACCCCTTGTCTCTCCCCTCCCCCATCCCCTCAGGCATTGCCATGTGCTGCACCTGGCAGCTCCAAGCAAGACCTTTCACCATCCCTAATAAACCTGATATTCTAAGAGCAACCAACAGAGATCTCTCGTCTCCATTCATCCAAGCCGTCCTGGAGCCCAGCGTTTCCTACAACATGACTCATCTGTGGAAATTTCATTTGATATCTGAGATCAATGGCATATTTAATGCATCTAGAACCATAGATAATATCATTTTAATTAAAAATGCTAGCAGAGTAATTACTTTTTAAGCATATGGCCACAGATAAGAAAATTGAATGACACTTAAATTGGGTTTGTAAGAAAATGAATTTGCATTAAAAAGTAGCTATTAGCCATTTCAGTGCCAATGTGGGACATCAAGGTTACAGATCTTTGCTCTGTAGGTTGAGAAACCTGGTTTGTGAGAGCTGATAGATTTGGGCTTTAAGGAAAATGAGGTCTCAGTGATTTTTCTCATCTCAGTTTCAGTTTAATTAGTGTCATCTCTTGGAGAAGCACTTGTTCCTTTTAGGGAATAGCAGACAAATGGCCCCTTAAAAATCAGGGGAAAATATAATTGTTCTGTAATTAAAGCAAGTGTACAGTCAAAACTGGGGGTGAAGGGACTATTTAATTTGATTTCTGGAATTTATTTATTTTCTAAAATCATAAAATATTAGCCCAGTTAAAGTTTCAGTATAGCAAGGTTTGAAGGGATATAAACTGAAGAAGAAAGCACAAAAAGCTCTTCCTGATGTTTCATCACCACCTTTCTGATTCAAGATATCTTTTTTCCAAATGAGAGTTGGCATCTTACTCATAGCCTTTTTAGCCTTAAAAATTACTTTAGTCAAGTTTTGCTGCATCAAAAAAAATAGATTATTCAGTTTATTTTATTCATTTATATCTCAGTTTATGTCTAATATTTCAAAGCAAGATTACAAAAAATGGATGTTACTTTTCAAAATTAACAACTTTTATTAATTTCAGGAATTCCTTTTTAATATTTAAACTGCCAAAAACAATAAGGGACTGTGAGCTGAAAGTGTTCACTCCCTATCCAAAATGTTTTCCTTTGTAGATTTTTTTAGCAGGGAATTATTTAAGTCTGAATTATCCTGAATATCACACTCTTTTCCGGGCTCACGTTGGTTCACATCTTCATATTGTATATTGAGTTGTATCTTGTACTCTTTGGCAAGGAGAAATAGTGCTGTCATTGTTCATTCCCAAAAAAAACCCCGAAACAGCCTAAGAAAAAACAACAATGACAACAAAAAACCAAACAGACTGGTAACTGCAACACTCCCTGCAAAAAGCAGCACTTCTCTTAAAAACAAAGCCCTGAAGCAAAAATAATTCTACCACAAAGCCATCTTTTAAAAGGAAGGAAAATACCTAAGTTTATGTACAGGTGAAGACTACTTTTGCAAAAGATGGTTTTTTTGACATTATCCAGCCTCTGATCTGCTTATTTCATTAGACTTTATTAAAAACCATTTCCACCTGTAAGATTCTTCAAATCTTTTATGACAGCTGAACATCCTGTCTGGAAGAGAAGATGTCAGCAGACAAATATGAATACTAAAATATTCCAACTTTTTTCTTTTTTTTTTTTTTGTGGGAATTGCAGCAGTGACACATTAAGCTCCAAGTCCTTCAGCAGGTAGGCTCTTCTTGGAGAATTGCGAATGCTATGCTAAATTAAAACCAAAATAATTACAAAAGTAATCAATATTCTGTTTTAATACTACATGTCTTGTGACAACTGGACCTACCTAGAATGTCTCCATAAACCTGTGTTCCCAAAAAGATGTTCCTAAAGTGCTGTTTGATTGTCTCATGTTATGACTGTGTCTGAGCAAAGGTAATAATTATATAGGCAAATTTAAATTCTTGCATCTGTATATGTTTCTCCTGACTACCACATAGAAAACCAAGAAAACATACTTTATGCTTATAGTTAATTTCATATGGCTTCTTAGAATTATTAGAAAAAACTTAATCTATGAATAAAATTATGGAGTTTTTAATGAATAAAAATAAAAAGAAAATTTTGAATAAAATGTTATGAATAAAATTTTTATTATTAAAATTGTTTTCCTAAGGTAATTGTTGACAATTATCATAAATATTCGAAGTCTCTTGAAAAGTTTTTAGCTATCTTTTTATCTTATTAGGTTCTTGCATTTTGCTCAGGTTTGATTTGCATGTTCCTCCATAGATATCCCTAAACATTTGTTTTTGTAGGGCTGGCTTTCTCTAATGGGTAATAACACTCCTGAGTTCCATCCCAAAAGCCTATGCATTTTTCTACTTCTTAACAGCAAATTTATACTTTGTTTCCTGAAAAACTGAAAGTTAATTATGTGGAGTGTTAGTCAATAAAAAATGTGATAGTTCTAACTGTTGCTAGTCCATGCGAGTTCTGCATTTCTTCTTGGGTGTGTTCCCATCCCGCTGAGCCTACATGATGCCACAGTGTTATTCCATTACAGATGCAGGATTTGCTATTGCCTTACTTCACTGAATTTCCTGGGGTCTGGTCAAACCCTTGCTTCAGTCTGCCAAGATCTCAAAAATTAACAACCCTGCCCTTCTACACCTTGATTTGGTGCTGTCACCTGGAGAATCTGCTCTGGGTATCTCTAGCAAGTGTTTGCACTTGGTGGGGTTTTTTCCTGATGATTCAAGTCTGGAGGGTGGCAGGCCAGATTAATTCATATATTATCTAAACACCATATTCATATCAGTCCACTTGGATTAAAATGGTTCACTGTTCTCTGTCTTCCCTTGCCAAATAGTTCATCTCCTAGAAAATCACTAGACTAGTAAAGCCTGCTTTGTTTCTTAAATTGGATGCTTTGTTTTCTGTTAGTGCAAGAACTTGAAAATTGCTTTACCTAATTGGTATAACTGTAATGAGTAACTACAGAAAAAATCCCAAATACATAATGAGACTCCTCATTAGAGGATCTTCCTTGAAAAGTTTCCCTTTGAGAAAGAGGGTTGGCTTTGCAAAACACACATGGGGGTTTATCTCATGTTACTGAAGTGATGCAAACTCCTCCTCCAAGCTCAGACTTTGTATTTACGGCAAAATATCTCAACTGAGCACAAAAGCATTGAAACGAGTTTAAAATCATGGTCACCACGCATCACAGACCATGCCATGAATATTTGGAGCTGCTGCTGTAGTACCTGTCTGAAACATCCTTCTGAACTTACAAAGAAAAAAGAGTTGAGCATTGCAGAAAACATAGGTTTAGTCACTTGGGATGAAAATGATGGTAAGTCTAGCAGCTTACCAAAAAACATGCAATGAGCATTCCTTTTTTTGCCTGGACAAAGCATCATTTGATGACAAGTGGAAGGTTTTAAATTTCCCTTTAGAAAAGATTTCACTTCTCATTTGATTGGATTATTCACTCACATTTCACAGAGTCCAAGCTCAGCACTCTTCTGTGCAATCATGCTGTATAATGGTTTTTACTTAAATGGGAAAAATAAAAGATGGTCTAAGCCCTGAGTACTGTTTTTTGTTAGCATTGCCCTCCTTTTACATATTTTTATCACAGATGGAAGAATGCAGCTGTAGTAGAAAGCTCTATTCAAGCATCCCTTTGTTCTTAAAATGGTGCTAACCATGCCGAAGTTGTGGGTTTGATTCCTGTATGAGCCATTCACTTAAGAGGTAGACTAGGTGATCCTTGTGGGTCCCTTCCAACTCAGAATATTCTGTGATTCTCACATTTTTCCATCCTCATGCTTACCCACTTTCTTTTTCTTCCTTTTTCAGTTGCAAAGACATTCTACCCTTCAGACTCTTATGTTACACTATGAAATTATGGTTGAATGCTACCCAAAATAACCATTTATCAATTGAATTAGTGAGTGTTGCAGATTCCTTGTGCACAAGAAAAGAGAGTTGAAATTTATATGTGTGGAAGATTTAGTTTTCTTTTGGAGGAACGAGGTATAACTGTGCAATAAACTTGTTCTAATGGTTTTCCCTCTTTTTTAATCTTCTTCCTGTAGAAAGATCCATCTATGTTAATTTTTCTTAGCTGAATGTGCACCTTTGTCAATATATATGTATTTTTTTAATCACATCATGATAGAAATTACTATAAAGCATTTTTGAGTAATTTTTTTCTAATTTTTTTTACTTAGAAATAATTTTAACAGAATAAATTAGAAGTTTTGATATTGACTGTTATATTTGCTTGTAATATTGTTAAGTCTAAAAGAGCCCAAGGGTTTAAGATATAAAGCAGCTTAAAAATGAATAAACAAAAAATTTCCACTTCATTTCCATAGCAAATGCAGTGACAATAATAAACAACATTTTTTAGACAAAAGACAGAACTCTAAATTATGGTGGTGTCATTTTTAAAATGAGTTTTATAGCACAAGCATGAGGCCAAATATTGGAAATCTATTCAAAACTATTTTTTCTGAAAGCTTGAATTTGACTTTCTTGTTTTAAGTGCAGTTTTCTTAGTCTGAAATTAATAAGGACATAGAATTTACATGTGTTGAAAACAACCTTTTACTTTTTTTTTTTTTTTCCTGGAGTATTTGACAATAATCATAAAGAGTTTTTGATATCAATCTAGAAAACACATAAGGTAAAATATGACTGGAAATAAAAGAGTAATTAATATCAAATATCAGTTACTACAGAGTTTCTAAACCTAAAATAAGGGTTTCTCAGTGTAGGTGGTTTATTGACTAGAAAGTAGACAAGCTTCCCAAACCCTAATTCTTAAAGGTTTATATTTTGCTGATTGAAACATTTAAGCTGAAGCTCAAATTGTGTTCTTCCATAAAAGATGCCAAACCTGGTGGGTGTTTGTAACACCTAACAGTAGGCTTCCAAGACAGAGTGTAGATCAGGCACAGGGTAGATAAGAAAAACACAAGCAGTTCTTTTCATGGTATGTTCCAAACAGGTTTGTTTCCTTTCCTTCCAGAAGCAAAAAAATAAAAATGAAGAGAATTTTCAGCAGAAAGTAAATGGACTGTAGTATGTTTCTTTTCAATGGAAACAACAAAGTTTCCAAGAATAAAGATCAGCCATCCTAATATTCTTCTTTTTCAAAGTGACATTAACCCATTGATTCCTCTGTCCTCTGCAAAGGCCTGGCCTCTTATGATTGATGATTATGTCTATGGGAAAGATGGGTTTCTTTTAAGCCTGAAAAAAAAAATTCTTGGTGTTTCAGGGACTGTTGATGCTGTACTTGTTTTCCTATAGGAACTTTTGCAGAGTTTTACCCAGATGTGGAATTTCTGAGATAGATGTTAGCTTTTAAAGGCAGAAGCAAGAAGAAAAGACAAATCATGTCCATCACATACCTTTCAAGCTTCTCTTAACCTCAGGTTATAAGTGGAGTAATTTTGGAGTTATAGAGTAAAGTGTGGGGGAAATAGGCACTTTTTCATACAACAAAAGGTATGCTGGTATAGTCCTCTCACTTCCCTTAGACATTTTTGTGGGAAAAATTTTTGTGACTTACCCCTCTTTTTAACTTTTTTCAGCAGTAAATTGGCATAATTTTAACATCATGTCTTCTCTAATTTACCACAAACTATGTTTCTTTGTTCTGTAGAAAGAGGGAATCCCTTACATGTGAAATTTACTTCAGGTTTATTATCATATTTATCATTTAATACTTAGCAGCTGTATTTTCTGGTCAATAATACATATATTCCTGGATTTCCAAAAAAGAATTCTAACTGAACTTTAAGTTAATAGCATTTTTAATGGTTCTTTCACAATATTTAGAAAACTCTAGCAAAAGATTTGCTTCTGATTTTCTCTTTTGAATTTTCTGTCCCTCAAACAGTAACTATAGTCATTTAAATTTCTTACAAATTCTCTCTGAAAAGCTTCACACAATTTATTTGGTGATTTTAATAAAAAAAATTAGATCAAGGCAATACTTGGAATTTTACTAATGTGCAATCAGATTTGCTGCCCAGAGGAACCATTTTGTAGTTCTTTACACTGGGGAAAATATCTAATCATTAGTTTCTTTAGCTAATTCAAAGACATTCAACATTTCTTAAAATATGACTATTAAGTAGGTTAAGAATTCTCTCATTAAAATATCCACTGTTTCTTTCATACATTATACTTTAATTTTAAAAGAAGGATGCTTTAAATATCCAGGGTTTGTTTCAGACACTATAACCTCTTTCTTTTTAACAGTTATCATGTGACTCTTTGTGATTTAGTTGAGATTTGAGTCAGAGGTTACAGCTGAATTTAATGACCTTGCTATTAAATACCATGGGTAAAGATTCAGATGTCTTGTTTTAATAAAAACCTTGGTAGATATTCTCCCTTTTCTGCATCCCAGGAACCACATTCCCTAAGTGTCACCATAAGTGAGCAAAAAGTTTAGCAGTTCTAAAAGAACTTGGTGTGGAAGACTGTGAAATCCAGAAGAGATTTTATCATTAGACATAGGTGCATAATGGCAGGTGTACATCCTGCTGCCTTTACCAAGGTTTCTTGCATTGCAGAAAGCTGTGTGAAGTTCTCAGTTTATTGATTTGTTTTGCAATTACGTAGGGTGACCAGGTTAAAAGCAAACCTTCAACATGTCTTTAGGTTTTTTGGCAGTTTTTTCTGTAATTCTTTAATTTCTCTTCAAAGTACTATTTTGCTCTGCTGTATTTTTTCTTGATCTTTCTTTTGGTCCTCAGTGTAGCATGTTTGTCAGGTCTGGAAAATGACAAAAACTGTTATCAATAATAGCAAGGGGTCAAAGGTCTTTATGGGCTCATATAAGTGTTTTTATTACAATTTTATTAGTGAATTATTCAACGCTTTCCAACTCTAGGAATTGTGTTTCTTTGTTAGTGATGACAGAAACGAAACACTTCTCTTGCTGACAGAATGTGGCTTCATATACCTTGTCTGTGGTCCATGGAATTGCAGTTTTTCTTTTTTTGATTTGCAGTGAAACATTGCTAATTTTTTATCATCTCTCACAGTGCAGTTGGACAGTATAAATTACAGGCTACAGTCAGCCTTCTTGCTTTGTTTTGTGTCTCTCAGACACAATGACTAAGATTTTCAGTAATTATGTGAATTTCTAAAAGGTCAGTTTTACTGTGTTACTTATCATACTCATAAAATGCAGCTAATCTTATCTTTTGACTTCACTTGACTGCTGAATTTGTAGGTTTTACCAGAATCATAGAATAGCTTGGGTTGGAAGGGAGCTTTCAATATGGTCCAGTCCAACCAGACCTGAACTGAGTAGGGACAACTAGATCAGGTTGGTGAAACCCCCATCTAACGTGACAATATTTCTAAGAGCATCTACCAACTCTTGGGGCAACCCATTCTAGTGTTTTGCTAACTTCATTAAAAAAATATTTCTACTTATATCTAATTTAAATCTACCCTCTTTTACTTGAAAACCCTTTTTTTACTTTTTTTTTTACTTTGTCCTATCACTAGAATCCCTCTGTTTGCTTGTTTTGTTCATTCAATTGTGGTGTTTGAAATACAATTTATTTTAATTATTTATTTTATTCTATTTTCTTTTCCAAGAGAGTCTACAATTTGAAGAAATAATGTGAGCCTAGTTACTGTATAACTACTGAGATTTAATGTTGTTTTATTGTTTTGGGAAATGGGAGAATCTGTATGGGTGTGGCTGATCATATATCTTGGTAGTTTCCATATAAATCATAAACAGAACAGGCTTCCATACAAACATATTTTTAAAAAGGTAGTTGAGCATCAGAGAGTAATAATGGAAGCATTATTCACTTAGTCGTGCCCATTTAGGGATCTTGGAATGTTGCCTGGAGACTTAGGATGTCAATGTGCTAAAAGGGCCCAATACAAACCCCATTAATGTCAGTAGAACAATACCCACAGAATTACATGAACTTTAAATCAGGATAAGCAAGTGCTCCTGTCAGTACTTTATCTGAGTCTTGTGCAGGCTCACAAAGGTGAGGAGAGGTTTGCAAGCTGGAATAAAACACTTCCAGGTCCCAGTAGTAAATCTCAATAGGTATGATGTGATGGCCCTAAAATGCACTGGGTTCTGTTTTGTATTGGCATTACTTAACAATATGAACTGATAACTTCTAGCAGACATGCAGAAGAAAATTATGTGGACAGAAACACCCCAGTTTATCAAAACAAAGTGACTTGCAGTTACTTTAACTTTGGAGTTCCAAAAACTGTGCTTCCTCTCTAGCAGCTTTATTGTTTTCCTATATTTACAAATTTCCTATATGAGAATTGAGTCCTGTTCTGTAGCTGGGGCAGATTTTAATAATTCTTTTTCACGGTGCAAATTCTAATGGTGCAGTTACCTCTTGCCTGCCAGCAAAACCCACATTTTTCTGGGAAGGAGATAAAAATACAATTGAAGAGAGGATGCAAACTGCAGCTTGACAGATTGCCATTAGTAATGCAGAAAGGACATGTATGTACTCTGACTTGGTACCAGCCTTTCCTCTAGTCTTTTGCTTGTCTAGATATTATCAGCATAGGCTTTGGAATCTTTGAATATAGGCCTTAGATACAGCTGGGAAACTTTCACAGCACTGTAACTTTCAAACATCTGAAGGGAGAGTGTCAAGAGGATGGACCAGGCTCTTTCCCACTCTGCCCAGCAATATGACAAGGGGCAATGGGAAGAAACTGAGGTACAGGAAATTCTACCTGAACATGAGGAAGAGCTACTTTAGTGTGCAGTGAGAGAGTACTGGAACAGATCACCCAGAGACGGTCTGGAGTCTCCTCCACTGGAGGTATTCCAAAACCATCTGGATGCAATCCTATGCCATGAGCTCTGGGATGACCCTACTTGAGCAGGCAAGTGGGACCAGATGATCCACTTCTAACCTGTGCAGTTCTGGGATTCTAGGATTCTGCAACAGGAGCTGCAGTCAGAAAGCAAGTCCCATCGAATGTGTTTTTCAGTACAAGGTGTAAAATAAAAGGAGGAAGGGTCATCATGTGAAACAGTGCTTATTTGATTTATTGATAGATTTAGTGTTAAAATTCTTTAAGAATGAAAGTTTATTAACAGTTTAGCCTACAATATCTCTTTTCCCAAACAACTTCTGAAAATTGAAATCTTGAACAAATGAGATAAACATCCTTAGCAGAATCTCAGTGACTGTATATAATATAATTTTAAGATGCTCACAAACCAGGATACTATTGTCTTACAGAAGATCTCTGAAACTGAATTAATGCTTACGATGTAATCTAATACAAGAAAGGTACATAAATGGCTCAGTTTAAAGACTAATTGCACATCACGTTGTATTGTCAGATCTGCCAGTGTCTGACGTGTTTGTGCATTATTGCAGACAAAAAATGTACTGCCAAAGAATGAATAATGTACCTTATAATGGCATGCGTAATTAGGTTTGTGTGCTTACAGGTGATCAGAACACTTTTCAACATCAAAAAGATTAATTCAAGAGCTATAATGTACAGTGAGATCAAGAAAAATTCTGGAATAAATTTCCACCTCTTCTTATTTAGATTGATCCATAAACCCCAACCAATCAAAAATAAATACCTAAAAAACAAACCCAATCTCATTACAAACCAACTAACCAACTAACAAAAACTCCAACCAGGAGCAAGAAAAAAAAAGAGGAAACAAAAAACTAGGAAAGATTTTTCTTGACTGCCAAGTTTAATTATCTGCTACTCTAGGTTACTCATGATCTAATCTTCCTCATATGCTCATATTTCCCTTCATTAGAGCTAGTCTGTGTCTGCAGGGGTTTTAAGTCCTGCTTTTAGGTGCTGCTTCACACCTTCATTTTCTCATGGTTAGAAATAATCTTCTAATTTACAGTGCAATTTTCAGACCAAATTACATACCTTTGTTCTAGCACTGATATTGTCTTTTAGCTTTAATAGCTTGTCCCTCTCCCTTGTGTTTGTTCCCAGAGGTACTTACAGAGAACAATCATCTACCCTCTTATCTTATGTTTTGCTCTGCTAAACAAGCCAAGCTCTTTCAGACCGCTCATGTAAGATAGGCTTTGCTGTCTCTACACTAATTGTCTTTCAAAAAAATTTATTGGAAGGCACACTTACTGGAAAATAAAGTTTTAGTGTATGCTGCAGAGCATACAGAAACACACATTTGTTTCAGATCTAACCCTGAAAGTTTTCGTAAGAAACTGGTTCAAAACTACAAATAATTAAATACAGATTTAATTACAAATAGTTAAATCTGTAAATTGAAATTACAGGCAATCTAAATTCAGTAATAATGATGCTACCTTATATAAAGAAATTTCTAGAAAATTATACTGGTCCAATTTACTGTGCAGCACAAGTTCCATGCCAGGGTGGTGATGCTCCTAAACAGAGACTATAGAGGAGCCCACATTGTCCCAGGGTTACTTTTGAGGTACCATGTTCTATGCAGGGGCTTGTGCTGGTTGCACCGAGAATAAAACAGTGAAGAAAAAAGCATGAAACAGGGAGTCACAGTAAAACATTGACATGGGCAGGGCCAGAACTAGAATCCTACATCTTAAAAGTCTACTTCCTAAGTATGCTAAGGATACAAACCAGTGTATACAGCCACAGTCTTACCTCAGCCTCCTGTACCACCAGAAGACTAACCAAAGGAACTGGGAGAAAATCTGTATAATCCTCATCACAAACAAGAGAATCTGAGTCCAGAAAGGAGACAGGGCAGGTATTGAACAGAAGTTGAGTGTTCAAAATGGAAAGGAAAGATGTTTCCCTAAGCGTTAGTTTAATTTTTTGTCTTTTATTTCCCCTTCCTATACAAAAGCTGCATGAATAATTTAAAAATTCTTTTAATTGGTCATTAAGGAAATAATTTTATGTTCTCTGTGTTGAGGCTTCTTCGTCTGTCTAGGAATCCAACAACTATTGGGGATGGTTCTTGGGATCAAATTCCCAATTTAAACACAAAAGTATTATATTTAGAACCTCATTATCTAAGCTTAACCATCATCCTTCGGTGACCTTAAATCAGTTGCCATCCCAGTTTCCTGCAGTGTGTAAACTCCTGGCTTCTGAAGGGCATGTCCATGAGAACCTGGATTCAGACAGGCCCACCTCTGTGTATGAGGCTCACCAGAATTCAGTTCTCTCTTCTGAGTGAAGTTCAAAGAAAATCTGAACTGGTTTCATTAATTTGGTAATTAATCTCCTTAACTTTAATGCTCTGCCCCTGCATGTCTTATCCTAGTTCAGCCAATGAAGAGAATTAATTGTTTCTGGATTACAGACCATACAGCCTATTGAAACTCTCCCTGTAATAAGGCTCTTTGCTTTTATTTGCTTATATTGAGAGTGGTGATGTGGACAGAGCCAGAAGTAGAAAACTACATCTTAAAAGTCTTCTGAAGTATGCTAAAAATGCAAACTGCTGTAATACAACCAACGTGATTAAGCTTTTGCAGAACTTTGTGATAGCTCTGACTAGTAGTCACGTATTTTTGAAGTGTTTTCCTGATTGAAAGAAAGTAGATTTAGATTAGATTTTAGCAAGAAATTCTTTACTGTGAGGGTGGTGAGGCCCTGGCACAGGTTGCTTGGAGAAGCTGTAGATGCCCCATCCCTGGAAGTGTTCAAGGCCAGGTTGGATGGGGCTCTGAGCAACCTGGTCTAGGTTAATGTATCCCTGCCCATGTCACAGGGGTTGGAATTAGATGGTTTTTAAAGTCTCTTTCCTCCCAAATCACTCTGTGATTCAGTGATTGCAAGGGTATCATACTTTTAAATATGTTCTTGGTGACATTTTAAAATCCATCAGTATCTGTATATACTCTTTATTTTACTATTGCTACATATACCAATATTCTACTGACTCTCAAAATTTTGTCATTTCTTACACTACTTGATGATATGTTTTCATTTAGTGCAAAAAACCAGCAGAGATGAAACAAGCAGTCATAATAATTTATTGTAACTGAGGATGTTAAAGCCCAGCTTATTGAGCCATGTCGATATTATGCAAGAATATTTTTTTATTGCAATCATACTTTTGTAGCTATCAGTTATGTTGCTTATATGGAAAACCTTTATTCTTTGTTTTTCTCTTTCTTTAAATTCTAATGAAATCAGCTTACTAACAAAATGTAATCAAGGGTCCAAATTATATATCTGATTTTAGAAAGTGCTTATACCATTACTAAAATATGAAAGGGGTTTAGTCACATCCCAGCTAAATCATAGTTTTGCTATAGCATTTATAATTTGTTATGCATATGGATATTCACACATACACACACACACACACACACACACATATATATATAGCTTTTACCAAAAATAGATGAGTAGAAAGTATAATAACATTTTCTTCAAATAGTACTTTTCTGTTGGATAAGTCACTCATTTTTTGTAGCTAAATGGGAGAACTTTTGGACTAATGAAGAAATTTTCCTTACTTAGATAAAATACTTATGGATGCTTTTAAACTTTTAATTGATTTCATGTCCCACAATGTATTTTATAAAGGCCTGGAGATATTATGCCATTTTAATATTTATCTCAAAAAATTGATTTATGGACTATATCTGTACGAAGTTCATCATCTTCTCTTATCACAGAACATGAAGAGTTTCCAGTCTAAAAAGCAATCAGTGCATTACCTTCCATGATGTTAAAGCTATATAAATATGTATACAATCATTTATTTTGACTTTATGCTTTGGACAGATGAAGTAGAACAAGAATCAAAATGGAAAAAGACGATAAGTCTGAATGAAAATCTGAAAGACCAGTGAGGCTGCAACTAATTCATGCTTTCTTTCAACTGCAGCCATACTGATGTCCCCTACCATGGCAAAATGGAATTTAAGGTCTGCTTGCTTTACTAGAGTTACTTGTATTTTATCACTACTGATGATGACTGCTTGGTAATAAAATTTCAGAGTTCATATCCTGAGAAAATTCATGTTCCTGTGCTTACTACTGTTTGATTTTACCAGGCCTAGTCATTCAGCCATCAATCTCTATAACTAGTCTGTCCTTATGGATGAAAAAATGAGGAGGTCCAAGATACTCTTTTAATCTTGACTGAACACTTCATTGTATTGATAAAATCCACTAGGAAATACAAAGGGAATTATTTTTTAGAAAATATGGATATTTTAAAAAGTGCAGATATGCTTAAAAATTGCTTTTAACCTGCTCAAATATCTAGATATCTTCATATAAACAAAAATTAGTGAGACTGGAAACCATGTACTCATACTTTGCATGAGTCAGTATCACTGGTGGGCACTGTGTATGATAAAGGATGGGCAGGAGACATCTAGATTGATTATCTTGTTGCTTTCTCCATGAATAGAAGAAATAAGCCTAAAACAGTAATTTTTTTTTTTTTAATATCTAAAAATTTATCTACAGATTATCTATGTAGATACAATATGAGGACTTAAACCTTCCTGCTAAAGCAGACTGTAGACTTGTTTAGGATTTTCTGGTAAAATATTTATTCCTCTGCTAAAGCTGTCACAATTTTGATAAAATTAGCTTGATTAATTAAAAAGTACAAGGATATTCCACCTAAATTTTAAGACACCTTGAACAAAATGGAGGGTTTTTTTTATTTTCTCTTTATTTCTTTTTTATTATTATTTTGATTGCTCAAATTGCAATCTGAAGATACTTTATAAACATTTTATAGAAAAAGAGATATTTTAGAGACAGAAATATATTTTATATTCATGTAATTTGTAGCTGGACATAGTGAAATTCAATTAAAAATTTTAAGTTAAGCATATGATAAACTGAATCTTAGAGGGTGGACTTGAAGTGAGAGTTGAAATCATTCAATAAGGTAGAAAATGGAAAAGTATGTCATAATTAATCTTACATGATGCTATGAAAAAATAAATTACA
Organism: Taeniopygia guttata; assembly: GCF_048771995.1. Taxonomy (NCBI): domain Eukaryota; kingdom Metazoa; phylum Chordata; class Aves; order Passeriformes; family Estrildidae; genus Taeniopygia; species Taeniopygia guttata. The sequence goes on along the minus strand of NC_133024.1, from coordinate 7,168,299 downwards.
ATACATCTTCAATGATAAATTTTAGTGAGAGATGCAAAATTAAATTCTTCATGCACAGGATTGGACAAACCACATTTGCTTCCTCTGTTAATCAAAAGCATTCATGGCAATTTGGAAATGCCTAAAGGACTCTAAAGGGGTACCAGAACTAACTTTACTGATGTAAAAACATTGCTGTATGAAATGCTGCAAGAGAATCCTTTAACACTGAGCAACGACTACCAGGAGAAAAAAATATTAATGGCAAAACATTTATTTCTCTTGAGAGGACTAAATTCATGCAAGTGAAAAGATAAACAATAAAAAGAATGTAAATAAAAGAAGAAAACATAATGAGAAACAACAAAAATCCTACTCAAAACCCCACAAGAGATGCAGCAGGGCATTTTTTATTTCTTTAACTTCAATGCTATTCAGGAAATCTGTGAAAGCAAACCATGAGGAATATTGATCAGTGTCAATAAATGGGAACTGAAAAAGTTCCTTTTGAAGATTTTCAGAAAATCTAAGGTGGAACTAACTAAACCAACAGACTGGTCTTTCTCTAAGGAAGAAGTCTTGCATGATGTACAGGTTAACTGGAAGTAGCAAACAGAAAAAGTTTGCAATATAAAATGTACTTATGCATTTGTAGACTCAAAGATAACTGATAATGACACAAGTTAGATTAAATGTTAATATATGTTAGGTAAAAACAGCCTAGTCATCAGGGTAAAAATTTATGAAAATTTAAAAGACAGTTGAATGCTTCCATATAACTTCAAAGAAATATGGATTATGGGAACCTAATTTTTTTCACCTTATGCAAAGAAACATTTTAGTTGATGTATTAAGGAGAGAGAAATAAAATGTTCTTATTAAGTAATTTCAATACTCATTTTAGGTTTTGTTTTGTTTTTTTTTTTTTAATAAAACCCTCAAAATCAGTCATACCTTATTTTTTTAAGTAAACAAGATGTCCTAAAAGATAAAATATGTCCCAAAAGCCCTCAAGGATAAAAGAGGAACAATTACTTGAAAAATCAGAAGAACTGAGATCTGAAATAGAAATAAGATGGTATAAATGTTGATAAAAAACCAAAAACAAACGTTGTTTCTCTTATATGCTATAAAAGTTCAATGTTTGCTGTACTAGAGAAGGTGTAGGAGGTATTACACTAAGTCCAAAAGTGAGTCAGGATGTGCTCTAGCACTTTTTCCAAAAATACTACCATCAGTAGATTCAGAATCATGTTGCAGAAAAAAAAAATAAGGCAGTCTGATGAATCACCCTTGCCAGAGACACAGAAAATACATTTAACAGACATCAGAAGGGTGCACAGGCAGCAACATCACAAACAATATAAAGATGTTCTGAAAGTTGAGTTCCACCATTTTCCCAAATGTGTGTTACGTGTCAATTAAACCTCATCTTCTCGACTGTGCTTTGTACATGCCTATGAGTGGATGTATAAATAAATAAACAAAGAATGTTTCTGAAACTTTTAATTGTTCTATCTTTCCAACCAAGTACTATATACAGCCAGTTGAAAGATTTTTTTTTTTTTTTTCTGGTCTTCTTCTGTTAATGTGTTCATTTAACTGTGATTAAGAAAGATGGCAACTGAACAGCAAGAGAAACTGGAGGTTGAGGGAGAGAAAAATGCAGATTTTCTGGAAAATCCCTGGCGTAACTCATGCTTTTTCCCTGACCTTCAGTCACCTGTTTTTTTGCTCCATCTCCTTTTCTGTAGGAGATTTCTGGTTGTTATGGTGTGCCTGATAACAAGGCTTTTTCCAGAATTTGTGGGATAAGAGTCTAATGACTGCAGTGCCTGCATGACAGCTAGCAAGCTTGTTAGACTCATATATAGTCAACTCCCAGTGAATAGAAAGGCACTGAAAATTAAATTCATCTGCAAAGCTGCCTCTCATTTTAAAAGTAAACCGGCACCATTTGTACACTGAAAGTTGAGATACATTATTTTGTAGTACCAGGGAAGTGCTTCTATTCAAAAAGCACATTAGAAGAAATGTAATCCTGTTTGGCAAAACCTGGGTTTTATGCAGTGAAAGTTAAATAATATTAAAAGCATTCAGGCACCATTGAAGTTATCCCTTTATTTGAACAATGTGATAACGCCTGCGTGTTTTTATCTACTCAGTCAAAAATGATAGAGTTTAAGCTCCAGCAAAGAATGAAATAATGCACCCCAAGGTTTAGAAAAATCAGTCAATTGAAATAAAAAGGAGATAATTCTTACTTATTTGATTGTTTATTTAATACCAGAGACTTTGTGTCTAAAACAGAACACATTAAGGAAATTTGATCTTAATAAAAATGTCTACATGAAAGCAGTTAAATGAAAAAATCTTAATTCCAGATTCATTCAAAATTCTTTGCCATATGTAGTCTGGAAATTAGAATCCCTACCACATCTATGTACTACTACTTACTTTTCTAAATACAGACTAGATGCATGAGTAGGGTCTGTAATTTGGGATTAATGTATTTGGTCTGACAGACAACTAAAACCTATTAGTTTTTTAATGGATAGACTTGTGCTTTGATTTGCAACATATGTGTTTTTGATGTTGATCCTGCTTTAGCAGGAATTCTCAGTAATGAAAGCTTGGATATGCATAGACTAAGGATCATATAAAAGAAATAAAGTCTTGTACTCTTTGTGTATTTGAGTCAGAGTCTGCACACAGCAGTTATTTTAGATAGTATGAAAAAGCTTTCTTTTTCTGTGCTTTCTTTGCATCTGTCCTCTCTGAACGTATCGAAATGTTAGACCAAGATTACTAAGGCTGCATACAGAAAAGGTGAATATGTTGTTTACTATTCCCTTACACACTGACACCAGATGACAGCGCAATTATTGTTGCTTTTGGTCATTTTTTGTAACTAATTAACCATGCACTTTTTTTTTTTTCCAGATGGTATTGACAATTAGTAGAGGAAAAAAATACATGGTCTTATTTTTGATAGATGGAGATTTGGTATTTAATTAAACAGATTGCCAGGAGTTTGCTTAGTCCTGTAACATTAAAAATTGATAGCAAAATTACTTTAAGTAGCTTAAATGAAAATTTCTGTTACTTCAATCAATACAGAATTTGTGAAATTTTCTAACAGTAGCATGAAATCTATTTGTAAAGTAGATTTGTAAAAGAACTACAGTGCTGTGAGCGACATATGTCAATAAACAGTGTAAGAGAGGAGTCTGATATAAAACGGATAAACTGGCTTAAAACATTTTTCTTTTTTGCATTAAAATATGTGATCTTCAAACTATGCCAGGTCTCCCTGGGGATTCAATTTGCAGTCATTTCCAAGTGAGCATAAAATGTCTTAACATTTTTTCACACTTTACTAATTTTGCAAGCATCTTTGCAATGGTACATCCTGATTTCTTTTAGAGCTGGAATAGTATATTTAAGCTTTTTGGAGGATGTTTTTAAGCCTGAATGGGCAAGTCTGAATGGGATTACTGGAATATGCATCTAGAAATCCAACTGATGGAAGCATTGGTTATTCTTAACCAATGTTTCTTGAACCTGTTTTCAAAAGACCTCCAGAGGCAGAGGTATTACCTGTTCTACAAATAGACTCAAAATTTCCCCTATTTAATGGCTGAATCTTCTTTGCTTCACTTGAAAACTCTTAACAGTCAGGGTGAGAAAACAATGTTTCTTCAATTTACAGATGACACCAAGGAAAGAAAGGTTGAGAATACACTGAAACAGTTCAGAATTCAAAACAGGTGGTGAAATGCCTTGGGAAAAACATGGTAATGAAGTATTGTAAAGAGAAAATATGCTGGCACAATGAACTACATACTGTGGCATTATTCAATGCTGTACAGCCGTTGTATTTTTGTCATGAGTGCATTTCCTGCATTGTTCCTGAGAATATTATACAAGTCTTCCTCTTCTTCTAGGAATATGTAAAACCTGGAGGCGCCTTCTATGAAAGGCACTTACCTGTGCACAGAATCACAAGTGGTGGTGTTGAGTACACAGAGTCTGAGGTGCCCCAAAAGAAGTGGGAAATGTGCTGCAGGTTCCGAGATTCTGAGCACATCATCACTTCTGAAAGTAAAAATATCTCAACGCTGAATTAATGTCCATTGAATCTCAGTGCCTTGTTCAATGTAAGAGCAATTTGCTTTGATTGTATCAAGAGAAAATTATCCTCAAAACCAAACAAAATGTAACGAGCAGTTATATGGAATTATGGTCCTGAAGTAACAATCAAATTTGTTTTCCATTGAAATGAATGAAAAACTCACTCATTCTGTGGATCTGTGCATTCTAACACAGAAGACTAACCAAGCTCCCACATGTTTCTGGGTGTCTGAAATGCCAACTGCTGTGTTGAAGAATACTATCTCCTGTGCTTACATTCCTTTGTACCTGTAAATGTCCTCTTTGAATTCAGGGTCCTCACAAAACAGGAAAGCTGGACAGGACAGAACGCACGTCGAACTGATATGGTTAATGCTACGTTCTTCATTTATTAGAAAGAAGATGGCAGTTTATATACACTTCTATATAGTTTACAGTTCACAAAGGCACTCTCATTGGCAAGCCAACATTGTTTGTCTTTGTCTTAAGGTGGCCTAAACCTCACACTATAAGCCTATACTACTTCACACCCAGACATTCCAGTGCTTCCCATCACACCTTAACCTAATTTCTAACTGTGCCATAAGCTCTTAATTTCTAACTGCGTCAGAGGCTGGAAGGCCTCACAAGGCCCAGATCTGAGGCCTTGACTGGAGTAGCTCAAATCTTATTCCAGACATAAATCATAAACTCTGTCTCTCAGAAATGCTGCAACACCTCTTAGACAAAGTTCACTTTTCAAAATTTTTTATTTTGTGAATTAATAATGTGTGCATCCAAATGTTGCAGTCTGGAAAGCAACGAGGCTTGATTTTTTCATCTGAAGCAGATGAGCCCACTGAGATCACTACAATTTTTAAAGCAATCTGTGATTATACACACATTGTGTTTATCATATAAAACTGTCCCAGGCTTGATCTGACATCATATTCTAACCAATTCATAACTGAATGTGTTTAACTTTTATTTCTGTGTTTCATGCAAACATAATGGAGAAAAGAGACCAGTTGTCACTGTTCAAATTCTTCTTTTCCTAGATCTGTGTACTTCAGGTTTCGCTTTTTACAGCTCCTAAGAATTTTAAAGCTAATTCCTGAAGTATTGACCTTTAAATTGTTTGTGAGTATGATAGGAGAAACACGGAGGTGCAAATTCATTTTGAATAATGTATTAATTTTTTAAAATGGAAAACTGTGAAGTATATTAATCTAATGATATATTAAATGAATTATATATGCTAATATATCAGTTAATGATATGTGAAATTTTAAATTATCTTACATACCTTGTAGCTGTCACTCATCTTTACCCTAAATTTCTCAAGGTCTCATTGGAAAATTGTGGATGTAATTATCTCACTATCAAGAGGAATAAACAGAATTTTTGCCTAGTTAGAATCCATAGGTTAATTAATAGGCTAACAAATGGAAATCATATTTACTAAAATAACAAGGGAATATCTTCATATTGACAAGACTTTGAACATGATTCTACTATTTGTTGCCATCACAAAAAAAAGTTACTTAGTTACAAAGAGATAAAAGCCTGAAAAAAAAAAAGAAAATAGCTAAGTAGGCTATTATAATTTTCAATACATCTTAAAACAAAATGTAAAATTAAAATTTTAACTCAGTTTGCATGATTCAAATATATAAATAAATTAGAGGTCATCTTAGATATTATGCAATTAAAAAGACGAGCAGCTGGTGTTCAAATGCAGTTCGTTTTCTGAGAGTTTTTATCATTACAATGACAGAAGTTTTCTTACAGAATACAGTATAACACAGAAAGGCTTATTTATAAAAACATAGAAGGTCAAAAATTAAGGATCTTGATGTATTTAAAATGACAGGATTCTTTGCTTTAAATAATTGTAAGAAATAAAGACTCAGTTCAAGATTTCACCCCTTGCCCCTTATAATCTGATGGAAAATCACATTAATATACATAAATACTCTAGTTTTTTTTCCACAAAAGATACTTCAAATATTACATATATATCAAACAGAAACAACCACAATAATTGTAGCCTTTTTGGAAAAACATCTTTAATATTTTTCCAACTCATCTCTTCTGATGGCCTTTTTTGGTAGTTCAGATTTCTCTGAAGTCACTGACTGAAATGCCAGCCAAAAGAGAAGTCTATCAGTAATAATTCTCTCTGATATTTACCCTTGCTCGTATTTTACTTTTGCCCCACACAACACAAAACCACTTCATTTTCAAAATCTAAAGTGAAAATGAGAAATTCCATCATCAAAGAAGGAAAAAGAAATTGTGTGTGCAAAGTGAATGCATGGTTAAGCAGAAGGTATTTATGTTGTAATCTATAATGGCTGTTTTAAGGTTCAAAATAAATAGGGGCACAAAGACAATCTTCAAATAATTTTGGAATCTTGGGGGAGTTTTTGATGAAAAATACAGTTAGCTAGTAATTTATGCCTTATGAGAGATTGTTGAAACAATTAATTTTTATTTCCCCCATCTAAACAAGCACCAAGAAAACTATTATAGTTTTTAAACCACATATATGACCTATATAGAAGAATGACTTTAAAAATGAAATCCTATTAGAAAAGTCAAGCTGGGGTTACATGGGCACAAGATAGCTGAATAATTGTTGGGGAAAAACTGTCTGAACATTTACAACCAAAACCAGCACATATATACAAAAAGGAGTCTCAGTGAGTGTAGTTTGGAGCAATAATATTCATAATGCTCATCTGTGGAAAAGGGCTTTTGTTATGACACATCTATTCAATTTATTAAAATATATTTCAAAATTAACAGAAGAATTTTTTTTAAAATTTCAAATACTGACTAGTTTCTTTAAAAAAATAATTTTTATCTTTTTTGTTGCTTTCTTATTGTGGAAAGAGCACTTTAATATTCCAGTGAAGTCAAATTACAGAGATAACTGTGAAATCAGGTCTTTGCTTATCTTTACTGATGTGACTGGTGTCTAGTTTTTTGGCTGGTTTTCAATCTGGGTACCATAATGAAGTCTAAAATGTTTCCTAGAGAACTCTTTACTCTGACACCCACATATATCTATTATCTTCCAGGTTGTTTTAGCTTGAGAGGTCTAAGTAGTGGTTTTTGTGTTTTAGCTTCGATGTATAAATTACATTCAGCTGGATATTTTTTGATATCCCTTAATGTATCCAAAATACCATGTGGTTGTCCACTGAAATAGGTATGAATTTTCTTGCTAAAAAAAATAAACGTTTTTCTAACTAACACTGGTCATGTATAGAAACAATAGAATGTGGTCAAGGCTGGCAGGACGGATATGTTGGCTTGACAGCCCTCAGGACACAGTTTTCCCCTGACTCAAATTATTCTTCGCCTTTGGAATAGCACAGACTATTACTCTCAAATCATATTAAATCCACCAACAACTAACAAATTCAGTGTAGGTTCAATTTCAAGCTAATTTTATACCATCTCAATCATGACTTTTTTACTGAAAACTAGTGGTGCAAAAAATATAAATGTATAAGTATAGATCCATAAAAATATAATTCATGCAAGCAACTATACCCATGTTTTATTGTGATGTCTGCCATTGTTAAAATCCCTTAAATTAACTTTAGGAAAGGTTAAAGAATTCAAGGAAAGCATTCATTACTTATATGTAATTTTTAGCACTCTACTGTGAAACACCTAAAAAGTAGGATATTAACATATGAGAACACCTTCAGAGATTTTGATCTGGAATACTTCATTGCTGATCCAGAGCAACAGGAAGAAGATTTTGATTCCATGCATTTCATTTCCTGGCAGGACAGACTCATGTGGTTCTTTACAGTTTAATCTAATTGACAGTTAATAGAAAATAACTCCTAAACTTATTAAAGCTACATATAATGTACAGTCCTTTTTAAATGTTGGAGACAATATTTGCGTGATCTCCTGAGCTCTATCTCATCGTGACATTTTCTCAGGTCATTAGACTAGCATTTCACTATCCTCTCTAATATTTCTTGGCAGAGCACAAGGAATACAACTTGATTTGAGTTGTCACAGTGCAACGTGTCCTCAAGACAATTTTGAAAACAAAAGAACAAAGTGCCATAAAACAGACTGTGGCTTTTCAGTGGGAAATAGGAGGATTTGTGGTGTGCTTAATAAGCAGTGAAAGCATAAATTGAAATAACTTCTCCTCACTGTCTTCCTTGCTTGTACATTTTTTTTACATTAAACAGTGACATATCGCTTCAACTTCAATGAAACAGTAACTGAGCAGTCTAAAGGAATATATGCAGTTCAGAACAGTCTTGGGCAATCTTTTGAAATGGAGTTAAAAAAGAAATCTCTGCATGCAGATTTACTGCTGTTTATTGTTATACTGCTATCCTGAGTAGTGAGCACATGGAGGTTTTGAAAGAGCTTAATGCTGTTGATGGTCAGTTGCCATATTCTCTACATTCCCTGTGAAACTTTAATTTCTAATGGTCATAGAAGCTGTGGAACAGAGGAACCTTGAGGGTGAAGTCTCTCATTATCTCACAGGAGAGGTACAGTAGAGGTCCTGGCTGTCCAAATCTCTCCTTGCTGCCTTTGGTGCTTTGTAACTGAAAATCTTTCGTAACACAAAAATCTCTCTCCACAGGTCAGAGCGCATTTTCAACATTTGCACTCAAGTTTTTATCATCTCTGCTAAGATATCTTCCTTTTTGTTGACAACACAAGGATTTCGCTGCTCATCTTCAGTGATTTGTACCTTGCAGTACTTAGACAATTAGGCCATGAAATATTTATTCTTTTTGATAGTTTAAGGGAGTTCTTTTGGGGAGTTTTTGAGTTTTTATTATCTGTACATTGTTCTGTACAAGATGGTATGAAATACAGTGAGAAAAAAGAGCCAAACTGACAAATGTTATAAAATTTTGTTTTCTTTTCCTGTGTTTTTGTAAAAAATTCAGTATTTTTAAGGAAAAAAAAGTCCTGATTAATATTCATGAATCCTACTTTCTTATGACATATTCTACAACTTCCTTTCCAATTTGTTATTCCTAAAGTAATTTCATTTTCAACCATAAACAAATCAAAACCATAATGAAATACAATTTTTCATCTGTGGACTTCTATCAGTTTTCAGATGATATGCTATTTTCAATAACTTTGCCAAAAAATGTGTGTTGGATGTCCAAGAAATCATTCATGAAGCAATGATTTCTGAGTACAAATAACTATCAAAGGAAATTTACCTCAAATCAAAGAATACATTGTAGTACCACAGTGATGGAAAATATCGATTTATATCTGGCCAGAGAATAGGAAGTTCAGAACATATTTATATTGGAATAAAGTAATAAAAATTGCTTCAGGATTATTATAAACCCAAGTGTTAAGGTGGGACTAGATTCATTTTTTGGGTTTTTTTTTCATAGAATTATACCAGAAAATATATAGGTAACCTCTGTAGACATATAATGACTACTTCTTGATATCTGTATCAGCCTAGGAAAAAGTATATTTCTTATGGAAAAAAAAACTTTAGTTTTGGAGCACTTCTTACCTGTGCAGAGCAAGTAAGGACTTCTTACAGAAAAATGCCACCTGCAGGGCCACAGTACCATCCCCTGCTCTCTGTGACAGAATGAAGCCTGGAATGTCTGTCATTCCCTTTCTTTTAGGGCACCATTGTGATCTTGAAATCCTGACTTCCCATTTCAGAGAGAAAAATGGAGAGAAGAGTCACAGCATCCCTCTTACACAATGTATTTTCTTTACTATTTATATATATCTGACTTTCTGACCATCTTAAAATCATGAAAGAGTATTCTCAGTGTCCTGTTGTAAATTGACTTGTTCTTCATTGTTATTTGTTATAGGTTTCTTCCAGCTTTAATTATTTTTTCCTGTTATAGATGACTAATATGTGACATATGCTACCTGCTAATAATGCTACTGAGAGGAAAAAAACACAACTTCTAAAAGCCACTTTTCTTTGTTTAAATCTCAGACACTAATTAGTCTAAGGAACAAAGTGTCCAATGCTAGTCAATAGCAATAAAGAAAAGTTTAAAATCAAAATTGGAAATTGGATAAATAAAAGGTCTTTGTACAGAATGAAGAAGAAATTGTGTGAAAGGTAAAACAAAAGAAAATAAAATCTAAAAAACTTAGATGTCAGGTGCAGACAATTAAATTTCATTGCTTTTTTAAAGCATAATATTTGAATTTGCCAATTTTTGGTGAAGAAAATTCAGTCTTTCAAGATCAAGGAGGATGGATCATTACATAATTGAGACATTTTCATCACTACTGGCTCTGCTATGGGTCTGTGAAGGTACTTCAAGTTGACAGTATTCCCCAAATAGAATTTAATCTGAGCTAAAATTGACAAGAAGAAGAAAAAAGAAAAAGGTAGCCACCAAATGACTGAGCTTGACAACTGCATTTCAGGAATACATCCCTACTGAGGGAGCAGAGTGAAGCCTTTGTAATTTAAATATTGGCCAAGAGTTGAGCAGTTACTAAAGTGTTTTTCCCTACTAAGGAAGAAAGTCATATCCAGAAAGTTTGATAAAAAGAACATTGCTATCCAGCTGAGTCTTTCAAAGGGTTCAAAAGCTTGTCTCAAAGCCAACAGTCAAAGCTTTCAAGCTGCTTCTTTGAGCTTTGCTGCTCAGGTACCTGCACATTATTTTTAAAAATTTAAGGGCCTAAGGATCCAAAATAATTGTAGCTACATTATTGTTTCATGAGCATAGGCTGAAATGATCCACCCCTTTACCCACTGAAAGAATCAGACCCCTAAAGGTATTGACTTAGAGATGAATTGTCCCTTGAAAAATGCCTGTGACAAAACATGGTGGGCTACAATTACTTCAGAGCCATTTTGCTACAAAAAACCAATTTTGTCTGTTACTTCTAAAATTCTTTGGAATTGTAATGAGAGACAGCCAGTGAATCATACATGGATAACCAGGATAACCAACCTCTTTTCTCACTTTTTTGTTTAGGACAGAATTAAAGCCATGAAATGGGGTCCTCCCATTTCCTCACAGATTGTTGAAATTAGAGCTGTTAATTACTGGTCTGATGGCAGTTATCTGTAGTATTATTATTACTATTATTATTAATAATAATAATTATAATAGTGATGATTATAATAATGATAATAATTATTCAGTAGCACCATTTCTAAATTTTTAGAATGTGGTAAGAACATAAAATAACTCCAAAAACCCATAAAAAAGCATGAGTTTCAGCTTTAAATTACTATTAATGAGATTATAACTATGACTTTCATAATTTTTTGGGGAAAAAAAAAAAGTAGAAAATAATTTTCAGGCTGTGACTCAATAACAGAAATAGAAGCAGTACCCAATTCAGAGATGCTTGACACAAAACTAAAATCAGTAGGGTGGGAGCAACAACACAGTTCACCCATATATAACTTCTGTGGTTTTAAGGTTTGTGGGAGAAAATAATTTTAATTATGGTGAGGAGTAATTAAGGCATGTAAGTGCCAGTGATTAATTTAAACCTCTGTTTATTTTTGATTACAGACTAAACCCAAGTATATCACTTTTGTTTAAGTGGTCTGTTTGGTTTTTTTTTTTTTTCAGAGCCTATTTGCCTATAGTAATCACTATACTACAAATAAAAGGTGAAAAATTCATTCATATCATTCCAAATAATTATGTAAAATTTTTGAAATAGCTGCACTGTCTTCATTTTGTTTCCATTGATAATATGTGAGACTTTGGTTTTTTTTCACCCAGTGAATTTAATGGGAGCACATAGTGAACATTTTTGAGAATTGCAATGTTAAATGACAACTCAAGGACATTTTCAATTAAAATATGCAATGCTTTGAGTAGTCCTTCTATATCTAGAAACACAACCAAAAACTAAAAATAGTCTCTGCTTTAAAGAAGGAATTTTGACTACTTTAATCATGGCCCCAGGCAACACATTCAGGTAACTTTCTTCTGTGATTTTTTGTGTTTTGTTTCTTTCTTTTTTCTTCTGTGTGTTTATTTCCTATATCCTAAATTATTTAGCAGGTAGTGTGTATTCTGTATTGATTTCCAAAAGAAGCAATTGAATAGAACGAAGTCCCAATTTTCAAAGAGATTTCACAAATAGCAGCATTTTTCAATAAAAGTAGGATTTACTTCATAGGTTTTCTCATGGAATAATCTGATGGTATATTAAATAAGTTAAAAAAAGAAAGTCCTTAAACTGAATATGATTTCACAAGGTTTAATATAGTGTTTGAAGTCTTATCAAAAACTGCAAACTCACATTGAAAAATCTTAGGCAGAGTCCCCAGATAATATATTTCTAGAGGTAACATACCCTTTGTATGGTTTTAGGTTTCCTAGCCCCCTAAGACATATAAACATGAATAGAAGAAGCAATGATTTCACTCAATATAAGTTAGAGCTCAATCTTTCTAAGCCTTAAGTAGAAGGTAGAAAATAATTTATCATTTCACTGTAATTTTGTTATTTTATAACAACTCCATTTCAATTACTGTGAGGTTTTTGAGCTTGATTGAGACCTTGATAATTGAGATCTTACTGTCTCTGACCTTTATCTTTACCTACAAGGCTTGAGAAGCACTGGCAGAGTGTGTAGAGCTGTTCACTTTGTTAAGCTGTAGTGTCTGGAAGAGATTTGAAGTGCACTAGCAAGACATGATAATTCATGAAAACTTTTCTTCTTTCTCTTGACATTTGAAATATCAAGAGTGATACATAACCATTTCCGACTCCTTTTCCTTGGGGTTCTTGACATATCTCAAAAGGCAGAAAGGCTCATGCAGTTCAAAACTGAAACCAAGACCATCCCAATCCACGCCAGGTGAGTATAAGATGGCTGCAGTTTGAACCTCAGTCTTTTGCAATATCATATTTTAGCTTGTTCATAACTTTTTTTTTATTTTCCAGCAAAACAAAGGAGTTGAGAATTAATTTTGCTTGAGTTATAAAAAATAGAATACAGGGGGAATTTCTGTCTCTGACATGGTACTTGCTGTTATTGCAAAAAATCTACATACCTGCACTGGCAAGGTTGCCCAGAGAATGGGCCATCACTGGAATGCCCCATCCCTGGAAATGTCCAAGGATAGGTTGGATGGGGCTCTGAGAAACCTGGTTTACTGAAAGATGTTCTGTTCATGGAAAGGCACTTGTAACTACATGATCTTTAAGGTCCCTTCCAACCCAACCCATTCTGTGATTCTACACATGCAAAACTAAATATTTAATGGCTTGTTAAAATTTGTAATTTCAATGATAGGCAGAATCCTGGCTTGCCTGAGTTCTAAGTTCTATCTTAACATTTTGTATGCTTAAAGATAATTAAATTCTCAAATACTATCTTGAAAGAAACCTGTGAAAGCAGAAAATGTTTTTGAATTCTCTTCTGGGTTAAAATAAGTGCTGTAGGGCAGTGCTTGTGTTTTCCTTTTTAATTCTTTAAACTTTCTCTTTGCCTATGTTGGTGATGAAATTCTCAAAACTTTCATGATCGGTATATGGGGGGAACTGTTCCAGATGGTAACATCAACTTGATTAAGTGAAAAATAGCCTGAAATTTTTTGAAAGTGTCTGGAGAAGCTTAGGAGACTGCCCTGAGTGAACTGCAAAGTGATTTCAGGGTAGAACATAAAAATTCCGTCTGTTTGGAAACATACATAGATAAGGAACAGGAATGAGGATTCCAGGGAATATGTCTTGGAAACACAATTGGTTTATCTCAAAAAGAGTTGTGCAGTTTGTTTAAAATGTTAAAGCAGCAAACATGACACAATTCTACTCATGACAATGGGGTTTTCAACTATTTTCATTACTTTCTCTTTTTGAACTATCAGGCATATGGAATTTTCAACTGAAATGTTTTGAGCATCTGCAGAATTTGCTGTGGTTGTCTGAACTTGTTAGATGTGTTCTGTAGACATAAAATGTTATCTTTTTTTTTTCTTGAAAGCCATCACCGATTTTTTTTAAATCACCTGACACTCCTATACAATTCTGAAATTGTTATGTCACTCTTGTAAAACTTTAAATAAATACTGAGTGGTGTAAGTGAGAAGAAATCCTAAATCCCTTCAAAAAGCAACTATTCTTTTCTCTATTTTATATATCCACATCTATAGTCTGTATATCCACAAATATTGATACTTAATACTTACAAATTGTTTATTTAAAAGTAAAACAAAACACTGTGGATGATCTGTGTCATGACTTGCATTCAATTGGCTGCAGTTCTAATGGGTGTAAAAGGATCATAGGGTCAGAGAATCACAGAATCACAGGCTGGATTGTATGTCAGCAGCTGAGTACTTCTATAATTGAAATTGCATTCATTTTATGATCCTTCTTGTGATCATGTTTGATGTAATCTTTTATTTTCTTTGTTTTTTAAAAATGAAATCAGTGCTTATATGTATCAATTCACTACACATTCATTATGAAACTCTTGTAAAAATGTTAAGAATTTAATAAGAAGTTGAATGGAGCCTCTATATCTTGATTTTTATGGTAACATTGATGTTTCCTGCTGAAGTTATATAAATGAGTCTGTGTTTTGGCTATCTTCTTAGTCACACAGTATTCATGTCTGCATTCATAGCACGTATCCTGGATTCCTCAGAGAATAAGCCTATGTAGTAGTTAAGCCTTTAGGTCCTAATTCCTCTAGCCAACTACTCCTTATGAAGGGGACCTGTCTTTTACTTCAACTGTCTTCTTGTTTGGTCTAATTAAAATATATCTTTTAGAGTTACTATAAATATTTGTTACAAATTATATGTTTCTACATGTCTAATTGTGGCTTAAAATTGATGCTGCAGTTCCTGCAGAAGTAGAATGTGAGGGAAGTTATTTTCCACACTCTGCACTACCCTGGTGAGGCTGCACTGTGGAAGTGGGAACATCTTCAAAATGATCCAGTGGAGGGCTACAGGATGATCAGGGGCCTAGAATACAGTAGCCTTGAGAAGAAATTAAAGGATTTGTTTTCTCATTGTTTCCTTGAAAAACAGCCTTTTATTCCTTTGAAGGGAAATTTGAAAGGTGATGGAACCAAGCTCTTCTCAGTAGTAACAAACTCATGTGTAGCATGAGAGGTGGCTTGGGAACTCAAACACAAAAAAACTCTTGTTACCAGAAGAGCAGCACAGTGCTGAATGGGTTTCCCACAGAAATCATGGCTCTTCCACCCCTGAAGGTTTTCTGTACTTGGCAGCTAAAAAGCGAACATTACACATCTAGCAGGGGTCACAATCCCACCTGGTGTGTGGAGTTGAGCTACAGTCGCACAGAGATTACCAATGTTCTAAACAACATTTTATGGTGCTATGGTTCATTGTTAAAAAATATTGACTGGTGGAAACAATCCTGAAATAATGTTGGTGAATAAAATAAGCTTTAAACAGGTGTCAAAATATTTTCTCTTCCTGAATTTCTATAATATGTAATGCAACTTTCAGTTGCAGTTGGTTTGTTTGTATGTTTTGGGATGTTGTTCCTAAGCAAAATTGAAGCCAATTAAAAACAATTGTAGATAACTCTGAACCGAAATTGAAAAAAAAATCTCCCAAATCATGCAAAAAAAAAAAAAAAAAAAGCATGTATGCAGTAGCTTTTTAGAAACCTGCTTATTGAAAATTAAAAATCCTAATGTTGTTTCCAGGACTAGCATGTTATATTCTACTGTTCAGTCTTGTAACAATATTTTCAAGTATTGGAAGGACCTAAAAAAGAGGAAAAGGATGACTCTTCCCTTGGATGCATCTGGTTAGACATGCTGCATTGGCAGATGCAAATCAAGGAAAACTAATCAGTCCTTGGTGCTCTCAGAAGTGATGAGTGACTAATGCAACGCTGAATTTTGGAAAGCAGGATGTCTATCTTCCTTGTCACATGAGATTTCCATGAGGTCTGTCTACAAGTACATTAAATAATCTTAAAGTTAGAGATAAGCACAGAGATATGCTGTCTTTGACTTTACACTGAATGAGTGTAAATATTAAATAGACTTTTGACAGATACTCTAGTTTAAGACATAATTCTCATTCTTTTCACTTTTTATCTGGTGTATCTTACATTTTCTGACCTTGGGGAAATCAGCTAACCTTTAAACCTTGAAAAACATCAAGTGTTCTGAAATCTTTTGTAAAGGAAATTATTTTGATTTTCTATTGACTTTTTTCTTCAAAATAAACTGCAATTACTATCTTCACAACTGCTGGTCACTGCCCCAAACTGGATGTTTTGATTTAAAATGGACTTGTGGAGGTGGTGTCATCCTTATGAAACAACATTCTCTTTAAAATTAATACTTGTTTAAATTGTAGTCCCAGACTAGCACATACAGTTTGCAATTTCTGGAACCCCTAAATCTGCACAGAAAATTACTTTCTTCCTTCTATTTCTTCAGAGAAACCTCTGAGCTAGTTTGGAATTTCTACATCTGGCATGTAAAAAAGATTTTAGAAACCATCTTATAGAAATAAAAAGCATTTTTTCTTGTCCAATATGTGTCAAATAAGCACAAGGAAATATGCAACAATATTGAGAATGTCTTTCACAGAATAAAACATCATAGAGAACAGAAGAAAAGTTTGCTCACTAATAAATAGGGAAATTTCTTTCTTACACTGTACACTTGCAATGATTGCCAAGATGATGGTCTAAAATGACATTTTCAATCATTAGGAGCCTCAGGCAAGCTGAATCAACTAAATAAGTATGGAAACAAGATTCCTAAGGCTAACTTTACATGAAAAGTAGAGCTTAGGTGAAATTGTCTTGCATCCTGTCCAGTCACATCTTGAAAACCTCCAGAGATGGGGATTTTACCACATCTTTAGGGAGGTTGTTCCAGTGATTAACCCTTCTTACTGCAGGAAAAAAAAAAAAAAAAACCAAAAAACAACTTCTATCAAGATGAAATGGTTTGAATGAAATGAATGGACTGCTTGTCCCTTATTTTCTCTCATGTGATTCCTTGTGAAGATAGAGCTTTTACCCTCTTGGAAACCACTCTTGAAGTACTGGAATGCTGTGACAAAGTCCCTCTTGAGAAAAGGAGGAAATATCTAATGTCTTAAGTCTTTACACATAAGCAAGTTAAACTCTTTGACCGTTTTCATGGCTCTCCTTTGGATCAACTCCAGCCTGGTTTTTCCTGCTTTGAGTTGTGGGGACGGGAAGTGGACACAGAGCTCCAGATGTGCCCTGGCAAGTGCAGAGTGGGGTGGGATGATCCCATCTCTGTCTCTGCTGGCAGTGCCCCTGCAGATGCAGCCCAGGATGAGTTTCAGCTCTGTTGCTGCAGTGGTGCACTGCTGACTCGTCTCTAGCTTTTTGTCCACCAGGACCCCCAGGTCACCCTTTTCTCACTTGTTAAACTTCATTCTGTTCTTGATAGCTAACTCTTCCAGTATTTCTGGTTCTCCCAGTGAGATATCTCTCCCTTCTGAAATGCCCACCTCATCTCTCAGTTCAATGTCACCAGCCAGCTTGATTAGAATATTTTCAGCCAGATCATGCCAATGATTTATGAAGGTGTTTAATGTCATGGAGGCCAGTACTGATCCCTGAAGGATCACATTTGTGGCAGGTTGCCAGCCTGAGCAGAGATCATCACTCTCTGAGTACATTACCCAGTTTCCTACTCAGCTCCCAGACTATCAATCCAGGCTTTGTCTTGTGAGTTTGAATAAGAGATGGCTGGGAAACAGTACCAAATGCTTGGCTAAAGTACCTCTAACTTCTATAACACTACTAACTTCTGCTATAGTCTGCTGATTTATGGAATAGCATTAAATTTGCACTTCTAAAGTAACTACACTTATTTTATTTCCTGACATTATGAATTATGGTTCTGCTCCCATACTCAGTCATTAAATAGCTATAGCAGGTAAACTTGATGCAGGCTAAAATTAAGTAAAACTGATGAGTGTTTTCTGAAGATCTTTTGATCTGTCCATCAAAGAAATGCTCATCTGTCCTCAAGATTTAAACAAATAAATATTTTAGTTCTTTGGGCCTTCAATTCACTAATGATGAAAATGGCCAAAGTGAGAAGCATATTTTAGAAGGTATTTTAAAAGGATAAAAATCCTGCAGCCCTTGTCTCAGCAAGAAGGAGTGTGTTTTCATTCATGAGCTGACTGAAGTAATTAGGAAGGAATACTCTGCCCAGTGAAGCATGCTGCTTGGAGTTAATGGCCTACAGAAAGAGAAGCAGTGATCTAGGAGGCAATGAGTTCCTTCTGCAGAGCTGTGTGGAGGGCACAGATGGGTGAGTGACACTAAATCATCAATAAGCCCTGATGGAAGAGGCACAGGAATGTTGGCTGTTGGTGCATCCCTCAAAAGAAACCTAGCATTGAAGGTTAAGTGCCTTTAGTTTCCCAAAGATCATCCCCAGCTCACTATTATATGTCCTGAATAATTTGAATTTTATGAATGGTGAATTGATTTTAAATTCCATGTGAAACTCCATCTTTCCAAACATTTTTATGGTCACCTTATTTCTATAGAATAGTTGGAGTTGGAAGGGGACATTTAAATGACACCTGGGACAACTTATTCAAATATTTGACATACTTCACTGCAAAAAATTCTTACTTATAGCTAGAGTGGATCTACTGCCTTTTAGTTTAAAACCATTACCTCTTGTTCTATAACTACAAATTATTGCCCCCATCCTTCATATAAGTCCCCTTTAAATATTGAAAGGCTGTAATAAAGTCCCCCTGGAATCTGTCTTCTCCAGACTGAACAATCCCTGTTTTCTCAGATTTTTTTCATAGGAGAGACTGTCCTCACAGGAGATGGTTTCTTTCACTATCACAGCTTATCCTATTAAGGTCATAAAGGCAGAATGGAGGAGGTAAAAATACAGTTCTCTGATCTTTGAGTACAGTAATTTTCTTAGCAACCCCATTTGCTAAGATACTATTAGAATGGAAGAAGAAGGATTCATTCTCCACAATTTTAAGAATCCATCTACATTTTCAAGTATAAGCACATCATGTGATGTTGTAATAAAAATGAAACCCTCTAATTCATCATTTAACTGGTATTCAGCAATGACTTCAAAAGCATGAAAACGACAAAGGTTATAACTGTGGGGAGAACTTGACACTATTTTCCCCCCCTCATTTAAGCTCTAACATTTTTTTCTGTCACTCAGCTAGAAATTATGTTTTGTTAAATAATGTGTGGGAATCTTGTGTTTAGTAGGATTGTCTCTACTATTAAAAAAAAAAGTAAGAAAGGGCAGAGGTTTCTCTTTGTTACAACATGTTTAAAAAGATGTTTTGTTCAATCTGTCAGTCCTCAACCCTCCCCTTGGAGCAACATGGCTGAGGGGTTCTAACTCCTGCTCTGCCAACATGGATTCTCTATTTTATATAACATTATCAGAGCTAAGATCTCAATTTTTTTTCTACCAAAGTCTCTTTTGGCAGAAAATAAACTTTTAGCCAGATTTTAGGAGGAGGGACCAATTATGTGATTAGAGTTGATTCTGGTAACCTTCCACTGAAAAAAAAGCTCAAGAATTAGAATACTCTGTAGGTGTTTCACTCTAGCCATTTGCCAAACACATCTGAAATATTTAAATTCCTAAACCAAAGAGGGATTGACAATCCAGCCTTGTGTTTAAGACACTCTCAGCTAGTCTGAATGTTTAATCACAGATGCAAAGATGACAGACGGAGTCTGGGTGAGAACCTGATGTGGGATCAAATACGCCCTTTAAAATAAGTTGTATATATAATAAGAGTCTATACCATTCTACATCTGAGTAACACTTCTCCTGCAACGTCAGAGCTGATTTTTCTTTTTCCTGTGCAAGGTGATAAGAATTTCTAAAGTTTACTTGTTCTAAAAAGTTTTATTTTTCTCTGATTTGGATCAAATCTATTCGCATCTTCTCTGAGCAATATTTAGTTTTAGAATGTTTGGACCATAGTAGTCTGAACACTGAAAAATTTTCCTAGAATATCCTATGCTCATTTACATAGGTAAGAAATGACATTTTATAGTCTCTTAATCTGAGGAATAATGTAAACTGAGTTTTGAGCTATTGATTAAATAAAGATAATAGCAGCACCATCTTTAACATAAAATGTTGTTAGCCTGAGGAGGGTATCTTTATATCTCGATGTTCTTCCTCTGCAAACTTTACTCCTGACACTTCTCAATGATTTTTAACTCAGCTGGAAGCTGGATTATACATTCTTAACCAGAAAAATTTCTTCCACTTCTGGTGAACCTGTAACTGAAAGAGAAGCTTTGCATAGAGGAATCTAAATGTTATCCAGCATAAATTTTGTTCAGTGAAACTGTTAGTATTCAGTGTTTTGTCTTTTTGAGGCTCTTCAGGTATTAATTAAATAATCTTTTGAAACTTCCTGAGAAGATAGTAAACTTTTATGCCACTTGACAGACTGGATGACTAAAAATTTTCTTGAACCTGAATTGTTTTGGAATTTCACAAGATGATCCACTGTGATCCCTCCCAGCCTGACCCATCCTGTGATTCTGTGATTTATTGAGAATACATTAGGGGAAGGAAAGAAAAGAAGAGCAAACACAAATGTGATTTAGCACCCATGTAAAAATTACATGGCTCTGGCTTTGCTGGGAACAATTTACCTTCCCAGTGCTAGTCTGAGGCTGACATCAGGCATATAATGGATACAATTCCTAACCAAGTCCGATTTCATTATTCATGAAGTTATTTACACGTTGGTTATTTTTATGTTGCTCCTTTTTGTTATCTTCTAGTGTTCTTATTTGGATTATGATATAAACAGATGCTTTTATGGCTATTTGAGATGACAGCTATTTGCTATGATTAATTAGAATAAATGACATTGAAAGTTTATGTGATTGCAATACAGAATGGCACAAAAACAAATAGATGTAGCTAAAAAGCCTCAAGGCTCAGCTTTTACATTGAAGTAAAGATAAGGTATAACTGTCCAGCTTTGTAATAATAAGCAAAATTTAAAAAAATATATCATCACTCCAGAAGGGATATTTGACTTCTTATCAATGCCATGAAATGAGCTCTGTATTAATAACATCTGATAGCCTGTCCAAATACAATAAACCAGTTTTCTTGGTTTACTTTTAGACATGTGAACAAGACACAGTGAATAAGCCCAGTACAAACAATGAAAATGTTCTGTGATAATTCAAGGTTATAGTAAATATTAGAAACTTTATTGTTCTTTTTCCAATTAATTTTTCACAGCTCTTAATTTAGACTCTTCGTTAACTGATATATTTATCATGAAATTCAGTATTAGCAGTTAGAAGTCCCTAGAAGGGAATCACACTAATAACCAGATTACCTGCAAATGCATAGGGTGGCTTAGTTAGTATCATGTAGAACACTGATTTTTCTGTTTTGTTTTGTGTGCTACTTTAGTTCAATAAAATCCATTAAAAATGTTTTCTCTTTTTAAAGCATGCAATTTGAGTGGAAAAGGGTTAAAAGAGCAATAGGCTGTATGAGTTCATGTCTTAGTGAGTGTCTGATGCAAAAACTAATTAGAATATCACTTGTAAATGAAGACTAGAATTTGCAGAATACAGAAAATATGCTTTAAAAAGTGAAATATTCACTGCTTTTACTTTTATTCAACCATGTGACACTAAACTGAAAACAGTTCTTTGTGGATGAATTCATACTGCAAAACAAACAATTTTTGTAGGATACAGTGTTGGGTTGATTTTTACTGCCTTCAAGAGACTTTGAAAGAAAGGGAATTTACAAAAGTGTTCAAAATTCAGTGTAAACTATTTTAGGAATCTGAATAATTATTCAATCATAAAATTGTTAAGGTTGGGAAAGACCTCTGACATTGAGAGCAGCCCTGCACCCAGCACTGCCACATTCACACTGAGCCACATCTTTCTTACCATCCTCCTTCTTTACCTTTCCTATCACCTGAAAATATTATTGAAAAGTGCCACATCCTCGTGTCTTGAACACTTCCAGGGATGGTGGCTCCCCTGCTTCCCTGGATAGACTGTTCCAATGCCTGACCACTCTTTCAGTGATTTTTTTTTCTTAATATCTAATTTAAACCTCTCTTGATGCAATAAAACCTTTATTTTCTTGTAAGGTTAGCTGGTCTTATTTCCAAGTAATTTTTTTTTAAACAATGGAAATGGTTGTTCTTCAGTGTTGTTCACTTGCAAAAATTAGCTGGGATCTGCCCTTCACATGCTATCAAAAGTATTCTGCAGTGACTTTATATGTGGGTTAAATAATGCCAAGAGGATTTCATACTGAAATAATTGTTCTGTTTTCTACACTGAGAAGAGCAACCTGCGAATTTAATTTTCTTCTTATTTTTATATCAGCTGACTTCAAGAAAATAAAAGATTTAATGTTCTGATGCTGAAAATTGGAATGCTAAGGGAGTCTGGAGACTGAACATAAATGAAAAGGCATTTAAAATGGGATGTAAACATCAGCTGTAAGAGTATTTTTCCCTTTTTAAAGATAAATATATATATGGTTAAGATATAATAATGTAAAAGTTATGAAAAATCAGCTTTAGCTACCTGATAATCCATCCACATAAAAATTATAGGCATCTTAACATGCCAGCATAAAGGCTCACTCTATTTTGTATAATTAAAAAAAAAAAAATTAATTAATTTAATTATTCTACACTGAGTTTATTTTTATGTAGTTATATTAAATCTTTATCTAAATGTAGACATCACTAACAATTATGCTATAGAGGTCACAGAATTTTTAAAGTTTGAAGCCCACACCAGTGATTGGTATTGCTGTTCTGGAGTGTGAAGAACTGGTGCAGATACCAGTGATGTCAGACACTGATAAGCTGTAAATAAACTATCATCACTATAAAAGGCATGTAAAAGGTTTAAATAAGTAAATGAACCTACTTCAAAATATGCAGGTAACTTTTCATACATCAAGTGTTGTCTGAATTTCTCTCATGTAGATTTTACACACATAGTTGTTCTTAAGTCAGCAACATTAAAGTTACAGTTCTTCATCTGTCAGTTTTGCTCATCTTACCCAAGAAACAAATCATGATAATTTTTATATTCCTTATTACTAGGGACTATTTCAACCTCTATAACATTAATAAATTACAATTTTAAGGCTTTGGGTTTTTTAAATGCCTCTTATATTCTCAACAGACACTGTTTTGAATTTCTTACAAATCTTCTGCAAAAAAACACCATGTTCATGGCTAGAATGAAAAATAAATAAATCAAGTTTCTCTCTAACCTTTGCAATAAAGTAGGAAAAAAATTAAAAATATAGAAAATAGTATTTTAACTAGAAATATTGATAATTAATATTATTAAGACTTCTCTTTTATAATTTTATTATAGTTCCCACCACCATGGTGTCCCTATCTGTACTGATATTATTCACTGAAGTTTTATGAAGGCCTTCAAAATTGAAACTGGAACCAAGGTCTCCTTTCTATCTGATTAGATTGATTTCATTTGTAATCTGTTTGTCCTTTGCTGTTCAGTGATCCATTAATTCCTTTATGCAAAGGGAATTAGGGCAGGAGTAGTGATACCTGGCTATAAAAGTCTCTAATCTGCTGGCCAGGGCATCCACACAGGGGCACTTTTTAATAATATTTTCAGGTGATAGGAAAGGTAAAGAGGGAGGAATAAAACTCCTCGGTGTATATTCAGCAGTTGATTTCTCAAATAAGGTGGGATTTAGGAGGTTAGTGATGTAATTTAGGGCAAGGTGTTACTTGTGTTATTCTCTGGTGTCTTCTTTTTTGGGGGGGGGTTAAAGATACAAATATGTATATTATATATGTATATTTTAATTGCATGTATTGTTGATTACTAACAACAAAGTTGACAATGTTTTAACTTTTCAACCTTTGTGCTTTCAACACTGCATTTCAAATATAGGGGGAAATTTGATACGAGGGGAGAAAAAAAAGGAAAAAACTGTAAGGAAGGGGAATGTTCTACAATCTGCCTCACTCAGATTGCTCGTGGCACAGTTCCATTAAAAATTAGTTTATCCCAGAGAGTTCAGGGGTGCTGCGGTTTTTACAAGACCCTTGAAAAATTGGAAATATTTATTACAGAAGAGGAATCTTGGATTTTTATCTTAACAATAGAAAGGATGCCCAGGTGAACATGACTCATAGAAAAATAAATCTTTTTCTGTCCTTTGAAATAAAAGTACACAGTTCTCTTCATTGTGTAGTGAAGGTTTAAAATATGCAGAAGTACTGAAAGTTTGCTTTTGGTGCCACATTTCCCTTCTTTTCCCTCCCTCATTACCTCTCTGCCTATTTCCTATCAAAATACGTTTTTTCATAAGGAACAGATATATAATATTTTTAGGTCAAAATAACAGCAATCTTTTATTTTTATGCATAAGCCCAGGGGTAAAAAAACCTCTCCTCTTGACACAATCCGCAGAAATTATTTGATAATATAATCTCTGGAAAGTAGTGAACATATTTTAAAATAAAACAACAAAGCCAAAATTTCTTAACATATATTTTTTGTGTGAATGTACAATTCTAATTTACCAGAGAATTTCTCCTGTATATTAGATAAAATTAATAAAAATTGTAATTACTGGTTTTCCCTAGAGTCAATGTTATCATAATATATTTTATTCTGTTTTTATGTATTGTTTTGGTTATTTTTTCTTTAGGATTATCATCCTCTCTGTACAACAAATAAATTTAAAATACTATTGAAATATTGATGGGTAAACCCTTTTTTTATTATCCTACACACTGAAATAGTCTCAGCACCTTTGGGTTTTTATTGTGTCTCAAATCCATATGCATGTATGGCAAACTTTTTATTAAGCTTTTCCTTCTACTGCATCTTCTCTGGGTGTTATTTTTCTGTCAGATTGATCAAAGAACATTCAGAATATAAACATTTTTCTTTACAAATTGAAGATCTTCTTTTTATAAAAAAAGATGGAATAACAGTGTTCTCTTTTTTTTTTTTAAGTTCATGTCCTTTTTCCCAGCTTCATTTTCACATAATTCATCCTGATGACTAAAGGAAAGCAATACAATCTTTGTGGTTTTTCTTTGGATAAATCTTTTTCTTCTTTCATCCTTCAGAATTATTTCAGTAGGGTATTTCAGGTTACTAGGAAACTGAATCTTTGCCCATCACACAAAGAGTTGGAACTAAATGATCTTTAAGGTCCCCTCCAACACAAATAATTTCTGATTCTATACTTAAATGGAACTTAATCAAAATTGACCTGGAAAATAGGCACTAAACTGCTGACAGTTCTGTAAATCAGCAGTTGAAACCTTGTAAGTCACAAAACCTCTAAATATATATCTTGAAAAGACTTACAGTTAATTTCATAAATTATCAGTATAATAAAAAAATAATTAAAACTTGTATTTAAAAAATGCATTTAATTGCTAAAGTATAAAACATACAGGAATAAGTAGATGTATATAAGAAAAAGCATTATTATTTTGAAAACAGAAATAGTGTCCTCAACTAACAGATGATGGAACTATGTCAATTTATTTCCTGCTTAAAGACAGATTTTCATATATTGGGATTGTTTTTAGCTTTCAAATGGATGCTGTAATAGAAGTTGATTTTTTTTTATAGCTAATAAGCATAGTACAGCCTCTGGTATAAACATCCATGACTTACTGGCAATATACCATAACTGAAACGATCATCAGATAGAATTAATAGAAATGGATTAAATGCTGGAATTACACACCAGCTGTTCCACAAACTGAATTACCTGGACATAATGGTGTAGCCTTCTAATTTAAAGTT
Source organism: Taeniopygia guttata (assembly GCF_048771995.1). Classification (NCBI taxonomy): domain Eukaryota; kingdom Metazoa; phylum Chordata; class Aves; order Passeriformes; family Estrildidae; genus Taeniopygia; species Taeniopygia guttata. Next base: position 7,142,377 of record NC_133024.1, on the reverse strand, counting down.
TAAGAAACTTAATTTTTATTGAATTAATGCACAATGGTGTGCATCCACAGAACTATTTGTGTCAAAGACAAATTTGCAGAAAACAGCAAAAAAAAGGGGAGAAAAAGCATAGCAGAAATAAAAAAATTAACCTGTCCCAGAGAGGATTCCTTCAGCTCACCCCTTCATGAAAGAAAAAACATATTTAAAAAAAGCTTCAGAAAAAAAAACCCCACAATAAATAAAGCATAAAAAAAAAACCAAAAAAACAAAAAAACACCAACCAACCAAAAAAGCAATATAGTATCATATAGATACATAAAATGGTGCTTTAAGTTTCTGAAATATAGATCACCACAAACTCTCCAAAATACTTTCAATTTTCTAATATATTCACTCAACAAAAGTTATGAATAGTGTATTTATAACTCTGGTGGGGTTTTGTCTCTTTCTTTCCTTGATTGCTCATCTGCTGGGAACTGGACTTCCCACTTAACTCATTTATGAAAGGTCACAGCTCATCCTGAAAATTAGTTTGTCCTATTTAAGTGACATCATTTTAGTGGTAATTTCTCTGTGAAATTTGATGTAAATTTCAAGGATTTGAGCTTCAGTGTAAAATTTGATATTAACTGTAAATTTTACATCCTTCTGAAATCTATTGGCATTGGGGTCCTAGTTTCAAGATAGAAATTCCGTTTAAATTTTTTGTCTTCTTTTTGTCTTCTGTAGACACTTCTTGTTGGAAAGGTTAAGCTTAAAGACACGTAAAGAAATTATACTTGCTCTGACTTCTCATTTTACTTCAAAGGGTTTTTATAAAATTTTTCATAGATTTTCTTGTGACATATGTGGATTAGAGCATAAGGTAAAAAATTCAGTAGTACATTCATTTTGAATATTTGCAATATGAATTTGGAGGTGGAAAGACAGGGGAAACAGTATATTAATTTTTTTGGAAAAAATCTAAGTTTACTGACTATTCAACCCTTCTATGGACTACAAATAATGCTTTCACAAAAAAAATAATTTAAATAAAAAGTTATTAATATTTTTTTCTGATTTTCATGGCAATTTCATTATCTGCCTATATTTGTTCATCCAGCTTTTTGCAATCACTGCTTTTGAAACTAAGTAAATTTAAAAAATAAAAAGATAATTTCTAATATAAGAACTCAAATCCCTTAAGGTTCTTTAGGAGATCTTGAATGCCTCATCCACAAATAGATACTTCAGTCAATTCCTTTGATACTGGACACAGTATAAAACAGAATTACTAAGGGCAGCAAGGTCAAAATAAGTTGATAAGTGAAAGAATATTCAATTATAATTTCCATGTTCTTGTCTCTGCTCAGTTATTTTTGTAAGGGAAAAAAGAGCATAAAAAATGTGGCATATAAATGGAAAGTAGATTTATAGGCTTATTGTTAAAAAGGAGAGTAATATAAAAATCCTCGTTTTGTACAGAATTATTTATTGTACATTAAAATGCTAATTATACTAACTCTGTGTTAATGATGATGCCAGAAGGGCATGAGTTTGAATTAAACTAATTAAATATATCCTAAAGGAAAGAAGAAAAAAGAAATTGTGCTTTTCTAAAGCTGAATATATATAATTAAAATGAGAAGTAATGGTAGAATGTAAATACAACATTATACAGATCTATAATGGGAAGATAGCTTTGTATGACAGTTAAGGTATTAGATTTATATTTTAGTGGTATAATAATCTTTTGTCTAATGCTCAAAGAATGTAAATGTACATAATTTCATACCTATGTATAAAAGAGTCAGTGAACATTGCTAATATAGAAAGTAAATATGGGTAACACTCCATAAAATTTTTAAAAAACAGTCCTTCTCTTGTACCCTATTGTGAGACTCTCAACATGAATCCTTTGGATTCTCATTGTGCACAAAGAAAAGTTGTTCTCAGTACAGTCAAAACTCCCTATTAGATAAAATAAACTGTACTCTTTTAAGAGAAATTTGGATAGTTTCTGTATGATAAATGTCCTTAGACAATAGATTCATCTCCTACTTTTTACAGTTTCCAGAAACATAAAATGACTGAAATTTAGATGTTAGAAGTTAGTTGAAATGGAGAAATAGTGCAGAACATGAAACAAAGCTTAGATTCAGATTGCAAAAGAGACATGAGCTATTTTGCAAGGAAGGTGTGTTATTTTTATTCCAGACAAATTCACACCTAGATCCTTCAAGTGCTTATAAATCTGAAAATTCACCATGATGGAACATTTTATTTTAATCATGTTTTGCATTTAAGGTGAAATTTTCATGGCTAGACTAATTTCTTTGGGTGAAAAATTAAATCAGAACATGTATAGAATTACTCTTTAGAACAAATATAGAATAATATAGAACAAATATAGAATTACTCTTTAAACAAAATTGCAAAGCTATTGATTTTTGCATGCCATTGTATGTAATTTGTTTGAAAATTCCACACTAAGTTTTAAAATCTTACCATTAGGACAGACCAGTAGAATTTGCTGTCCCTCCTATGCATATTTAATTGTCATTGCCTGCCTTGTGATAGTCATGATGATACATTATCTGCAAAGAGAAACATTTGTCTTATTACTGAAGATTTAAGTGTTTCCACTTGCTTAACATCTGTGAAACTTTTTATGTACAGGCATCAGCTGCAGGGTGGATTTAATTTTCCTCAAGAAGAAAGAGGGAGTGGAAAACAAGATGTGTTGGCAGCATCCTCAAGGCTTTGCCAGCAGGACCCAGAGGCTCGTGGAGGAAATTTCAATTCTTTGCCACATGGAGGAGGATGTTGGTGTTGTATACATGGAGTCCATTTAACATTCTTTTGTTCATGTTTTTGAGTTGCTGCCTGATTCTTTTCTTCTCCCCAGGAAGGGGTGAAAGCTGCTTCACACCCCTGATGTGCCCCGATGTGGCAGGGCAGGGGATCAAACAAGCTGGACACATCCAAGGGGTACCTGTGGACCCCAGATCAGCCCTGGGACCCAGCACAGCCCCACATCTCTGCCCAGGGATGGAAAATACACCCACAGCTGCCAGCCAGGGCAGCAAGGGATGTCCAGTGATGTCGGAACCCAGGCCTGGTTCAGGGGCTCCATGTGGTGGTAAAGTCTCTCCTCCAACCCGTGCTTCAAAAGAAAGGCTCAGCAGTCTCTTGTTGTTCGGTCTCAAGGCAGTTTATTGAAAGTTATCTAAAAGATTTTCTTCTCTGGCTGCTGTGGTTTGCTCACAGCTCAGGCAGAGGCACACACACACCCTGACATCCTCTCTGACTCCTGACTGCTTCTTCTCTCCCTGCCCAGGGCTGCTGCTCTTTATTATGGTACATTACATGATAAATGTTTACAGTTTTTCCCCAATACCTACTACCTATATTAAATGGTGCTCTTCTATTCTAAACCAATCCATGAGTGCCAACATCACCAAGAACATGGAGGTAAGGAAGAAGAAAGAGGAGCAGGACTGGACCGGCCTACATTCCTCCATCTTAAAACCTCTGACCCCCGCGTACAAAGTGAAATCCCCCTGTAGAGGTGTTAAAACCCCCTTGTACAATGCTAAAAAATTCTTCCCTCTAATTAGTTACTACTTCTACTATAATGCCTAAAATTTTGTGACTTCTTGTTCTACCTGCAAAGTTGGTAAACCATTCCATGGCTCAAACTCAAAATCACAGCTGTTTCCAGCTGCCTGCCAGGGTCTCAAATGCTACTGACCAGGGTCTGGAACCTTCAAAAATGTCTGAGGGACATTTTGAGTTCCAACACAGTGGTGTGTAGGGCTAATGACAGTAGCTGCTAGTTGGATCATGCCATGAATTGTCTAATTTTTCCAGTTCAAGACAGGAAGTTCTTTGTGCTTTTTCAAGGTTTTCATGACATGGGGAAAGTAATTTTTGTTGCAGAGTTAATGTGGTGCAGGTCAGGCAAGAACTTGCTTGGCCTCTAGCAGGGAATATGAAGCAGCAGATTCCTGTCATATGCACTGTATCCTTAGAGAGGCATTCCAGGATTATTGCCCCAGGACCTGCAGTGTGGGTACAGATGGTATTGTCAAGGTTTTAATAATAATATGGGACTTCTCCAGTGAGAGAGTAAGTGCTCGGTAGTTGTGAACACAGCCATTAATCCCTATATTTATAAATTTTTAGAATAAGGATATTGGATGTAATAAGACCCCAAGGGCATCTGCATGGAACAGTGCTGGACATTATTGTCCCATCTAGATGGAAGTACTATTTATAATTACCCTCTCCTGAGTTAGACAGACAGCTTTTGATTCATTTAATTGTATTCCTCTTCAAACCAATTTGACTTAATTTCCCCATAGGATATACTGTGACACAGCATTCAATACATCCTGAGAATCCAGGCAAATCTTCTGCATGTCTTTCTTATAGTTCTGCTACTGTATAAACACCAGAAGAGTGATTGAGATGGCTTGGGACGTTTGGTTTCTATGGATACATTATGATTCTAGGTTGCAAATTACTTCACTCTTTTCCAAGTAGCAGCTATTAACATTAAACATCATTAACAAATGCAGTTATATGAATGATATTAGGTGCTAACAGCACATTTTTATATTTTAGGACTGCAGCTTACCAGCACTAAGGGCTCTAAAGTTGCTCCACGCTCTGAGGTTTGGTTTCTGTATTTCCTTCGCTGTTCACCTTCATCAGCTAAATAAGTCTCGAACAAAGGCATCCTTTGTGGAAGGTTTTTTAATTGCTTGCTTTGAACCTAAACTGTGCTTTGCTCCCTTCTGGTTTAGTTTCACAGCTAATAATTCAGCCTTCAGTTTTGGAATACTTGAGTGACCTCCTTTAGTCTGATCTTCCTGCTTATAAATTTCTGAAAACTGCAAGATGTGCTTCATAATTATCTTGCCCCTGAACATCTGATATTTAGTTTGTTTGTTAGTTTATTAGCTTCAGACATGTAAGCCAGTTGCAATCCTCTATTTTTTCTCCCTTCTTTATGTTTTCTCCACCCTTTAACAAATTTTAAATGTCTATCAACAACACTAAAAACATAAACTATGGCTCCTACATTAGATCAGACTAGAGAATCATCTTGCCTGATCTCTCCCTGACAGAAGTCAATATCTAAAACTTCTCAGAAAAATGCAAAATGATGAGATAAATTCTATTTCCAGGAAATCAACATTTGAAGGATGATAAAACCACTAATAAAATTAGAAGGAAGAAGTAATCCTTCATAAAATATTTCAGCTATATCTCTCTCTTAATGAAAAAATGATAGCATTATCTGATAATTTAGAATAATGAATTTTTAAGTGCTGATTCTTTCTAATAAGATTGTGCCTGGCAGAAGCACCCTTGGATTTTTAAATGACCTTTGCAAGAAACTCAGCTGTAAGTTTCTGGAGACAAATGCTTAAAGAGGCACATAATTTATCTTCTGTAAAAGATATGGGCCTAGATGTATCCAACATATCACAGAAGCTTCAAGTTTAGGATTAAAGTTATTTAAACTTATAAAGGGAAAAAAATTTCTATTTTCTTTAAGGTTTCCAGTATCTTACCAGATTTTGAAACTGTTAAATGCTTTTTGTATCCTCTATATGCTTATTAAAACTGCTTTTATTGTAAAGAATGGGGCCTAGTTTATAATATTTGCGTTTTTTTAGATAATGAAGTTCAGAGCACTTAAAATTTGTTCTGTGTTCAGCAAAACACTGGAAATGTCTAAATGGTTATGTATTGAAGATTAACATTTCATGCAACAGACATCATCAAATGCTTTTATCACCTCATATTTTGCTAAAATAGTATTCCTTATGGCTTATATTATTATTATCTATCACAGAGATAAAATGTCCTCTTTAGTTTAAAAATTTTAAGATTTATAATTGCTTCGTTAATATGAAAATGAAATGATGACTTTTCTATTTTCTATTTCTCAGCTATGTATTATTTTACAGCTCTTCATTTAAAAATTAGAGACAAAGTAATTTTAGTTAATAAAACGCAGTTTATAACAACATCTAATGACCATTATGTTGGCAGCAGCATATGCATTTCTGTAAGCAATATCTAGTGTTGTAGGGTTAAGAAAGAACATCAGAGTTTTCATCTCTATTTTATAAATTTTCTGTTCCTAACCCAGAAACCTAAGGTTGGGCAAGACTGTACTCTATGATTATGGCTTTTCATCAATGTGTGTAGTCATGGAGAATTATTCTTGTTAATTTTTCAAGGTTTTCTTCTTTAGATCAATCAGGAACTCACATGAACCCACACACAGATCTTGATAAAAGAAAATGTCAAAAATAATGCCATGGTAAATAAAAATATCTCACTTGGCACACATTTCTATTTGCAGAGACAGGAACAAAATGTTTGAATGAAGATAGAGCTTCTAACTTTGATGAGTTTAATATACAATCTAGTGCTATTTTGGGTATCAATTATGTTTGGTCTTTTGACCAAGAAGATTAAATGATGGAATGTTTACAAATTCAAGTGGCCTCCTTAAGGCTGTTTTACACCATTTCCCAAGGGATTTAAATTATTTTTGAATATGTCTATGTAAAGTGCTCATAAATTATTCCACTTTTCAATAATGAAGTTCTAATAAGTTTAATAAGCTGTCATGATTTACATCTTACGTATTTTTAATAATAAACCTTGAGGAGGAAGCTACATGTGCATCCAAGTAATATTACCTAGACAACATCTTACAGGTATATGGAAAATAGAAAAAACCTAATGGAAGTTCACTTCAGGACTGAAGAGCAGTTCTGGATGTCTAATAATAATTGTTCTGATTTCAGCTCAAAAGATCAGCTGACTCTTTTAATGTATTATTTCTAAAAGCATGTGTTTAATTTCTTAGTGGAAGATGAAAAAAATGACCTTTTCTCCTTCTCAAACAGAACAGTGTTTTCCAGGAGAACAGTAATTGAATTTATATGCAATATTTGTATAGTTACCATTGCTGTATGGAAAGTGCCTTCAAAAAAAAAATTAAAAATCAAAGGCGTGTATGCATGGTAAAGTTGTGTTTTTGGAGGAGAGGAGACATATTTTTGTGAAGCATAGAGGAGATAATGTCCTAAATTAAAGATACAAACTTATATACCTGTATATATATGATGAAAATGTGAGAATTGGAAAAGAAGTGATAAACCATTTTCACATTCTTAATTTGAAGAATGGAAATGCATAATTGGGACTACTTTTAAAGAAAGCTAAGGAGGTAATTGTATGAAAAAATATTTAAAGACTTAGCTCTAAATGGAATTCTTGGAGTTCAACTATAAGGAAAAAACACTAATGGCATATTAAAAGTAGATTCATAATCATGGCATTATATGGTCATAAATTGAATGAGCCATGATCTGCATCCTGAAGGTAGTTGGTACTTCCTGTCATTTACATTTATGTGCAAATTTGCTTTTTCTAGTTTATGAGGTTAGTGACATTGTTTGCTAGTTTTTAAATGTGGCTGCCTTTGTACTTTTGCTTGATTTGGATTTTTTTAAAATTTAATTTTCCCATTATTTTAGGCTGTTACCTAAACTGGTCCATAAATAGCAAAACAGAAAAATTTCCCTTTACAAAGCTGCCATTACTATGATGGAACTTAATGTAAACTGAAGGAAACAAACAAATAAAAAAAAAAAACAGAAGCAAAGGCTTCTAGAGAAGGATTAGAAATTGGCAGATATATGTGACTTACTGAGGTAGATGCTGAATACAAAAAAAAGGTCCAAAAAACCTAGGTGAGAACTTTATACATAAGAGAGCTCATGTGAACTAGTTTTGTAATCCTCTTAAATAGTACAATATAACTCAGTATCAGGGTAAAGTACAAACTCTTCTGTAAAGACACCAGGAAGGTTTGACTTTGGGACTAGCAATGTGATTTCATGTTAATGGATTTTGAAGCTGAAGTTAATATCTGGAAATAGCAATTATTTTTCTGAAACAATCTGAGTTAGTTAAATATAGTCAGTGACAGCAGGGAGATAATGTTTAAGTCCCAAGACTAGAATACAATAATTCTTGTGTATCCAAAGCATTACCTGGTGAAAAGCAAGAATGGTAAATATTTACCATTTGTTTAATGGAATAAGGACATAAACAAATATCTATTTCAAATGACCCCTTGTGTAACTTATTACTTAGGAAATGAATAAAGGAAATTAATCTACAAAAAAATTTAAAAATAAATAAATAAAATATGAAGCTGCTTGTTTCAAATAAGATTATTCATAAATATAATCTCCCATTTGGGTTTACAATCCACACTTGTCAAATCCCCTACAGGGCAGTGTTTGGTAACAATTATGCAAAATGACTTAGAGCTTTAGTTAACAAACAATTGCTATTGCTGTAAGTTACTCTGTGACTTTCTTAGACAATTTACAAAATATGTACAAAATAGAATTTGAACATATTATTGCCCCTCACTATCACTTTTGAGAGAATTTTAATAGCGGTCTTTGACTTCAGCTGAACATCTTCATTCCATTAATTGATTTCAGCTGAGCTGTTGGCTTTTTAGTTGTCTTAAATTGAAGATGGAAAAGTTTCTCCAGTTTTAGATTTTTATTTGAATTTATAAACAAGGAGAATTTATTGCATTTTTGCAGTTGTCTTTATTCTAATATTGTTATACAAATGAAATTGAAATATTCTTGCATAAATTAAGCTGCTTTGCATGAGTCAGAAAAATCATTTTTGTATCATGCCTCCTGCAAAATCAATAACACTTATGGATGCCTTGAGAACATTAATCAAAAGGAATTACATTTTTATGCATTACATAATAAATTTGTATAGGATTGGTCCTATTAAATTATGAGAGGCTACTCCATAAAGGCATAATAAATTAGAGGTTTTAATTTAGTTAGTTCTGACATTAATATGCTTGACCTTACTTTAGTCAGTCACCATTGGAAATATTTTTAAGATCATAGCAGTGGTTTTAAGGCAGCACTGTATGTTCCAGTATTTTAGACACAGAACTACATTTTTATTTTTCTTTAACAGCTGTTTGAAAACATCCAACAAGTTTGCTACAGAGTATATTTAGAAAGGAATCTTATAAAAGAATAAAACTCTTTCTTTTTAAATATGGATTTTTCCTTGTGGCACTTATACCCACAGCAAAATAATGCCCAGTTCTGAAAACAGTTACTTTACTGCAAAATAAAGAATTCTCTAGTAAAGCTTTATTAGTAAACCTTGTGTCAGTTGAAACCACAGAAGAAATTCTGAAAGTCTTCTTTTCTATGACTGAGGTTTTTGAAACAAATTTATGTTTATTAATCTCATATTTCAGGTAAACTACTGTTCATTTGCAGGGGATAGAAAAGAATAATTGAATTTAAGAGCAAAATATCTTGGCTGATGTGTTCTGAATAGAAATTAGCCATGTCTGGAGAGAAGAGGTAGAGAAGATTTCACTCCTTTTTTATTTCTATTTAAAAAAGAAAAAAATAAAGTTAGTGACATTTGTTCTACTTCTGATAGTGTTTGAAGATGAGACTTGAGACAGGTGTAAATTGACTCTCTCTAAGAAGTAACTTGTGTTGATTTATTTTTCTTTTGCTGTAATGTAGAGATGTCTGTTTTGCCTGTAACATACATATCAAAACACAGGAAAAAGTATTTTGCAGAAACTGTGGAAAATCATTCCTCTTATTTTCTACAATTTTCAGAGGTTGTATTTATTGAGAGGGTTTTGGTCTTCCCTATAGAATTTTGTTTTTTTCCATAGGGTATTTAAAAACACTTTTTACTTTATGTGTACTAAAGCTAGACTGGGCTTTTTCACTGGCCTGAAGAAGAGAAGGCTTGGGGGGAATTTATCCTCTCAGTATCTAATATTTGGATAGTGGAGACAGTATCAGACTCTTCTTAGAGGTGAACAGTGAGATAATATAATGCAACTATCAAAAGTGGCTGCAACAGAAACTCTCTAAACTCTCTGTTTAGAGAGTGTTGGGGTGTATCCATTCTTGGAGTTTTCCAAATTTATTAGTCCTGATCAAGATAATCTAAGTTTTGGTTAGTTTAACTTATATTTTGAGCAGGAGGATGCATGAGGTGACTTACTGAAATCTCTTTCAAAACTACAAAACTAATTATTCTTTGAATCTATGTAAAAAATTACTTAGTGAGAAACACAGGGGTCTTTGAATTTGATTATTTGTTTCTTTTGTACAAATGCTTTACTACTATGAAATGAATTGTCTGTGTATTATTCAAATGCTGATAGTTTTCTTAGTGTGGTCGCACAAAATTACTGTGTAGTTCTAATCATATTAGATTAGAACTACACAGATTCCGTTAGAAATATCTGATTTTGTTATTGCTTCCTTATTTCTTCTCTCTGATAAATAGCTGCAGTTACTGTGTTAGTAAATAAATGTGAATACTTTGTCATGTAGGTTGTGCTTCTTCTGTTGTCATGCTGTGTTCATGTTTGTGCACCAGCATGAGGATGAGCAATTTCATCTGCATTCAGATCACAAAATCCATTTTTTTTGTAAGACCCGTGGGAAGCATCCATTGACCACAGAATAATTTAGATTGGGACCTCAGACCTCTGAGATCAAGTCCAGCATTTGACTGATCACCATCATTTCAACTAAACCACAGCACTAAGTACCAGATCCAGTTATTTATTGAGCACCTCCAAGGATGCTGGCTTCACCACCTCCCTGAGCAAACTGTTCCAATGACTTACAACCCTTTCCATGAAGAAATTCCTCCTGATGTCCAACGTGAATCTCTACTGGAGCAAGCTGAGGCTGTGACCTCTTGTCCTATCATCCATTGCCTGGGAGCAGAGCCTTTCCCCACCTGGATCCACTCTCAGATTGTTAGAGTGACAAGATCTCCTCTGAGCCTCCTTTTCTCCAGGCTGAATATGAATACCCTCAGATACCTCAGCTGCTCTTCATAGCACTTCACCAGACCTGTTGTCATTCTCTGCAGTGATTCCAACACCTCAATGTCTTTCTTAAAATGAAACGTCCAGAGCGGGAAACAGTTATTGAAACTATTTCCTACACAGATTTTTATTCCACTGCAGACAGAAAGTGTGTTATTTCAAATGTAAATATTTCTCTGTATGTGTGCCTGATGTTAACAAGCTTCCAATGGCAGTATCAATTGTGAACCGAGTCTGTTAAGTACTATATCTTCGTAATTTGTTAGATATTCACACCCACCTTTATCTAGAGTCTTATTTTAACCACTGCTGATGGAAAATGAACACCACTCTAACCACATATAAAATGTGATTACAGTGGTCTTCTCTTCATTGTCATCAGCAGTAGTGGTCTGGTATATGAGAATTCTGGCACTTAAAAGCACATTCTGGAAGTGTGATGTTGAGTGAGATGAAAAAGGAATTCAGCAGCAGTGAGCTTAAATTGACTCATTTAGTGTAGTCATTACCTAATAAGTCTTCTAGCACTGGTTCATTGAAATTCCCATTTATTGCCATCAGTAGCTGGGGAAACTCTTATACAATAAAAGTATTGTACCAATTCTTTCCAACTTTTACCAAGATTGCATTTAGACAGCCAGATTTAAATGTAGGAACTTGTCAAAACCAAGATGATATGCAAAGAATCCTCATTTTAGCCTGCTAGTCTAGCTTTAAAATGCCACCACTGTTTTCTGTTTTCAAAGCAGGGGAGAAAGTAAAAACTCTTGGTTTAAGATATATTTAATATATAGGATTAGTGAAGGGTCAAAACCCTTGGCAAAGTGGCAAATTTTAAGCATCCTTTTTGTATGCTCTCATAAAAGTATTTTGAATATTTTTCTACATTTGGGTTTTAGATTCAATTATCTTGGGATCATTTTTCATATTATTGTTAGAAATAATTGCAAGCTTACACATTTCTGGGGTTTTTGTTAGTTTGGTTTTGATGTTGTGGATTTGGTTTGGTTTGGTTTTTCTGGGGTTTTTTGAAAATGTGATCTGCACATGCCAAGCAAAGAAAGCACTCAATTTTAGTATTTTATTTGCCAAGTTCCAGCTATCACGCATCTACCTGTCAGGAGTAATCTTATTATCCCCGGGCTTTTGTCTGAACACTGAGCTTCATATTTTGTCAGTTACGTTTTTCTCAAATTTATTCTTCTGCTGTTCTCAGTCTTAACTGAGCTACTGAGAGAAATCTGCTCTGGTTATTTTCTAATGTCATGTTTTCATTATTTCTCTCTTGCATTCTTGCAAGCAGGCTGACAAGAATGCATAGATCAGAAAGCCTACTAGTATAACCTCTCAGTTATCAAATCCCACAGTTTCATTCCTTTATGGATTTTCCAATTGCAGTGAAATTTTAAAAAATACAGTTATTAAATTACTCAATTTTTAAATTGGCATTAAAAAAGAATAGGTAACAATATTCTGTTTAAATATTATATGCATATGCAGTTTCCAGAATCATTGAGGAGAAATGAATGGTTTGTCTGGCACTACGCAAAACAGGAACAGAGGAAAAGAGTTGTTAAAAGCAATTTTCTTCTTTTTTGTCAATAATAATTGATCAGAGTTGCTTAAATTTATGTCTCTTGTACTCTTTTAAATAAACTTGGATAGCACTCAATGTCAATTGTTTGTGAATTTTGCATGACATATTTTGATGGAAGTATTCCTTCCCTATGCCTTCAAAATTTGCAGGTTGGTGATCTCAGACAATTATCATTATCAGACAAATCACACATTTACTGCAGTCACTCAGTTCCATTGCTGCTTGATGTCAGACAGAACTCACTCAAATCTTCCCAACAGAGCAGGTGAAATTCAGTTTCATATTCAGTGGATTTGGGGAAGATAAGAAAATAGCTCAAGGGATGGAAGCTGTAATTTTGAAAGGCCAGAAGGCAGGAGTAGGTGCAGCCTCAGCTTTGAGCAGGACAGGAGGGTTGTGTGCCTCAACAGGGCACAGGGAGGCTGCTTGACACTCTGTTCTCTAACTAGATTAGCATCAAAAAGTGTTTGATTTTTCTTTCGATTTCCTAAGGATTTTAATTACCAATGGAGCCCAACATTTATTAATTTATTTCTTTTACGGGAATAAATACATTGAAACAGGAGCTCAGTTAGTCTGCAAATTTGCAAGTCTTTATGCAGTATCTACTTCCCTTTTCCAACATAGCAATTATGGGGAGCTAAAATCCCAAAGATTTTTTGCATCCCAACCTCTTTTTGTAGTTTCCTTTTCTGACCCCTTGTTTACCATTTTGTTATCTTAACACGTTTGTCCCAACTCTTTAATTTCCTGTTTTGCCCATCCTTCTAACCTGTGTCTTATGCTATAAATCACTGATGACAGAAACAAGCCCTGTACAGAGTGAGGTCCTGGAAATGCTTGATTTTCTGCAGAAATCACTAAGGGAGAAATGTAGAACAGACATAGACATGTGTCAGCTGGAAAGCTTCCTCCTGTGCAAGGCAAATATTTTTGTACGGATTTGCTTTCATGTGCATGTTCCTTGCTGTTGAATTTGGGAGAGGATTGGTTTGGGCCTCAATCTACATAGCTACATAGTCATGTGAACTATCTGTGAATTATATCCTGGTTACCTCTGCAAATCTTCCAACATTTCCATGATTACTGAAACAAACACTTTTGTCTCTTTACTGTCATTTGTGTAGATCTTCCTACCAGCTGAGCAGCCCTCCCTAAATTAAACTGGAGTAATCAGAACTTTTCCTCCTTTTCCTTTCCTTTTTGTTGTTTTCAGGGCATTTATTTTGTCATCAAAGTGGACGACTCTTTTTTTTTTTTTTCCTGATATCTTCAGGCTATTTTTGGAGTGATTCATTGGTCACCCAAGGTATTAATGCTTTAAGCCCAAACAACAGAAATAGAGAGAATGGAACTGGGAAATTTATTTATTTTAAAATTGCAAACTTCATTATTCTTCAGACACACCTTATCAAGAATAATTTTTTCATGGAAAATTTTGCTAAGCACTTCAGCTGCCTGGGGAAGTGGAGTCACCATGCCTGGTGGTGTCCAAGAAAGAGCAGGATTTGGCACTTGGTGCCTCAGGTTGGGCTCAGTCAAGGGTTGGGCTCAATTATCTTGGAGGTAAATTCCAACCCTAATGATTCTGTGATTAACAGATTTGCTTTAGGTGAATGGCAGGGTGTATGTTAGAAATAAATTTTTATTTATGTGCAAAATTATTTAATTCATAATTCAAATTAATTGTAGAGAAAAAGAAACCTCGTGGAACCTTTTATGACTTCACGGCAGCAGCTTAGATGCACATTTGTACATGCAATTATATCTTCAAAGGTTCTTGCTTCATAACCTTTTCAACAGACTGGGGGCTAATTAATTCTTAAGGAATAGTTCTCACATCATGGTTGAAGGTGATCTGTCTTTTTTTGTACTTCAGACTGACTTGTGGTATTATGAAACACTGTATCTGGTTCTTAATAGCCATGTCATACTGCATTAAGTCATATCCTGAAAAGATTGATGCAGTGATTTATCTCATGTCATGTCTTTATGTGTCAGTCAAGGAAGTAGAGCATATACAGATGAATCTTATCTGTAAAAATGGCTTGAATCTGTGGAGCTATAAGAAAAAAAATCACGAAAATCACGGAACTTGAGAAAAACTGCTTTTATACTGAGTATAATCTTTAGAATTATCTGTTAGACTGCCATGTCTTTGATATGATAAATTTGTTTAAATCAGGAGAGTTGGTTATATATGACAAATAAAGAATCCTTGCTAGAAAGAACTGTTAGGGATCCATTTTGAGCAATGAAGAATAGAAATCTTCATAGTAAACTTTGAGGACCTATTGGAGTCTAACATCTTAAAATTTAAGAATGATAGGCAGTTTGCGGGGAACATTCTAGACAAAACTGTATTTTGGTATATTTCTTCTTGATTGATATTGGTGGTATCAATATCAAAAAAGTATTCACAAAGAAATTGGGAGCAAAACCTGAAATCTTTCTTTTAAAATTTCATCTATAAGATAAGCAGTAGACAAAGTTATCTGAGCACAGAAAAATTAGGAACTACCTGTTAGGTCTTAGCTACTTTAAAGGTATAAAAATTCATTTTCTGTTGGTATATAACAAATTTTAGGCCCATTTTCATGGCTAATAAATCCTTTCTTCAATGTGCCTAAGTAAGTATGTGAGCAATAAACACAAAAGGCATTTTTGGTAAGGATGGTTCACATCTATGGATTTATCTTTGGCTCCTAAGCTGAAAGATTTTATGGCAAGTATTCAGTCATATAGGTTCTGTACAGTGTTTGATGGTGCCCATGACTTCCAGCTCCATTGAGAGATTTTGAGGTCTCAGGAAGCTACAACTGCTTAATGCAAATATGTAAAATCGTATTTTATACAAAAATGGCTGTAAGACACTAAAGGTAAAATTAGCTACTAACTTTAATGCCATAGCCTAGATTTTTGAAAGACATTGCTCAGGATGATGTCTTATTTCCAGGTTTTAATGCCATTTCTTCTAGTTATATTTTATTTTTTTCTGTCATTACAGAATTTCTTATGGAATAGCTGCTTCTGTTCGAGGTAAACATATTTTAAATTTTTAATTTTTTTAGCAGATATTCTGAAGACAATAATGGCTGAAGGCATTGATGTCAATGGATCTCCTCTTTAATGTGCCAACCTACTAATTAATTTAACTACTTAACAATAATTTGCAAGGAGCTGGTTATAAATGACTTATATGCCAGACAAAAATCCTGGAATTAATAAAAATAAACTCTTCCCAGGATTTTAGTCTTTAGTATGAAAACAGACTATCATTTATAATAAAAGAAAAATTTCCACATTAGAGGTTGTTAATTTTTATGTATTTCTATGAAAGTAATGTAGTAATAGCACATTTTTCATATTTTCTGTCCCTGTTATTTTCCTGCCCTGGATTTTATGGATATCTTATAATTAGAAGGTCACCCCTGTTTCCATGTTCTATTTTTACATCAAATGTTAATTAATTTCTTTTGCTGAAAGAAACATTAGAAACAATGTTTTAGAACATCTAAGCTACAATAAGGAATGTGTTTTTTAAATACTGTAAGTTTTTGATTTATAAATAAAAGTAAAAGTCACAGTGGTTGATTTTTTGAAGAAAAAATACATGTCATTCCCCTGTTCTTTTACATCTGTAGCTTTTAATTTTCTCTGTCTACTATGGCCAGAAAATATTCAACAGATAAATACTGTTTTAAGTGTAAATCACCAATTTTTTTTCATGATTACTTGAATTTAACTCCCCATGGCAGTTACAGATTTAGATGTACATTTGTCCCATATTAAGACTTTAGAATGACCAATGCATAGAGATTTTTAATGCCACAAAATCAAGATGCATTCAAGAAACACAGGAATCAGTAGATAATAATGAGATCAAAGGCCTGACAAAATAATAAATATTAAATTAAACTAACACAGGACCAAATAAATAAGTGGAAGTATTGTCCATACTCACTCAGTTCTTCGGAAATCAGTAGCAGGTGGGCAGCAATATAGGAACTTCTCTGTGTAGCAGAGGTTGGATGGGGCTTCTGTTCAACATCAGAATGAGGATATTAGAAATAACTTCTAAAATTGCCATAAAAGCATTACTACTTTGTTCTGGCTTTCTTATAATGGGCCTTCATTTTTTCACAGAATAAACATATAAGTCTTAATAACTTTTTTACCACATACTGTGGCACATCAAGTTTGTAATAGCAAAAACTAAAAGTGATTATCTTTATGTGATTTAATGTTTCCTTTTGTTTATTCAGTATGACTTTGATAATGGAGTTTATAAACTACATTGTCTCTTGAGATTCCTACTAGGAAAATCTTATTGCCAGAAAAATAAATCTTATATTATACCCTAAAAGCTGTTACATGATCTATGTTGTTTTTGGTTTTTTGAGGTTTTTAATTTTTTTAAACAAAGATTTGAAAAAAAAGCCCCTTAATTTTGTGATCCTATTAACACTGAATTGCATTTTCCTGGAATTTACCTCAAGAGATGCAATGTTTCATAGCTTCCTGAGTTTATTTTTTTTGATTTCGTACTCAAATACAAATGTGTCACAGAATCAAAGAACAACCACACCCATCCAGGTATTTTAAACTTGGTTTTGTTTGGGTTGAGCTGGTTTGTGTGGTTTATTTTTAATACTACGATAGCAGATTTAACTCCATTTCAGTCTTCATTTTGATGACAGAAAAGCCAATGCAATGTATGGAAAGCTGATGTTTCATTGCTTGAGGAAAATTACGCTACTATTATTGATACTCCTCCTTGGAAGGCCTTTTAGAAAATTCAAGAACAATTATATAATATGCAACTCTTAATGTATAACGAGGAATAGCAAACAAAGCCAAGGGGTGCCACAGTCTGATCATAAAGGCCCAAGAATCTCATTGCCTCCAGTTATGTGAGTTGAACTCAGGATTCTGTTGCCTAACTAATAAAAAAATTTTAAACATTAGAGAATATTGTGCTTTGTGGGCAAGTGTAACAATTTAAGTTGCATGGTTATGGGAGCAAAGGTGAAATAGTTGGAAAATAAAGCATAATGCCTTAACTCTTGCAGTATGTCCATAGCAAGAGACAGACCTTACAGCTCATTAATGCCAGTTAGTCTTCAGTTTAATATATGATCACTTAAGTGGAAGGTAATTTATAATTTTAATTGTAATTTGTAAGTTGTAATTTGCAATTTGTAATTGTAAACTGCAATTTGCTTGATGAAGAAGGAAATATCCTGGAACAAAGGGAGTACCATGATATATTTGACCACTTATTGTTCTTGTATAACTTGTTTCAGTGTTTCAACCACAGTTGAAATTTAAAGCAGAATTTGCCACTGTAACTGGCACTAAAATATTCGTTGATTCTGTACAGCTTAGAGCCTCTAATCTCTGAACTTCAGAGGGTGACAATGATTTTATTGTCTTGCAGACTAATTTATCCTATTCAAAGTCAAGTACATCAGAATATTAAATTTCCTCAGCTCTCTGACATCAACAATTGCATTAGCTAGTTGTTCCTTTGAAGTTGCTCTGAGAGCCTTTGCAAAAAATAAAAAGGGGCAGTAAAATATCTGCTGTTTTCAATTTCAAACTACTTGCCATTCTAATATGTGGAATATTAGCTTTTTCTCTGCTAGTGTGGAAAAAAAAGAATTAATAGAATCTATATGCATACTGCAACAATTGCAATAACTCCATTTTTAAATCACTTTGGATGATTTTTTTTATACTATGAATTAGAAAGAATAAATCCAGTCTCTCTAAAGTAGAAAACTATTCTCCCTATGAACAATTCCAACTTCACGAGTAACTAAACTGTGATTGTAAAGCATGATTGTTTGGACCTTTTTGCTTTTTAAATTTCATTGCCAAAATAATATCTCTGTCTCTATCTCAAATAATCTATTTGTACATAACTTTTCTTTTTAAATTTCTAACCTGTTTGCATTTTCAAACTCAAAGATTTGCAAAATATCACTTAATTAAAAGTGGTATAGGATTAGAAGCCTCAAAATACATAATTTCTAAAGAAGTTTTTTTATTTTTTCCCTCTTTTTGTCCTTTCCCTTAATGTTAACTTCTATTTAACGCTTAGGCATAGAACCACATCATGATTTTTTTGTTAGGTTAAGGAAATAGACAATTGCATGGTAGCTCTGCATGCTCACAACTCTTTTTTGAGGAAAGCTACTCAGTGAGCAGAATAGAGGCAACAAGTAGGTGAAGATATATAAGAATTGCCTTTAGGCTTCCAATATGTTTTTTAGATGATATTCTTACATTTTTAATGTGATCTGACTAAAATACTAGTGAGTTTGTCTCCTGTGTTGTGTTAAATTTAGCCTGAAACCTTTCTACTAAGATCTGGAAGCCATATGGTCTTGTTAGTATTTAAATAAGAGACTTCCCAAGAAAACTCTGATGTGGCAGCACAAGGCTGTTCAGCTTCATTCCCTTCTGTTTTTCTCCAATTAATCCTTGTTTTGAACAAAGGTACTGGCAGTACTTCCTTCAATAACATTTCAATGGAGTTTCAAATAATTTGAGATTTAGACCTGTTGTAGTCTCAGAGGTATTTCTTTCTCTTACTGAGAAGTATTTTAATATGTATTTTAATGGAATCGTGTTGTTTTCTTGATCTTTTGAATTTTTGTTTATTTGCTAATGACCTTAAATCCATGTTGGTGATTGAAATGTGTAAGTGTTGATGAAGGGTTTATCTTTTAGTCACTGTTCTTTGGCAAAATGTTTGTCTGAACATCAAGGAGAGGAGACAATAAAAGGAAGAAAAAACTTGCATGAATTAGGTAGAAATTATTGTAATAATTTTCTATAAATTTAGGTAAAACATGTTTGTATGTTATATGTATTTTACAGCTATCTTTGGTAAAATATTAATAATTTCCTATTAATATTTAAAAGATAAAATCTGACCTCAAAATCTTGCTTGTCAACAGATTCTGTATTTGCTAGCCTAGTTTATAGTATGTGCTTTTCAAAAAACTATGATAAAATGGAGAAACCAATTCAAAAAGACCATAAATTATGGGGAGGGGCAGTGGAAAAGGAGGCATTTTTACATGGAAAATCTGTATCAATTTCAATCTTCTTTTGTTGAAGTAATGACCTTACTAATGACAGACTGATTTGGATGACACTTAGCTTTGAGAAATTAAAATTTCACTTTAGATGTTGCACTTTTTGGCCCAAGAATCAGTCGTGATACTAAAAAAAGAAACTGGGCACATGTTTAGAATAAAACTGCCAAGCCCCTTAGCTCCTGTAGGTTTAAGATTCCTTTGAACCTTTGAAATGCAGCTGACAATTTTGCTTTTTCAATAAATACAGACATATTCAAAGAATTGGATTTGGGGATTTTTTTTACTTTTAAGACTGGCAAAAATTATCTCTTAGTGAGAAAAAATAGAAATTATCAAAGAAATATTAGGATTACATAAGAACCTAATATTTTGCATTTTAGAAACCATCTGTTATTTCAATCAAACATTAATGATTTCAGAGCATGAAAAGAAAGCTGAAGGAGGTGTTTTGATCCTCCAGTTTAAAGATTTCAGATTACTAAATGTAGATGACATCAAATGTCTTAATCCTGTTTTAAAATAGAAATGTACTTTTCAACCACATTGTGATTAGATTAATTGTGATTGCTTTGTTTTCTCTGCCAATTTCCAATGAAAATAAAAGGTATTAAGGGTGATCTCTACGATTTATTTTGAATATTTCTACACTGTGCAACAAATTGAAAAATCACTGGATTTCTAAGAGATCCATTTAGATGAGTAAGTGATTCAGCTTCTGAACTAGGTAAGAAGATTGATCTATTTTCCCAAAAGTCAACCTTACAAACGATCTGCCTCAGTTTTAATGACTCTAAGAGGTTTGATTCTTCTACACTTTTTGAATGAACAGAAGCCTGCAAACCATGACAGCATTTTATGTTTTCTTTTATCTCCTATTACAGGTGTTATTTGCTACCTATCAACTAGTAGCCCCCATTATTTATTTTATTGAAGATATTTTTAAAACAAGCTGAAAAGGAAGGGGATAGTGTCCTTATGATTCAGAGTGGTAAAAAACAGAAGAAAAGGAAAGTAGTTGAAGGCAGATTAGATTACAGCCTCCTCAGAACAGGGAGGCTCCACAGCTGCCCACCCAGCTACTTGCTTATCTCCTATGCTCAGCAGAGCAGGAGGAGAGAATAAGATGGAAAAGCGTGTGGGCAGAGATAAAGAGGAGCTCACTGACCAGTTCTCATCATGAGTAAAACAGACTCATCTTGGGGAAAATTAATTTAATTTGTTTCCAACTAAATTAGATTTAGATGGTGAGGAACAAAGACAAAACCTAAACCAACTTTCAATTACTCCCTCCTCTTCCCAAGACCAACTTCAGGCCCTCATTCCCAACTCTTCTACCTCCTTCCCTTGAGTGGTGCAGGGGAATGGAGAATGAGGTTGTGGTCAGTTTATAAGGGGTTTTCTCTGCCCTTCTTTCCTCTTCAGACTTTTCTCCTGCTCTAGCATAAGTCCTTCCCATGAGCCATGGTTTCCATCAGGACATATCCACCTGCACCAGCATGGTGCCCTGCACAGGCTCCATCACTGACCTCTCCATGGGTCACACTGCAATACCTGCTCTTCCTTGGCTTCTCCAGCTCTGCTCTGCTACTTGGAGCACCTCTCCTCCTCTTCTTTCTCTCACCTCATTTTTGCCTTTTTTTTTTCTTCACATTGAGCAAATAATTACATTAGTTTCTTTCAATGATTTCATTATAAATTAGGACAGAAAGATACAGTATGAAACTCATCTTTCCATGTAAGGAAATAAGAAATTCTGTAATCTTCCCCAGTGACATAGCTTTGGAAACTGAAAATGCATAAAATCATAAAAATACAATAAGGCTATACAGTGAAAAATAATTTACAATTTATTTAGATTAGTCATTTATTTAATGATCCAGACATTTTTGGCACCACTGTTGGCCCTCTGAAGAGATTTGCAGAAATTATTTTGCTCACAGAGCTCTGGCAGGTGAAAAAGTGAAGCCTTGTCTATCAAATTTGACATTTCATGTAATTACTCTTTTAAATGCCATCTTTCCATAAAAAGCATTTCCCAGTTTCTCTTTGTGCTGCATCTACATAGTTTTTGAAAGGCATCCTATGATCTTGTTTAATTTTTGCAAGGGTGATAGGCAGGGAGGCCAGGATATGCCCCCAGTGGTCACTGACATCCATGTGACTGATAAGGACTGGCAAGGCAGCAGCTGCCAGCAGAGAATTGTCTTGGAAAGGCTGGGAACACAAGCATCAACTTAGCTTCAGTGTTTTGTTTTTTTTGGGTGTCCTCTTCTGCCCTCCTTTGGCCCCTCCCAGTGGAAAGATGTTGGGTACTGTCTCTCCAGCTGACTCTTTCCAAATGAAGTGCACATTTCTGAAGCCTTTACAATTTTCTGAGATGATTATTCTATCTACTCTGTTCTTTCTTAAATCAGCCATGTAAGTAAGAAGCCAAACCCAGTATTTAATTAAATCATGTGCATGAGGTTCATTTTCTATTAGATTAGTATTTTTCCCAGTTTTGAGGAGTCTGAATTGTAAGTCTGTATAAGCAATAAGATTTGTCAAATGCTTTCTTTTACCTTCTCACCAGTCATTACTTGAATCAAAATAAAGCAAAAAACCAAATAACCCTTAAAAGGTTGAGTAAATAAAATATCCTAATTGGTGTTTACTCAATTACTGCCTCCAATATTTAAACTTGGAACTAGTTTTTGTATCTAAAAATGTATAAAATTCTAGTGTGTCTGCCACTAATTTATATATTTCTAAATAATTGAGTGCTCTAAAGAATTTAAATTAATATTTTATTTTTCATTTGGTGGTGTTATTATAAGTTTTATGAATTTAATCCTGAAACAACTTAATTATACTACTCTTTAAATATTAAACTGAGTAAGAATGAACAATAGTAAACAGTGAAAAATCATTATAGGGGTATGAAAAAAGGAATTAAAAAGTATAATAATCTCTCAGTTTATGTTTGAAAAATAGACAACACACAATAGACCTTTAAGAGAAAAAAATATAAAAAGGACTTGAGATAATTTTAAGCAGGTTGGGATTTTTAGTAGTCATAGGTCCTCTGCCTGCATTAATTACTTTGCTAATGTCAGCTCATGTGTCTGCCTTTGGATCTCTGAATGATATTCCACAAGGCTTTTTCCTCTATGTCTGCAAGTGGCAATAGTACTCTTTAGAAAGCTACATCACATATTCACAATCCAAAGATCTTTAGCTGCCTTTATAGATTTCCCATTTGCAGTATCAGAGACATTAAAATTGTGGTGAGTTGGGAGATCCTTTCCCAAACAAAATACTTACCTGTCAGAACATAAATACAGAGGAAAACTGATGAAACAATAGCAGTCAAAAGAGTTCACATTTTACTTTTACCAGACTTCCACCAAGAGTGAACTTCTTTTCTATTCAAACTTAGTGCCTTTGCTCTTCTTTCTAACCAACTAATATATTTTAAGTCTCCTCTCTAATAAAAGACTGTTCTTACTGACTTTGATAGCAGGGCTATTGGACCTACTTATGCTGCTGCTATGCCCTCTGCCATGATTGTATTCTGGAATATCTGGTGTGAGAGTAGGAAAACATTTCCCAAAATGTGCTGTCTATTAAAAACTGGAACAAATCATATAGTTTGTTACGTATGCCTAGTGTGATTGAAATCTATTGAGATTCAAATCACTGAAATGCTAAAATGGCATCCTTGATAATGGAGGAATTTACAATAATATATCTATTGGATACTGCTAGCAGGTAATCCAACTTTTAAAATATCTGGTCATATTGTCACTTTATTCACATGATAATATTGTGTATTGTATGGGAAAAGGACAGAGCAATTTATGTTCTTATGTTTAACAAAATACCTTTATTATAGAAAAAATAAAATTTTTCAACCTTAAATATAGGGACTTCCTTTAATCTTTTTTAAAACAGATTACCAATTTTGGTAAATATTATTACAGTGAAATTATAGGATAAGATACTTTTCTGGTTATATTAGAAAATGGAAGATGATTCTTATCCTAAACAAAAACAAGCCATAATTCTGGGAGAAAACCCATGTACTATATGTCAAGATTCAAAATAAATGTGTAGAGATTCAAAATCTGCAGTGCTATATGGCAAACACTTTTAGAATATTAGCTCCCAACTTCCTACAGTCTGATTCATTGTCTTAATTTCAGCTTTAACCTCAATGCTGGAAGTGTTCAGATTCTTTTCTCACAGGAGTTTTCAAAAGTATTAATTAAAATATAATAAAATAAAGTGAGCAGTTGAATGGTTTTTGGAACTACTTTGAATTTTACTACAGAGGGAAGCCTGGCAGGGTGCACACAGTGCATTCCAGGGAAGCAGCAGCAATGTAGGGCAGCTCTGCTCATTCATTTAGCTCCAGGAAGCCATACATCAGAAGGTGTGTCGCTGGAGAAATTTGCCAAAATGATGATTGCTTCTTCTGAGTCAAGGGAATCCAAATCATTTCAAAAACTTTTCACAAAATTGAAGCACTGTGGGGTTCAAACCTGTGGGAGTCCAGGGCTTCCCTCTGGCTGCCCTGGCAGGTCTGGGACCCTGGCAGGGGTCAGGAACCCCCCTGTACAGAGCCCCCTGAGACACTGTCTGTGATCTCTGTCCATGCAAAAGAGTTTTCAATCTTACAGGATGAATTACAAGCTCTGAGTGTTTGATATAAGTAATAATTAAGTGTGGCATGGGTGCAAAAATAAAATTTTAGGATTCTAGATTAGGGGTTCAAAGGGGACAAGATGGAGGAAATTGGGTGTGTCTTGTCCTTTTTCTCCTTCTTCATGCCCTCCATGTTTCACTGTGGTGTTGGCATTTTTCTGTTGGTTTAGGCTGGGGACACACTGTTCAACGTAGGTGACAGATATTGGCACGTTATTGTAAATCCAGCACAGGTAGTTTCTGGTATTTAATGTTTGTACCATCCCACTGAGGGCAGAGCCCCACACGCTGCCCTGCAGGACAGAGCTGCGGCAGGGCAGCAGAACATGTTAGAGATAAACAGAATAAACAACCTTGAAACCAGCACAGACGAATTATGGCTTCTTCTTTGGCAGCGGGGCAGAAAGACAGAGACTTTCTACAGTCTTGGAATCATCAATACCTCAGATTCCAACACGAACCCAGGAGGCCACAATCTGGACTACGATATCTAGACCCCAGTGATGAGGAACATTTGAAAAAGTGGCAGCTGTCTCCTCTGGAATCATGAATTTAGGATGTCCAAAACTGTATCACTTCTCCAAAAAGTGATATTTCTCTGGCTTATATTGGCATATTTCTGTGGAAAATAGGAAAATTTACTTAACCCAAGCAAGGGTTTGGCCTGCTATTGCAGGCCTCATTCAAGCAACTAGTTTTTATCAAAAGTAATGGTAACAAAGAGCTGCCTTCCTAAAACAAAAACTGAAATACCTTAGATAACTGCTTAAAACATCATATGGAAAGCTGTACCTCATGGATGCAAGGATCAAGATAACTCATTATCCTGTTTCTGGGTATGCATTGGCTTAGGAAATTAAATCAATATATACTGTGAGGTTTAAATTACTTTTTTCTTTGCAAATTATTCCAGGTTCTGACAATATTCAGGGTGAAAATTATATTAACAAAAATCTCAGAAAAATCAAAATAAAAATAATAGAAATTAGTATTTTCTGGTTTTAATAGAAAGAGAATAGGAAAGGGAAAAGATGGCCAGAAAAGTTTATGGAAACTTTTCTATCAGGTCTCAATAAATCTGTCCTTTTCTTTTTTGAACATATTTATGCTTCTAATTTTTACATCTTATGATAATAGGTGCAATGTTTACCTATGTGGTGCCTGGGGAAAAAATGTTTTTCTGGCTGGTAGTTTAGAATTACTGCCTGATTGTTTAACTGGGTGTTCCTTGCTCCTTGCCTTGGGAGCCAGTTCATTAGAAACAATTACAGTTCTTCAAAGCAAGTGTGACTTTCTCTGCAGAGGAACTATTTTGGACATGTACTGGATTTCTTTCTGTAAGATTTTGGGATTTTTTTTTTTATCTTGGATGCTCTAACTCCCACTGCTATGAGAATTGTCTCTAAACTATTTTTAGGAAGAAAAGGGTAAAATGTGAAATTTTTTTGAGAATTCCAAGTGTCTGTGTTTTTTTCCAACTGGTTTGCATTTTGTTATTTTTCCTTTTAGGCTGAGATGTGCCTGTCTCAATTATTGCCCAGAAAATCTCACTAATGGCATGCGTTAGAATATTCACTTAACTTGAAAAATATTACATTTGAGTATGTGTACATTGATGAGGATTCTTTTATCGTATATGCTTATACGTATAATTTTTCTCCCTTTGTTTTCTACTCCCTGTGGAGCAGCCTAGTAATTTCTCCCTCAATATGTTAAAACACAAGATTTTTTTTGTTATAATTTTGTTATATTTTGGATAAAGCTCTGAAGAAAAACAAGACGTCCTTCAGCAAGGCTATCTTAGGTGACAAAGAGGTGCTAAAAAAGCATTCCATATGTATACAAATGTATTTAAGCACAGAATTGCATGTTTGATATGTTTTTGTTGTAATTTTTTTGTTTTCTTTCTGAAGATACTGAGTTTCACCTCATCTCAAGAATAGATCCTGAATACAAAAATAGCACTTTTCATCTAGGAAGGAAGATGCCTATAAAAGCTAAGACAGCCAGAGGATAATGTTAGATCTCTTATTTTTTTCTTTTTTGTATTTTTGCATAGAAAAGTTACTGTAATCTGAGCCAATTATTTATCTTTCCTTTTTCTATTATCCTTAATAAATAAACATATCTCTATCCCAGTTGCTTTTCAGCTCTATCTTCAACAGTAGATATTCTTGAAAAAACGTTTATTTTAATTCATATAACTTCAGAATTAATTCTGGTTTCTTCTTAATATTTCTGTTAGTTTCTTCTTAGATTTGCTTTAGATGAACTAAATCTTCTAACACTCTGGAGCAAGAGAGACCAACCTAAAAATATATCTGGCATTTTGCCTCGATTTTTTTCTAACAGTTTCCAAAAGAAACAATATATAACCTGGGGAAGTTATCCATGTGCTGAATTGCTTTAGGAGATTCTCTTTTATCACTTAAAGTGCTCAGTGAATTTTACTTCATGTTGCAGTTAAGGACTGTAGCACAGGGATCTGATTCATTTTTGAAGATATTTTCTCATTTTCTGTCTCATGAAGGCAGGAATGACTCTTTCTTTGACCTTTACTTGGTATGTTTAAAGCTCAGTTGTAGAAGAGTTTGCAGAGGGTGTTTTGTTTTGTTTTTTGAAGTGGGCAAGTAAAAATATTAGTAGTGATATCCCAAAAAACAGATGCTTTCATAACATCCACTGTATTGCAGTAAGTCAAATGCAAATTAGCGTTATGGAAATATCTCCATTTGGAGATGAGTATGGAAGAAACCACACATCTAACAATGGATGACTTTTTCTTCCTTGTCCTACCTATCTTTGGCTTTTGACAGTATTGATAGATACCTTTAACATCCTACTTCTTTAATGGTTTAGGATAATTCACATATGACTTTCCTTTTAATGAACTGAGATAAATCATTCACTCTTTCATTTTCTGATCCTATTTTTGCAGTCCCCCTCCCCTTCCTTCCCCACTCGGATATTATTCTCAGAAAAATAAAGTCTCTTGATAATAAAGGACGCAAAGATTGTTTTTTAATTCTTCAGTAAAAGTTGTTTTCCTGAAACAAGCCTTTTCTTAGCCAGTGGCATCCTTAACTGCTCCTTTGTCATGGTTTCATCTGGGATAGTATAAATTTCTGGGAGGGGATCTTATCAATACCTACAAATATCCTAAGGGCAGGTGTCAAGAGAATCAGGTCACAATTTTTTCAATGATGCCCAGTGACTGGACAAGGGCCAGCAGGAACAAACTTATTCAGGGGAAATTCCATACAAATATGAGGAAAACTTCTTTACTTGGAGGATGACATAGCACTAAAACAGGTTGCACAGAACCTTCTCTGGGGGTATTCCAAACCTGACTGTTCACAGTCCTGTGCCACCTGCTCTAGATCCACTTGCTTCAGTAGTGGGATTGGACTTAGGTGGTCTCCAGAGGCCCCTTCCAACCCCAAATATTCTGTGATAATATGAAGATTTATTTATCTATTTACATGTTCAAATTATTAAATTTAAATTGTTTTTATTTCAAACCACAAAGTTTTGTCACTTTTACCCTTCCAATTCCCTTTTCCTCCTCTCCTGAGGGGAGGAGTGAGCTGTGTGGGGCTTAGTGGCTGTCTGGGGTTAAACCACAGCAGAAACCATAGGTCACGAAGAATTTTTCTTTGGAAAGGGAAGATTTAGTTGCAAGAATGGAAAATAAAACCTTGTGGATAGAAGATGAGAATGCAAGTGATAGATGAGGTGATAAAGCAGGGAACAGGAGAGATTAACAGGTTTAGCTCTCTTCAATAGATAGAAAATTCTTAAAGTATCTCCATTTCTTGTCAAAACAAACCCTAAACTCCTGTCTTTTTCAGTTGGTAGCACTAAGTCTCTTCATCAATGTGGCTAAAAATTTTGAAATAAAGAAAATAAAGAAGATTAAAAAGAAAGATTCAGGCACCAAAAATTTCTATTTTATGTGTCTTCATTATTTAACAATTGTTTCTTCTGTTTATTTCTTGGTCTCACACACAGAAAAATGCACCTGTTTTGACAGTTATTAGTTAAACTTGATGTAAAGACATTGCACATTTCCAATATTTTATTTTTCTCATTTTGCTCACAAAGATTTGGCATTTACAGCTGCTCTTACACTTCCCCAGGGGATTCTGACGAAAAACCTGACTCAGGAACAGATTGGCACAGGGCAAAGTCCTGGTGTCAGCTCTCTACTAATTAGGTAAATGTACACTGGAGGTTACATTTACACTATCCATTTGTATCAGTATCTCAGATTTAACAGTGTAGTCACTATGTCTCATAGCTTCTTCAAAAGCAATTATTTTGACAATTATTAGGAGATGTTATAAATAATTCAGGACATAACGATGCAAAATAAACCCATTAAGACAAAAGGCCTAGGGCAGAAAAGCCTGGCTCTCAAGAAGTCATGAACAAAACAGTTTTCTTGAAGACCAAGTTTCCTACCAAATATCTGTGCATAAGAAAGGCCAAAACAGGTCACAAAATGTGAAACATTATCATTCTTACATTTTAACTCCCATGCTTAACACTTACCTAATGCAAATAAGGGAACTGAAATTTCTTTAAAAACAACAACAAAAAAAAAAAAACAGAAATGTTGTATTGAAAAATGTCAGGTAAATTTGACAATGTTACCATATCGAGACTGAAGACTCCACAAAGATGGGAAGAAGGGCTGGAGGAGGCCTGGGCTGCCCTCAGAACAGAGGTATTCAGTGTAACTCCACAATATGTAGCAGAGAGTGACAGTTTCCTGGATATATGTGGAGAGATCATTTAAATATTTTTTTCCAGTTGCTTTAGGCTGTTGATTTTTAAATCTTCAAATATAGATAATGAAGCTCAGGGGGATAAGCAGCACCTGCACACTGCATTGTTTTCTTTCAAAGCATCTTATGTGGTGATCACGTCAGGCTGTATTTAGTTCATAATTTGTAAGGATTCCGAGTAAAACAGTAAGGTTGTGTACAATGCATCACACAAGAAAACTATTCTAGGTGGAATCTGCTAAAATAAAGAGCATGATTGTTTACATGTTTTAGGAAGCTTATTTGGTACAATAAGGTTGAGTAATACACTTAAAATATGTTTTAATTATTTGAAAAATTGTCTGATTAATGTAATAGCCTAGGCTTAATGATATGTATAAGATGCACAGTTGTTTCCATTATGCCTGAAAAATCCTTGTAGCCAAAATATTATCATATGCTTTTCTTTCCTTTCCTATTTTTATGAATAAGCTTGTGTTGTTGCAATCCATCTGTGCCTCTTGGATACTGTCCAAAGGCTTTCCATGCTCCATTGCCAATACCTATATATCCTATCATAGAATTAAGTAAGTGGACAGATACAGATATCTATAAATATGTGACATTCTTCCATTAAAATTATACATTGAAGAGATAAATCACCAAAGACTAGCAAGGCATGACTTCTAAAAAAACCACAAACCAACACAGTACAACAATTTATCCTGCTTTAAGGTACAAAAAAAACCTGGTATAGCACTTTCTAGAAAGATATTAAAAAGGCTGACTTTACTACAATTTATCAATTTTGTATTGTCAAAAGGAGATGAGAAGTTCTGAGCAATTCTGATCAAGAATGATTAATTTAGTAGTATTTAATTGTACATTTAGAATGGAGTTGCTAATTGGATTATTTGACTTTCTGAGCCTTAGTACCCATCATCAATTCTTCATGCTGAATGTTAAATATTGGATAAATCATTTGATTCTCTCTACCAAAAAAAAAAAAGAAAAGTGAAAATGATTGTTTTTAAATTACATGTCACCAACAGTGTAAAATAGATGTGTATCTTTGCTCATAACTGCTAGTACTTAACATCTCATAGCTTGCCAGGTTTTTTTCAGCATATCTCCAGACAAAGGAAGTACAAGAAGGTGTCTGAGTCCTGCCAGTGGGTATTTTTCAAAAGTTAATTTTGTCTGGACAACCCAGTTGCCTGTTTTAGTGAGACGACTGGTTTTGTGGACAAGGACACAGAGCAGGATATTACATGTTGCACTGGGTTGACCTTGGCTGTATGCTAGGCACCAACCAAAACTGCTCTAACTCTCACATCTGCAGGTGGACAGGGGAGAGAAAATGAGATAAAAGGTTCATGAGCTGAGACAAGGACAGAGAAAGCTCATTCACCAAATACTCTCACAGGCAAAACAGACTCAATTTGAGGGTATTGATTCACTTTATTTCTAAAAAATCAGAGCAGAATAATAAGAAATAAATCTTAAAACCACCTTCTCCCCACCTCTACCATTCAGAAATGGGCTGAAGAAAACCCTGTGAAGGTGAGCAAAGCAAGGGGGAACTCTTGCAGCTGGGATGGACTAAGGTCATGTAACAATAGGATCAGGGTGCTGACACAGCACTGTGTCCAGTTTTGGGCTTCTCATTACAAGAAAAAAGCAGAAATATGGGAACAAGCCTTTTGGAGGACCACTAAGATTATTATAGGGCTGGAGCACATGGCATATGTGGAGACTAAAATAGTTGAGTTTTTCCATTCTCAAGTAAAGACAAAGGGCAATCCAACTGCTGTATTCATTCTGTCTAATAAAGAGAGCAAATTCCAACTTTGAAGAAAAAAACACTGTAAGAGAAACAAAGTAATCTTTTACTGTTTAAAATCCCTGTATTCTAGCAAATATCTGGATCAGTGGTCAAAAATCTATTAAAATTAACAGGATTAATCTAATGGTCTTTTGTTAGTTTAAAGTGTAATTAATACAAAATAAGCTTGATTCTGGAGAGATTTTTAAAAGGAAATAAAGTATCTTATGCCTCATTTTATCATAGGAGAGTATGAGCTATACACACTTCACTGTCACAAAGGCATGTGCTACTAAATTTAAGGGACCTCAGCCTTTATTTCTCTGGACTCAAGTATTCTATTTTGGTTGGAAAAAAAGTGTCACAACTGTCCAGCAGGTCTCAGAGGGTTAGTTTAGAAGCATCAAAAAATGTTTTCATTTAAATTCATGATCTGGGCTTATTCAACCTATGCTTGAACACTTTTTCATCCTTAATCTCATAAGAATTTCTTGTAGGAACATTTTCTCAGTTGGTAGGCTTTAGTAAATGAAAAATATATTTATAACTTCAGGAACACCAGTTCATGGACTATGGAGGAATAGCCTAAAAAAAATGATATTTTTAAAGCAAATTTTAAAAGTTTAAGAAAGATTTTTTTTTTTTTTTTTTACTTTGGTAATAATTGGAAAAATTAAACTCCACATTCATTCCATAATGAAACTGATTTTGGGTCTTTTTCTCAAATAAATAGAGCTGAAAACTGACTAGGGTTACATTTTCAAATTGATTCACAAAAACCTCTGAACTAAAGAAATTTCTTGGATAGTTTTTAGTGTGGGGGTGTGCACAGCTGACACACAAAATTTTACAGCTGCATGTTACTCTTATGCAGAGATGGATTTCTGCATGTGCAATAAAATCATAAATGACAAGTGAGCTTAGTTGTCCTTCCATGGAAGTGATGTTTATTCTTAATTCTGCTGTGAAGGTGGTAAATAATTTAATTTACATAGATATAAAATTATGAACATGACCTCAAAAATTAATGTTTTTCTAAACTAGATATTAATTATGTCAAGAGAGATTTTTCAATTAACACAAATAGGTGTTGGATTTTGGGCCCTGAAGAAAGCTTTGTATTTGATATAGGATTTATACCCCTATAAATCTGGAAAACAGAAAGGGAATGTATATCATATGGATTCAAACAACGACTTCAAATAAAGCTTGAAGCATTACTTTATTTATTGCTGCTGATAAAGTGTTTTTGCAAGAAACTGGCATTTGTTTGCATATTTCTTAGCAGCATGAGCAGGTTCCAAAATTATGAATTAAAATTCATGTCAACCTGTATTCATGCATTGCAAAATATTAAGGGGAAAACATATTCAAATTTGGCTAGACTAGGTCAAGTACTGATTTGAGTGTGTAATGTCATTTGCAATGCAAGTGATAAATAGGAATGGGATACTAAAAGAACTATTCAGACAGTTATGGTTGCAAAATTTGAATTTCTGTTATAAGATTGTCCATATTTGTTGGTATTTAAAATCAGGGAAAAATTGAGCATTATGCTAGAAAGAATCCTGTCAACGCCTAGTTGGAATTTTCATGAACTTCATCTGAAGAAGTATTTGATTTCTGTAATAAAACCTCTGATAAGAACATTAACTTCTCAGTAATTACAATGAGGGACTCAGGCTTCTGGGTTTCCTGGAGTTTCTGCTCATGTCATGCTGGGACATTTCTCAGGCAATGTGATACCCTCTCCATTTTCCCAAATTGCAGCTCCGAGCTTGATGAAGACATTGCACGATAAATGTGGCTTCCCACAGGAGCTGGTGCTGAACATCAGATACGAGAAAAGTTCTTCCTGAGCACCACTTCCATGACCTCTTACTTATAGAGAAGGGAGTCTCCATTGTTCTTGTGAGATTTGCTGTCTCTGACTTTCTGTAGTCAATGTGCAACTGGTTTTGAGTCTTCAAGTCCATGGTAGAAAGACAGGGGTGGCAGCCAGAGAAGTGATAGCAGGATTATTGATCCACAGTGAATGCCAGAAATGTTTATTAGCTTCTATCTGTCTTCATTTATTGCAGTCTCCGAAAGTGTGTTGGAGCATTTGCTGCAATTTGAAAACTTTCAGAGTGCTCTGCGAGAGCAGCAGCAGCAGCTCTCATTGTTTTCCATGTATTTTAAATTGCCACCTGCAATTTAAAATAAGTATTAGAAACTTATAGGAAAGTAATAACAATGAGAAGGAATAAAACATTTAAAAGGTTTAGAAATAAAAATAATGCAATTTCACATGGAGAAAATAAAAAAGCTACTCTTGTGGCAGCAAAACGACTCAATTAAACAAAAAAGTCTAATTTATATATCTCAGAACTTATATTCTTCCACAGATTTTCAGTAAAATTACTGGGAAAAAAAAAAGTCAAATATTGTTTAAAATAGCTGTTAAGAATAAGAGACAGGACTGCAAAGAAAGCAGAAAGTTGACAGGTATTCCAGTTATTAAAATTTTTTGATCCGTGAGCCTCTATACTTCCACAGGAGTGAATTTTATACCAGTCATGCATGTTTTACTCTTAAAAATCCCAGAAAATGGCATTTTGATATGAAGATGACAATTTCATTTGGCAACTGCTAAATTCAGAACATAATTTATTAAGTACTATTTTCCTTTGCCTTTATCTAGTGTTTCTTATGTGTATTTACAAACCAATAAATTACAACACATAAAAATAAATCAAAGCAGATATTTATGGTTTACTGGAAAACGAAAAGCTCCACAGCAAGTCTATACAAGAAGACCTTAACTTCTGACACTGTAGTAAGAAAGATTTTAGAATGCATCCTATATTAATTTTTAAACTTTGGAAAATTAAAAGCAGATGTAGGAATTTCTGTTTCCTAAAATAATAAAAAAAAAATTTTAAAAAAGCATCTGTAACTCTATATTGCTATAATCATTTTATATAACATCCCACAATGCTGGTTTTTTTACTTCAGTTTTTTCTTTGTTTCTATGTTTTTCTTTTCTTGTACTATGATGTCCTTGTTACACATCTAATTAAAATTTAGTTCTAGATAGGTTTATTTCCTTTATCTTTTAAGTCAACTTCAGTGCATACCATATTAGGCCAGTAAGGAATTATCTTAAAAAGTGGGAATAGGAATTATGTAAAAAAAAATTGGCTATATTATAATGAAAATTTAAATGAGTAATACCTGTTGTCTTCAGAAAATATCTCCTTGTTCACATTACAAAGAAGAAAAGACTTCAAATAAAAATAGGTTTTCAAATAAATGATTTTAAATTGTATAGCCTTCCATAGGATTTGTAATTCAGTTGCCTTTGCATACCTTTTTTTTGACTCAGGCTCATTTTCCAACCTGGAGAACACTTCCTATAGTGTATCATTCTGATAATTCACCACAACCTTCTTTCCAGGAGAAAATCTGAGAGCACCCTTTGGGAAATAGAATAAAATTTGAGAGAATGGCCTGAAGAGGAATGTGAAAACAAAGCTAATCATACTTCAATCCTCATAAGACAGAGTAGAATCTTTCAGCCTTTTTTATAGTTATTAAAATAATTTCATACATTGCCTTTAGCCAAATTAAACAGGGCTTTCTGAGGTAAAATTATAAAAAAGTATGATTTAGTTTTCTTAAAAAATGTATCTATATCTACTTTTCTGTAGACATTTTCTCAAGGAAACAAACAGTATTAAATCAAACAACCCAGGGAATCCTAAACACTGCTTTGTAAAGCTTAGAGAAAAGGCAGAAAAGTATCTTTTTATTCCAGATGTGCACAAAAAAGACAGGAAAACTGAATCATTCCTGTTGTCTACCCATTTTATCCATTTTTTTTCCCTTGGTGCATGATGCACAAAGGACTTATGTAAATTACAGACATTCCCAGAGGATGGGGTGAGTCTAGACAGCAAAAATCCAGCCCTGGGAGTTTCTGTGCTAATAAGTATTTGATGCCTCCCAGACTTTCTAATGCAGTAGGCTATTAGGTATTTAACTAAATTAAATAATTTTTTGTTTTGGGAGTTTGTTCATTTGCCTGATGAAATATTTTCTTCTGTTGAAGGATAGAAGGAACAAACCTTTTTTTTTTTGTTTGTTTGGTTGTTTGGTTTACTTTTTTCTTTTTTTCTTTTTTTTTTTTTTATGGGATGTTAAAAATTCTCTTCAAGTTGAATTTTGATGTCAGTTTGCATTAAAAATGTGAATTTTATTTATCAGAATGGTTTGAATTTACTGTGTAATCTTTCCATGAAATTCAGAATACCATGTTATAAAATCCTGCAAGTGCATGGGGATTAGATTTAGTCATCCACCTTCACTGGGTTGCTAGTGGTGACAAAGGAGGAGGAAAGACCACAGCTGGTACAGGCTGAGTTTAGTTTAAATTTCCTTAACATTTTCTTTTATTGAGGCAGTAAATACTGTTAGTATTCAACTCTACAAAAATATTAAAAAGAAAAATCTCCAACCAGAAACATACAATAGATAAACATATTATAACATAGATGTCTTTGGATAAATATGTTTGTAAACTCAGGTCATATTTTATAAGCCTGTAAATGGTATTCCATTTTAAATAAGGATAAAACCTTTGTTTGAGGTAGCCTACCATACCAATGCTATCTCATACCTTACTGATTTTTATAAAGAAATAAAAATGTGTGCTAAGAGCTGATGAGTCACTGTCTGGATGTGTTTGATGTTCCATTGGCTTAGATTTAATGGGAGAATGGGGAAATAAGGTAAATACAGTGATTGACATTTCAGTGATAAAATATATCTACTTACAGCTATTTTCAATTAGTTTTCAGAAGTGAAGTTCTATTCTGTATAAACATATGTGTTCTGAAGTATATATGGAGTATTTAATTAGCTATCTTTCAATATCTTTCTCAAACAGATTTCACAGAGTCTTTAGCAGTGCTTCACCTTTTTTTTTAAGATTGTTTTTGAACATTGATATTTTTATCCCAGTTTGTACCATACCGCATTCTTTTCCTCTGTGCTCTGATTGGACTAGCAATTTGTTCAAATGATCCAAATGAGTGCAGAAAACACCAGTAAACAAATGATTGAAATGGATTTTCACATAGGATCAAATAAAATTCCAGGAAATGTATGTTATTAAGCAGTGTATTCTGTTGTATAAAAGCAGTGGGTTTTTTTGTTTTGTTTTAAGGCAAGTGAGAAACTTCAATTATTCTTTATTTTTAAGGGAAAACAAAGATTAACATCTTTCAGAGGGGGATATCTACGGAGGAAATACCCGAGGTGTCAGAAGAAAGAAGTACTCAAGGCATCAAAAGAAAATGACTCATGAATATATGAAGTATACATCCTGCAGGTCAAGAGGCTCCTGAGGTTTACTAAAACGTGCACATTACAAAACCTTTTACAGTTCATTCACTAAATTTATAGCAATAATGAAAAATTCAAACAAAGCAATAAGCTTTAGAGAACACACTGTCTTCAAGATGGTTATTTATGGTGTGACGTTCCCCCAAGCAGGCCTCAATAATAAATATTTTTAGATTTTCTCATTAAAAGTGTTTGCATGGGGGTTGTCTGTCTTTTTAAATTGCTTTTGGGTTTGTGTCATTTTAATTTTGCTATTTGTACAATTTCATATCTGAATCCAGGCATTTAAACTGTGGAATTAGAAGAACCATGTTATTAATTTGCTTGTTTTCTTGTAATGTCAATTACTGGAGCTGCTGGGCTTGCAGGAAGCATAAGATTTCTTTGAAGCTATATTTGTATTATTTTAAGAGATTTTTTATTTCTACCATATAATGGAAATGCAATACTATAATGAATATAGTAATCATTTTGTATGATTTGTTTTGCTTTATGACTCTTGCAAGTAAAGTATGTCAAGAAGTCATATTAATACAATAATTTGGAACCTAATGTGACCTGAGAGGGGAAAAGCATTTTTTTTAAGATCATTATGATACTCTTATTCTCCTAGACTTCTAAATCTTCTATTCTTTATCTTATTAATATTAATTACATATGTAACTAAGATAATTTAGGAAATGTGACCTATAAATAAGAACTTTTCCAGAGCTGCCTTAGAAATACCAATGATCTTTTCTGTTATTACTTTGAAAGAAATAAAACTTTGTTAAGTATTATTTCGAGGAGGGATGTTTATAAAAATTCCCAATTCTTATAACACTTTATTGACAAAACTCCAAAATTATTTCGTACTTCAAAGTTCAACATTGCACTTTTCAAGACAAAACCAGTATTTCTACTTTTACAAGTTTGATTTACATAACTAATACCTCAATATACCTCAAGTTATTTCTGATCTGGTACATGATAAATTTCAAGTTTAATAATGTTGATGTTTTTTCTTTTTTTTTTTTTTTGCTAAAGATAAATTTTAATGAGATTTTATTGCTTAAGAAACTTTTGATCTTATCATACTTCTAAAAAAAATCTAAATCTCCTAAAAATAATTATCAGCCAGAAATTGTAGATAGCTTATAAGAAATAGGTATATTTCCTTTAAGATCTTATCATCTTTTAATGAATCTGTCCAGAAATCTTTCTGAGTTTTAAAAGAAAAAAATCCTGAACTGAAATTGGAAGGCAAAAATGTGAAAATGTTTTCCACGAAAAAGTGCTTTGAAAGTCTCAAGTGTTTTAAATTTCTTTTTATTCTTTATATACACTCAAATTTAAAAAGCTGTGCAAGGTGAAGATTAGATTACTCCATAATCTTTCTCTAACTTAAAATCTCTTGGAACTATTATATGTGAATTTCACAAAATTTAGAATATATTTCGCTATGTAAAATTTTCTTAATAATTTTTTAGCTGGTTATGACCATTTTCACACTTCCCCTACAAGTAATTTTTAACTTACATTAGGCTTAAATTCTTTTGCTATCACTATATTAAGAAAAAAACAAGAAACAACAGAACAATAAGAAACCTTTCTTACTTTTTTACAGTTTTGATTGTTCTTTTGACTTCTCAGTCCTATACTTTATGTTCTTCCTGTCAATAGATATACTACTTACTTTTTTTTTATTTGACAGATTATATAATTATTAGTTTCCATAAATATTTAGGAAACTTTAAAACTCCTTTCATCTTGACAAGGTTGATAGAGCATGCACAAATTACAACTCATGGTAAGTTATGGAACATTTACTGGAGTTCTTGCCTCTGCAAGACAGCCGAATGTTTGTTGAGACCAAGTTTTTTCACATTATTTCTATGTACTCTATGGCTGTCTCTTACTGCCTCCATTGACACTATTAAAAGCCTAATGAGGAGGTGATAAATAGAGTATTTGACTGTTGACATATGGTAGATAATGGTTTGTGAGTTGATCTAATGCCTGACATCCTCAGCTCAATCCAAACACACATTAAAAAACATAAAACTTATTTACTCAGTCACTTGTCACAGAGAGAATGGGATAATAATTAGAGCACTAGTCATGACTTTATGAAAATAGGACTCAATTAAATACATTGCCATTTGTATATGACCTTAGATAAATTACTTGGGTTAGATTTTCAACAGTATTTCATAGTCAATGTGGAATTCATCTTACTTGAATGTAACTGTCAAAAATGGAAGTATTTAACCTAAGTAGCTGTACCAGGTCTCTTTGCAAGCAATGAAGGAGGAAGATATGTCCCTCTAGAGCAAATATCATCCCACTTCTCTTTTTCTGCCTCAGAGAGAAACTATATAATTAGCTTCAACTAAGTGCTTTGCTCTTATGACTCTGTCTAAAAGGAGCTGATGATTTCTGTGGCTAAATGGTACTTTCTCTGCACCAGCAACAACCTGAGGAAAACTGTCTTATGTGAGATGGGTCAATGCATTTGGAAGAGTGAGATGGCTGTCCTGAAATTAAACTGTGTTCTTACCTTCAAGTACGTGAGATACCTACAACATTCTGAAACTGGGAAAGTGATTGGTCACTACAAGTGCAGAAAGGATCTCTGGGGACAGATGATTTTGCATCTAAATATGTATTTATGGAAATTATGAGCTTACAAATATATTTACGCATAAATGTGAATGAATGCAATACCTATGAACTCATTTTCATCTTGAACACCTGCTGCACTTGCCTTCAGCTTTGCCATTGCAGGAGAAAGTCATCACAGGATGTTTTTCCTTAAGGGTGTACACTCTGAAAGCTCACTCTAAACA
Source organism: Taeniopygia guttata (assembly GCF_048771995.1). Classification (NCBI taxonomy): domain Eukaryota; kingdom Metazoa; phylum Chordata; class Aves; order Passeriformes; family Estrildidae; genus Taeniopygia; species Taeniopygia guttata. Next base: position 7,103,242 of record NC_133024.1, on the reverse strand, counting down.
TGAGTTTTAATGGAAAAATTTTACATGTTCAGTATGGGCACAAAAGAACTAACAACTATGACAGGGGAGGAGGAAGAATAGGGATTTTGGAGCCTTATATAACATAATTTGGCACTTGACAAATTATATGTTAAGGATTTAATTATGCAAATAAAAACTCTGGGAGAAAAGGATCACAAGACTCCCCAGAGTGCACATTAGAAAATGAAGAAAAGCACAATTAGAAATGCAATATATACACTGCTTACTATCAGAAATGGATCTTTCTTTTTGTCATTGAATCTCATTATTTTTTACACTCATTGAAATTATGCCAGTATTATTTATCTGCAAGTCCTACTACTATATTGCCATTGCAACTCTCCATTTGTATTCTGGGGGTTTGTGCTGATTTTTTCTTTATTTTCTTTGAATTAATTTTTATTCACTCTCTTCAGACTAGTTAAATGTGATGGGAAATTTTAAAGTATAACAGAAAAATAAATGGGTCTGATTTTTATTACAAAACTTTGTAGGTTATTAAAAGTTGATATTTTGAGCTCCACTTGATTTTGGCAAGTAGTTTCTTTTCATCTTTAGTTGAATATGCAAATAGGTAAAATGTGTGCCTTGCAAAAATATCTTGAGTTTACAATGTAGTAGAAAATAGGCTCAGCTTTTAATTTCCCTGGGTATGGGATACTTACATGTGAAAGTTCCTTAATGAAAGTCTGAAAACATACCTCCAGGAGGTAATTTCTTTATTTCCTTCATTTCTCCATTTATTCAGTGGGGAAAATATCACTCAAATTGTGTCAAGAATCTGTCTCTTTTTTTTGTAGCAATTTTGAGATTCTCTAATTGCTTTATAAAGTTAAATATTTGGTCTGAAGCTTAGTTAAGCCAGCTGCAGCAGAGAAAGCTATTGCCCTCACCCTTTTAGCACAGGAGGATGGAGAACCAGAGGGTGTTTGATCTAATGAAACAGAGGAATGAGATACAGATTATAGAAATCCCAAGTATTAATGCTCAACTCTAAATTTCCGCAGGTGAAAGTGGACAAAAAGATGAAATCAAGAAGCAACTGCCAGATGTGTAACAGCTGCCAGTAGCTCTTGGCAGGCTGTGTCGGGTCCCAGGGGTGTCTGGGCTGCTCTTGCCCTGAGCTGGGTTTCCCTGTCTGAGTTCCAGCCCTGGGATTGACACCAGGGAAAGGGATGGCAGGACCTGGCAGCTCCAGCCAGACCAACAGCCTCTGGAAGTACCTGGGGGTGAGAGCAGCTGTCACCTCTTTCCTGAGAGCAGAGGGACAGGAGAGGTCTGGGGAAAAAGGGCTGAGTAAAAACATCCCCAAACAGACCCATGAGTGAGAAGGTGTGGGAATCCAGGGCATCCCTCTGGCTGCTCTGGAAGGTCTGGGACCTTCAAAGTTTTCAATCTTACAGGATGAATTACAAGCTCTGAGTGTTTGATATGAGTAATAATTAAGTGTGGCACGGGTGCAAAAGTCAAATTTTTGGATTCTAGATTAGGGGTCCAAAGGGGACAAGATGGAGGAAATTGGGTGTGTCTTGTCCTTTTTCTCCTTCTTCATGCCCTCCATGTTTCACTGTAGTGTTGGCATTTTTCTGTTGGTTTAGGCTGGGGACACACTGTTCAACGTAGGTGACAGATATTGGCACATTATTGTAAATATAGCACAGGTAGTTTCTGGTATTTAATGTTTGTAACATCCCACTGAGGGCAGAGCTCCACACGCTGCCCTGCAGGACAGAGCTGCGGCAGGGCAGCAGAACATGTTAGAGATAAACAGAATAAACAACCTTGAAACCAGCACAGACGAATTATGGCTTCTTTGACAGCGGGGCTGACAGGCAAAAACTTTCTACAATTTCGGAATCATCAATACCACAGATTCCGACAAGAAGGAATACTCTCCCTGGTCCATGAATATCACACTCCTCCTGGCAAATTCAGGATGCTGAATGCCAGTCTCCCTTTTCTCAAGAAACACTGCAACAGCCAACTGAGAGTGCCCAAGATGTGCTCTGGAAGACTGAGTGTAAAACTAGTAAAAATAGGTATATAATACCATGGCTTTTTTCATGTAAAAATTGTATAATTATCTATAACTCTACTGTGAAAAGGGCTTTTTTCTGATGTAATTAGAATCTGATTTAATTTGATCTGGACTGTAAAACTATTAAAACATTGGTTGAATTGCCAGTAAATTCATGGGTCTGTGGCTTTTGTGGTTTAACCTCAGGTGGCAACTAAACACTGTGGAGGCACTCACTCACTCCCAGCCATTTTCCACCTCTCACATGAGGAGGAGAATTGGAAAGAAAAAGTAAAACTCATGGTTTGAGATAAGAACATCTAAGAATTGAAAATATTAGTAATAATAATAATAAATAATAAAAGCAATAATAAACAGCATCAATATATTTGTAATCTTAATAACACTAAATATTCTGATAATCATATTAATAAAGATAATGATAATTTTAATGAGAAGAACACAGAGAGAGGGTAACTGAACCTAACATAATTGCTCAGCACCCACTGACCAATGTCCAGCCTGTCCCTGAGTAGAGATCAGCCTCCTTCCAGGTAACCCTCCCCAATTTATCTATGGGGCATGCTGTGTGGAACACTCCTTTGGCCAATTCATATCATCCATCCTGATTCTTCCCAGCTTTTTGTGTGCTCCCTTACTGGCACAGATAAGAAACCAAAAAGTTCTTAGGGTAACAATTAAACAACAGCCAAATAATCCATGTGGTATCAATCTCTTTCTCACACTGAATCCAAAACACAGCACTCTACCAGCTACTACCAATAAAATTAATTCTGTCCTGGCCAAAGCCAAGACAGTGACATACTCTCATTTTTTTCCATAGCAAGACATCAAGCAAAACAACATTTAATTACAAGTTCAGTAATAAGTATATGTATTGAAATATTTCTTGCACTCATTGCAGCTCTTTCTGCTTTTATTCAACACTCCAGTCTTGGCAGAAAACAGACATATTTTTAGTAAAATCTAAATTAAGCATTTTAGTGCCACAAATGCAACACACAAAGATATAACTTTATAGAGCATAAATGCGTTGGTGCCCAGTTCATAAAAAAAAAAAAAAAAAGGAATGTAAACCTACATCACATGTCAAAATGTACACTTCCTTCAAATACTGATACTGCATTCAGACACCACTATAATGTAGGTGTTTATTGCTCCTCTGCTGCTAACATTTTCTTAATATAAAATAGTGCAATGACAAGATATTAATATTTACCCTAACATAAAATTTTAAATTCAAAATTTCATCCAAAAAATTTGATTCTCAATTCTGCATTCTGCAGGTCCCAGAATTAAAATATATTTGCTTTTTAGCATCTTTGAATTCAATATGTATTAAAATTACTATAAAATGTGTCCTGTAAATGCAGTAGGTGGGTTTCACTGCAAAATATTCAGTCACTGTTTAACTAAAGAAGACAGATTTGCCCCTTCCCTCTTCTTAATAGCTACAGAAATATAAGTTCTTGTTTTGCTTTTAGTTCAATGATGCAAAGAGTCTGGAGCAGAATTCTGAGTTGAATTACTTGATCTCAAAGGTCTTTTCCAAGATACTTCTATGACTCAATATTTTGGAGGTTTGGGGTTTTTTTTGTGGGTTTTTGTGCTTTTTTTTTTTGGGGGTTTTTTTGTTTATTTTTGGTGGTTTTTGTTTGTTTGTTTGTTTTGTTTAGTTGGTTGTTTTTTTTTTTTTAGGGGGTAGGGAGGGATATTGATTTGGTTTGGTTTGGTTTGGTTTCCCTCCAGTGTTTCAAGTATTGGATATTTTGAAGTGTAAGAAAAGAGCATCCAAATATAGCAAAACTTCAGGTATTTTTTTCAAAGAAATATTCAATGAAGATTTCAAAAACTACAGTACAATGCTTTCTGGCATAAGCCCTTTTCCAAGTTCACTTCTAATTCTTATGGCTCTTAGTTATTAATCCTTCTTTTAAGGATCTGAGCACTTATTAACTTTGTGATCAAAGCAGTGAAGTCTTAGGTTATGAAAAAAAAATTTCTGTATTTTTGACACATACTGTTTCACTGGATAGAATTGCAATTTTTTTATCATTATTAGCTAAAATTCACTTATTAAACAACAGGCTTTGGTTCAGTAATGAAAATAGTCTCTTTTTTATCTTTTACTTGTTAGTGTGTCTATTATTATAAGTCATGCTGTGTAACTTGAGTGCCACATCAATAGGCTCAAGATGATGCAGTGAAAAACTTTGAGATTGGTTTGAATTTTAATCCATGGGAGAAGTATAAAGGATTTATATTTGCATTTGTACAGAGATTGCAACCAGACTTTTATTGTGTTATTATTTGTGTAGAAGTGTGTGTATAGACAGCATGTCACCTCTTAGTGTGACTGACCAATGCACCCCCCACAACAGGAAAAGGCTCAGAGAAGGGTTCAAGTGATGTGCTGGTGAAGTTTCCCATTTTGGAATGTTCTTAGAATTCCTGGGTCAGCTGATGTAGCAGCTTTTTTGATTTTCATTTTTGAGTCATTAAGTGAGCAGTAGGTGAAATTTGTGTTGGAGAGAGCTGTAGTGCCTTTCTGTGGGTGGTGCTGTGTGGCCCTGTAGAGAGGCAAGGAGAATGCCCTCCTGCCCTTCTTATCCTCCCCAAATGAATTTTTTCTGTTTTATTCCATCTCTCACTTGAAATATAGACTCTTTATTCTAGACAAGGAGCTGTCACTTGGTTCATGTATTTTTCTTTAGCAGAAAAGAGTCTCTAAAAAGTCTTTGGTCAATGCTGTAATCAAAATAAAAAAGCTATTTAATGTGTTCAGTAGTCTTATTAATTAATTTCAAGATACACAGTTCTTAGACACCATCAAGGGGGGTTTAAAGTGGCAAATTTACATATACATAAATTATTAAATCGGCCATTATATGTTTATGTGTCTATGTTCCTTTCTTGCTTTCTCTTCCTTTCTTTTACACGACTCTACATTCAGTCCTTCATTCTCTGTCACGTTGGCTTTTTAAACACTCTGTTTCTTGCAAGAGCTGCAGTAGGTAGGAGAATACATGTGGATAGTTATTTGAAAGCTTCTGAGTTCATTTGAGCAACTCTGAGAGCCCACCTGCCTCTCCTGCCTTCACCTTTTGGGAAGTAGGACAGAATTTTTGAAAGCACCTGTTCTCTTAACTAGAGGAGCAATCTCAGCCAGACAGATGATTCTTGTTGCTTGGATCATTGAATTATTTGAGCTGTTTGAGCTTCATTTTTGTTTATGTGTGTCAACTAATACTGCTAGAATCACACTTAATAATTTTATTTAATGATTTTAAGCTTGCTATACATGAAAAGACTTCAATAGCAGCTGGAGAGACGACCATTAGCAACAGGACAGAAAAGCTGAGAACGCTGAGGAGTTTTTTTCTTCAAGTTTACAATTACTTTGTAATGGCTGAGCACAGATGACCTTAAATCAACTACTTTTCCATTAGCTTGCAATGTGTTTTCATACTTAGATTGTTTCCCTTCAATTATTATTAGCTAGTGAAAGAACAATTTCCTCCTCCATTAAAGAAATACAATCATAACCTGACAGCATACTGAGATTTATTAAAGAATATTTTTCTTTTACATATTTAGCCTTGACAATTTACATACTTAGCCTTGACAACTAAGTGTATTGGGGGGGAGGGGAAATAAGCATGGTGTACTTTGGGGAAATAAAACTGTTTTCCTGCACTGAAAAAAAATCAATAGTAGAAGATGATCTGAAGGTTGCTATCATATAATCTTGGATTTGTTTATGTAGACACACATTATTCCTTAAAGAATGTCTTTATTAATCTTTCTAAAGTTCCACACATCGTGTCAATTCACTTAATCTCTGAACAAACAGTACCTGGGATTTTCAGGTGGAGTATAGATAATTCTTCACTTTTTCTGCTAAATGAAATGTTTTCTTCTTCCTTTTGCAGTGGGATCAGGTCATTAAGGTTGGAAAGGACCTCTAAAATCATCCTGCCCAACCAATAATATATTCAACATGTGTGATTTGAATTTTTTTCTAAATGTGTCAGTGTACAAAAAAAAAAAAAAAGCAAAGAAAATAAATCTTAAGTGGTGCTGCTGCATTGACTGAAAAAAAAATTTAAAAGCTATTTTCAAAGTAAATCAACAGGAAAATCCCCATTTTAAAATTATTACAAACTTTTAGCTCTTCAATAGTATTTGTGTGCCTTCTATTAATCAAGTTTTATGCAATTAATCATTAATATCTCAAAATCCTTTCACCTTCACAAAGAGGAGAAGCCAAACATTTTTTGTGATAACAAACTGTTCTGATTAGTTATGTCTGAGTTTAAATTTAGAGTATTACCTGATTACTGTTGTTATATTATATGCTTGGGGAAACTGGGTTTCTTTTTAGAATGTATCTTTCTAAAGAGAAGCAGCACAGACTGTAAATGCAATATCATGCAGAAATTTTAATATATGTGGTACAAGATCTGTGGATAGCTTGATATATTCTGATAAAAGCAATGAGGAGTTCTCATTTTAAAATCTCTAACTTGTTCCTTACTTTTTTTTTTTAATTAAATGAAATTTCTCTTGCTTCATTTAGGATAATCAAATATTGTTTAATAGAATACTGCAGAAAGCAAATCAACCACATGGTATAGAACCACTCTTCTATCCTTTAGGAAGAATATGAAATAAATTTCTGTTTATAACTGCCTTAATCAGATCAAGATTCATGTTTTTATTATTGCTAAGATGTATTGATGGGAACACTAAGGAAAACTTACAGAATTCTTTTGCTGTGATTGCCTGGAAGAACTACCCATGGAGTATGTTTCATCTGTTCTTTAGATGTTATTAATTAATGTGCTTGCAGTAAAAAAACCCAATTTGTTTTGTGCCTTGACATAGTAAAGAACTTCTCAAGTCTTTAACAACCATCTTTTCAGACATATGCACACTTGGGAAAACATACAGATTAAGTGGAAGAAAACAGGAGAGAAAAATTATCCAGGTGTTTTCAACAGAGATTCTCATTCTGTCTTTTCTGAATATGCTCACAGCTGTCAGCCTATAGGATTTTAAAAGTGTCAAAGTAATTAGAAACAGATTTAACAAGTTTGTTGTGAAAATTATTTTTAGGATTTGGAGTCCTAAAGTACATTTTAATCAATGATGATGAAAAAGAAAAGACAAAGTATGTAATGCAGAATATTTAAGTCACCTGATACTAACAAGTAAATATAATATTAGTTGAAATAAAATTAAACTAGTTTTAAAAACTTTTTTTGGAAAATGTTGAAATTTTGGCTCTGAAAAAATCCTAATTTAAATGTTTTGCTAGAGGGTAAAGCATTGCTCAGAATAACAAATCTCTCTATTTTATGGGTTTGGATTGGTTTCTTTCTAATGAAAATTTGACTTTTCCAAGAGTGTAAAAAAAAACACTCTCATTCCTCAACAGATCTAAATTTTGCATATAAAACAAAACTTTGTGACAGCTACAGGTAATGTAACTTTATCACATAATAACAGAAATCTCAAAAAAGACAATGCATTTGAATCATTTCTTTGGTCTAGGTTTGTTTTTTTGTTCTTATATGAAGTGTTCCTTGCAAAATAATAATTGAAATACATTATTTCAGAGTGATATATATATATACACAATATTAACACACATATGCAAACGTGTGCTTTCTTGGATTGTGTGGCAATTGTTTTTTAATGTCTGCTTGTGAACAGCTTTTTAAAGTTGCTGTTTTCAGCATCTTTCAGACATACCAGAGAGCAGCAGCCTCCTTGCTTCCTCCTCTTCAACATTCGTTTACTGCCTCTCTCAACAGAGATTCAGTTCATCTGTCATCCTCAGCAATAGCTAAAATTATTTTCAGCTCTGTCAGTTGGGGACTCACAAGACAAGAACACAAGTCCAGAGTTTCTTTTAAAAATTATTTCTAAATGAACTGTGGATTTTATGCTTCCTGACCTATTTTTGCAAATGCTTACTTCTGAATCAATGCTCAAATGCTATTTTTAATACCCTTTGAATTTATATTATTGATAATATTTTTAAAAATAATTCCTTAATTTACATATTTTCTCCATGAGTGTCTGTGTCAATATGACCATCTAATACCAACAGCAGTAGTAGTAGTTGGGTTGATCCAAATATATAATTTACTTTAGAAGGGTCAGTTTGTACAAGATTATTTTAAATGGTTTTCTAGACTACATAGATGGAGAGCTGTCATTCGTGATTTCTATTTCTGATTTCCATATTTTCAGAGGATAAAATGTGGGAAATGCTCCAGGTTTATTTACAAATTTCATCAGGAAGAGATGGTTTTTTGGGGAATATATTTGTCAGTGGAAACTCCAGTGGTGACTTATCGAGATCTCCCTATTGGTATGATTCAGAGTCATGAAAAATGTGAAGAAACATACAAAAGATATCTCCAAGTTATCTCTCAGCTATGGAAAACATGAAGGGAAAAAAATACTCTGACTGAGACATTTATTGCTCAGGTGAAAGAAGATGAAAAATATAAAATTTTTTTCCTGTTGCTTAGTAGCACAATATACTGGTATTTTATGTATCAATACCTTTTATATATTAGATTAAAGTTTTTTCTTAAAAAAAAAAAAAAAAAAAAAAAAAAGGCCTTCCAAGAGTAAATAGGGAGTTTTTTTATTCCGGGTTTTATTTGGTTGTTTTTTGTTTTATTTGTTTTTTGGTTTTGTGGTTTTTAATCTTTTTTTAATATTTTTAATTTTTTTTCTTATAAAGCAGATGGCATTTTGACACCAATTCTTCTGTGGAGGAGCAGGAGCAAGTGTAAGAGAAGATCAGTGTGAAGCAAAATAATAGTTCTTCTCTGCCCAATATCTTCTGCAGTTTAAGCTGGCAAATTTTGCTGCCACTGCAAACAAGATTCAATACACTTCACCACTAAATTAAATCAAATGCAGCATTTTTTCAACCAATACTCTGAGGTAGTGATACTGAGATGCAGAGTCATTACTTACTCTACACCTTTTACTATTGCAGTTTTCCCTGTCCTTCAGAAAGAACAAATAAAAAGCGCTCTAAATATTTGATCAAGTATTCTATACAGATAAAAATCCCAAAAGGTTGAAATGGAGAAAAATCATTGTTAAATCATCATGTAAAACAGATTTTTTTTCTTCTTTCTCCCAAGAGATGCAACAGTGCTTAAAAGACTGCTGTTGGAATAGCCATCTTTGTTTCCCTATATGTTTTTATAGCCTATTCCAAGACCATTTAAAATTCATTATGTGTTTAAAAATAATTTACATTAAGTTGCAAACAACATGAATAATTATAATGTGCACACTGTACTAATTACTTAAGTTCTGATAGGGAGTAAATAAATTGACTCTTTATTTCAGCATTATTCAAAGATACATTGTTTACTAAATAAGCACCAGAAGGGGACTATGCCTACAAAAATTTTTGTCACTGCATCTGGCTGATTAGAGAGTTAGTGGAAGGTTGTGAACTTTGTGGCTAATTTCCTCCTTGCAGTTCATTTAAAAAAAATGTTGGAGGAAAACTGGATAAAAAGTATTTCTCCATTTTAATGTCCACTGGTATTAAATTTTAAACCCATTGTGAGGAAGTAGCATAAGTGAAAAGGTTCCCAGGCAAGGTACAAAAATTAGTCCCTGAAGTTTTCTTCAAAACTGCTTAATCAGCATTAGTATTGCTATTGTATGATATAAATTTTAAAAATCAAACAAAAAAATCGCAGAGAACAAAAACAGGCATAAGAAAGGCAAGGAAAAAGATAACAAAATGTCAGTTTTCTCCTCCTTCTGCTGAGTTTTCATGTTTCTTGTAAACTGACAGTATAGTCAGTCATTGCCTGATATGTCTTTCTGTTTTCAGACCATCACCAGTTTAGCAAAAGGTAAATACATCAAGTCCTGTAAACATACAAAGTGTGTGAATAACCATAAATCCCTCAACACATCTTCCCTGTGCAACAATGCATTTTGACAAATAATTGCCTTGAAGAAAGACACAGTAGTAGGATGAGGATTGAGGGCAGATTAGATATCTTTGCTCTCATATCTGATCATGAGTGCTTGCTAATGCTAAATATCCACTCAATTTTCTTTCTCATGGAAAGATAGTATAATTGCACAAAGCATTATTTTCAATTAACAAATGGTGCAAGATAAATATCCATCTAAGCTTTCAGTAACAGTACCTGCAGACAGAGATATACGACATTTTCAGGTCAGTCTGCAACTGTTTTATTTTTAAAATATTATAGGATAAAAAACAAAAACAAATACAAACCACAAAATTCTCAATTTTTAAAACATGAATATTTTCCTTAGGATTTTAAAGAATAACTTTTAGAAACATTTTTTTATTCTCTAAGTGAAGTTTTGTGCGATACATCAACATGTTTGTCACTTGTAAGAAAAGAAAGGAATGCATAAATTCCATGCACTGAATTGAAGATATATTCAATATTTTCACAGCCACCACAAACCCAAACCCATTTTATAGATATTGCCAAGAACACCTGATGCTATCTAGCAAGTGGGCTACCTCTCATTGCTGATTAGGATTATTTGATGTACTTCTCCCCAAACACATCCCAGTGTAGGAAGAGACTTTATCTTCTTTTTAAAAGGCAAATGTGCATTAAGAATTTCTTAAATGTCACCTGGTTATTTCCCTGATTTTTGTTATTTTCAGGTTATTGTTCTGAAACAGGTTCAAAAATAAATAGAAAGCCTGTTTCTATTTGTCTTTTTGACCGAGTCTGTAGATTTTGGATAGGTGTAAATTGCATCCAGGCAGACACTAGTAGAAATGTCTTTAAAGACATACTTTTCTACTCTTTTGTTTCACTATTTGCTTATTCATTTACTTTCCTGACCTTTTCTCTTGAGAAGCTGGATGAACTGCAGCTGTTGCTTACTTCCACATGGAGTCAGACTTCCACATATGTCATTAATAGTTAATACTGCACAATTTAATATGCTCTTCTAGGCTCTCAGGCATTGCACATAGGTTTAAGTGGGTCAAGTTGAATTTTGCCAAAAAAGCAGAAAAGCAATAGCATTGTTGTAATACCAGAGTTAGCAGACTTGATTTACTTCTGTGTCGAAATATTCACACACAACCCAGTCAAGAATATATTCAGGGGTACTTGAAAGAAGAAGAAAGAAAATAATCAAGATAGGGATGTACACACACAAATTAATATAGTTGTCATCATTAACCCAAAATTTAAATATCTCAGACATCTAGTTCTGGCTTGTTTTGCTTTGGGTTTTTTTGTTTGGTTTTTTTTGTTTGTTTTTGGTTTTGGGTTTCTTTGGGGATTTTTTTTTTTCTGATGGTGGTCTTCAATAGCTACTTAGGGAACAATTAAAATAATTAAGAAGCTACAACATGATCCCCTCCCTGAGAGTTTTCTTATTCTGATGATTTTCAGCATATCCTTACTTCTGATAGAATTTAATTCACAGATTTCTTCTCTGAATTTTTATTAATTCTTAACCAATATGTAGGTTCCATATATTCAAAGTGCCTTCTTACAAGTTTAAACTTATTACAGACTGTGTGACCAAAATCAAACTCTCTTTGACTGTCACCTAATCGTGTGTAACATAATATAATTTTTCTATTAGAAGCAATAATAAAGAATATTTTCTTATTAATATTGTCCTGCAACTCAACATCTGTCATGAAACAGTGGACTTACCATGATTTTAACATGAAAGGCCTTGGTCTCTAACATATCACCAATAAGGATTCAAATAAGGAATTAGATTTATTTAGATTCCAATAAGGAATCTAAATACTAATTAATTATTAATTATTTCATACTCTTATTTGCCTTTTGGTTTTCAACAATATCTTTTTGAGATGGTAGATGCACTGTGCAGTTTTCAAGACAATACAATTTCTAGGATGATTATGCTTTTAATGTTGTCCTTTATTCCTCATTTTCTAACGGTTCTAATCACCCTTTTCATGATATGAACAAATTGAGAAAGAGTCATCCTCAATGACTTTTTTGAGTGTTATTTAACTAATGTTAGTTTGAGTGTGACATGTAACTAATGTTAGGCTGAATTCAATTCAATTTCAAGGGAAAAGCTTGAAAATAGGATCTAAGCACATCTGAAAAAACTTTAAAGAAAAAAATAGCAGCAAATGAAAAAAAGAGAAGCCAAAGCTTGTCAAAACCTGTTTACAAGATGAAATCTCATAAATTATTTGCATGCTCTTATAATTATTTTTAGCCTAGTGTTGACAGTGTTAAGTTTTCTTTTCTTTTCTCTTTTTGCATCACACATTATCAGCTCTCCACCCTACCTTGTTTTCTTTGAGTTTTAAGGTATCTTCATTAAAAATTTTTTTTTAATAAAGTTTCATGATTTTTAATGGGAAGTTTTTAAGAAGAGACTTGATATTATACTGAAGATGAAAAAATATTTGAAGGCAAAAAAAGAGATTTATTGGAATGCTGTGAATACAATACTAGCAACGAAAATATATTTTGGGGGGATATTTAAATATCATACTTAATTTCCAGTATTTGATGCTTAATTTTCACTGCCAGCCGATGCCACAGATTTATTTTAATTTGTGAGTAAAGCAAGGGAAATTAATAGAGTCTGTGGATGACTTTGCAAAGAACTGAAATATGAAAATATTTATCTAGTTTTGGAAAGCCCCATTCATTGAAGTAGAAATTATCACAAAATCAGTCTCTCTATCACACATACACACACACAAAACCCAATAAAATGTATTACAAATATAACCTTTGGGTCTTTATTTCCAAATCAATTCCACAATAATTAGATTACTTTCCTAATTTACAGTGACTCATTGTCCATCCTTTCAGAGAAGAGCAGGTTAATTTGGTTTTGCTGTAGAAATATTTCAGAATTATTGTACTTTGCAGAAAACAATATATCAGGTTTTTTTCCTTAATTTTGAAGATATTATGTTTCAATTTAATAAATCTTGACAATGAATGTCAAGATTTCAAAGGAGTAAGAAAACAATCAAGTCTCATTGGCAATGCAGTATAAAAGATTCTTAAAGTAGAATGTTGGGCTGATACATTATTTCATCATTCTTACCTTCTCAGACTTAAATAAAATTACATTTATATTTAAGCTTTCCTTTTTCTTAAAAATTACTTGTTATTCTCACTCTACAGCTTCTCATGAAGTAAATTTCATGAATAAAATATTTAATCACCAAAACTTTCTAAACGGAAAATTAGGATATCATTGAGAGCCCCCAGTGTGTAAATGCTCATCTTTTATCTATTCACTCCCATTGAAAAACGTGAAAAAAGATTTATATTTATCCAGCATTGATTTCTTTTCAAATGGTTTTGTGTAGTCCACATCAAGTAGGATAACAAAAACTCTTCATGATCATTTATTTTTATGCTTAGATAGAAAGTCTCTTTTAGTATCCTGTAATAGAAGTTTATTGTGCTAGAGAAGGAAACTTGATTATGACCTTCAGGGTAGTGATTTAGACCTATGAACACCTCCACAGTTCTTTCTGCTTGGATCCCAGGATGTCTATATGGATCTCTTTTCCTGTGCATAGTCATTTTGACAAGAATGTGATTTGCTTAAGGTGGCCAAGTGAAGGTTTTGATAACCTTTTCACATTTTGTCTGATCTCAAAGAGAACATTTTGTCCATTATAACCAGAGAATGCTGTGGGAACAGAAGGCAGACCATGAAAAGCGAGGCTATGGCAATGGTATTAAATAACTGCATTAATGTCAAATAAGTGCTTTACCAGAAGTTTCTACATGCTGCTGGTGTGGTGGTTCATTTCTAATGATATAATGAGATACCGGAATTCTAAGTATTTAAAAAAAATAAAAACCAAAAAAACCCCAAAAAACCAAAAAACACCATGACAGATAAAGAACTGACTTTTATCCCTTTCTTGTGGCTTATATTATTTAAAGATCATCTGGGGAGAGAGAATTAAGCTTTATACCCAATGCTATCTATATCCATGTTATATCCATGTCATAGAACTAAAGAGCAGAGAATTTACAAACTTAGAGGACATTGCTGCTATTCTACTTCATAATTAGGGAGGGGAGAGTGAGAATGGACAGGAAAGTGATGGCTGCACAACACAATTATTAGAATGTCCTTCCAATGATCCCTGTTTTGATAAAGGGTGGAATTTACTCTATCAAATATGATGATACTGCAGAGAATATCTTTCACACTGAAACATCAGAAAGTTCTGCAGAATGATAAAACAATGCCAAGCAAACAGGATAAAATCTACATTTTCTACATGTGTTCAATTTTCCATAAAGTTTAAGAATTAATGTCTTAAAGTATTGAGGAGTTTCTGATCTCTTTGCCAAGGACTTCCTAAAAATTTGATGTGCTGAAATAAGGACTAGGAGACCTGAAATGTCTTTGAATGTATGAATTATTGTTTCTAGCGTATTTCTTTTTCACTGTGTTCAAACACTGAGATCTATCAATGACAAAAGAAAACCTCTAACAGATTTGGATAAAATGGGAATAAATTTTCTTTCACTCAATGCCCTGTTATTCAGAATTCATCTGGTTCAGTGGATTAGCCTGAATAGAAGTGTGGATCAAAAGGATGAGACCTGTCCCATGGCAACTGATCAACTTCCTCTCCAGCAACGTAGACCATACTGACATACAAACTCCCAGCCACTGCAGTGTGGCTTGGAGCTTGGGAAAAGTGGTATAAAAACTGGAGAAGTATACATTTTTGTTCAGATTTCCAGCAGCCATAATCTTAAAAACTCTCAAGATTATTCTGCTTACTCTGTGTGTTTTCTTATAAATATTTTGAATTTTATATTCTTTTGAATATTTTATACTCAGAAATATTCTCTGAAATGTTTTAATAGTACAGGGAAAACACAATTTTTTTTTTCTAATTCTATACTTTTTATGCTCCAAAGTGTTAGGGACATTATGCAAAATAAACAATAATTCCGTACTTCTGTATTCTCCCTGTGACCTCTCTCCTCATTGTGTCCTAAATGAATTACACATAAAGACTATAAAAAAGCTAGTAAAGATAAATGATGAAACTTAAAAAGCTCAACAATCACTACAGTGATTGTCAGGCAGAGTTTTTTTATATCCATTATTACAAAGAACTATCCAAGAACTGTGGGACTCCACTTGCAGTGGTGTTTCAGCTCTCAGACCTTGGCATAAGGACCTGGACTTGTTGAAGTAAGTCCAGAGGAGGGTAATGAAGATGATCAGAGGGCTGAAGCACCACTGCTATAGAGACAGGTAAGACAAAGCTGGGACTCCTTAGCCCAGAGAAGAGAAGGCTCTGGGACAGTCTTCTGCTTCCTAAAGGATGCCACTGGAAAGATGGAGAGGGAATTTTAAAAAGGGCATATAGTGATAGTGCAAGGGGCAATGGCTTCAAACTGAAAGGAAAAGGCTTAAATTAGATATTAGTAAGAAACAGTCTACTGTGAGAGTAGAGAGGTGTAGGAACAGGTTACCCAGAGAAGTTGTGCATACCCTACCCGTGAAAGGGTTCAAGGACAGGCTGGATGGGCTGTGACCAACCCGGTCTCATGGAAGGTGTCCCTGCCTACAGCAGGGGGTTGGTTGTATGATCTTTAAGGTTCTTTCCAATCCAAACCATTCTGTGAGTGATGTGTCAAATTAATCTATTTAGTTGATAAGCATATTTTCCTGAGCACTTTGCCATTGATAGGTCTGAGACTTTCTTCTCTCCTTTCCACATCTGACATTCCAAGAGGAATCATCTGTGACCCCTATTATCATGGGTCCTCAATGTACAGGTCATCATGTACATTATGGTGCTCTGCAAAATATCTATTCAATACTTTGTGTGCCTTATCCATTTCTACACACGCCAGTCACAACAGGTCTTCTTGTCTGGGCTCCAACTAAACAGTTTCCCTAATCAGACCATAAAAAAATATTTTGTTAGCCACATCTTGAAGCAGTTTTTTTAATGTTTTGTAAAGAGGTCATCGTATTTTGGGAAGGTGGAAACATTACCGCACCAGCAGACTGACTGTCTCAGGGTGAAATCTTCTACTTCATGATGATTTCTAGTGCAGATTTGTTAAATTAATTTTGACTCCAACTTCTAAAATCCCATAAATTTTCAACCCACAGATTGGCATTTAAAAAAAGAAATCTCTTTCCTCGAATTACCAGCCAGATAGCTATATGATTAATGGAGAAAATAGGGAAAAGAGAAATATTAATTACTATCTCATCTAAATTGTCAGTAGCTTGACTGGGCCTTAATGAATTGCATTGGCAACATAGTTTATTTATGATACCTGTCAGAAGTTCCCAGAGTACTACAAAAGACTTTAAGTATCAGAATAAAACATTAATATTCAGGTGATATATCAATATATTGGAAACAGCTCCTTGCATCACAGATATAATCAATAACCTAATTTTGGTCAAGTGAATGTGACAAACAATGAGGAAGACTGGAATGAAATATTATCAACCTTTATTTTCAATCATTGAAGAAGCATTATGTGTGAGGAATAATGATAATGCCATGACAGAACATTGGGTGCAATTCACTTTCAGAAAATCCCTGAGACTTTCAATTAAAAAAAAAAAAAAAAAAAAAAAAAAAAGACAAGTAAATAAAATCTGGGTTTAGTTACTACTGTTGTCTCCACAGCCATTTCCTTATTACTGCAAAATAATTCATTAAACTAGAAATTCCAGATTAGAAACTTCACAAGGACAGGGACCTATCTATCCCTACAAGGACACAGTATTTCAGATGCTAAATTTTATCTTTTTTACAGTCTACAAGAATTTCATTGAAGTTCATTGAAACCAATGATAAACAAAGTTTATTGTCTGGAATGGTTTTCTCTGAATGGTCTACATGGTCATTATTCCATTGGCAAATGTGACATAATGCTTATCTAGAAAGTAATTCTGCTTAAAAAAACCCAAATCCAAATCACACTGTGCATACCAGCTGCTAAGTGTTTTCACTTCCTGGCCAAATTATTTATAAATCTAAGCCAGTTGCTTAACTGCTTAACTTTAGTGTCATGTCCATCATGTAGACAACAGTATTTAATTTTTTGTTATGTCAGCCAGAGTCTCTATTTCATCTACAAGATTATTTTACTTTCATAACCTCAGTACCTTTTCTAATTTTGTGGCTGTCTTTATCTGAACTGCACTGGTACTTTGAACTGGAAAACCTGATAAGTTAATCCAATTCCTACTCTACCAGCTATTTTGATTTCTCTCTAGTAAATCTATTGCAGTAAAGGTGGTTGGATTTTTACATAATATAAGTAATCTGCAAAGCATTTACATGTAAAGATATTTTACTGCTCCTGTGACATAGTACAGAAAGCTGTAATATATATGATTCAGGTCCCATTTCTATACCTTCCATGTATATCTGCATTTAGCCAAGCACTAAACCTCTTTTCCTTAAAATGAAGACCATTTTAAAATGACATGCTGCAAAGATGTCCTGCCCTGCCTATTAAGACCTTATTGCAGCAATACAATCTTATTATTGCTTCCAGCCATCTCCACTGCTTATCATTTCAGAGTTAAAGTGCTTTCCTTCTCCAAATTCTTTCCTTGCTAAAGAAAGTCCCTAAGGCATTCAGCTTCCTATTCCTTACTGTAGCTAAATGACAATGGAAGGTTTTCAGTCTAAGAATTAAAGGGAAAAATTTTGCAGAATATTCCTTGTTATTTCCTTTTGAGGAAGAGATCAGATGGCAGAATCATTTTAAGAAATAAGAGAAAAGGAAAAAAGTAAAAAACCCCAAAGAATAATAGAGTGAAAAGCGAGAAGTGGAAAAAAAAGAAAAAGAAAAAGAAAAAGAAAAAGAAAAAGAAAAAGAAAAAGAAAAAGAAAAAGAAAAAGAAAAAGAAAAAGAAAAAGAAAAAGAAAAAGAAAAAGAAAAAGAAAAAGAAAAAGAAAAAGAAAAAGAAAAAGAAAAAGAAAAAGAAAAAGAAAAAGAAAAAGAAAAAGAAAAAGAAAAAGAAAAAGAAAAAGAAAAAGAAAAAGAGAAAAAGAAAAAGAAAAAGAAAAAGAAAAAAGAAAAAGAAAAAAGAAAAAAGAAAAAAGAAAAAAGAAAAGAAGAAAAGAAGAAAAGAAAATAGAAGAAAAAAGAAAAGAAAATAGAAGAAAAGAAAAGAAAATAGAAGAAAAGAAAAGAAAAGAAAAGAAAAGAAAAGAAAAGAAAAGAAAAGAAAAGAAAAGAAAAGAAAAGAAAAGAAAAGAAAAGAAAAGAAAAGAAAAGAAAAGAAAAGAAAAGAAAAGAAAAGAAAAGAAAAGAAAAGAAAAGAAAAGAAAAGAAAAGAAAAGAAAAGAAAAGAAAAGAAAAGAAAAGAAAAGAAAAGAAAAGAAAAGAAAAGAAAAAAAAGAAAAGAAAAGAAAAGAAAAGAAAAGAAAAGAAAAGAAAAGAAAAGAAAAGAAAAGAAAAGAAAAAAAGAAAAAAGAAAAGACTGGTGGTACATGTAACATCCACAATTGGAGCTAAGTTTCTATTTTTTTTAGAAATTAGATCATGTCATAAATTTTTATTTCACATCAGAGATTAATGTACAGGCAATGAGGTTTGCATTTGTGATTGAAAGGAAATATAAGCAGCAAATGAACTGAAGAATACTTGGTCACATAGATTGCCTCATCTTACTCTCACCAGGGGTCACCACAATGCCCCAAGCCCAGCCTGAAAGGTTGCTGAGGGCAGCAATATGACAAATATTATTGCATCTCAGCCCTGATTTTGTAGGTTCCTGCAGGGAAAGTTACCATGGCCTGGTCAAGTCTTCAGACATATTTTCCTAATTTCTGTCATTAAAAAAGTCCTATTCAGTTTCATTAACAAAACAGGAAAAGTTATATGCAATAAGTGTTACTAAAAGCATAGTTATTTCTTTTATTTAATTAATTTCTCTGCAGACTAATGTATTAAATCTTTTTATCATGCATTTATCTCGTTAAGAGCTCATGTTGTTATACTTCAGTACATACAATGTGCGTTTATATGAAATGAATAAGTAGCCTTTGTATGACAGTCAAATAAGAGTATGAGTGAGGAGTTGTTATGACTTGTAAAAGTAAAATAGGTCTGATGTAAGAGAAGAAAGCAGTGTTTAATTTTTCACTGCAATTTCAATGGTCATTTATTAGGTGAATTTGAATGGGTTTCTCTTACTTTTCTGAATTTCCTTACAATTTTTCTTTCAATGAAAGAAAGGTTCATTTAACCTGAAATGTCATCTTTTATACCAACATCAATGGGCTGGCTGACTGAAATTTCAAACACCTATTTTTAACAGGAAATAAAAAAAAAAAAAGTGACTAAATAAAATATTTATAAAAGAAAAGTATGCATATTTTATGTAACACTGTTGTACAAATTTTAATGTGCCTTTGAAGAAATCTATCAGATTTCATATTTCAATCTGTTTTTCATAGTTACTATCAGTGACTTTTTAAAAATTTATCTTTCTTTCTTAAGATTGACTTGAACCCAAATAGCCAATATCAAACACATTTCTGTGGGGTTTTTTGTTATGCATTGATGACATTAGCTTAAATGGATAAAGGAGAAAATGAAATGCAATTTTCAAAAAGATAAGACACAAAGAATACATACACAACTCTTAAATTTAGAACAATATTCTGAAAATAAAGAAGACTGGGGAAAAATAGATCGCACTTGATTCAATGAATGTTACACAAGATAGATAAAATAGAATGGTCATTAACTGATTTTCTAGCTCAAAACCATAAACCAAAATAAAGTCTTCCAGTCTAATTATTTTTGTTAATTTAGGGTCTAAAAAGGAATGGAGGGATCAATAGGTGGATTTGGAAGGGTACAGTACACATTCAGAAGAACATTTTGTTTTAACTTCATGAAGAATCTCTATAAAAGTCGTCTGTCTTGGATAAATAAAAATGTAAGCTAAAGAATATAAGAATATAAAAGAAATGTAACAAACTTGGGGTTCCTGTTGCAATGCCAAGTCATCTACAGAATTTGAATACTGAAAAGACATTTGAAAGACATTTTAACCAAAGCGGAATAAATTTATTTAATAAATTTATTTAATAAAATTTATTTAATAAAATAATTCGCTGCACAAGAATTTAAACTGTCCATGTTTTCTTTTCTCTCCATAAATATAATTTCTTCTATGAGAAGGAAAACAATGGAAACATCAATGAAATTAAAAAAATAATAAATTAACTATTTAGAAATGAGCAGGTAAACTCAGGAACAGAATATGTCCATGAGGCTAAAGAACATCAGATTTAAAAAAAAAAAGGAATTCAAAATCTTTTTGGCCAGAAACTGAATTTGCAGCTAAACATGGTGACTTAACTTCAAGTAATTTTTTTCTACATTTTCTTGACAGGAATTAACCTTGACAAAGTTTCAGAAGAACCTTCTGCTATGGAAGCCACCTGAGTTCTTTTCGTGTTCTTCTGAAGCAGCTGGTACTTGTCATTTTGGGAGTCTGAACACCTGACAAATTTTTGGCAGCTCTGAACAAGTCTGGCAATTTCTATTAATTTATATTGCTGTCAAAAATATTTCAAGAGTCCATAGCTCAGTTATCACAAGAGGGCAGTGCAGGAATGGCTGCTAAAAGTACCCAAAGATTCATCTGAAGAATGATGGTTATTGTTTCCTTTTCCATTTTCTCCTCACATTAAAGTAAAATAAAGGAAAAAACATTAAAATAATTACCAAGATCTCATAGCTTGTTAATGAAAAATATTCATCTGGTGAAGGAATTCAAGAATGTATACAATATAGTGTCAAAACATTATGTTATTAAAATTTTAATGTTTACTATTCTTTATGGGGATCTTAAACATTTCTTCTACCCCTATCTTGCCCTCATCTTCTTTTTCATGACCAAATGTTCTCAGTATATGTTCAATGGTATGATGAACAGCCCATTTGAGATGCCTCTATAAAAATACACACAGCATAGGGACAGCAGGAAGAAAGTCACAGTGCAAGTAGCAAATATGTGATCTATTTGCTATTTCTGAAATATGGTGGGATGAATAACTCACCTGGAATGCTTGTCAGCAACAGGAGGCTCCAAGAACATCCTTCTTTCATAGAAGATTATTTCTTATTTCAGGTGATAGATGATGGAACCAGAGGACAAGTGTTACCAGACTGGCTGCTTGCTAACATGGCTGAACTAATTAGAGATGTAAGTACGGACTACAGTGACTCACACCTTGATGGAATTCATAATGATAAGGAGAGTCGGAACATTGATTTTAGGAGAACAAATCTTCCATTATTTAATGAATTGGTGGATGGGACTCCCCAGGAAACTGCCCCCAGGAACAAAAGAGATGCACAGAAATGACAGCTTTTTAAGCACATTTAGTGTGAAAGAGGTCTTGATTCCTACATGTAAAAAAAAATTGGACAAGGATGGCATGAGACCATCATGGCTCACTAAAGACCTTCTGACCCAATTAAAGTGTAAGAATGAAATGAACAGTATGCTTAAAATTTTAAATTCTTTGTGCTGAAAGGCACAGACTTGCAAGAGACCACTGCATTTGACCTGAGGCTGTGGAGAAGGCTTCCAAAATTGATTAATAGTGCTGGGATTATGGGTGTGTAGTTGATTAGAAGTGCGTAATATAACAGGGTGCAAAACTTAGAGTTTGGAGTTTTAGAATATAGTAATGAATATGAAGCAAGATGGAGGTTTTAGGGCGGAAGCAGGTTGTTCTTTTTCACTGAAAATATACCGTATCAGAATTATTTTGACTAATTTTACATACTAGCATACCCTTACTAAAGTATTTTAAACACCCTGAACCCTGTGAAATAAAGGGGTTTTTTCTGGAATTATTTTAGTCACCTTCCCTTTAGCATGCCCTAACTGAAGAGAAACTATGTACATGAGCAAGAACAACTTTTGTTTTCTGTGGGTGAGAAGATGGCTTCTGGCTACTTTATGTTGCACAAGAAATACAGTCTATATCCCTGTGTTCTAGATATCACAAAAATTCAGGCGTCTTACCAATATGAGCAAGCTAGAAAAGACAGAATTGCCCTTCTGTTAGTATGGAATACAATTTAATCTGCCTTCACACTTACAAGTCCTTTTTTATATTTTTTCAGTTTGTAACTTCAGGGTGTCTGCAAAGCTCAGGAAAACCAAGGCTTTGCCAGTGGCTGACACCATTCTCTTAAAAATTTGATGTAAGGCAAGTCTGTGTATCTCTCTGATACCAAGCTAGGGACTATGTTTCAGGTTAACCATATCAGTGCATTATTTTAAGGTGACTTTGCTGTTTTTCAAAATAACTGAAGATGGGTCATAAAATGCAGTTCAGATCTGCTAAGCTTCTTAAAAATGGTAAGGTTAAGCTAGATTTAAGAAGCTGCTGGAAACTCACATCATAAAATAATCTCTTGAAGGCAAGGAATCAGCAAGCCTGTGATTTTAAAATAGAATAAAAATCAAATTTCCCAGTAGTACATATTCATGAACTATCTTTTTGTTTCTCTGTCAGCTGCAGCAGATGTGTAATATGCATTGTCTATGCACATACTCTTTTGCTAGAGCAGTGGTTAAAAAATGACTTTCATTGTACTTAGATTCATCTCATTTCAAATGCACATTTGTCTTCCAATGATGAAGGGGCAAATTATACAAATTTTGATCAAATTGTGGGTTCAGCAAATTTTGTTTTCTCCCCAGGTCCTTTGAGGACTAAAGGTCTTCCTGTCACAAATTTTGTGAGCTGCATTAGTATTTTGGAATGTGTGTTCCTCTCAATCCACAGACAATTTTACAAGTGGGTGCATGCAATAATTTAATAGTTTGCATTACTACTGGGGAAACCTTGATCAGATGTAGTGGGTAAAACTCTAGTTTGGCAAATATGTTGAATCATTCACCAAAGTGTACTTGACATGAAATTTGGGCACTATCCTTTCAATTCTTTACAAATGTTCACAGACAGATGCTTGATATCCTGAGAGCTAGAATTTATTTCCTCCTTTTCAATCCATTTAAGAGGATTTACTACCTAAGTATGAACTGAATGGTAGACTGGTGTTGCTGCAGCACCTTTCTGCCTGTCTGAATTCTGGTATTCAAATGCTGCTCCAGCCACCGAGGTCTTTTCACTGATGGTTCAGATCTCAACAGCCTCCTAACATCACTCTGGCAGAGAATTTTTTTTTTTTTTTTTTTTTTTGATGAGAGTGTTACTTAAAAAAGAACATAATAGTTTCTGAGTTTAGAGCTAGGAAAAAAGCAGCATAATATCTGATAAACTCCTGTAAAATATACTTAATAATCGTGTACATGGAAAGCCAGCTGCTTTTCCCAGGATCACAGAAAGAAACACTCTGTAGTTCCTAAAACAAGTAAAATGTGTTTCAAGTGGGAGCATTCAAGTTGAAAATTCCTCCTGAGAAGTTCTTTAATGAAGAAAGACAGAAAAAGCAGGCAGTTCAGAAGACTGTGGAGGAAAATTCTGGTCATTATATTGCATGTACTCATGTGGACTATTTTAATAAAAAAAAAAAAATAGCAATTTAAAAAAATATAAGTCATGCAGAAATGGATGATAATACACAAAAATCAACAGAGATTAGTTCGGCTGGTCAGAGCATGGTGCTAACAATGCTGTGGTTGCAGGTTTGATCTCTGTACTGGACCATTTTCTTCAGAGTTGAACTCACTAATCCCTGTGTTGATCCCTTCCAGCTCAGAATATTCTGTGATTCTTTAAATAAAAAATACCCCTTAAACTGGTTACTGCTTTTCCTTGCACATATTTTATTCACTAAATTATGATAATGTTTGAAGTGCTACTACACCTACCAGAAATACAACAGCCTAATAATCCCAGAAAATGTTAGAATTCAGAGCTGGGTAACAAGTTTAGTTGCACATTGTTTTTATTAATTTTAATGTAGATGCAGAAAAAAATATGTAAATAATATTTAGTAGAGTTGAATTCCTAACCTCTGGATCTCATGCTGTAGAAATAATGAAGAAGACAAAGATGACAATAAGTATTAAAAAGTATTACAGTTGACAGCCTTACAGTGAAAGTATCAGAACATATGCATATATTATTAGAATTGTTCAAATATAATGTAATTACCTCAAAAAATCATTAAAGTTTGGAATTGCCAAGACATATAATATTAAATGCTTGAAGAAACTGTCAGGCTGTCTTGGCAAGGTTTCCTTCAAGATTAAAGGCAGTAAGAAACCTGCCAATACTGGAACTACTCTGCACTAATAAATAACACAGGATATTTATATAAATCAACAGCTGGCACAGAACTTACTTTTCTTCCTGCAAAGAAGTTTGACATCTTTTTCCTGAAAAAAAAAAAAAAAAAAAAAAAGTTTTGCTATATTTTATTGCAACAGGTATTTGAGGTTGGAACTTGTAACAGAGATTGTAATGCTTGAGCATTATTTTACTGTTACATGCTGGTTTTACAGCTGTTCTTTCTTTCCCAAACTTTGACCATACGAGATTGATTTTTTGTCATATGTTTTAGTATAAACTACTATTTTTAAAAAGTCCTGACCCTCCAACCCATCACCCCAAATCTTTAAATAATGTCAAACAGCCTTGTGTTCTTGTAAATAAAGCTTTAACATTTTGGTTTTAAATTCCTTGCAGATGTTCAGTAGCAATTCTTTAGAGCTCTGTTGCTTAATCTTTCAAAGATTTTCTTTTCATTGGCCATTCTCTAAGAACATTCTCCTTGCAATTACTGATTTTTTTTTGTGAAAGAAGTGTTAGCCTGAGGTCCAAAGCTGGCCAGTGGTCTGCTCTGTTCCCTGTTCTGTTATTTCCATACTTCATTAAAGAAAGAACCAAGCGACAATAAAAATTTTGTCTACTAAATACAGATGTTATAATGGAGTCTGAGTGCAGGAAGACAGGTTAAAATAGGGAACAGGAACATGGACTAACAGCAGCTTGGAAGGTTGAAGTTATCTGGGAAAATAGTTTCACTTGATAGAGCATGGCAAAAGGACTAGGAATATGTGGTGAAGTGTGGATGGCATGCTCATACTTGTAAACAAGTAAAACAAAATAGAATATTTTGCCAGCAAAATATTCTCAAGTCGGGTAATTTTATTTAACTTTACTGCCTGCCAGTGGACAAAAATTTCTGATCCCTGATTCAGACAGTAAGAAACAGAATTAAAAAAACCTATTAAAGAAATGGTTAAACCACAGGTCACTGTACCACAAGGACATCCCTGAGCTGGTGTGAGTCACCCATGGGCTCAGTTCCTCACAGCTGGCACAGGAGAGCCACAGCCACAGTCTCTTGCCCATGTCCCTGCTCCAGCCTGTATCACCACCTTATGTCAGCTCATGACCTTCTCCCACAAGGGGTTCCACCATACCCACCTAAAATTTACACCTTATCGCTTCTGACTAGTACATGGACTTGTCTGGGCACCTAACTGAAAACAAAGGATTGAGATGGGATTAGGATGGGGAAAGTAACACTGAAGCCCAGGACTGAGTCAGATGCCACAACAAGAAAAATTTCAGTATGGCATCAGTGGGGACAAATTAAAGCGGCTGGTAAAAAGTCTGCTATGGACAGGATGAAGGAGGATGAGAGTTAGAGGGTTTAAGGGCATTAAATTAAAAGTTGACAGGAAAGAAGGCTCTGTATTTCACCAACACACAGCATGTGTTTCACCAAACTATTCAGCCATTCAAAATTCTTTTGTGTGTGCTCTGCTCCACCTTTCCCAGACTCCGGAATTCTCTGCATCAGTCATATTTTCCTTGCACATTATGAAGAATATTTTCTTTTACCAGTCTGACACACAAGTGTGGTGATGTGTCTGCACAAATGTAAAAGCATGTGCAAAGATGTTTCCCTGATCTTGCAGATGAATAAGACACACTATGCCTGGAATATCCCTAAAGAAACAGGGAGGACTTTCACAGGGTGAATTCCTGTTGTGAGCTGGATACAGAGAATAATAAGTACTCAGCCTACTGAGGGAGATTCAGATGTCATGAGGATATTTCAGGATGGATATTTCTTACTCTGTTGGGTTTCTACTTCCTTTCATAATTTCTCAGCAGCAGTAACAATAGGGAAAAGAAGAAGGAAAAAAAGAAAGCAACTGTATGGAGATATTTGTCTGTATGTGGTTTCGATTTTTGTTTTCACTTTACTGTATTCCATTGTAAAAAACAATGGTAAGGCTTAGTCTGTTCTTTGAGCTTCTTTGAACCTTCAGGAGATGTTCTCATTTGTATATAAATTCTACCTGATCAATATCACAGAGCAATGCCTCATTCTGCTGTAATTAAATCAGACAAAAAACCCAGCCAAACAAGAACTAACAGATGGTAGGCATCATATGACAATCTTTAGGAACCTCTTTGAAGTATTGTTCTTTGTAATAATCCCTGTCACAACATAGTGTATTAACAGCTCCCCATTTTCAGGTTTCAAAATATTGTATGGTGTGTTGAAGAAACAGATATTTGTCTGCATTTATTGTTTAATCTTCATCTATATTCAGTATTGATCAGGGGGCCACCATTCACATCAAGAACTGAATGTACAGTGCAAGCTAAATATCTGGATAAAAATATTGCTGAGTTCAGACCATATTAAGAAATATATTTTCAAGTATTTTTCAGAGAATAGGACCTTAGAAAATTAAATCCAGAGAGAATCAGAGAGTAGCAATTGTTCATCAAAAAGGAAATTATTGATGCATTTAACTACACTCTGATTAATCACACATTCATCTGATGCAATAAAAGTTTTTCAGAGTAATAGTATGGTTTTCTGTTAGGAAATAGGCAGTGAGATTGCAGGAGATTCCCTTCTGGGCTTGTTTATGTCTTGCCATCCCCACTCCTTGTTTCTGACAGCTAACACCCACTTCTCATGCAAATCTTGCCTTGAACTTTTTGCTCAAAGGAAAATCTTACTTTTCTAAGACCACATTGTAATTATATTTGTCATTCTTGTCATATTGCTTAAATGTCACTCTGGAGAAAATAATACAGTAATTAGCAGTGATTTGTGAAAAATGTCTGCTCTGGGTCTAGCTCTTCAGAGCAGCAATCCTCTAACTTTTGTAACAGGGGATTACACTCCTTGCTTCCTGTAGGCAATCAGTGATTTTTCCCTCTTCACCACAGAAGTGGTGCAGAATTTTCTGTGTGCCCACATTCCTGGGCACGTCTCTATGGATTTACAATTGCTATTCTGCTGTGCTGCAAACTCTCACTTGTCCATTTCCGGTACAATGCCTAGTGTGACAAAAAAACCCAGAAAAAATGTTCATGCAAACTGCTTTGTCTTTTCCACTCAGGGTGTTGCAGGGATTTTCTACACTGCCTTAAATTTAAATAACACTAGTCATGTACTCTATTCAAAATCCTCACATTGTAGAGGTCACTGTGAGCCACTCCATTCCCTTTTGCTTAAGAATGCCTTCTCCAGCAATAAACTCTGTTCTGTAGAATATTTTAAAATACCTTACTCTAAACAGGAACTGATTCTTGTGGGGGTTGACTTTAACAAAGCTAAAAATTCTGATTTAAGGCATGAATTTTAAGCAGAAATGTGACCTGAGTAAAGATATTCATGCCTTAAGAACAGTGACAATAAAATAGAACAGATGTAGCTGCATCTTGTTATCAGATAAGAATTGCAGCAGATAATTTACACATTGAAGATGTTTACAAGAATTATCCTGAAATTCTAGATGCAAATGAAATACAGATTATCTAAAAAATAAAAATCCCACGTCACTGACTAGAAAAAAAATAAAAGGATTTCTCCATCCAATGATTTATGTCATTGCCTTTTAATTTTTATATAATTAGATATGAAGTCATGATATAAAACTTTGTAATGCAGAATATTTCTGATTAATTTTTATATTTAATTTTCAAATACAATTAATAAATACATGATCTTTTATTACAGATTTCAAAAAAAATTGAAGCTGTAAACTTGTAGATATAAAGGTTGGTATTGGAATGAATCACATTTTTTGTCATTTGAAGTTGTGTACCTCAAATGTATTAGCAAAAAACTTTTTTTGAAGTCTGTTGGTGGTTTTTCACATTTTAGAGTTTCAAAAATAGGGCAAAATATGTGTTTTCTGGCATTTTCAGGATTAAAACCACATTTTGTGGAATATGAAAAATAAACACCTTTACCAGGAAGCAATACAATGGCATTTTAGATGACAATCATATCAAATTGCTCTTCTCAGTGCAAGTGAATACATTTTGTGGCATTTTGAAATTATATATTTCTTGTGTTTTCTTACATGGTATGAAATAATTTATAAGAATTCTATTGCAAATTTTTTTTAAATTTTTTTAAAATTTTTATATGGACCCATTTCTGAAGCGAAACCTTTGATTCTAATAGCTGATTGGAGGTTCTTCTTTTTTCCTTCCACATCAAAACATGATTCTTGTCCTTCATTTCTTTAATCCATTTTTGAAGATCACTTCTCTCTCTTTCAAGATTGTTCATGAAGAGTTCCATGATAACCCTAAATTATCTCATTATACCAAACACTTTTGCACTGCAAATGTCTGACTTGGGGTGAAAGTTAAGAAATAACATCTATTTCCTAAAAGTGTGGCTTTTTGCTGCTATGCTAAGGACATTTAGTTACACATTTCTTTATAATCTATTGGCAGTGTGATGTTTATAATAATAACTCATCTACACTAGGATCTCTTTCAGGATTTCAAAATTCCCATATTTGGAAAAAGGTACTTGGCTCCTCTGAGGTGCTGTGTGAGATGTGCCATGAGAGAGGTGGTGAAGGGATTTCCATGAGATATGCCATGAAATATAAAATGACAGAATTACAGTGGGCAGGGTGGCCTGTTGAGGGTGGTGATAAGATATCAGGCAGAGGCCAGATCACCCTTACTCTTGCAATTGGCCATGTGGAAGAGGGACTGATACTGATGTGTTCAGTTCTGTTCTGCCCTCACAGAACACCCACAAACTTTGCAACCTCTGTCTTTGTAACTCTTGATATGCCTCTTTTACATATAAAATTGGTGGCCACCGTCTGCACCTTACATGACAGCAACAGGATATTTTAACTACAGTCCAACCCCTACTTATTCCAAAAATATAAATTAGGATTTGAAGTCCTCCATGTCAGAGGATGAGGATACAGCCATCTTGAAGACAAATCAGCAGGCCTGCTCACCTCTTCCCAAAGCAGGTCAGATTTGTGCTAAACATTGATATTTTTCTGATCTAGTGAATTAATCACTGGTAATTTAACAGGAATCCATAATCTGTTGCTTTAATAAACTACACTACTTGTGAATCTGTGAATATCCCTGTTAAACTCAGCCAGACCTACAGTGTTCAATCAGTACATAATATATTTATCATAAATGAGACCAGATTTATAGTATAACCCACACTATTTGCACATCTGGGATTTTATTTAATGCAAACAAACTTATAGTGCCAAATTAATAGTACAGAAATTAAGCTCAGCTGCACCCAGCCCCTCTGATCTCTGAGAACTGAGAAAATAAGGGGTTCGTCTTCTACAAGATTTCTATGCTCCTAACATGACAGTACTAACAGCTTCATATTCTTGCACTATTTCTTAAGGCCATTTTGGATGTTTTCCTTTAATTTTTATATGGCGAGGAGAATTTCTATGGAATTTCTTCACGGTATATTTCTGTTCTTCTCTGAGCCATTGCAATATTAAAAACTGTTTCAGCCTCATGCCTTGATTTTGCTCTTGCTACTAAACTTCTACTTTGAATAATTTGCTTCACTCAAATAGATTGAGAAATCACAATGTTCTGAGTCTTCTTGTACAACTGCTCCAGAAGATGGAGCCTGTTGTATTCTGGCATTTTAATATATTTCCTCATACATATGTGACTCCTCTCAAGCAGTGTCAAATTACAGACCACGACCCAGGATTGCATCCCGATTTTTTCTGAAATATCTCTTGGGAATGAGACTTCACAGCTTCCTTGGTCAGCCTGTTTCAGTGCACTGGTACATGCACAATAAAGAAATTTCTTCCTCATATTCAGGTGGAACTTCCTTGCATCTGTTTCTGCCTCTTGCCTTTTGTCCTACTTGCTAGTGTTTGGTATGTCCATGAAGATCACCAGAAAGCCATACCTTCACTGTGACCTTCTGCCAAAAAAATATAGCTTAAATGAAAAAATACTAATTTTTTGGTTGAGGTATTCTGGAGTATAATCAGACCATAAAATGGTGTAATCTAAATATTTCAGCTGCTATTTCTTATGTATTCCTATCATCAAAACTGGAAAAACAATGAGGTGGGGTTTTTTGGTTTTGTTGTTGGGGGTTTTTGGGTTTATTTTTAGTTCAATGATAGAAACAAAAGCTCTGGAAAGGGAAAGAAAAAGGCCTAGCAGTTGGAAAAATACTTTTTTGACAGAATAAAAAAATATTATCTTCTCAAAATTAACCTTCTCTTCTTTTTAGATGAAGAACTTCAACCTGATTCTACAGATAGATTTGCTTCCTTTATTTCCTATTCAAATATACCTATATTTGTTTAGAAGTCAATTTCCCATTTGTAAAAGAAAATATGGTAAAGAAGAAGGAAAAAGAGGTACACAGCTGAGGATCTTAACTACAACTGACAGCAGAATCTTAGGCTTTTTACAGCCTGAAATCCAGACTCAAGGCATACGGTCTTAAGCTTTTTTTTCTGTACAGCAGATTACTGTGCACATCATCAGTGCATTGCAGCATAGCAGCAAGTCAAGTTTTTTTCTGAGGAAAGCTGAAAGGATGAGAAAGAGGTTATGCTACTCTCTCTGAAGGCTGAAATTTTGAAGATTTTTGAAAATTAATTGACGTTGCTGCCACTACTAGATCTTCAAGGCAAATAATGCAACCTTCTATTTTACTAATCCAAATATTATATTTAGACTGAAGGAATGTAATTAGCATTGGCTTACAATCAGTTGTTGACAATACTAAGCTTTAAAATAATTTCTTATTCAAATAATTATTCATGCTAATTTAAAACATTTAATCCACCATCAGTATAACAATTTTCATAACGGGGGAAGGGAATGTTAGTTCATAAACTTTTAATCCTGTACATCTTCACCACAACTGATGGCCAAAGTTTTCACAGTTAACACTCTTTTGTAACTCTTTTAAGTACTTAGGCCTCAGTACATTCAAAGATCTTGGTCATTCTCTTGTCCTATCAAAGTATTTCAACATCCAGGTTTGGTTTCTAGTTCTGAATGATACATGTGCATTTTCTCTAACACAACACTCCAAACAAATTTCACAAGCCAGAACCAGTTATCTAAGGCATTAGATAAATAGAATATGAGTAATGATGGTTGTCCCAGTACAAATTAATACGCATACATTTATGAAAAAAATGGTATAAATTCATCCACTGATCTCTTTGAATCACTGCAAAGTTAATAATACATGTTAAAGTTAATAATACATGTTGTAATGAAAACACATTCTCCACATACGCATTTATGCTCATATGCTTAAACGTGATTCTTTATTACAGGTTCACACTAAGTTGTAGTTGGCATAGATAATCGTGAAATGCTGACTGGACTCATTTCTCTTTTCCTTCTTCCTCTGTGTGCTGTGCTGGAAGAGAGAAGTTGCAACCTAGATTTTCTATTTACTTTTAGGGTGTTGTTATTCAGATTCTGTCAGGGAGGAAGATATATATGGTTGTGACACCCTTGGCTTCTGCAATTAACTCATCTTGACAATTGTAGGGCACTTCTGCTGGATTTTGAAGAAATGGCTGCTCATGATTATCTGTCAGTGCCTGCAGGGAGGGGTCAGAGGTGCTCAGTGGTGCCCAGCAATGGGACAAGAGGCAGGAACTGATTCACAGGAAGTTCCACCTGAACATGAGGAAGAATTTATTCACTGTGTAGTGACCAAACACTGGAACAGATCTCCCAGAGAGGGTGTGGAGTCTCCCTCACTGAAGATATTCCAGAACCATATGGGTGCAATCCTGTGCCATGTGCTCTGGGATAATCCACTGTGTCATTCTGTGCTCTTATAGTGCTCAGTGTTCACTATGACAATGCTTTGTGTTAATCAGTACAGTCAAATATTGCGTTGTCCAAAAGTAGCATGTGCTCCTTCTATGGAAGAATTAAAATTGTTATTTTATAAAATAATTGATGATAAAGGTGAATTTTCCTTGGCTGGAGGAGATATGAAGCAATACTATCTTTCTGTTAGGCATCATCAGAAGGAAATGACATTTTGACCTGTGGAAATATATTGTATCTATGCACAGATGTATGTTCAAAGCCCAGTTGTTCTAAAATGGGTATTTATTCCTCCTTTTCTAAATTTTTTTAGACAGGCAAAATGTGACATTTCATGGTCATAGTCTCTTCAAAAATATTACAGAACTCAGAAATATAATGTGGCATTTGATATCTATAGAAGATTCTCCTGGAGACAAGCAAAAGACAAATAAGAAATTGGGAGGTAAGGATGAAGGACTCCTTGAAATAAGACCTTATGCTATCATGACTGAAATAACGTTACTGAATTCCACAATCCATGCTATATGTTATGAGGACTCAACCCTTTTGGTTTAATTTTTTTTTTTTTTTTACAATTTCCTTATATTCTGAAAGACTATTGTGTGTATATTTTTGATGGGTTCACATAAGGTTGGCAACCTGTCACTTAGTGGGCTTCCTCAGGGATCAATTTTGGGGCCAGCAGTGAAGCTTGATGGAGTTTGAGGTGTGTCTGGACAATTCTCTTAGATGGTTTAGTTACAGGAAGTCCTGCAAGCAACAGGGGCTTAGATTTGATGATCCTTGGGGTCACTTCCAACTCAATATATTCCATAATTCTGTGATTAAAAATAGGATGGATGGTGTCCAAACTTACCTACATTTTTTAATGAATTTGATATGCAAATACACCTGAAACAGTGGCTAAACAGTTTTTTTATTAAAGAATTCTCTCATAAAAACATTTTATCCTGAAACTAGGGAAAAAAATCAAACTGAATAATTGATGGAGACAACTTGGAGAAGGTAAAGAAAAGACGTTTACTATTCAGTTACTTATCATAAACAATCCAAAAGTTCAGTGTCTGCACATTGCAGTTAAGTTTGCCAAAATTTATTTGCTTTAAATAGGCAACATTATGGTTTATTCATAATATATTATATAACATAGTTGCACTAGCAATATTGTGCTAGAATTTTCTGTGCCATAATAATCAAATATTTATTGTTTATTGAAAAATGTCAATAACCCTGTGTTATTTTCTAAGTATATTTGATTATTTGTCTATTAGACATATCACAGGGTGGAAATAGGAAAGTAATGTGTAAATATTTAATTCTTTTCTCACCCATCAATATTCACTATAAACCCATTTCTCTTGGATTAATTTAATACATTTAAGTTAATATAGGAAAAATTATTGTTAATTTCAAAATTTTGAGTTCCCTTTCCACTTCTATTAATCTATTGATTTAAGACATAGATATTTTCCTTCTTTAAAGTACAATTAGCTGAAGTAATCTGTTTCTAGTTAAGATTTCTAGTCAATTTGTTGAGATTAAGAACATTTTACATTTTTTTATGACATAATTGTTGTTCTGTAAAGTTTCCAAGTTCAATTTGGCTCAAGTGTTTTTTTAATTTGATTTTATTTGCTTTAATTGAGGTTATGATAATTCTGCTTTATAGCAGAAACATCCTAGGATAGGCATCTTTTTACATTTATTGGAGTAATCTTATCATGTGGCAATGTTTCAAACTGCCCCTTTTATTAGAGAAAACTGAATATGATGGAAAACAAAAGAGGCAAGCCTTTGCCTCCAGGCAAAGAGGTGCAATTTTATCAATCTTTTAAAATATCCCTACTTATGTACACTTTCATAGACCCTTGATGTTAAACAGAAAAAATCCTGACTGTTTCACCTTTGTTCCACCCTGCCAGAAATCCTGTATATCAGGAAGGCAGGGATACCTGCATGTCATCCTCAGAGCAAAACAGCTCTAATTCTTTCCTTAAACTGAAGAGATTAAGTAGAGTTGGATGTAATAAAGCATTCCAGTGCAGGAGCGTGGAACCGAAGTCCAGAGAGCTTTTGCCAGCCAGATTTTTCACTTTAGCTCTTGAATAGCAGTCCCTTGTGTGTTTCCCAGTTTCCTTTTTAATAAAACACTTTTAAAAAAAATTAAAACCTTCTTTTCTTTAGGGCATTGGAGATATTTTGGTTAAACTTTGCTGATGAATAAAGCACTAAGTCCTGTGTAAGAGGATCACAGAATGAGAGAATCATGGAATGGTTTGGATTGAAAGGGACTTTCAAAATTATCCAGTTCCAACTGCCTGTGATGGGGAGGAACACAATTCACTAGACCAGGTTGCTCAGAGCCCCATCCGACCTGGTCTTGAGCACTTCCAGTGATAGAACATCTTCCCTGGGCAACATGTCCCAGTGCCTCATTACTCTCACAATAATAGATTTCTTCCTTAAATCCAATATAAATCTACCCTCTTCTACTTTAAAACCATTACCCCTTGTCCTGTCACAACAGATCCTGCTAAACAGCCCATTCCATCTTTCTTATTAGTTTCCTTTAGGTATTAAAAAACTGTTGTAAGGTCACACTAAATTTTTCTCTTTTCCAGGCTGAACAATTTTAATTTTCTCAGCCTTTCCTCACAGAAGGGGTGTTCTGTCCTTATGGTCCTTTTTGTTGTCCATCTCTGGAGCTGCTCAAATAGGTCCCTGCCCTTCCCATGCTGAAGATTCCAGAGCTGTAGGCAGCCCTCAACACATAGGACAGATCTAATTGATATACATTTTCACTCAGCTCTATATAAAGCTAAAGATCTGATAAGTGACAAGAGGCTGCAATGTCAATATCCTTTAGCTCATGTTTACAGAATGGATTTAGTATAGAAGTCTAATAATACACTTTTACTTGTAGTACCAAATTAATATTATTGTCAGTAAATACTTTCCTGTGTTTGTATATGCACACAACATTCATATAACAATCCTGTTTGTGTTTGTTTAGCATTTTACTTCACCAATTAATAATTTTCTGAAATCCAGTCATTCTTTATAGGGATAATCTTTGCAGGAAAAAAAATCCCAGCAAAAAAAAATTAACTTCATTCTGCCTTTGGGGAAAGGAACAGCAGTATGATGCCAAAACCTAGACATCAGTGCACAGATGCATGAAGGTTGCAAGGGCTGAACTCTGTTATTGACGGAAAGGTGTCTTGCTCAAATGGCATCAAGCTGATTACAGAAAGAATATCCTGATTGCAAATAGCTGTCCCAGCAAATGTAGGCTTTTCATGAGGCAGCTGTGATTCAAAATCCAATGTGATCAAATAGGTTAAATCACAAGTAATCCCTGGAGGTACTAAAGAATCTCACAAAATTTGTCATCAGCTTTTCATCTCATATCTGCTAATTCATCTTACATACTGACATGAATAAAAAGGAAGAAGTGCAAGTTTTATTTCACATTTAATATAAATGACTGGACTCTTAATCTATTGAATAATCTTAATACAACCATATAAGAGCCAAATCTCTGCTCACCTGTGGTTTTCTTATCAAAAATTATTCCTTTGGTTTGAAAGGCTTTAAGTGTCTTGTTCTCTGGAAGGATAAAGAGATACTCATGAATCTCCTTCTCAGCAAGTGACCTAATAACTCTACTTGATGTACTTGATCACAATTGTACCCCCAGACATCTCTGCTGCTCATTTTTGGGTTTCCTCATTTAAAATTTCTGAGCTTTGGCAAACATTTCTGCCTTTAGCACTAAAATGAATGTCCTTCTTTATGTCCTAAGAGGTCTCATGTGAGAGGTGAAAATTCTATTTATATTGAGTTAAAACCTTAAATCATCTGAATTTGCTTCCTCTGTAAGTGCTTGTTCCTTTTAAAAAATTAGATGTTCTGGAAATGTAATTAAGATAGCATTTTTTCCTCTTCAATAAGAAGTACTAATATAAGAGAGAAACATCAGTTTTCAAGCAATGCAGCAATCTGTAATCTGCATCTTAATTGAACACAAGCTTTTCTATTGTTCTTGCTTATTCAGTTTTACAACTCTAGCTTTGATGTGCATCTTTCACAATAAGACTAAAGGAACAATTTAAAAGAAAAGCTGCAATGTGGCAGAGTACAGTGGAATCTGGAAAAAAAAAAAAAAAGGTAGTTTATTTAGCAGGAAGAGCATCCAAGGTGACAGAAAAGACTACATAAAATATATTGATAAAATGTGGGATGAAAATGTCGCATCTGAGTGCATACAAGGTAATTTTTTTATATATTTGTTATTTGTTTTTTTCCCCAGGATAAGAAAACATCCAAGTATACTATAGCTTAATCTTCTGCATACTCAAATATTCAGTGAGAACACAAACCTGTCATGGGTTTATACTGCTGCAAATTGAACTGGAAAGCCCAGTCTAATGCCTGACATCTGTCTTGCAAGAGCCCAGTGAAGGCTCACCGAAATACAGTATATCACTGCAAAGCTGTAACTACTGTCTTGGGTATTTCTTCCCTTTCTCTGTCACTTCCACGCTACATCAGTATTTTAATTTATTTTGCAGAAATACCTCCACTTCTCCTTGAAAAGTTTCACTGCTACCTTTTGCTCACTCCTTGCTATAGAGAACCAGAGAACACTCATTTCCCTGTAAGGACCTAAATGTAAAGCAGAAAGACAACTTCCTTAATTAATTTTTTTTCTAAAAGTGAGAGTTTTTTGGTTTGGTTATTTATTTTGGTTTTGTTTGGGTTTTTTGTTGTTTGTTTTGTGGGGTTTTTTTACATCCCTGGTTTTCTATCATGGTTTAAGCCCAGCTGTCAACTAAGCAGCCACTCACCTCACCACTCACTCACTCACTCACTCACTCACCCACCCTTCCCTGGTGGGATAGGGGAGAATCAGAAGAGTAAATGTCAGAAAAGTTGTGGGTCAAGATAGATGGTTTCATAGGCAAAGTAAAAGTCACGTACACAAGCAGAAAAAGGAATTTCCCCAATTCCCATGGGCAGAGCAGGGCCCCATCACACTTAACAATGACTTGGGAAGACAAACAACATCTTTCCAAACATTCTCCTTTCTTTTTCTTCTGCCAGCTTTAAAAACTGAGCACGACACCTCCATATGGGCCATTCCTTTGGTCACTTAGGATCAGCTGCCTGAGATGTGTCCCCTCCTAACTCCTTGTGCACCCCATGTTCCCTCACAGGTGAGAGGGGATGAGGGGCAGAAAAGGCCTTGAATCTGTAGCAGCAATAACAAAAATATCCCCATTATCAGCAGTGTACAAGCATTGTGCAGTGATAGACACCGCATCCCTGTGTTATCCCTGCTGTTTCCATCACAAATCCAAAACACAACCCCATACCAGCTCCTGTGAAGAAAATTAACTCTGCCCCAGCCAGAACCAGCGTGGCCTCCTAGATCTCAGGAGCCTTTGATGCTTTTCACCAAACTCTTTTCCTTCCTGAGATACACATCTTCCGCTCATCACCTGGCATCAAGCTTTGTCTCTCAGGCTCAGGGCATAAAATGCACTGCTCCAACACCAATCTGATGCTGGTTTGATACAATATTTCTCTGGATGCAGATTAATACACTCAAAGTTGCCTAGTCCCAAGAAAAATGCTTCCCTGGACACTTCCTTGTGCCTTCAGTTTTTCATTATATGAGCCTTCTGTGCAGAGCAGTTTATGAATATCACATGGTTTTGCTTGTAGTCATTTCAAAAGATGCTTTTCTGAGAAACTAGTTTATTCTAATCCTGAGTAATTTATTACCATTCTGGAAGGAATACTTAGAATAGTGTCAGGACACATCTCCATTTGAATGTCTAAAAGCATGTACACAGAAAAAGGATTTTTCTCTACTTCTTAGATCTTCTTGGCAGTAAAATTGGACACAATTAACTCCTTCTCAGTTAATTGTGTCCAATTTAATAAACCTATTGAAAAGAAAATATAAATTTTTAAAGGAAATCATTTTAATAATATTTATTAAGGAAAACAGTTTGGACATGAATCTGTCTTCTTGGCTAATAGACAACCAACTGTAGAAGCAAGTAGAGTATCTCTGGGGAATAATTCCTTTAGACTCCACATGTTTCCTAAACATTTCTGAGGATTTGGACACTATTAAAAACCAATGAATAGGCTCAGTGAAAACTGATTGAACCCTGCAGAATACCTCTTATTTGTCTCCTGTGAGAAAATCTCTACTTCTAAAAGTAAGAATAGACAAAACTAAAATTAATTATATGACAAGACATTACGCCTTCCTCTTTATTTGAGACTCTCAGGGATCTTGAGAGGGAGACACCAGCATCCTCTCCCTGAACACAACTGGAAATAACTATACCAGGTTATTTCACACCTCTTAGCAAGCTCAAAAGGAGAATATATTTTTTTATTAGCTTTAGGAATTACAGTAGCCCATTGTCGTCAAGTAAGCACCAGTGTAGACACTATTGTCTAGGACAATAGTGAATGATGAATGAATAGATATAAAATATATACTATAAAACATGTACAAATTTAATTGCTAAATTGAGACACAAAGGAGAAAGAAAAGGAAATAAAAATTTTATCAGGAATTTGCTAATGGGATGCTTCTGTAATACATTTCCAGTAATTACCTAAACTTCTGTTCCTTATTTGGATTGTTTATTATTGTTTTATTTCCAGAACTTCCTCTGCTGTTTTGTGCAGTTCAAATAAGTTGCTTTACCCCAAGATTTGACTTCACAAATTTTTCTCCCAGAGAAGTTGAGTTAGAATTTGTCTAATTCCTACCAGTATTCTATCTATAAGTTTATTGCTCCAAGCCAGCTTCTACTCAAGCAGTGACAAACCACCTGTGGGAATAGATCAGACAAATATGAATCCCAGCCAGCTGTAACTACAGCAGGCAAATTGCTGGTTCACTGGAGTAGTCTACTTTTATTTATTTGTCCCTAATTATAGGACAAAGATTTAAAAAAAAAATAAAATTACAGCTGTTTTCTGCAAGGCCAATCTCTCCCAGAAAAATATGTTTGAACAGTATGGAAAAAGTTTATTTAAAATAATACTATATCTTTCAAAATTAGACTTCCTCTACATAGACTGGCAATCAAATGCTACTTAGAATTGTAATCCAAGTTACTACTTGGAGGAAAAAAATCCCTGGAGAAGTAAGTGTTCAGTCTTCTTCCTTTAAAATAAATTATCTGTACAAGAGAATGTTTTGAATGCAAGAATAATGTACATTTTATTAAATGAATACTTGCCATATACAATCTCACGGATGAAAGGTTTATTTGAATAGTTTTATTCAATTTGAAATAGGCCATTGTAACAGTTTAGCATTGTAAAAATGGGTTTTTGCAGTGTTTGACATGTGCAAAATGGGTTGATGCTTCAGCATCTGTTCTGAAATATTTACAAAATTCTCCTATTAAATTTTAACAGTGTGCTCAGGAGTATTCTGCACAATGTATTCAGAAATCCTGGTATATTTTGTTTCATTCAAATATTAGATTTTCATGGTGGACTTTGGGATGAAAGACTCTTACAGGTCTTCCTGTTGAAGGCAGAAAATATTGTATTGATCTTTACAGAAAACAAATTATATTGAAAATATCTAGTCGCATATAAATAAAGGCTTCTTAAAAAGTTTTGACAGATAGTTAATTTTTAGTCAGATTATAAAGCAACAAATATAAAATAATTACTACTACCTTACAGAGAAAAGAAAAAAAAAAAAAAAAAAAAGAAAACACTGGAGAGCAGATTTTGGTTCTTCAGGGTTGTGCATTGTACCAGGTGGAAAAGCCCTGGAGGACAAAGGGGCCCAAGGACACTGGTTAATATTCAAGGACAGCTCCTAATAGCTCTGAAGAGATTATTTAAAAATATTTATTTAAATAAAATAAATTTTATTTATTTAAATAAATATTTATATATTTATTTTAAAAAGCTCTTTTCCAGCAAAGAGGAAAAGGCAAAGGCTTTTTTTCATCAGTAAGAAGCTCCTGGACAAGCTCAAACCCAACAAAGCCTGCACAGGGCGAATGCAAGGTAGCTTGGGTAGAGTACTCAGGGATTGTCCAAGAAGCCAGGGATGAGGTTAGGAATGACAAAGCCAAATTAAAGATCAAATTAAAAATGAACAAAGACATCAACAACAAAAAGTGTTTTTGGTGCATTGGTGATAAAGGAAGACTAGGGAAAATGTGGGCCCACTAGAAGGAAAGAGATTTGGTTAAGTGGGGTGTAGAGAAGGCTGAGGTACCTTCAGTTCTATCATATTTATCATGATTTTTACTCAGAATCACTAATCAGTCTCTATCTCATTTTTTTCACCCTCTGGGGCTGTGATGATAACATCACTTTTTGTTTTCCTGTTCAATAAAATAATTTTCCACTGAAAACATGGATTATCTGAAATTGCAGCTTCTTAGGCAAGTAAATCTTCTTGGTTGTAAGGAAGAATGCTACTATCATGGCTCAAGAGAGAACTCAACATTAGAATACTTAGAAAGATTATGTGTAGGCTCAACATTTCTTGTCCTTTTCATACCTTCTTAAGTGGTGTATGAAACTGAGAAACAAGGAAAATCTGCAGTCACTCCAAGAATTAGAGCAAAAAAGTGAGACCTGGATTCCTTGTACAGACCATAAAGGTACTTGTATTAGAAAACAAGCTGGAACAGCAGAATATCTTGATTTTTATTAATTGTTATTGGTTTGCCTTTAAGATATCTGGGAATTCTTTTCTGGTCATTGCTATAAATCATGTTTTATTAATCAGGGTTTATATAGTTGATATTGTTTTAACTCTACTGCAGTAAAATTACATCAGGACCATGAACTACTTACTGGATTTCATTTTGATTGGTTTGTTGGTTGATGGGTTTGGGTTTTTTTTTGATTTTGTCTTAATTTACAACACTATTAGGAAAATTGGAAAATTGGAAAAGGAGGAATAAATTACTACTTTAAGACAATGAAGCACATTGAATTCTTAAATGATTGTGCCTATATATTCTGTAAATCTGTAGCAGTTCCACTGTCATGAACATTGGCTTAATATCCAATTAGTACTTACCAGCACTAATGACTTTAGATGCCAAAGAAGTTATATTTCTGCACTGTTGAGATGATTAGAAATTGTGCTTTAATAATGAACAGATGAAGAAAACAAATTTTAATCCCCACAGATTGGAAGCTGTTACTTAACTATTCTAATTTAAACAGCAAATTTTCTGACTTGGTCGGTGATTTGCTTTATTGATTTGATTAGCTGTTTCTGCAATGAATTCAGTCTGTTCATTGATGAAAAAAAAAAATTAAAAAAAACCCAAACCAGCACTGACATGTAGACTGAACATAATTTCTGATGCAAATTCAGTTTAACTTATTTTTCAGTTTAAAGATAACATTCTCACAAATTCTAAATTGAACCCTTTGGAATTCCAACACCAACACATGGGAAGTTTTATGATAATAGACCTGGGACCTGTAAAAGATAAAGATGAAGCCTACAAAATTCTCCTTATTTAGAAAAAATTGTATATAATTTTTCAGAATAAAAAATATTAGGATTGTTAATTGATAAATAGTTGGACTGAACTTCTGTAAAAAGATCATATAGACTTTTTAGCAATGTTTTTTAAAAAAATGCTAGAAGTAATATATTAATGGTCATGGTCAATAAGATCTATGTATGTTTTGGTAAAAAAATCCAAATATTCTATAATTTACTAGAGAGAAATATCTGTTCTATGACAGAAGTTTTTTTTTATTTTTTATCTATGATTTGTTCTTGCAATCATTTAGTGCTGAAAAACTTTGTTTCACTCTTCCTGGTATAAGTAATAAAGAAATATTGTACTTCTTGGTTTTTTTACAAGAAACTTCTGAAGTACTGTATGTTGGGAAAATATTAAAAGTGTAAGTGCATGCTTTCCCTCTTCCTGCCCAGAAAACTCTGATTTGGTTATTACATCTTGCATGCTAGTTGTAGTTTTATATGAACATCATCTAACTGGGATGGTTCAGGCAAGGGCAAGAAGGATGACAGGTATGAAATGTGTGTTCACAATGAGTAAATGAGGAGCCTTAAGTGCAGTAAAATAAAAATCAGTCAGAAGATAGTGGAATAGAG
This sequence comes from Taeniopygia guttata, assembly GCF_048771995.1. NCBI lineage: Eukaryota > Metazoa > Chordata > Aves > Passeriformes > Estrildidae > Taeniopygia > Taeniopygia guttata. The sequence goes on along the minus strand of NC_133024.1, from coordinate 7,060,858 downwards.
CAATTTTGAAAAATTTATAATATCATGACATTATTAAAGCAGATAAATAAGGACACATTTCTCAGTGTGTGTGGCTACATTACTAGTGTTGATTCAAATAAGAGAGAATTTGAATTTAAGATTGTGTTCCCTTAAATCTTTGTTTTCAGTCACAGCACATTTCCTACTCTGGGCAATTATGGTAGATGCTATTAAAAAAAAAAAAAATTAATTTTAAGATATGGGTCAAGGAAAATAAAAAGATAAAAGAAGGTGAAAATGGACTCCTGCATCACTGTATTTAGCTCTGTATGGAGCAAAAGGTTTGTATGGGAAGACCTATGGAAATTAAGGGTTTATACATTGGTGTTACTGACAGCAAGGATCCAGTTGGGCATTATTTGCAGAATTAAGTAGCATAAGGTAGTGTGAACTTAAGTGAAGCATTAAGCCCTAACTGAAGGTGACAGTGTGGATGCTTTCCCAGGAGCTGGTAATTGTTCAAGAGGAGCCTGGAAACTGTGATGATACTAGAACAGAAGCATCAGCAAGTGCAGAGAAAGGAGACAAATATTATCACCTCTCTTATTGATCTCTTTGTAGACCTACACTAATTCAGCTGACGCCTCAGCACAGCCTTTCCAAATTATTTCAGTCCTAATCAACTTACCTGTCATGTAGAGCCACAGATGATATTTGGAAAAAAATGTCTATGTCTGTTTTCTGGCACTGAAAGAACTAGTTCTGCATTTCAAACTTCAAACTGGAAGTGACCAACTCAGCTATTAGAGTCAAATTTCAGAATTTTGTGTTGAGTCCTAAAGAATACCATGTCTAAAATAAAGATAAAATCTATCTTAAATATTTACAGTGATGGCTTAATTTTAAATTCCACCACAAGTTAATATGGTAGAGATGATTAATGAATTTGGAGGTAAATTATATGAATTTTTTTCTTGTTATATTAAAAACCAAAAATCTATTGAAAGTGTTTTCTTTTGGTCATTTGAGTCCTTGGATTTTTTTTTTTTTGCTTTTTATATATATTCATTTTTCATATATATATACATATATACAAACATACACAAAGTTTTATTTTACGGCTGCTCTTTATGTGTTTTATTTTGGTACCACAAGGAACTCTTACCTAATTATTATATTTAGATAACTCATTTAGAGACATGTAACATACTTTTCCAAATGCTTTGAAAATGTACTGTAGCTTTTTAATTGATTATTTCTTTAGATGGATTTTAATGCTTTTTATTGCTTCTATGTCTCTGTTGCTGAGGGTTTAATGTCAAACCTCCTTTTAACTCCAACACTGTTCAATCTGCTGTTCTTTTGTTTTCAATATTTTGTAATTGGAAGGGTGCTGAATAGCAGGGGCATCATTCTCTATGGGAACTCTCATGCAAAGTAGGCATCTGAAGGTTGGAAAAATTGATGTGAAAATTTTTAAGAGTGTCTATGCAGTAAATAATGCTATTGATTTTTTTGGTTATGTTGCACTTGTGTGCATTTTAATCATAGCTGACTCAGATTTCAGTTCTTCAAAAATTTAGGTCCGGTTGTGGTGACAGGAAAAAAAAAGAACTTAATGTTTTTTAATTGCAAGAAGAAACTCAAAATCAATTTTTCATGGGCTAATTAGACCACAGTAATAAACTTATAAGACCAGAATAAACATCTGTGGCTTTCTGCTCATTTTTAACTAAACAAACAAACAATAATAACATTAGGAAATATTTGTCCTTGTACCTTCAATTTTTAGGTTGATTGTCATTATAGAATTTATGTTGAGGATCATTTCTTTATGGGAAAATTCTTCTACATCAATCCATTCCAACAGGTGCTATAAAGAGGAATGATATATTTGACATTTATAAGACCAATAAAAATATCCAAAGTTGTCATGGTAAAATTTCATGGGGAGAAATCGCTGGATTCACAATGATTCTACTGTATTCTATACAATGATTCACAGTAATGATTCTATTTATATAGAATTTATCTTCATCTTTAGTGGGGCAAAATACCCAACAATATTAAGGTATATTTAAGAAATAACAGTTGTGTCCGTAATCCACATATACATAAAAGCTGTAGTTTGTTTTAAATAGTTCCTGGTTTCTGTTTGCTTATTTACATACTCAAGAATTCTTCTGAGCTAATCTTTTTGATCTTATCTAATTATTCTTCTCCACTTTAATATTATTTTGAAAGTACTTTCCTTTTTCCTTGGATATAAAGCAATATATTCTTCATTAATTTATATTTTTACCATATTTATACTAAATTTTTCTTAAATTTTTCTGAAAATCATCAAAAATTTTCCTTTAAGCAAGTTTCTCATCTTTCTATTTTTTCCTTACCTTTCACTTTAAACTAGATTGTTTTATTTAAGTTTTTTTTATGGTTCTGTATTTCAGTTGTTCTTTTAAGAGGATAAAGCTTTTATAAGCTTTTATACCACCCATAGAGTGGACTATCCTACAGAGGTTTTTTTATTATCCATAATGGCTAGAATACTTTTAATTTTTTTTCTAATATTTGCAGAAATAATTGTTTCAGACATATTTCAAAGTTATAGATTAAATGTAAAATAAACAGAATCATTAATAATGTTTAATCAGCTCAGTTAGGAATCATGATATTATATAGTGAAAGGTTCTTGCTAATAAATTATGTATACATTAAAAATTCCTAAGCAAATCCAAATCATATGTACTTTCCACCAGATCTATGATGGCACAAGAATAGTATCAGTCCATTCCTTCATGAAAACCACTAAAGAAACACTTATTTGAGTAGGTAAGGAGGGTGTTGTTTTTTTTCTACCCAAGGCTGATCAAGTTTTAAGTGTTGACATGTACCCAGAAACCCATGTAATTTTTCTCTACCTACACAGAAGATGAAATGAACCATGGGAATATTGTTTTCTCTAAATGTGAAAGCGAGTAACTAAAATAGAGAACACAAATCCTGCGTTCCTCTATTAAATAAGGTATTAAAAATGCAATGTTTAAAGGGTGACAAGCATTTACCAGCAATAAAAGCTTCACGCTTAACTGAGCTTTCCTTAAGAATTTGTGCAGCTATAGAATTTTATCACACTCTTCTGTACTGCGGTACATTGACTTAAGGAGTGAGAATATAACAAGACAGCGATTCTGGTGTCCAGTTATGGCAAAGTGTCAATAAAAAGACAAACAAAACAAGGAGTTTGGTGGATGAGAAACTGGACATGCCCTGGCCGTGTGCACTGGGAGCACAGAATCTGCTTTGAATCTATGGAAACCTTTCTTTTATCTCTGTGTTTCTGTATGTGTACAGGAATACTTATGTGTAATCGGGAATTAAAAAAAAAATATATGGCTATTACAATGGAATTATTTTATGCAGCTTTCAGTTAAAGGGGCATTTGACATCTATGGTTTGAGACTCGAATTTCATATCTGTATCTTCCAAGATGTCCTTAGTATTTCTAAATATTTTCTATCTGGTGGTGTGCTTGCAATCAACACTTGCTGGTGTGGCGGAAGGTTTAAACGCACAAAATCATAAACCCACTTTGCTCATGAAGTGTCAGAGCCTAACTAAAAGGCTACAATCAGATTAAATATGCTCAACAGTACCAAGAATTTGAACATTACTCACTCTGATAACCTCTTGTAGTTTTTTGGGGTTTTTTTTAATTTATTTTTCTATAACTCTTGAGGAATAAATGGCTGGTCAGATAAACTGTTGTGATATTTACATTATTCTCACATCCACTGCCTTCTTTCAGGGCCTGGAACCTTCCCTTTTTTGTCCTATGAGCTTCTTAACATCACTAAACAACATATTGTCCAATTCTTCTACTTCCTCCATGTATCTGAGATAATGCTCTTAATTAATATAGTTAATATTTGCATGTAAAATCTACTCTTTCAAAACACTACTGTTCATGTATGAAAAACTACATGAACACCAGGACATGAGACCCAGGACTCTACTTCTTTACATGTCATTGACAAAAAGATCTTTTAAGCTGCTCTCCCCTACCCTCCTCTCCATCAGAAGAGTCATCTGTTTTTCAGGTTTTTTTCTCTTCCCTTAGTTTAGGGAACAATGTGCAATACTTATTAATAACACAATTTAAAAACCTTAATATGTCATATATTTAAACTTAGCTAGTAGCATTTTGTTTTCCATTAAAATTTCACACTGTTTTTTAAATACTACTACTTAATGATAATACTTTTCTATAAAATTCTTAAAAGAGAAAAATTCTCTGGAACCAAGTTAGTAGTTGCCCAATTAAATCTACAGGAAAAAACCCATCACAATGCATCTAGGTACCTGAATCCAAAGGTCTTTATGAAATAGTAGCTGCTTAATCCTCATGGACAGTTTTCTGAGTCTAGTGGTGTACCTCTATGTTTGTTCAGACATATAAAATATTATCTTAAATCTGTCACTGACTTATTTAAGTATATTAATACTTTTAATAATTGAAAAAGAAATATTAAATGGAAAAGTTAGTGCATTGTGACATTTTGGAAAAAAACTCAACTCTAAAAGGCTATCAAAATTATATTTGAATTACAGAAGACATATCATACTTTTCTTTAAAATCAGTTACAGATTCCTGGCATTCCTACAAATCAAGCACATGGTTTCTTAAAAATGCATCATTAAAATGTTTCCTGTTGCTTACAAGTAAGCGTTCTGGAAGAAAAAACATGCCTGCATACAGTAATGAATAAAAGAATTGTCTTACATGAGGGGCAATTATCAAAGCTCTAACTTCTTACTGAAGCAGTGAGAAGAAATATCTTGAGTCTGAAAGAACACCTGTTGAACCACTGATCTATTAAAAGTTCCCTGAAAAGCATCAACAGGAGAAATAATGTGTTACAAATTTGACTGAAGTGATTAAAGTATATATTCTGTTGAGAAAATTGTAATAATGGGAAGAAATAGTTTGAATTTCAAAAAAAAAAATCAGTTATTAAGAAAGCCAGTACATTTTCCAGAAATTTTCTCCACTTCAGCATAAGACAGGATTTACTTACAAATTTGAAAAACTTGTTGTAATAAAAAATAAATAAAATATTGCTGAAAGCTTGAAACGAGAGACAGGTTGTATGTTTGGTTGCTTCTTTTTCACCCTTAGAAATGAAAACACAGCAAGTAAATGGGATGAAAGAATACAGTTTTTGTTAGGTACTTTTACAGTAGCATTTTCTACAACAATGGGGGAGGGGGTGACAGCGGTATCATTATTGCTATTATTCAGCTACATTTAATGTGTTTACCAAACCACTTGTATAAACATTTTGTTCAGCTTCAGCCTCTAAAATTGTATAAAAAATTTTATTGTTATGCCTTTTTAAAAGATGAGCACAGAGAATAATTGAAATTCACACATTTTGTCCCTGGCTGATCTCAGAATATGATTCCAGACTTTTTTCTTACATAAATCTTGATGTTCATCCTCTTAACTTTCAAATCTTAAGTATAGAATGTCTATTTTAATGAAAAAAAAAAAACACATTAGGAATATTTGCTTTAATTCTAAGATAACCCCAAGGGATTCTGAAGATAGGGAACTCAGTTATGTTAAATGCCAAGATATATCAAATTTTTAAGAAACATTCACTGTTTCACTTTGGCTTCAATCTTTAGATAAGAAGAATCTTAAAGAATAGAATTTTATAACACATTCACTGAGTTTTAATCTTAAAACTAATTAGAGCTTCTGTTGTCCAACCTTACTCATGAGGTAGTCAGGATGATTTTATAGCAGAAAAATGTACTTCAGTACATTTTCCCAAAGATTAATTTTTCAGTGAGCCTTCAGAAGATATGGCCTGGCCCTTCCCTTTTAGAAAGAATATTTTCAATTAGAGGGCTTATGGGCAGCTCCCTTTGCAAAGCTCCCAGTCCTTCCCCTAAAGAAAAATCAGGCCTTTGGAAGGGGGAAGTCTTCAAAAGCTCAAGTGAATTTGGGTTTGTTTGGACCAATGCTGTACAAAAGGTAAAATTGACATGGTAGGAGGAAGGCATTAAAGAATTCAACTTAGCAGCCTGGGGTGGCACTTCCTTTATTTCCAGCCTTACTATCATATTCTCTTAACCTTCACATTCCTTATGTAAATTTACCTTAATGCTAATTTTTCCTCATTATCCTATCACACATGATTTTGCCTGGAAAGCACCTCTTGCTGTGATTCCTCTGCAAAGCTCATCACTCAATTTACAAATCCATCAGAACAAGCAAAAAAAAAATTGCATATAGTGTCAATTTGTTGAATACCCAGTTATAATTTTTTTTTTTACTGAAAAATAGCTGTTGCCCATTCTATTGAACAGATAAGACTTAGAGGATATCAGAAAAAATGAAAAGCAGTCTGCAGACTATTCATAGTAAATCATAGGGTTGAAGACAGAAAGGCAAAAATATTTAGGTGATTTTGGATAATGAAGAACAATTATTTTAGGTGTTTGCCACTTTAATATTTGATTAATTCATATAAAATATTTTATACATGTATAAATGCACACATATTGAGTAATTTCTATTATTCCTGTTTGATCATTGAATGTCTTATTCTTTTCTCCTCCTTATCCTTCAATTACCCATCTGACTGGTGTATACCACAGTCTATCCTTGATAAAATAATTCTGAGCTGGTAGTTTACAATTCTTTCCTGATGATCATTAAGCAACAAAAGTGTTTTTTGAATCAGCAGGAGCCCTTGAGACATACTTACAGCACCCTCAAACAAATGAAACGCTCATGTTACAAAATTACAAATGATATTAGAAATCATAGATAATGGTATATCTGACTTATACTGGTCTGGATATTTCTTTAATCATTTTTATCCTTAAAGTCACTGAGATCTTCCTGAGTTTTAAAACAGACTATCCTATGCATAATGAATGAGAGGGCAATAATGATAACACTTACAGGAATTTGACATCACTCATAGGAATTATCATTAACAGGAATAAGAAAAAAAAAAGTTATCCTCCCATCCAAGTAATTTAAGATTCTTTCTTTGATTTTGCATAATATTCAAGTAAGGGTATTGCTACTTAAAACTAAAGAAATTGTCTGGATGAGGATCTCTGGTGTCCAAGAAAGGTAGACTATGAATTAATATCTCTGTTTAGACCAAACCCAAAAATGTTCATAGAATCATAGAATAGAATGTGCTGAATTGTAAGGATCATCGAGTCCAGCTTCTGGCCCTGGACAGCTCGACAACCCCTGAGTACCTGAGAGTGCTGTCAAATGCTTCTTGAGCTTTGTCAGGCTTGGTGATATGACAAAGTCCCTGGGGACCCTGCTCCAGTGCACAGCCACCCTCTGAGTGAAGAACCTTCCCCTGATATCCAACCTAAACCTCGCCTGACTCAGCTTCAGGCCATTCCCTCAAGTTCGGTCATTGATCACAAATCACTTTTAAAATTTATAAATTGATAGAGTTCAGTTCCTTTTACAATTTATAAATTGACACAGTTCAAATGAAGGTTTTCAGAACTGAATTGAACAGAAGATGGAATCTTCTGCTGGGTGAAAAAGAGGTTAGAGTCTTCTGAGGAAAAAGCAGCTTATATTTTGTCCTATCCATTCCCACTGCTGATGCCCAGGGAATTTAGGGTAAACTTTCCTCGCTGAGGTGAAGACAACTAGAATTTATTATAGTTTGTTGATATTTCATGGTGTGAACTCTTAGTGAGCCCTGCTGCTCGTGTGCTAGACCTGCACTTGTTTCTGCTTCTCTGTGCATTTTGGAATGATCCTTCTCTCTCCAAGTACATCAGGGACTTTCTTGGCTCATCCCCACTCCTGTGCCACAGCAGCAGGTGAAATTCAGAGACAAAAGAAGCTCTTGATTCCTCTGCTATCACTAACTCTCATGACAAAATGCCACCAAGTTTTTGCTATTTCCTTTAAGAGCCTTCAACATCACCTCTTAAATAGGTCTGAATATGTGAATGGCTCATCTCCCATTTAAATCTGTGTGTCACTGGGATATTCAAATGTGCTTGTAGGTTTTTGCAAATTTATATCTTAAAACCTGTGTTTTTCTGAATATTTCTGTGCAGGTCAGTTGTGTCTTTTGTTTTCCCCGAATCCATTCATTCTAATACAATTTATAGAATCAGAGAAAGTACAATGCAGTAAAACACACAGATGATTTATGTACAAGAAATATTTTGTGCAGGGCATGATGATAATAAAAGTTTTGCTACTTTAAATACATACGAAACTAAAACACAACAAAAAAAATCTCCTCATGTAGCTTTGACACAAGAATGAGTTTTGCTTGGTAGCACAACTAATTTAAATCATGCAACTTTTGGATTTGTTTTTACTTTTCATGAAGCACATTTTGATCATTTTATTTTGAAAACTGCATCTTTTAAAACTTTTAAATCCATCTCCCAGTAGTTAGTTTTACTGCTAAAAAAAATCTCATTAAATATGTCCCTTTAACTAGGTGCTTGGAAGATGTAACATACACAGTTTTTGACTGTACAAACATTTTTCATATGAAAAGTCCCATTCATTTGGAATGAGATTTAACCTGAATAATTGGTTTTTGGCAGAGCTGGTGATGCTTCTGAATAAGAACAAAGTTCCCTAATAATAAATAGTTTTTGTCTATGTTCATATTTTTGGATTTCCAGCGTTTAATTGCTCCTTAGAGAGACAATTTTTATGGAAAGCTCAAACCCTTTTTTAGACACACGTGGTGAGTCAGAAATAGAAGCACTTTGTAGCAAACCCTCACAAGACTGCAAAGTTATCAGCCAACAGTGCACAGCTCTAACACATGAATTACTGGTCATGTGCAGAGCAAAATAAAAAATATAAAACAGCTGTGCATGTACACAGATAGATGGACAATGCCAGGCTTGCAGGTTCTGCACCAATCCTATGCTATGTCAGTTGCCTCCTATAGAACTGAATTCCCCAGTGAAGACTGAAAAAAGGAATTCTTGGGAGGTCTTTTTTTAATTAATAACACATACATGGTCTCCATTTAATAATGCAGCAGCATACGGGATAAAGAAATATTGAAATAATGTATTGGAGAAAGTTTGAGATAAGCTAATGAGTGTGACAAGAAAGATTCAGTGGGTTAATAGAAATTTGCCATGAGTGGAAATATAAGCAACATATCATTTATATAACAAAAAATCCCACTAAAAACACACAAATTCCCCTTATATTGTATTTTATAGTATAGAACCATGCCACTTTGTCTCTTTTTCAGGCTAGGTTTTTGGTACATACTTATGAAATTTAACACAATACAAATACAAGTAATTATGCTATAGGAAGTCTTATTTTATGCCCTCTGACAATTCAAAGAGTAGAACTAGCTATAATAGATTATTATTTATGCACCATCTTATTTTACCACAATCGCTTGTTACGTTAATTACTATTGTTAGCTGTTAGTCAAGACAGGTTTTGCTACATGGGTGTGATGAAATAAAACTAAATTTTGTGAGAAGTATCATACATATATATTTAAAGACTACATAGCTGAGTATTGGAAAAGCTCGTAGAGAACCTGCAAAATAGATCTCTAAGCATCAGTTTGTGTGTTATAAATTGCAAAGCAAATCCTATTTGCAATAAAAGAGATTTTGTAAACTTTACCCATTGTGTCCTGAGAGCTGTGGGCTCATTGACTATTCATAGGTGATTGTATCAATAATGTTATTAGTATTTATAGTTCCCAGCGTCATTCAATGTATTTTCTGGGGAATCATTATATACAAAAGATAAATAATTCTCATTCCTGATCCTCTCGTTCAGATTGTATCCCTGAGGGAACAGAATTGACTTTTATTTGTTTGGAGGACATGGTGAAGTAAATACCTTGCCTATCACAGTACTGCAAAGCCCCTTAAATGGTGCAGAAGAATTTCTGATAAGGGACATATTTGCATCCATTTGAATCCTGTTCTCAAACAGAAGAGGATAACAGAGGAGGAAGGTGAAGAAAAGTGAAGGAATCTAAAGCTCTCCTACCAGCTTTACCAACTATTTCCACTTTTTCCTCTCATCTGGCCCTTGTCCTTTTGCTCCCTCCAGTCCTTTAATACACTTGCACATATATTAATACACATTGTGGTTTGGGAGAGTGTTTTCCCCTTGACTATTTTTGCCATTTGTTATTACCGTAATTTGTGAAAAACTGTGGTGGTTAGCTATGTAGTAAATCTGTAATTTTATAAGTATTTTGCAGTGTTAATATTATATCTTATTTCTAATTATTGCTCTGCCTGGTATCTCCTTCTAGAAAGGGAGTGACTTTATTCAGCAGGAATGGCTTTGCTGAAGTGCAAAGGGCCTGAAGCCCAAAAAACTGATGTTAATGAACACCTGTGTAACCTTCCAGCCCAGGGACAATGCCACTTAGAAATTGTAATGTGGCACCATAAGGGAAAACATGAACATGGCTGAGCTAAACAGCACTCCCCTAGAAGTATTCTTAGGCACCTTTCTTCCTAAGCTGGCTGAATACTGATCAAGAACTGCTTACTGTTTCATTCTTTCCACTTAATATCAGATTGCCTTGGTGACAGATGCTGCTTCATGAGGACTGTCACATTCACATTCTAATTACTCAGGAAATCAGCAGGTTTCTTTTTCCCCACCAAAACATCTATCTTCCCTCTTCTTCACAAGGAACTCTGCCAAATCAGTCTATGTGCAGATATTACAATTTAGCAACAGCTTCCTCAGAGTTTTTGTATCATGTTCTTAAGAGGGCATACTAGGAGCTTTTGTGTTTTCTCACTCTAATATATGCTTCTAATATAAATGTGGAAAATCTGTATTGTTTCTGTGCTCCTAGCAAATAATGTGGTAATTTAAAGTATTTACATAATAAATATTTTCCTTCCTAGCTTAAGTACCTTAGAAAACTACTTATAATTGTGTAAGACATGCTCATATATTGTACAGATAGGGAAGAAAAATACCTGCATTTTTATTTCAAGATTAGTATTTTAAATGTAAATATTAAAGTATATGTATGTTTGTATATATATATATAGATAGATAGATATGTATATATATGTATAAATACATATTCATCATGACTTTCTTAGGGTAACACTTCAAAATATCTTAAAATAAGGATTTTTATATCCAGTTATAGTAATTCCAACATTTACATTCCAGATCAATGCAGAGAGATGTCAATGAAAATATCCTTAAATTTTATCCAATAAACTTATGAATACCTATCCTCTGTTTTCTGGTGCTACACTCATCCTTCTGAATCTTGTCTGGCTCTGATTTTGGAGAGTTTTAGCCATCCCCAAGCAAAGAGTTGGGAATGCTGGATTGAGCACCATCATCCCCAGATCACTCTGGGAGAAGTGTGTCAATGCCAGCTGGATCCATTCCTTCTCAGTCCTAGAGTTCCCTTGGCTTTGTTTCTCATACTTTTCTCATTCCTACCTGCTCCCTGTGACTTTATTCCAGGAAAGGGGTGAAAAACTCACTGTCAGTCTCAGGGGCTGTTTGCAACACACATGAATTATTTCATCTGAATACACTTCCTCACCCTAAAGTTCTCATTGTTTTATAATTTTATGAGGTTTTTTTTGGTATCGGGTTTTCCTATCCTGAATCTTAACAAAAACCATAATTTCCAGCAAAAGGGGCTAAATTATCTCGCTTATTTTTTATTTCTTAGAAGAAACTCTCTGTCCTGTGGCTATTTATTATTAATCAAAAGGCTGGCGAGACTCATTTGGTTATCAGTTACTGTCTGTATAACAGAAATCCCATGTGTTTTCCAGAAGTCTGCAGAAAATTATCTTCAAATGTGAAACTCTATCAAAAAGTCTATGTACTATACACGTCACAGAATACATTTTTGGTGACTACAGTAAAAATACCTTCACATCACTCCAATAGTTTAATGAGGTATACTGGTCTCTCTTGAAATCAAAAGAGGTATTGTTTCCTCAAATAAGCCACTAATTTCCAGAATACAATCCTCTTTTAAGTATTCTGAAGATATCTTCTGCAAAACTATGAAATCTTTGTCATTGTGTATAAAAATCAATGGTCCATTGCTCAAAATAGAAATTTTTTCCTAACCCGTAATTATATCCATCTAGATGACTTCTTCTTCAGAAAAAATCTTTCTGCTTTTAAGAGTCTGACCTGCCTGCATAAAAAAAAAAAGAACTACATGAATTTTTTGAGAGATATCCTTTTGTTATTTCCCCCATAACTTTGTCACCAACCAATTCACACAGCCACAGGCTTTCTCTTGTTTCTAATTTGCAAAAGATAGAGGAGCACTGATAAAGATGCATAAATTTTTGAAGGCTTTATACAGGAGCTAAGTATTTATAAATTATCACCAGCATTTGATTAGAAACATTAAATTTCTTCTGACATTTTAGAAACTGGTTGAAAATCACTAGTATTCAGAGTGTCATCCTCTAAATTTTTACAGTAGATATAGCCTTAGCTATGCCTTGTTAACTCTGCTTTTGGCACCATGATTTGGCAGCTCTGTTAACATTTTAAATATATAAATATTTATACATTAAAAAAACCCCCTTCAATCTCTATCAAGAATCTTTGCATATAGTTCTGGTAGGTAATGTCAGCTCCCAGTGCCTGCTCTAGATTGTAACCTTATCACTTTTTTTTTCCCTAAACTTGGGTTCCTAAGTACTATGTAAATGTGCACATCTTTAAAAACTAATTTTGCAAGGAGTTTTAAATATAATTAGTGCAACAGTTTTTATGTTGGACAAAGTAAAATGGTTATTCTAATTAATTGCATATTGTACTCAAAAACTATCCTTAAGAGTATTGCCCCTGCAATAATAATTCTGATGAGATAAAACTAATGTTGCAGACAACAGAAATATTCCACTGAATGGTGAGTTAATTGAAAATAGAAGAAGCAAACAAGAATACTTGCTCAAGAAAAGCTGTACACTTTTCTGCTCATGGGCCAGTAAAATGAATGATATCAAAGACGACACTGTTCAATTTGAAACAGCAAATGAACATATTCTTTTTATTTTAAAAAATGGGATTTTTATTTCAAAATATCTATAATGTTAAGCATCACCTTAGCTGATGATAGCTTTCTGACTTTCTGCATACACATTTTGGAGGAAGACTCTTTAGGCCAATTTGTTGTCATTTGGTATTTACATCAGCACTCGAGAGTCTCAACCCACTTTGATTCTTTGGTACTTGGTTATCAGTCAATTTCCTCTCAATTTATTATTTTAATTATTGTTGTTATTGTACCCCTTTAGAGCCTTTTGTTTTAGTTATGTTTTCAAATTTTTGTAGCATTTCAAATTCTGTGTATGAAAAAGTTGCATTCAGTAATTTAAGACAGACTTTGTTTCTCCTTTAAGAAATAAGTAATGCTAGCTACTTACTGTACATCATCCTAACTGGTCTTTTTCATTAGTAAGGCACTCCTAAAAAAGGGCTATGTGGCCCAGATTTATGTTAAATACCAAATACAAAGTAACTTTAAAATTGTATACTAAGAATATTTCTCCCTCCCACAGCTTTCCTTTCATTTTTCAAAAATTATGTAGATTCTAGTTTTATTGAATTGTCAGACTTTTACAAGCCTTTAATATTTTAAAAATCAATTTTAAAGTTGACTTCTGGCTTCCTAATTCATAACTTTTGTCTCTTGTCATTTGATCCCTGAATAATGTAGATATTATTCTTTTCATCTGTATAAATAGCTGAACAGGAAAGCTTAGTATTATTGCTATTTCATTTTCTCCTTTCTGTAAATTCAGATAGATTTCCTAGGAGGGATGCTCTTTCTCTTCCTTTTGACATTTGTCTATTCTTTTCGCACGTACACGCTTTCTCTATTTTTCTTTTATGCTTCATATTTTTTGATGCTTTTCATTTTCACTTTAATCTCATGAGGAAAGCACTGTGTTGAGGCACATGCTGTAGCTATAGCACTTGTTAAAGCTTTCATGTAGTGTTTCTCAAGCTGAGGTTCACAAAAGCAAGTAAAAGAGGAAATAAAATTGGATGGCAAAAGTCATTCAGAGCAGCAGCCATTCAGAGCTACCTGAGTCAGCAGCCACTTTAGAGAGGGAAGCAAAGAGCAGAACTTTTGACAGCAAATGGTTACATGAGCAGCCTACTATTACCTGTTGGCAGCAGTGCAGTTTCACCAGTAAATTGGAGAGAGCATAAGCATCTGCATTCAGTGATTACAGTGTATTTCCACTTCAGCTCCTTTAGAAGGAAACCTATAACATTCCCCCAGAAAATGTAAGCTGCTGCCAGATAAGGATTACATGGTAGGTGAGGATGCGAGTGTCAACATTTTAAAAAAATAGATTTACAAATAACACTGAGATCATCATGATCATCATTACTACAGAAGACATTAGAAGAAATGGCCTACAAATATGTTTGATTGAAGAAGCATCAAGGACAGAAGTGCATTTACCCAGCATATCATGCAGAAAATGTATTTCTTGCAGATGAACACAGTATTTGCACAGAATTCAGATGAAGAGTAATGGTAGTCTCTTTTGCAAGGACAAGGTGGCAGTAAGACATGTCACCGCCCCATGTCTTTGTGAGTCAAAAGGTTTGGCTGGAACTGGGTTTGGAAGAAAGGGTCAGGATCCAGTGCTGCTACTGACAGTACACATATATGTCAACTAATCTTGACTTACAATTTAGATCAATATCATGGAGATCCAAGTCTACCTTAGAGCAAACCTTCAGGTATCCTCTTGTCACTACTCATGACCTGCAGGCCCAGATGAAGCACCAAAGCAGAGGAATAACAGCTGTCCCAAAATAATCTCACCTGAATTAGGCTTTGATGCTTACTTCAGGCTTCAGAAAATTAATCTGGCCATTTTTAGCCATTCTTTCCCAAACATTTCTTCTCTTAATGAAAAAAAGTGAGTATGTTGCTTAGGAAAATACAAGAATCACAGATGCACTGAAAACGGGTAACCAGTGAGCTGACGTGACTTCCTATTCCTGCTGGAATGGATTTCCAGTAGAACAGCTTAACTAAACTGAGGTTTCATAATGTGTAAGATACTTTATAATTAGAAATATGGAATCCATACAATACGAAAAAAAATACTGTGAAGACAGCACCGGAAGGGACATTCCAGAGAGAAAATGAAGTTATAAAGATTGCCATCTCTTATGGTTACAAAACCAGGGAGTAGTGCCTTGGAACACTATATTTGCCCTTTGGTTGTTGAAACCAGCACACCATTTACAGATTTTTTCCTTCTGTCTAATTCAAACAAAGAAA
The DNA here is from genome assembly GCF_048771995.1 of Taeniopygia guttata. NCBI lineage: Eukaryota > Metazoa > Chordata > Aves > Passeriformes > Estrildidae > Taeniopygia > Taeniopygia guttata. The sequence continues at coordinate 7,045,541 of NC_133024.1, read as the reverse complement.
TGAGTGAATGTTTTAGGCCACAGTCCCTTTAAGATAAACAGATTACTGGCATAAACAAATAAAGCTGTTCCCTGTTCTCAGAGGAAAGAGAATTCAGGTCAGATACAGCAGAAGGAAAGTAATTAATTTCAATTGTGGTAAACAAAAGTAAGTACACAAGTTAAATGCAAACCCAATCTTGTCGTGCTCACAGATGAGTTTATTCTCCTTTCCCCACTTAGCAATGCAACTTTAAAAGAGAATGCATTGAAATTTCTCCCTTTGGAAATATTCTATTATTCTGTTTCCCCAGCTTATATTCTAATTAACCCATTGGGAGGAAAATGCTCTAACTAAGTAGCATATATGTAGGCCTATTTTAGTCCTTTATGGACATTCAAAATCCCTAAGCAAATTTTCTAGCTTTTGACAACCCTTTCATGCAGAAATCATTCATAATATCCAATCTAAACCTCCCCAGTGCAACTTGAGGCTGTTTCCTCTTGTTATGTTTGTTACTTGGAAGAAGTAACCAATGTCCACCTGGCTACAACCACAATAACTAAGGATCATCTCTAACCATTGGTTCAGTTCACATTATATGTTGTAAAATGTGAATGATTATGCTATTTACTGAATAGATTATGTGACAGAAGTAATACTCTAATTAGTATTACTTCAATTTACTCGTGGATAGCTTATTAAACTGTTTTTCTGTTGTATTTTGTTGCTTTTCCTGCTGAGATTCTTATGGTTTTAATGATACTTCCATGTATCTCATAAAATTAATTCTAAAATCCAAGAAATAACACCACAACTAAGTTATTCCATTCACACATCTACTTGATCCTACAAATAAAGGCAGTTGAGATTTTTTTTTCACATTAGGAGCCATAATATATATCCAAAAATGTATACTATGTTCAGAATGTCAGAATATGGGAACAAATGGACACTCATATGATCTGTACTCTGCTGCCTTGTCAGACTTGATTGACAGACTGCAGCTGTGTTTCAGAGAATCATAGGATGGCTTGGGTTAAAAGACACCTTGAAGATCATCCAGTTCCAAGCCCCCTGCCATGGACTTTTCACTAGACCAGGTTGCTCAGGGCCCCATCCAACTTGGCCTTGGACACTTTCAGGGATGGACCATCCTCAACTTCTCTGTGCAACCTGTGCCAGTGCCTCACAACTCAGTGTTTGCCATTAAAAAGCTCTTAATAGGAATGCAGGTTATGGTTTACAGTTTTGCTTCTAATATTTTCTAAAATCTTGTTTTTTCCTTATCCTGTGGAACCCAGTTCTAAGAATCACATATTTGAAAGTCAGGACAGGACTGAAATTAATTTATATAAATGTCTTTATTAAAAATTAAAAACAAAATTGAAATTCTGGGCCCTGTAAAAACATCAATATTGTCTTCACCATTGACTCAAACAGAGCCAGATATTCACTACAGGTGTAAAAGATTTAAATATATTATATATATGGGGCTACTTTTTCCCATGGAATTTTGTAGCCAGAGTCAGTAACTGTATTTTCTTTGTATTTCTCCTGCTTTTACTAGAAAACTAATACAAAACATTCCTGTGTTTTTCATTCTTTGTGGTTAATAAAAGTAAAAAGGAATATCAGTAAAACCTGAGCCCTGACAGAATTATGTAAAAATAAACCCCAAAACTGAGTGGAATTTAGCAAGATTCCTAAATGCATTTCCAGATCAGAAGCCACTGGAAAACATCAGTAGTTATCAAGGAAGTTCTAAACATGGAAATTCAATCACAATGCTTTTAGTGGAAACACTACCAAAAACTTATAATTATGATGACTTGTTCTGAACTTCTGCTTATTCACAACTACAGTACAGGAAACCACTGCTTTTGGAAACAGAAATCCAAATTATTTTATGTTTTATGCTTTTGACCCACATCTTCTCTGATGATGGAACATCTCAAAGGAAAACTTTTCTGGATTTCTGGAGAAGGATTCTATTGCTTGAAGCATGCAGAAACAACATTACTTAAAGCAATTTATAGTTGCAAGTCAAGCTATTCAAGAGACATTTTCCAGATTCTTATGATAAAAAAATTTGGATTAATTCTACTTATTTCATTCTGCATTACAGTGACTAACTTTGATTAGAAAAGTCACACATGCAATATAAAGGACCAGACAAATTTTGATTCTCAATTGAAATTGTGAACTGGCTCTACCTTTTTTTACTTTTATAAGACTGGAAGATAAGAGTTTCCTTTCATTGTATTTCCCTCAACTTTACTGAATACTAGCAAGACTTCACTATAACTGTAACACCATTGCCAAGCACTTCCGAAACATAAGAGGGATGATCTGTGCTCTCAGTACAGTTATAAATGATGAAAGTTTAAAAGAAAATTGTATTTCACATACTGAAAATGAGAGTTCAAGGTAGAAAATCCCCCTTCTCTGATTTTGTGTGTCTAGTAATTTCAGTTTTCCTTGCATCCAGTTTATTCCAAGCTCACTGGAGATTTTAGGAGTTTTACTTATGTGAATACCTAAGGACAAGACTCCTGTGGTGTGTTATCTGAGATTTTGCACTGCTTAGAAAACTCTTCTAAAGACCTATGAAAATATAAATCAATAATTCAAAACCACCTAGAACTTTACTCCCTAAAATTTGAAGTGAACTAAAAAGAAGTCTGATATTTACTACTTCAAGTTCATTAGGTGGAACTCCTGTAAACTCACACTATTTGCCCCTGTGGAGCTTTTACAGTTTTATAAATCAATATTGAGGTATGCTTTGACCCGCCTGACAAAGCATTTTTGAACTTCTTGCAATCTCTTCCACCAATGAGTATCAGCGGGGTCTTAAAGCTCTTGGTTATGTCTTCTGAGAACACACACTACAGCAAAGTTTGGAATTTTCATTAAATGTTTGCTGAAAATCAGTGCAGGTTTATTTGCATGACTTTTCTAAATGAAATTTAGACATTAATTAGAGTTAAATTTATGAGTATTTGTCTCTCACAAGTATGCATAAGCATTTAGCCACAGGGCAAACCATGCACTCTGCAGTTCAGCTCCATCCAACCATGCCAATGCTTTCCAGGAGAAAACTTGTGTTAAATGAACAGAATCAGGTTGCAGTGCAGAGCTCATGCTTTACACAGCTCTGTTTTCTAGCAATTTCTCAGTGGAATACAACTCTTAGCATTGCAGTTTCTTTTTTCTGGCTTACTGGATCCTTCCTTGTCTGAGTTCAAGATTTAACATAGAACTCAAAAGAAAAAGAACAGAAGTAAAAGATAATCTGTACTGTGTCCTACTGCAATTTGTTGCAGCTGTTCTGCTACATTTGCATAATATCTTTTTTTATCATGGAAATTTTCATAAATACCTATTTCTTGTTCATCGTAGAAAATTACAAATGTGCAGAAGGACAATGTGAATTTAGAATAAGTCAATGTTACCCCTGTTAACTACTTACAGAAAAAGAATTTCATTTCAACTATCAGGGTTAATCTATTTTTCTCATAATAACATATAGCTATTTTATCTCATGCTCCACATAGAAAAACTTCTATTTTCAGTTAGAATTCTATTTTTAGTTGTAAGTTTAAACATTAATACTTTTTTTAGTTTTTATTTTTATATAAATACTTATTTAATTTATGTTCCTAATAAGATATCTCTAAATCAGAATCTTGTAGATATCAAATTAATGTCGAAGAAACACCATTTTCACTAATAACCTATTGCTATTATTCTGCTATGACTCTTTTTCTTAAGACAGTTTGAGGTACAACATCAGAATGGAAAACTGTCTTTATGTACCCCTTAAGAGATCCATTTCTAAAACCAGAAATCCTGCTTTTCTCAATAAGACTGCCTTTGCCTCAGAGTAATAATATTTAAGTGTGAATAGCAAGAACAATTAATACAATGCATCACACTTATTTTCAATATTACATTATAGCAAAACACAGTGGATAACAGTCAGTTGTATATCACAATTTTTCCACTAAAACTACTTTTTTAAGACATTATATTTTAACATATTATCTGATTGTTCTTGTTACATAGCGTAAAAAAATATTTAATTTCCTATATTTTGATTTGCAACCTTAGAAATTTCTAGTACTTTTATTTCAGTAACATCAGGAAAATAGTACAGAAACCTATTATTTCTGTGACCCAAGAACTGTCCACTTTTGACTATAAATTTTCGTTGTTTGTTTCAATGTTTTATTCATCCACACTAAAAAATACTTTAATACTCTTAGTTTATTTTAAGTCAAAGTTTTTAAGCCTGTAATCAAGTCAGTAGTCAATATTGTGTCCCTTGAATATACTGAATATAATTTCCACAAATATATTTAAAACATAGGACAACCTGGATTGAAAGGGACCAAAAAGATCACCTCCTTCCAACTCTCCTGTCATGGACAAGTTCTCCTTCCAGTAAACCAGGTGGCTCAGAGCCCCATCCAACCTGGCCTTCAACACTTCCAGGGATGGGACATCATATCTATTGCTTTAAAACATTTTTGTAAGGCAACTATGTGCAGTTTTCATATTATCTCCCACTATTAGAACTTTCCTCTTTTCAAAAGAAAGCTAGAATTGCCACCTTTGCATAGAGGTAAACTGATTTCCTTAGCGTATTTATTCTGAAAATAGAAAGTCTAAATAATAAAAATATTAATATAGACTAAAATAAAGTGGCTATACAATTTTAAAAAAGCTATATATTAAATTGCAATTCTTCAGGGATAACTTAAGGTAATTTGATTAAATTAACGGAGCCTGTGAGAAATTAACTGGAGAATTTCAATTCACAGAATGAATGTTTTACCAGTGTTCTGAGTAAAGAAAACTTTCTGATTGGCATCTTTAATATGTGGCAATTACACAATACCTACTGGACTTGTATTTCTTCAGAGAAGGAACTGTCTTATTCAAGATATAAATAAAGGTACTTGTATATCTGTGTGAAGACTAGAATGACACACAAGAGCACATTCTCTTTAATGGCAGTTTGTTAAAATTAGTTTTTTTGTCATGAATATCAAGATCAAATTATTCTGAATCTCACACGTACATGATTCTGAAGGGGGAATATGAATCTTTCAAATATTATTTTAATGTCACTCTTATTGATGCTGTCATAAAGGACTACAAGTTAAAATGAGGATGGAACTTATGAAAAAAATTATCATAAATGGTCAGTGAGTAGGGCACAGCAAATGAGTTTATGTTTTCAGACATAAACTATATAATTTAGTCAAGGTGTTTGTATAGAATGCCCAGAATCTCTAAAACTTTGCAGGTGATTTTCTCTGATACCTCTATGTTTCACCTCATATATTTGATTACAGATTTAATATTCTAAGTTTTGCTAGTGAGCTAGGAAATATACAGGACCTCCATTTGAAAAAGTATTTATTATCTAGAACTGAATGCATGTTGGAAATTTTGTTAACAGTCTACACTATCTAACAGGAATAACAATGTAAAGTTTTTTCCTGAGATTATTTTTTCTTTTCCACTAATATTATATGTGAATGCTAAATCATTAATTAATGTGGTATTGAACATGGCCATGAAAACAGATTTAGAAGCACATTATATAGAGTTTGGTTTCTCCATTCTCTCTTATACAAAAATAAACAGAGGTCTTATTTAACTTTCCTCATAATATTCTTCAACTTTTTTACATCCACAATATAGAAACATCAAGATTGGAAAAGACATCCAGGATCACCAAGTACCACCTTTGATTGAACGCTACTTTTTAACCAGACCAGAGCACAGAGTGCCACTTCCATGCTGTTTATTTAAAACATTCCTGGGATGGTGACTCCGCCACCTCCCTGGGCAGCCCCTTCCAGTGTTTGACAGCCCTTTCCATTCCTCCTGATGTGCAGTCTGAACCGCCCTTGGCACAGCCTGGGGCTATGTCCTCTTGTCCTGTCAAAAACATAAGCTTGCATGCCTTAGTTTTAGATTTTCATTCCAGGGTTATTATTAGAGAGTTTGGAGAAGAATAAAAATAGCAGGCCTGAATTTATCTAGGGGATAATATTACAAAATGGACATTTAAAAAAACATGTTCTTTGGAATTAAAAAATACTCAGCAGCTAAACAAGGGAAATTAAACGGGAGGAAATGTGACTCACTTGTGCAGTGTCCTATTTGTCAAGTACCTGATCAAACACTTCCTTACTTCACAATCATTTCTTATCAAATTTAGTGCAGTATACAGGGAGCACTGTAGTAAAACTCTATCGTAGTGTGCAGAGACAGGGACATATTGCATCTAGAAATAAGGCAGACAAGATGCCTGAGTATATAAGTGTTATTTCTTATATATATATATATATATATCTGTATATAAAGGGATGTGTATAGATATATAGGTACACATACCTTTCTGCAAGGAACGACAGAGTTTTTACATATAATGCAGGCCTCAGCTTAATTCATTTTCAAGCAAGATAAATCTGAGACAGAAGAGGAACAGAGAATGCTAAAGGGAATGCAAAAATCTGTTTATGGGAAAAAATTGAAAATGCTTGATTTGCTTATCTCTGCAATCTCGGAGAAGAAATGTTTTTTTTCTCTATAAATATATGGGAGAAGAGTTGAAAATAGAAAAAAGGAAAATTGCTCTGGGATTGACAGGTGTTTTAGGTACAAAAGCAAATCAGTGTAAAATCGTGCTCAATAAAGGATTCAAAATTGTTGTCCTTTATGATTCTATCTTGTAAGGGACAGTGCTTGATAAATTAAGTATTCTGTCCAATTTTATGGATTTGTGGCTTTTATTCAAAACCATGAACTATAGGAATAATTTTTCCTAAGGTTTTTTTTTACCTCTATTGCTGTAATTCATAGGTGCTGTCCTCTTCTAAACAATAATTTGCCTCAGTTCTTTCTCATTTTGAGCCATATCCCCTTTGCCTTTGATTTTTGTCTCTTCTCCACTCTGCATTTATTAAATGCTGATGTAAGGTTCTGGTCCTTCTCTATATCCATCCACCAGGGCTTCCTATTGATTCCCCAATATCCCTCTCTTCCCTTCTACCCATATCCTCTCTCCTGTTTCCTTGTGTTACCTGGTTTGTGTCACTTTCTCTTCACATTCTCACTGTTCAACTTTCAGCTTTCTGTATTGCCAAGTTTCTGTTTAGTCCTTCTCTTCCCTAATTCCTTTACAAGTGGTCACCAGACATGGGTGAAGGATGATTGCTGAGAGCACAAAGGGAATGGCTTTCTGCTCTTCCTGCTGTGTCCTCTTCCTGCTGTGTCAAATGTCATAACCATTGGGAAGAACAAATCTCATCCACCCTTTTCAGCTCTGAAAAGCCTAGTCCTGAACAATTCTCTTGATGATTTAGCTGCAAAACTTCAAAAGATGACAAATTCCTATGAAGGTCCCTTTGTTTCTTTCTGATTTTTTTTTTATTTTTGGATGCTTAGACTTAGTGTAGCATTAATGCAGAGTTTCACTGGTATGAACAGAATTTTATTCTTAATGTAAAATTACCCTTGCACCAGACACCCAAACTGGAAAACATGTCCGAACAATCTGTTAAATGAGTTGGTGTTCTTCATGTAGAACACAATAGCACCAAGGAACAAAAAGTTTAAATTAATCTGAAGCACAAGCATTGTTACCAGCAATTTATAAACCCACAGCAAAAATTATAACAGTAATATCCCATATAGCATACTTAAAGTGATTAATAGATTTTAAACATTTCTAAAAACCATGAAGCCACATGAAATGTCAGAGCTCACAAGGGTTTTGATTTTGTTTTTTTCCTAGTGGATGTAATTAAAAACCTCTCAGTATAAATGTTTAACAGTTTAGACTGAGAGTTCCCTTTCAGAACCTGTAGGAGGGAAAATATATATTGAGTTATATCAAGCATTACCAAAAGTCAGTGTCTGGAGGGTACACAGTGTATGTGAACACTAAAGATACCTATTGTATGGTTCTAAAATGAGTCACATTACTATATAATGGCACCAATTGATCAATTTTTGTAGTCAAGGAAAATCTTAATTTACACTGTATTTTAATGGAAGAGAAGAAATTAAATTAATAATCAATATATTTTTGAAACAATGCTAAAGTAAATTGTATATAAATTTACTCCAACAATTGGGCAAAATCATGCATATACTGTTATAGTATGAGCTGTAAAAAAATAGCAACAGCTCTTTAAGTGAGAGATACTTAAATCATCCTAACAGACAAAAACCCCTCCCTTAAAATGAAAATTCTAGTCTTGACCTCATCAGGAAGATAAAAAAACAAATTTATTATGTAGAAACCTATAGGAAGCAAGAGTAATTAGACTGATTTGCATACCTGAATTAACATAATTGTTTTTAAATACCAATGGTTTAAAACCCCAAGCGAGTTTTGGACTGTAATTGTAATGAGTGTGATTTACAGGAAAAGGCAACTGTTCACCTTCCCCAGTGATCCATCTTACTAAGGATATAATTTTAATTTTGCATTTAATTACTGTTTAAAAGATATGGTACACAACTGTCATTGTACATCTTTAGTTCTCTGAGGATTAAAGAGATTTTATTTAATGGGAAATACTTTCTAAATTTTTGCTTACCTTAATCTATCTACCTGAAATGCAACATTTCAGTTTATGTTTGTAAGGAGCACACAGTGCATCTGAATGCCTCCTTTAAATGGTTGGGAGATTTTGTCAAGAAGTGTTTGGAATCTGGGTGATGTGATTGGTTGGAGTTACCTCACCTTACTTCAAATCTATGGATGTGGCCAAGCTTCTCTCAGCTTCCTGGGCAGTGAGCACAGAGAGAGAAGGCTGGAGATTTCAAATAATTTGGCAGAAAAAAAAATATTTTGAAGTTGTATATCAAATCTCCTTTGCAAAGACACTCAGAGGTCAATTCTGTACTTATTGAAGTAGATGGGAATTCAGTAGTACAGAAAAAGTCCTCAGTTCCTAATTATTTATATAATATTGAAATTGCTAGAGAAAGATTAAATATTGCTGGAATCTCTTTTTAAAGCTATGTCTTCATATTTTGAAAGGTAGCTTGATTTCTTAGTTATGATTAAGAATATCCTATCATATTCTTGATAATAAGAATAATAAGAAAACTGCAAAATGCTTCAAACTTATAACAGTAAAGAAAGAACCTATTCCTGTTTTTTTCAAGGTCCTGTGAAAAATGTATTTAATGTGTCTGTAAAATTTCTTTGGGAAATACAGAGATCATTTAAAGGATAAGCAAAATGAGTATAAGTTGCTATTTACTTTCCCTTACCACAATGAAAGTTTTGAAACAAAGAAGGAAAAAAGCAAATCACTACACCTAAAGTATGAACCCCTAACAGAAAGATTTAACATAAATCTTAAATAAATTCCCTTACACTTAAATCTTAAACAAATTCCCTTACACTGTAGCATGATAGAGTAGCAGATAAATTACAAACTGCAATATACTTTCTTCAGTTCTAAACCCTACTTTAAGCCAGCTAAGCATCTTTGAATTTAGTAATCTGCCTATTTCAAACACATACTTAATTTGAAAGATGTCACAATTGAGCAGAACAATGAGCTTCTAATTATGTCTTTTTCTCTTTTTTTTACTTTCATCTTTTGTTCAATCATCTCTGCTCTTTCTACGTACTGCAGTAGATTGTATCTAATCATATTCTGCTAGTGACAACAGACTAATCATTTTAATTCCTCTCTTTGGCTAATAGCCCCTTGATTTGTAGACATCTGCTATATTTTATTTTCTATTTCTTCTTTCTCCAGAAGACTTTTCTTATTCTATAGCTGAAGAGACTTCTCCATCCAGTTTATTCTGAGTTTCAATTTCATGTCATGTCTGTCTCAGAGTAAATGTTGTGGATGATGGCTCAGCAAAACTTTATGGATTCTTTTAATGTATCTTTTTTTCCTTCTATTCTTTACCATATTTTTTTTTTAATTTTAAAAATAATTTTGTAGATTTTTGGTCAATTTTTGGTTCAACTGCAGCAATCAGTGCAAAGGAAAGGATTTTCATTGCTGACACTGATGTTTTCACTTTTGTAACAAAAGAAAATGAGAATGATTCAGACAAGTCTTATATCCTTAGTACTTGTGAATTTCTAAAAGAAATCAGGAAATGCACAACTGACTAATGCTTTCACATCCTAATGTCTTAATGGAAGCATAGTTGCAAGTGCAATGAACAAAATAAAGACTTACTTGAACAGATAAGGGTAATTTTCTATAACAATGAACCCATGCAGTAGAACAAGCTGTGACATCTAAGAAAAATGTGCACATGATCTATTTTATTTTATTGTGTACTGTCAACTGGAAACCCCTTGAGTTAATTTCACAAGATTTTTCTTTTAAAACCTTGATTACAGTAATCTGATAAATTACCAAAACATTCACAATCTGTCCCTGCAAAGTGTATTTTTGAAAAGAATGATCTGCTAGCTATATTTTTCAAAAAATGTATATGATGCTAAGATTTTTTCCTCAAACATTGAAAGATTTATCTTTAATTTTATTAAAAGGAAGATGAAACTTGGGCTCATGATGTTTTAGATTGCCAATATAGTTTTCTACTTTTGGCAGGTGAAATGAGTAGAACCAAGATTTTTGCTGGGGAGAAAAAAATCAAATAGGTGACTGAAATGTAGTGGTGATATTGTTTAGCATTTGCATCAAAAAGAAGGCAAAACACAGCCCATAGTGTCAAGTGCTCTTTAGATTATCATAGTCCAGCATGTTCTCCTAAATTTTTAACTTGAAAGAATGGATGTGATTATTTGTTCTGTTGTGAACAAATAATCACACCCATTACAGCATAAAAAGTATTGTCATTACAATATAAAAAATGCTGCATTGATGCTGTTGGTGTGAATCCATTTTCTTCTAACATTTCACTTGATTTGAGAAAGGAATCCAGAGTTGAAGAGCAGAAGCAGACACCCCTCATTGGCACTAAGAAAAATGACTGTCCCCAGCAGCGAGCAGTAAGTGAGGGCCTGCAAGGCAGGGAAGTCTCAAGGTTACTTTCTCTCCAGAGTCTTCATTTACAAGGCAGACATGCACAGCTTCTCCAGACCACCAGGTAGGAAAAACAGCTTGATGTTTTAATGAAAGTGCAACAGTGGGTCTCTAACTGTCAAAGTCACTGTCAGCAAGATAAATGCTTGCAGAAATATTGCTAATGCGATGAAAGTGCAAAATCCATCAATACGCAGTCCACGCCAGCATTACCTATGACAGTTTTCCCACTGGAACTCCAAAGTGATATAAATTTTAACATAGTGTTCATAAGCCAGAAAGTATTCAGTGATGGAAATCATATTCAGTCACTTGAAATCAGAGCTCTGTAATACAAGTGGCCAGCTTTCAGGTTTCTGTGCAATATATCCCCACCTTTTGCTCATAAATCTGAACAAGCGGTGAGTAAGGAAAAAGAATTCCAAGAAAGTGGGAAAATTTTCTTCATTTTTGGGCCAAACACTGAAGTATTTTCAGTAGAGCATCATTGGTGTGCAGCATCTAAGTATCAGAGTCACTAAGAGGGAATTTGTATATATTATCAAACTTCTTTATCTATTACGAAAAATTATTTTGAGGGGGTGGGGGAGGTAGATGTTGGGGTTTTTTCCCTTGTGTTATTATTCAGCATATATCTTTGCTAAATCTATTATATTTTCCCCTTCTCAATTACAACAGTCTCAGGACAAATTAATTATGTAAAAGGCCAATTCTTTTCTACTAGTTTTGAAAAAAATAACCATTTATATATATATTTTATATATATGCTTCTTATTTTTGGTTGACAGAAAAATAATCAAATAATAATATTGGTAATATATAAAACCTAGACTGAAGTTTCTAATATCAAAAATTCTTTGATATTCACGTGTAGCTTATGGGGTTAGAATAGAGGTATATCAGCATAACAGGAATTATTTCAATTTGGTTTTAAAATACTATAGCTATGATTTGGGGGTGATTTTATGGCAGAAAAAAATGTCAGAATACAAAAAAAATTGGAAGCAACCAAAGAAATATATATCTTCCTTTTAAAGAAGAAATTTCTGATTTTTTTATTTCTTTTCCTATTGTTTTTCCCCTACTTGAAAATAAGTTTGAGACTTTACTCAGTTCAATTTTTTGACATTGTACAGAATATTTTCCTAAGATGGTAGAAACCTGTAGTCTGCTCAGAATTTTAATTTTGCTTCCCCTACATTTTCCAAAACCCCCGTCTTTTGCTCAAGCAGACAGACAACTGCAAATGACAAAACTGTCATAATGCTTGATTTCACTTGGAAAAAAAACCCCTTTCTTTCTGAAATGTAACTTTATCACTCTCCTCTTGAGCTATGGCTTTGCAGTCTGCTGTTATGCTTTTTCCAACTATTGCAAAATATAGTGAAACTTAACAATCCTTCCTTCCAATGAACCTCTCAGAAACGTCTGTTTAATAAAAAAAATTAGTGTTTTGTTATGAAAACTAATTAATTTTTAACTATCTGTAAAGATATTAAACAGTTAGTTAATGATGAAACTAAAGAAGTGCCCCCATCTTGACCTGAAATGATTTATAAAGCCAGCCTAAACACACTCTGTGACACAGATTGCATCTGCAGATACGTTTAAAATCATTGGAAATACTCCATCTGTGCAGAAGAAGTTAATCCTCATATTTCAAAATAAATATAAGATGATTTAAGTAATATTGAAGCTAGTTAGCATGACACAAATTCTGGACAAAGTTGATAAGAAATATAATTGGTAAAGTATTAAAAGATTGCAACTTAATTATTGGTAATGAAAGTAGCTTTATGGAAATTAGCTATTTAAGACAAAACTCATACATTATTTTAGGAGGTTGTAACTTGATTACCATGGAAACCTAGTAAACTGAAGGCTTCTCAAAGACAATTTGCTTGATGCACCTGATGTGATGGGAAATTAGACTGCACAAAACCAAACCGTTTTGTGTTGAGAGGTGGTCAATTAATCACAGATAGAAAGGTGAAAAAACAGCACCTTCACTAAAGAAATTGATACTTTTTTGTGTCATTTCCAGTCAAAATTACAACTGCCTGCTGTATGACATTGGAATAGGTGAAATGCTTTGAAACCCACCATTTTTACTTTGACTAGCAGGACATCAAGGTTCACTATGATCCCTGGGCTCCCAGTCGTACCATTTAAAGTTGGAAACACTTTGGTCTAGCACAGATATTTCATTGGATTAGATCCAAATGACTACAAGGTAGGACAAAATTAATTCAAACCCCATATTTCCAGCTAGACAAGCAATTATTTGATGTAGCAACTCAGCTGTGGCCATCATGCCATTTTAGTCTGTTCTAAAAGCTTTCAAATCAGCTATTTCATGCAAGGATTGCTGGTGAGCATTATATTGTTTCATCTATTTATCACAGAATATAAAAATGACCAATATGGGGTACCATATATGTGAAATGGAGTCTTAAAAATGGTGTCTTCTTTCTTTTTTTGCCTTCTTAAGAAAAGCAAAAAAAAGTATTTTCCTTCTTTTTTTTTCTTTATTTTTTAGATTTCCTTTAATCCCAGCCTGTTGCTACCTCTTTAATTTATCACACTTTAGAAAGTCAAAAGAAAAAAAAATTGCTGCTTTTTATGTTCTGGTTTTGGCTGGGATAGAGCTAGTTTTAATCATAGTAGCTAGGTTGAGACTGTCTTTTGGATTTGTGCTGAAAGCAGTGCTGATAACCAGAGGATGTTTTTTTAATAACCTGTAGAGAGCCAAAACCTTTTCTGCCCCTCAACCCACTGCACCGAGTAGGCTGGGGATGCAAAGGGAGCTGGGAAGGGACACAGCTGGGACAGCTGAGCCAAACTGACAATGGTTACCAAGCGATATGCTGCCTAATGAACCCTTTATAAGACAGACTGATTTTTTTTATTTTGGTTAAGAAGCAGAAATTTTCTTAAAAAAAAAAAAAATCAGATTATTTATCTGCCCGTGTTTTCATCCCATAACTTAGACTCTGAAGCCCACATATTTAAGCAAGATTGTCTAATTTACACTCCAAGGATTTAAACTAGAAAATTATCTTCTGATGCATTATAAAATTAAACTCACCTATGTGTTATTGAAATACATTGGTATTTTATAATCATTTTGGGATGAAACAATATATTAAATCTGTCGTCTGTCATCTCTACATGATGAGTGTTCATCATAGATCAGAAATTCTCTTTGTTAGTTTCAGTGCATAAATAAACACCCTGGTAGTTTACATGCTACTGAATTGCTGTTACTCCAGGACTCAATGTCCTGAAATACCAGATTTAAGTTTGTCCTTTGATCCTGCAGGGTATTTATGGCCCTTTCTATTGGCACATTTTGCCTCTGTGCAGGAGATGGGAGAGATCAAGTCGACAAACACACACATAGATATTCTGTATGGGTATTTTTTTGGTCAAAGACATGAAATAAAATCTCAAATAGATCAGGGAAGCTTCTTGGGAAAATACTAAGAATCTTCATCTTTTATCAGAGCTGTCCTGTCAATTTGCTGGTACTTTTTGCTGGCATCTTCTCCAACTTCTTACCAACTCCTATTTTCCCCTGTTTGTCTAATAATATACTATGTGGCATACTATTACATCGATCATTGACATTTTTATTGGTTCTATAAACAAAATTTTCTATTTCTAGAAAAAGAGGCTGATTAAAAATCCATTTTTAATGGTCTGGAATAGTGACATTTCTAAAATTTTGTTGTACATTTTTGTATTTTTCTATGTTTTCCTTTATTTTCCCTGGTCTGGTTTTTTTGTCTGTAATTATTCAAAATCTCACATACATGTAAAGCAAAGCTAATGTGACTTTAATTTCTTTGGCATCTTCAGTTCTATGCTCTTTTCTTTAACCCACCTCCCTATCCCAAAAAAAAAAAAAAAAAAAAAGAAATTAACTTTGGCATATTATGTCTAGGTTCTCCTTTTACTGCAGTCTGTTTGCTCAGTATGCCAAAATCCAGTTATTTGAGTCTTGTTTCCAATTCAAAGCTGTTAACTCCAGGCAGTCATTCAGCCATTTAGTATCTGTGCCAAAGCTTGTTCTCTTTAAAAAGCCTTATATACTTTCCAACTCTATATGTAGAAGGTCTGTAAGATCTTTTTTACAATTTTTTATCTGAAAATAAATAATTTTCACTTTTAGTTTGCATTAATTTTAATTCCTATCTATATCTATTTTTATCTACATCTATATCTATATCTATATAATCTATATCTATAACCATATAATCTATCTATATCATCTATATCTATATCTCTCTCTATATATATATCTATATCTATATCATCATCTATATCTATCTATCTATCTGTCTATATCTATATCTATCTATATCTATATTTCTATTAGAGGTTTTTTAATTAAGTCAAAGATCTGGAATATGATCATCACCATTTTTGATATTTTTATTAAAGAATGCAGAAAAGCGTACAGTATCTATAGTGTTACAAGTAACAAAAATGAATATTTAAAGACATTTTCTCTGTAAGGTAACTTTCTATATTGCATATGCAAAATGAATTTACAAGAGCCTGTAGTGACAGAACAAGGGGGAATGACTTCAAACTGACACAGACAAGGTTTGCATCACATATTAGGAAAAACTTCTTCCCTGTGAGGGTGGTGAGGCCCTGGCACAGGTTGCCCTGAGAGAAACTGTGGATGCCTCATCCCTGGAAGTGTTCAAAGCCAGGCTGGATGGGGCTTGGAGCAACCTGGTCTAGGGGAAGTTGTCACTGCCCATCACAAGGGGTTGGAACAAGCCAATCTTTGAAGTCCCTTCCAGCCTAGGCCGTTCTATCATTCTGTGATCTAGCACGCTATTCATAAAAACTCATTCCACTGAGGGTTCCACTGAAGATATTTAACCAATATATTTACCCACCAAATACTATTTAAAATTAAACTAATTTTTAAGAAGCTGCTTAGTGTTAATAAATCCAGAAAGCTAATACATCATTCTGAAAGAGAACATAGCTACACAATGCCAAAGCTGGCACAGTGTGACGCTTGCCACCTGAATTGAAAACGCAGCTATGGATTAGCAGGAATGACTAAACTAGTATGTACAAATCTAAATTTATGAATGGCTAATTATGAGTTAGGCTTACATCTGCAATGAATAGCACAAAGTCTACGTACCGATCAAGTCCTATTCAGTAACTTAACTACAGTCTTCTAAAAAAAGACATGTTTGAAGGTCTTGTTGGGTTTTTTTTGTTTTGTTTTGTTTCTTTGTGGCAGATGTTCTTGTAATTTCAATCATGCCAGAACTATTTCCTTTTATCACTTGCAAAATTGCACTGAAGTCATGAACACAATGACTATAACTCGCCTGTCAAGTACGGTTTATGTTCAGTCTTTCTATTTTCCACAGCTCGTCATTTATCGCTCCTCTAATTTTGGTAAGTGTTCTGACTTACTGTTCAAAGTCTCTGGCCCTAACCAAAAATACACTTTTGTCTTTATAACCACAAGCTTGATTAACACAAAGTGGAAGGAAGCCCAGCACAGGTGGAAGGCTGATGTGACCACAAAATCCCAGCAATCTTTTCTGTACTTTTAAATGTTTTGTTTGGTTGTATATTTTTTCTTTTTTGTTCTAGCATTTGAGAATATTGCTAATAGAAGTGATTTTAACTCAGGCTGAATGTTGTAATGAAACTGGTTTATGCCAGAAGACTGTTCTTTTCTGTTACCTGCCATGTACAGATGTTTCAAAATGTATTGAAGATCAGTCATAAAGATAAAACATTGAAGAGAAGAAAGAACATAATCTCCCAAAACCAGCACCTTTGATTTGCTGAGTTAGATGAGATTTGGGTAAAATTCCTTTTTTTTTTTTCCACATTAGAAAGTAACCTACAATCCTTGTAAAAACAGTTTTTAGATGGACGGAATTACACAGAGCTACATAAAAAAAAAATTCTGCCTTTTTTAAAAACCTGTGGTATAGTTGTGATTTTATGAAATGTAGAGTCTTCTAAATGTCTTGTGTCATCCTCTGTGAAAGAAAGTTGACAATGACAGCAACAACGGGCAGCACATAAATATCCTGAAGCATCCAGAGGATGCATGGTGGAAATATGCATAAATATGGACATGGAGGAAAAGCCTTCAGTTTTCTCTGTGTGATTTTGGGTTTTGGCAATCAGGTTAAAATTAGAAACCCATTAATTCTTTGTATGACTGACAATTATATGTGATACCCTGTATATTTTACTGTTTATTTTAGTCTGCCTCCTGTTCTCTCTGTCTTGCTTCTTCACCCTGCAACTTACTGTCATAGAGATACCATTCACAAGGCATGGGATGGGCCATGAGTGAAAAACAGGAGAAAAAAGGTAGTTTAACTTCCTTTAAGATTAAATATATTGCTTCCACCATCACTTCTATCAAGTTTTATTAGTAGAATAAGGGGATATTGCTCGTTGCATTTATAAGTCTGCTACCACCCAAATTGTTTTAAGAGTCAGTGTCCTTTTGTTTATGGCACCATAACAGTTGCAATGGAATTTAAATTCTAAAAAGTGACCTATTATGTTCAAAAAAATCCAAACGAAATGCCACATTTTGTAGGAAGCACATTTATTTGTTTGTGTAATTATTTTGTTACTGACAATCATGTGCAAGAATACAATAGTTTTCAGTTCCAGTCAATGATAATTTATGTTAGTAACTTCAGTGCAAAACCTTGGGGGTTTTGTCACTGTATAAACAGGCTACTATTGCATTTTCATGGGCTGGGTGAGATAAAGCAGTCATTAAAATAGAGATAATTTAGAAAGGATGGAAATGATGTTTTAATGTTTTATAACAAACAATTTTAAGTTTCAGTTTTTGTCTTCCCAAAATACAGTAATAGGATATAATATGGATCCTATTTATTCTCTATGCTTGCGAGGGACTATAATAATTATAATTTATAATTATATAATTCTAGTGGCTTAATTTACTGAGAAAAATGATATAATTTCAGTCTATTTATTTAAAAGTTAATGAAACTATTTTCATTAGAAATATGAAAAATTGAGAATGGATTTTAAAACTTGTGTTTTTTCTGATGTAAACAGTGAAATCTAACCACAGAATTTTTTATTAAACTAATTTATTAAGATAGCCCAGTAGCAATTTCCTTGGAAATACCTGAACTGTGCTTATTGCCATACTGTAAGTATGTATACATTTTTATTACTTTGTATTATGAATAATTTGCCACTTCCTATCACCTATGACAAGAGAAGCACTTCTGGGGTTGAAAATAAATAATCATATTTAAATCAAAAAAGAGGTTCCAGTCTGCTCCGAAAATGACACTGAAATATCGACAAATTTCAAGCAAAAATCTTGCAGAACAACTAATTTTTAAGCTGGTATTTTATGTGAAAAGCATTATGTGATAAAATATTAATATTTAGTAAAATCTAGCTTTCAGGGATTGGGGAATGTACATCATGTCTTAGCTTCTGGCAACCATCTGCTGGAGCATTGGAAAATAGTCCATATTGTATTGGGTCTAGCATTGTCTGAATTCTGCTCATGATTTGACAAAACCTGTGGTAGAACTTAGTTACTGAAAAAGCAAAAAAACCCACACTGCTCTTCTGAGTTAGTAAGGTTATGGAAAACATAGTGTAAAATATCTGACTACTTCCTGTAATTTGCTTTGGCTCAAAATGAAGATATTTTTGTAACATTTTAATTTTTCAATTATATTAAATATCAAGTAACTGTGATGTTAAAGTTAACATGGTTCACAAAAGTCCCTGGTTCGCAAAAGCCAAAACCAGGAAACACCTTGATAAGCACATTCCTGGTCAAAAAAACCCCTTAAATCTATGTCCTTCAGACCTAAAGGCTTTACTGCCTCTACAAGAAGGCCTTCTGTTGCTGAGGTTTTTTCTTTCCAAATAAAATAAAAATGATAATAAGAAGGAAGAACATCTGGCAATGCATTTGCTATTACTCATTTTTTCATTCAGTAATGGCTATACTGTAGAAAGTGTGATCTAGCCACCAAAGTGGGAGGAGACGTGCAGGGGGTGAGACCAGAAATGAGAGAAATGAAAGAGTGAGAACCTGTATGAAGAAAGCAGATAATGTAGCCTCTGAAAGATCTGCAAAGAAAAATAGTTTGGGGAAAAAAGTACATCTTAAATTTCCGGAGTAGCTGTCTGCAAATCTGGCACACTCCAGTTTATCTTCAGCAGTATTTATGGCATCATCTGCTCATGAAACAATATACTCTGAAACAGGAGAAATCACTTAAACCAGCTGTCACACCATTCATATCTTGATCATATCTGATAAAGTTTTGTGTAATTGGTTTCATTAGTTTGACATGCAGTATTTGTAGATATAAAAATGTGTGTATTTATTTAAAATACTTAAGGATATAAAGAACTTCTTGACATAAATTTTATTTACTCACATAAAGACATCAAACAGGCTCAAGGCCCTGATCCTCATCAAAAGGGTACATATGACCTAGACCCACCATATTTAGAATATGAGGATACTTTAATGAAGATGGATGTTCCCTATTATTGGTCCTAAGGAGCTCTCAGTTTAATGGTAAAAGTAATCTTACCAGGGCCCAAAGTCCTTTTCACATCCAGCAATGAACCTGAAGAGGAAATGAAAATTCTCAGAGCATCACTTCCTTCAAGCCTTCTGTCTTCCAACTCGCTTTGTGTAATCAAGTTTTCAAGGCAATTATTAAAACCAAATCAAGAAACTCCACAGTTCTTTCCCACTAAAATTTACAAAACAGAAAGAAAAGACTGCAAACATTCTTCTCCAAACTGTAACACAATATGTGCTGCATGTGTTTTAATCTGATCAGATGTTAACAAGAAAGCTTCTTATTGAAGCCATCACCCTTTTCCAAAAAGGTGTTTTATGGCATGTAGACTGAGGCTTTGTTCTTGCTAACACTGGCAATGCAAGTGCTACTCTCAGCTCTGAGCCATGGCAAATTAAATAGGATATAAGTATTTAGACTGCAATGAAATGTCCTTGAAGAACTCCAAAGAGCTATCTCTCTGAAAAGCTCTGCTATGAATGCAGCACCAGGACATTAACTTTTATTGATCAGCAGCCACAGAGGTGAGGAGGGCTGTTTTTTGGGGCTTTTTCCTAGCACAGAATTCACACAATCTCACAAGGTTTACTGCCTGTCAGTCCTGTTACTCCTGCTGATATTAACTGTGTCTTTTGATATTGATCAAATGAATATAAGAACTCTGAATGCTGTAAATTAGTTCTGGATTAGTTTGCTAACCCGATTAATAGCTGGATTTTTTAGCTGGAAATTGTTTAGATAAGCTTCTTGATTTTCTAATTTATTGCTTTAAAATGAAGTCTCTTTCTCTATGGAGTCAAATTATGGTAGATTCACCTGTGGATTAGAAAAGAAGGAATTGCATCACTCAAAGTCTTGGAAGTAGAAATGCCATCAAATTTATCTGTATAAATCTCTTATGATAAATTAAACAGATATTCAATTATGTGGAATGGGTTCTTTAGCAAAACCTGTAAGAATTAAATGACTTTTAATCCAGTATCTGTACATATCATATTGAGAGTGCATCCTTATTTCCAGAAGATGTAGTGACCTGTAGCAATGAATAATCACAGTATCGACTATTTTTTGAATGTGCTTTATTCTGTAATACTATTACAGCTTGAAGACAAATGTCAAATAAATGCAAAACATTCTAATAAATTTTTCATTAATTAGACATAGGTTGGGATTGTAATAAAAAAAAAAGAGTTTAAAATCTAAAGTACTTTATGCTAGAAAATAAAATTTCCTAGGGTTCTGCATTTTATTATACATGGTTTTCCTTTTATTTTCTTAAATTTACACTCATTATATTTTAAAGCAAGCACATAAGCCATATGTGTAAAACACCAGCAGCAACTTTTATATAAATATGCTGTATATGTAGAAATAAATCTTATCCATTTACCCACAAATTTATTGTTGATCAGTTCAATTTTTTTTGTTTCCTATTGGATATCACAGTACAAGTAATAAAATATTATATGTTCAAACTGAAATGGCAACTCTGTTGAAACCCATATAAGTTCTGTAGTGCAAAGAATAGAATTTAGCATTTGAAATTTGTATCCAGGATTTTACTTAAAATCTTGACAGTTATAACATGACTTTTCTTGAAAATATGCAAATAATGAGGATATGGCTTCAAACTTAGTCTTCAAACTATCCTTTAAAGATTTTTTTAACTCAGTCATGTGTGCATAATTGCATTGCTACAGCAAGAATATATTATTCAAATTATTAATATTATTATTTTTAATTTTGGATGATATTGTTTTTTAATGTCAGTTTACCTTATTTTGTAACTACTCGTATTTGTAGACCACCAAGTAATTATATTTAATGCCTAACCCCTACCTACAGCATGTTGAAGACAACTGAACATCCTCGAAATTTCATTCTTTCCCAGGTTTTCTTTGTGATGTCCTGAAGTGGGTTTAAGTATCTAACTACTGATGGTTGGCAAAAAAAATGTAGGTGTAGGTTAGTGTGGTTTTTTTGAATCTGTTTTTAGAAAATTTCCTTGTGATACTCTTTGCCCTTCCACTTGAAGACAGCCCTGACTTTTCTGTCAGCAAAATGAGAAGAAAAATGAGAAGTAAAATGTGCTTTCTCACATTATATTAATGTCCACAGCCACAAAGGAACCCTAAGGCACTC
This sequence comes from Taeniopygia guttata, assembly GCF_048771995.1. Taxonomy (NCBI): domain Eukaryota; kingdom Metazoa; phylum Chordata; class Aves; order Passeriformes; family Estrildidae; genus Taeniopygia; species Taeniopygia guttata. The sequence goes on along the minus strand of NC_133024.1, from coordinate 7,023,742 downwards.
TGGTGACCAGGAGTGCTGCAAACAGGGTGGATAAACAGAGCATGTTGAGTTGTCCAGGGTGTGGGTGACAGTTCCCTGGTTCTTTGGGCAGGAAGGCAATAAGCTGGACAATGTCCTGTTTGCAAAGCTGTCAGTGATGGGCTAAAAGGAGGTTTTGGTGTTGAATTATGCTAAAACTCGGTCTGGCTCAGCAATCCCAAATCAGCATCCTGATAGTGAGGGAAATACTTGGCAGATAAGATGCTAAGATCTGGAGACATGATTGGCAGTCAAACACTTTATACTATTTAAGTCCAGTCACTTCAAATGGGGAGGCTCTTAGAACGTATTCCTTCTTGAAATGTGTGAAGATTGGTCACTTCAATAAAGAGACACCCAACCAGGTTATTTCTCAAGGCTGACAGAAAGAGATCTTCCACAGTAGTTGGTGTGGATGAGTTACATCAATTGCTACTTCATAATTGTTTGTTCTTGCTAGCTTTAACATAATTGCTTTAATAGAATTACTTTGATATAGTGCACTATTTTACCCTACCCTGTACTAGTAACAGTTTTAGCTTTTAGACTGTAAAAAATAACTATGATTAAAACTTTTTGTCTAATCACAACATGTGCTGCTCACCAGGGGCTAAAAGCAAGGAAGCCACTACCAAAGCCTCATACAGTGATGCTTTTACTATAATATAGAATATAATTTCTTGTCTTTTATCAGTCTACTGTACATTTCTATAATTTACTTACAAATAAAAGTACTTGTGGAGCATATTTTCTGTTCAAACCAGAACACAAAACTGCATGCAAACCCACATATAATAGAGAGATCTCTACTCCTTTACTTTATATTCTTCTGTGACTCCAGAATCAGCACAAAACTGGTTACAGAATAAAATAAAAATTAAGAAAAAAAAAGGATGAAAATTTTGATAGCATTTTCATTTGCTTTTAGTCTTGCAAAATCCATAGATGCAAAGTAAGCTGCAGGTTGTAATATTTATAAAATTGATGCAAAATGCAAAATAAAGAGGATTACTGTTCCAACACAGTTTTGTAGCTGATAGGGCTTCAGCTGCCTCAGGCTTCCCCTGAACCATCCAGTTGTGTTATAAGTGGTAGGATCATCCTCATGGTTTTGTAGCAAACAACACAATACAGAAAAATCCAAAATCATGTAGCAATATTACCCATGAAGTTTGATGGAAATCGTGTGGACAATCATGATCATTATAGTCAGTCACTCAGTGACACTTGAAACTACTATTGATTTTCATTTCATAAGCCCATAGCTAGGGAGTCTCAATATTGTTCATCTTTCTAACTTAGCACACAAAACAAAAAAATGCTGCTGCTGGATCATCTTCTGTCTGCATTTCATCCCTTTTGACTGTGTGTCAATTAAAAAAAAAAAAAAAAAGGCAGCTAGAGGACAGACTGGGATGTATGCTTTTTCAGGGTTTGCTTCTTTTTTATGTTAGATTTTTATATTTGGGGTTTAGAGCTGTGAGTAGTCAAGAAATATTTCTACTGAGGATGAATAGACAAGATGACTAGAAACTATGGATGAAGCACTGAGATGTGTGGAGGGCAGAACACATCATCCTTTCTTCATGATAGATTATAAATCAGGAAGTGATCACTAGTGATTGTGCCAGGTAATATTCTATATATTACTAACCACAACTGTTCATGATTTCTCACTATGTAAAATTAACTTCTGTTTAAAGTCTATAAGGGAAAAGGAACCTATCCAACTCCAAGCTTTCAGATTAATTGCCATGATGGCAATGAGGATCCAATTATTAGAGCTACTATTTTCCTTTTTCCTTTTATCTTTTTCTTTTTCCTTTTTCCTTTTTTTCCTTTTTCCTTTTTCCTTTTTTTCTTTGTCGTTTTTTTCCTTTGTCGTTTTTTTCCTTTTTCCTTTTTCCTTTTTCCTTTTTCCTTTTTCCTTTTTCCTTTTTCCCTTGCCTTGCCTTGCCTTGCCTTGCCTTGCCTTGCCTTGCCTTGCCTTGCCTTGCCTTGCCTTGCCTTGCCTTGCCTTGCCTTGCCTTGCCTTGCCTTGCCTTGCCTTGCCTTGCCTTGCCTTGCCTTGCCTTGCCTTGCCTTGCCTTGCCTTGCCTTGCCTTGCCTTGCCTTGCCTTGCCTTGCCTTGCCTTCCCTTCCCTTCCCTTCCCTTCCCTTCCCTTCCCTTCCCTTCCCTTCCCTTCCCTTCCCTTCCCTTCCCTTCCCTTCCCTTCCCTTCCCTTCCCTTCCCTTCCCTTCCCTTCCCTTCCCTTCCCGTTTTTGAAATGAACATTAATTTTAAATATTTACTCATGTCATTATTTTTCAATCAAGTGTTCTGTATTGTGTGTGCAGGTGCATGTGTGTTTTGGTGCCCTTGTAAACACCTTTCTTTAGTCCCAAAAATCCATGTTGTTCCAAATGTATCTAGTTTTAGACTACTATAAGAGTTGTTTCATTACATACTATTGCAGCAAAAAAATTGACTGTTCTATCTTAATTTTTCACAGCAGGTAGATTTTTCAGACCTTGGACCTCTCATGCAGTCATATTTATGAATCAATTTAATATTTGAATATGTTTTAGGGTGTGTGAATACCATGCTGCTATTTGAATTATTTCTTCATAGTCTTACACAATCATACAGACTAGAAGGGAAAGCTTTATAAGAAGAGATTATATTATGTATTTTTTTGTTATCAAAATAAGGTTTAAGTTGTTTTCCCTTATGACTTTTTAAGTCCCTTTTTGTGCATTTGTTTGTGTGAGTGTGCATGTGTGTGTGAGTGCGCTATTAATCCAGCTGAAAAATGGAAGTGATAGTTTTATTGACATCTCAAAAATTTAGATCTTTGCAGGACATTTAAACATTTCCAGTGTTTTGCTGTTTTTCTGTATGAAAATTCAGTAGAAATCCTTTACCCAAAATGGGCCCTGGCCCTAGCCCTGGTCGAACCCCTTCTTAGTCCTTCTTAGTCACTGAGGGCTGTTGCTGCCCTTGGCTCTGCTACAGAGGCTTTTATAAATTCCAAGATTGCCCAAGTGGTGGTTTGTAAGTAACAAAGTTAGGGTGCAATTGGTCCAAAATGAGGTTCAATGTGTCCCTTATTTCTTTGGCATAAGGCAAAATCTGAGAAAACATGGGAAAGAGGTGAGCAGGGAAAGAACAACAAAATGGTGGATAAAATGGGGGACAGGCAGGGACAGTGGCAAGTGAACAAGCTGCAGGGTGTACATCTCTTTGATTTCTCAGCCCTGTGTCTGATCACCTTTGTTCATCTCATCTGGTTAAACTCTATTTATTAAATCACAGACACCTCTTTTCTTCCATATTTATGTAAGTGATGTGGATGTTTATGTGGATGTCACTAAACACTCAGTACTCTGTGTTGATCTGTGCAGCTGACTGTATCTGCTCTGGGAGTGTCTTCCCTGCATATTTGAAAAAAAGCATCTGCATTTATTGCATCAGAATGGTAGGAGTCACCTGGGATCCCAAAGCCACCAAATTTAGCTTTTGCCAGGTATCATTCCTTCCTGGCAAGCCCCATTGTATTTTTGCACCTGCATTATCCTCTCGCCTTCCTAGACTGTGTGCAGCAGAAGGAGAGACACAGGCACCATGATGCTGCACAGTAGAAGAGACAAAAATAACAAAAATAACAAAAATAACAAGTCCACAGTCTAAACTATGGGATCTTTTGTCCTCCTCAACCCCTTCATTCAAAAGGAATGCTCCAGACTGGAACATTCAAAAGGAGTTCCAGACTGAAGAATGGTCTTTTAGCTGTCAACAAAACCACATATCCCTTAACTATCTTCCCTTTAGAAACTTTCTTTTTGGCATCTGGACTGAAACACCTAAAGTAATAAGCTCTAGATAAACATCTGAGAACTTAATTGCTCTGAAGTATTATCTCCCTATTGAAAATCATGGAAGTGAGGAATTACTTTGTTTCCTAGGTTTTTGTAAGATCATATTAAAGTTTATAGCTTTTGTTCTGAAATTAGTTTTCATCTTTTGCTGGCTCTGCTGGACGTTATGTAATTATGTAAAGAGTTCCTGTGGTTCTCATTATTCTTTCTTGCTTGCTGTTGGTGCATATGAATAAATTTCAGTCTTCCCTTGTGGCCTACACTGTTTGCACTCAATACAGTCTTGGCAGCCTGATATTAGGGAGGATAGAAAGAGTCCTGTTCCAATGAGGACATGTAGAAGACAACTGTGCTCTACTGGGATTTTTCAAGCGATGGTAAAAGGTGTGCAGGTCCTTCCTGTTCCTTCAGCAAGGCTGTGGGTGCCCATGGCATAAATATGACCTTGGCTTTCTGTTGCTAGGACGCCAGGGTGGGCTTTGGCCAAGATGACAACAAAAAGCGTTGTAAAAGTTATGTATTAAAAAGATTCCTGTTGGTACAAGGTGCTTCTCATTGTTTTGGTGACATTAGGATTACCAGTCATTGTGTCTGCATTGCATAGCTCAACACAAGAATTTTTTCTTCCCTAAACACTCCACCATACAGCACTTAACAGTTTGCAGTTATGAACAGCTAGAAGGAAATATTATATCTACTTTAAATCCTAATATAACTAACCATACAGAATGGATGGTTCGGTCTTGTGTCTCAAAGTATGAAGAGGGATTGGATTTTTTGTTTATTACTATTATTCTTTCTCATACACTAGAAATTGAAACCATAAAAAAAAGAGCACATTGGTAGGGCTTAATTTTTAAAATTAACAGAAAGAGTTACACTTGGCAGTAAATGAATTTCTTGAAGAGACATCTCTAGCCGAATATTTTTGTGTGACAACAAAGCTAAGTGAGCAATGTGAAGAACAGAAGAAAAAAAGGAGTTACAAATATGCAAGTGAAGAGAAGGAAAGGAGACAAATGCCCTTTAAGAAATTTAAATGACCATGCCCTTACCTAGAAATCTACAGGTCAGTGATATGGCTATGGGGATGTGTATAAAAAAGATTGTGTCACTTATTTCTACCATTTTAATATTACATATAAAATAGATAGAAGATGAAATAAAAGAAAGAAAGATCTGTGATAAAAATTAATGCATTGGATCAGGAGAATGTTGTGCTAGATTGTATTGCATATTAAATCTGACAATATTTTTATGGTATGAGAGTGTTACAGAACTAATTTTGGAATATTTTGTTGCTGTTATATGGCTCAGTATGCAAATAACTTTTATTCTAAGTGGCTTAGTACAAGGCACAGTCATTATATGTGTGATTATTCATGTTTGTAATGATAACATCAAGGTTATAATCATGGATATAATGAAAGAAATAGCACTTTATTTACTGTGAAATCTTTCTCTAGCTTGGACTGGGGTAGAGTTAATTTTCTTCATAGCTTTCACAGGGCTATGTTTTGGATTTGTGTGGAAAACACTTTTGATAACACAAGAATATTTTAACCATCACTGAGCTGTGCTTGAACATCACTCAGGCCTCCTCTGTTTCTCACACTGGGGTACACAAGACCTTGTGAGGGGACAGCTGAGAGCTGACCCCAGCTGACCAAAGGATGTCCCAGCCCCACATGGCATCATGCTCAGCATATAGAGCTGGAAAAAAGGGTGGAAGTAGGGGAACACTGTAAGTTGTAGCATTTGCCTTCCAAGTGACTACTGGGTATGACAAAGTCTTACTTTTCTGGACATGGCTGAACAGCTCCCTGCCAACAGGAAAGAGAAAATAATTTTCTTATTTTGCTCTGTTTGCACGGGCAACTTGTGCTTCACCCATAAGCTGCCTTTATCTCAACCCACAAATCTTTTATGTTTTCAATTTTCTCCTCTGTTCTATGAGTGTTTGTGTGGGGCTTAGCTGCTTACCAGGTTTAAATCACAACAAATCTAACAGCAACAAATTTATCTTATCTATCTATCTATCTATCTATCTATCTATCTATCTATCTATCTATTTATATCTATATCTATATATATTATATATATATATATATATATTCATTTTTAACAAGAGATATTATTCTACAATTCTAGGACTTTGGAGGAGAATTCATTTACAAGCATAAAGTCACCATTTTTTTTTCCAAATTGCAATCATTTTCACTTTTAAAAATCCACAGACAGCAATTATGAATGAGTGTTTTATGTTAGCTTAAAGAATTTACTTCTAAATAATTAAAATTTAATATGCATGTTTCTCTTTAATTACTATTTTAACACATTCCTAATATGAACCTGAAGTTACTGCTAAAGATAATGCAAGTAAAAATCCTTATCAATAAAGTTGATAAGGATTTTTCTTGCAAAAAGAGTTGATTTTCCTATTGTTGAACCTTCTTCCTGTTCTTCCTTCTGCAAAATTGCTTGTTCTTCCCAAGTTTCTTGGCAAAGATTGTTCTTTTTCACCATTCTCCATATGATTTGGGCTTTTAACTTTGTTATTAAAAAACTCCTCAACAAAACAACAAAACCAAACACAAAATGAAGAACATAGCAATTAAAATATAAACTCATAAGTGCAATAGATTTTTCTATTGTTGCTAGTCCTTTTATTAAGTGGTAATTAAACAGACTCAGAAATTAATTGCTGAAGTCATGAAATTAGCCCAGATTACACAAAACCTATTTCTTTACATATTTACCTCCTTCATTAGAAAAAATCAACAAAAACTTAATCTGTTTTTGTTCTTAACTCTTCCTGACCTTTTTTTTTCCTTGAACATATCATTTTAACAAAACTCGAGACATGTTTTTAGATCTTTTTTTCTGAAATAGAAATGTTACTTAAGAATAGTTCTCAATGGAAAACATCAAGATGAAACTCATTGTAGCCTCCACTGAAGTTCTATTTTCTAATATCAAATTTCTCACTAGACCAAGGATTTTCTAATTCACCTATTTCCACTGCAATTCCAAGGCCTTGAAAATATAGAATTTCATCTAGAAACACTAAATTCAAATGAGAGTCACAGGTGTAAATTTCATAATACTCAAAAATCAGTCATGTTTAAAGCTAAACATCAATGCAACAGGAATCTACTACTGCTCAATTTCATTTGCACATCTAAAAATTTATAAGTGTTAATTAATTATTGCTCAGTTATGATTAAAAATGTTAACTATGCAATCAAAACAAAAATACAAAATGCTAATCATGATTAATGTACAATTGAAATCTAATGAGCTTATGTAAAAAGGTAAAGTGATTAATTTAAACACAAGTGAATAAATTACTTTGCTAATTATTAATTTATTATAAAATGCTTTGTATTTTGAAAAATGTCATAGCTTGAGAATGTTAATATGTTCCTAATCTTCTGGGTATATATTATAATTTGGAAATGAAAACTCTTTTACTCTTGGGGAGGCCTATTTTTTTTGTTTCTCTAAAAATGAGGAACTTTCTTCCTAAAAGAACCTTCCACTGTAGTGCCAAGAGAGTGTGTTTTCCTAAAATATTAATTCAACATTAATTTTAAAAAGGAAAAAATAGACAACTATGTGATTTCTATGCATGTTTAACTACACATGTGTGCTGACCCAGTAACAGATAGGAATAAATCTGTCAATGGACTTGTTTTTCTATTCTACTGGGCCCTCCAAGCTGCCATTGCCTAAATAAGCATAGAATCATAGAATAGTTGGAAGGAAGGAAGGAAGGAAGGAAGGAAGGAAGGAAGGAAGGAAGGAAGGAAGGAAGGAAGGAAGGAAGGAAGGAAGGAAGGAAGGAAGGAAGGAAGGAAGGAAGGAAGGAAGGAAGGAAGGAAGGAAGGAAGGAAGGAAGGAAGGAAGGAAGGAAGGAAGGAAGGAAGGAAGGAAGGAAGGAAGGAAGGAAGGAAGGAAGGAAGGAAGGAAGGAAGGAAGGAAGGAAGGAAGGAAGGAAGGAAGGAAGGAAGGAAGGAAGGAAGGAAGGAAGGAAGGAAGGAAGGAAGGAAGGAAGGAAGGAAGGAAGGAAGGAAGGAAGGAAGGAAGGAAGGAAGGAAGGAAGGAAGGAAGGAAGGAAGGAAGGAAACTTTAAAGGTCATCCAGTGCACCCTCTGCAATGACCAGGGAGTTTTTCTGCTCAAAGTCCCTCAAACCTGACTTGGAACATTTCCAGAAACAAAATTCTACCACCTCTCCAGGTGACCTGCTATAGTGCTTCATCATCCTGACTGGAACAAACCTTCATCTTCATCATCCTCACTGGAAGAAACTTTTATCCTTATATCTAATCTAAATCAGACCCCTTTTAGTTTAAAACCATTTGCCCCTTATTTTATTGCCACCGGTCCTGCTAATAGGCTTGTCTCCATTTTTATTGCAGCTCCCCTTTAGGTATATGTTTGAAATTTTCGCAGCTTTCCAAACACCCTCTGTGACTGACCTAGTATGTTTTGTCTTCTGTATTGATTATGTAAGTGTAAAAAAACACTTGTAAAATTCTTGTAAAAAAAAAGAACTAATGCAGATATTTGATTATTAATTGCAATATATTTGATGGTTCAATCCTATTTTTATCAGAGTAATGAATTTGCTGAGCTTGTGTTAGCTATTTTCAAAGGTATTAATTTTTTGAATATCTTTTTGGAACTGAAGGAAACACAGGGACGCATTCTTTAAATAACTTTTTTTTCCAGCTTTTTAGGATGTTATTTCTGGTACCTTTCTGACCGCCTGAATCTCTTGATTATTATGGGGCTATTCTTAAGTGAGTAACTTCAATGATGTATGAAAGAGACTGGGAAAAAACTAAAATTAGGAACCTATTAGGAACAGAAAATAATATTTCTTCTTGTAAATATCTTATTTTGGAGATTAATAATGATGTCCTTTACTATCTAAAAATATAAAATTATTTTATATGGCAAAAGCAAACAATAATTATGATATAGTTTTAATTTCTCTGGAACTATACATATAAATATGTATAGATAGATAGATAGATAGATAGATAGATAGATAGATATAAAATAAATTATACATGTGTTTTTAACTGCTTTTTAAAAATAATTTTCAATAAAACCCATATTCCCTGATACCTTATGAGGTTTTAACCTTGTAAGTCTGGATTTAAGATCCTTTTCCGATACTTGTAGGGAGCTGAGCTTGGTCTTTAGCATTTTTGTCCAAAATGCAAACTCTATTATTTAAATGGTTATTATAAAAAAAGTAAAGTCCCACATTTTTGCTGGTCACTGATACCTCATTTATATTATCGGTGTATGTTCAAATAATCTGAAAATATTGAACTGGATTCTTAGCCAGCATGGAACTTGGCAAGTTTGTCTAATAATCAATTGTTCTCATGATTGCATATACATATATATATATATGTATATTGAATTGAGACTATTTGTAAAATAAAAGAATAAATGTGTTTTTAGACTACACTTGAGTAGAAAACCAGCACTGACTAATCATTATTTCTAAAAGTTCTTGTACACTGAAATTACTTGAAGAAACCCTAGACTGAGACCAGCACCAGCTATATTTAAACCAGGATGGAAACCTGCAGGATTTATTGTCGAGCTCTTTCAAACACGTGTTCAGCTTGCAGGCACATGAAGGATACATGAAGGATAATGTGAGGTAGTTTGAGTGTTTTGGGCTAGAGCTTGAGGCATGCAGGAGATCATAAATGAAAACATAAGGAAGGTAAGAGAACTTTTTGATCTTGGGATTCACAGGTACTGAGGAAAAGGGATTATTGCAGTTTCGAGTATGTAGAGGAAGTTGTCTCATCTTTCCTGCTTTCAAAGCCACTGTATTTTTCTTTTCCACTTTATGTTTACAGTTTTAGTGTTCACCTTTCCTTATATTTATTGTGTACAAAACAAATAATTTCATTTTTTTTTATAAAAGCCACTTTTTAATTGCTTCTAAAATGACTGACAGCTGCTGTAGCCCTCCAAAAGAAACCATTTTGTCATTCTTTCCCATAATTATTCTGCAGCCCAGCACCTGTACCTTTACTTTTTTAAATAAGTGCAGTGCTTACCAGATACACAATTTGACATTTGAAAGCTGCCATGAGTTTTGTCTTTCTTCATATCCTCAGTGGTATGTTTCATTGTAACTTGAAAAGAGTAAAAGTCATGCATCCTTCATCAGAGATAATGCTGTACAAGGAGTCATATTGTTTAGAAGACAGTAAGTAAGTGTCCACATCTCACAATGACTTCAATTACTTCTTGACATTCAACTTAATTTTTTTCTACAGTTGCTAAAATATAATGTTCATCCTTTTGTAGTCATGTAACATTGACTGTTGAACCAGGCCTAAGTATGCCAAAAATATTGAATAAAAAAGTTTCTACTGGATGTAGGAGAGAAAACACTTTATTGTGCATGTCTGGAATGAAAGCAATCGCAAATTTTCATAATATATAGGTGCTTCATTTCTGTCATGTCACCATTTTTTCATCTCCCACTTGTTAAGACTTTGAACAAGGCAAACTGTGGCTCTGCTTTTATAGAACTTCTGCTGGAGCATCAGGAAGCTGTACTCTTTTACAGGCTCATGGTCTTGCAAAAATCTCATTAAAATCTGTCATTCAGCTTTGTGTATGAAAGTATGAGCTTTCTTGTCATCTATAAATGCAATATCTTAAATAAACTGTACATAACAAAGGCACTAGATATTTCATCAAGACAGTTTTAGAGAACCTGCTTGCAATATGGTGCCACAATTCCTCACACAGTTTTTAAATCCACTTAATCTAAGTTGTACTAAGGGATGGCTCCCACTAATACAATTGAATCCTCTAAGTCTGGACATTTGCAATTAACTCTGACACTAAGGAACTTGGGCTATTTTTTGATTCCTTTGAATATCACTGAGTATTCCACATGGCCTCCTCCTTTTTGATGACATAATCTTGGTAATGTTAAAAAAATGCTTTTGGATATTTGGTTTTTATTTGAAAGTTAATATATTAAAAAATTAAAATCCATGATAATTTTGCAACTATGCTTTTGAACTGTAATGTTAATTTTTAAAATTTAATTTGGATATAGTAATTAGAATTTTTTTTGTTAATATTGTTTTTTACATGTTTTACTTATTTTCCAGGCATTAAATTATTAAATTTGAATCTCTCCTTAGTTTCCTGATAATACTCTGAAGCCTGAAAGTTCTCTACAACATGATTCAGTCTGATCAACCACCATCAGCATGATTTCCATGCTGAGCAGAGCATAACTTTGCTTGTTCTTTAACCACATCAGATGTAGCTAAAAGGCAAATTATAGTTCCTAAAAGCTCCATAGTCAGCAAAGGATCATTAAGTCAATGAATCTAATGTCAAACCCATCTACAAATTTTTAATTAAAATGGATATTGTATAAACAGACCTTTACATACAAACACATACATAATATAGGGTTGTCAAACTCCTAGTTAGCTGACAACAGAAAAATAAAACTCTCAATGCCAGGAGGTTGAAAGCACAAGAAAAAGATTATTTTTCTCCTTAAAAAAGACAATTACTCACTGTAATTGTCATGGTAACAAATTCAAGTAGTTCATAGTATGAGAAACACAGCTAAGTGGTAAGAACAAGTGCCTATTTTGGGTTGCAGATTTATTTCTCAGAGTCTTTTTCTGTCTTATAGAGGAAGCCTTCAGAAATATGAATGCTGTTTATTCAGAAGTGCACCCTGGTTTGGCCCTTGCCCTGCTGGCTTTGCAGTGGCTCTGCTTTACCTGACAAGTTTGATGTGGAATTCCTATAGCTCACAAGTCAAAGGGTGGAACAGAATTACGTGAGACACTTGACACTGGCAAAAAGTTAAAAGCTCAGTAACTTTTACAGTTAACACTTGGAGAAGGGAAGGGTATTTTCTTAAGGGTATTGTTCACAACACTGAACTTTAGTGCAAAATAAAAATCGACTGAATAAGAACCCTAAAATTAGTTTTATGTGTTAACACTAAGAAGAGATTAAATGTATCTTATTAAGATACATTTAATCTCTTCTTAGCGTTAACATGATACATTTAATGTCTTATTAAGACATTTTGAGAATAGAGTGTTCAGCAAAGCACAAAGCAGTGGCTATATTAGTTAATAAATAGGAAGTATTCCATTTAAATGTATTAAAATGAAATATATTAATTTCCAACAGAATTGCCATGGAGTTATATAGTAAGAAACAATATATAATTTGAAACATTCAAAATATTTTAAAGAATACCTTCATTAGTTTGTTTTATGCAATTAATACATTAAAAAAACAGAACCACATTTGAATATGAGGTACATGCTCTGAAGGCTACCTACTTTTCGATTCATTGCATGAAATTCCTCTTAGCAAACAGTTCAGAGCAGCTTTCATTCAGACAGCTGGTGGAGAGTGCCAAAGGTTTCACTCAAGCCATATGCAGTGTCAGCCCATCACTGTACAGGAACAGGCACAATATTCTCAAAGCCTGTGCTCAGCAAAAGTAAGAGATAAGTCAGTAAAAGACATTATTGGTACTATCTGTGTGGGGAAAAACCAACAGAGTTCTTCAAATAATATGGGAAAAACTCAGTTTTGTGTGAAGTGTGTTTATTGATCAAATTCTGAGTGAGTTATTGCAAACTGGATAAGCTTCTTAAAAAAGACAGTCAGATGTCTTTGTACCAGCTCTTCACAGTATCATCAGTTCTCTCACCTAAGCCCTCTTTAAAGAAAAGAGCAGAGCACACAAAATAAAAACCTTTTGAGGAAAGGGAGACTATTGCTGATATAAAGCATGTTCCCAGAGGCCTGGCTGGCAGAGGTTCAAAATGCCTAATGCTGGTAACTTAGCTGACTAAGAAAGCTATGGGTTGTTTAGTGCTGCTTAAAACTTTCTGGTCAAGTTTGCCTATATTATGCTGTGTTCTACCGGTCAGTGATTTCATATCTGCCTCCTAAAGCAGGCTTGAACCATTTCTAATGAAATGAATGCTTTATCCATAGATTTTTCCAGTTAGTTTTATTGAACTAGTGCAATAATCAACCACATACTCCAGCTACTGGGTTAAAACATTACTTTAACAACCAATAAAATCAAGGTGAAGTGCCCCATTAATATTGATAGATTTAGAATCAAGCCTGTGGAGATGTCTTCTGATCCCATTATAAACCAGTGTTTATAAATTATCATGGGATCACAGAATAATTCCAGTTGGAAGGGACATTGAGAAATCTCCAGTGTAAAGTCCTGCAGGGTCAGTTTTGGGATCAGATCAGGCTGCTCATGTCTTTTCAAGGCCCTTCTTGGTCTTGAAAAGCTTCAATAATAGATATTGCACAACTTTACTGGGCAGCCTGCTCTGCTACTTGTCTATCCTCACAGGGAAATGAGGTTTTCCTTCTGTACAGCCTGAACCTCTCTTGTGTCAACTCACACAAATTTGGCAAGCAAGCACTCTGTCCCCTCTTCCAGATAATGATCATTAACAAGACTGATGATAAATTAGATCTTTCAGTATTACACATTTTACTGGCTTCCAGAAGAGTATGAGTCACTATCCATTAATTGTCCAAGTTGTTTCTTTACCCATCTAGCTTATGTGTGCATCAAGCCCATAAGGTCTTAACTTGATACAAAGATATACCAAGAGTTAGTGTCAAAAGTTTTGTAAAAATAACAGTAAATGATACCCATTGCATTCCCCCTCATTCTACAAATCCAGTCATTATATCCCAGAATGCAACCATATTGGTCAGTAATGATTTTTACTGGCTCCATCCTTGTTGATTGTTGCCACTCTGTGCTGTCTACGTATGGTGAGAAATATTCCCCAAGGAGATTCCCTCAGTGTTTTTCTCAGGGATGGATGTGAAGCTGACCTGGTTGCATTTAACTGGGTCATAATTTTGGACTTTTTTGAAAATGTACAAGATATGCCTTGTCCCAGTCTTTAGCTCTTTTCCTTTCATCTCCAGTTTCTCTGACCTATCAAAGGTGGCAAGACTGGCAAGGCCATTGGGCCTTTGGCTGTCGTGCATTCAGGTCACTTCTGTGGACTTCTGTGGATTGAGTCTGAGTTCCAAGACCAGGCTGGATGTGGCTCTGAGCAGCCTGGTCTAGTGGATGGTGTTCCTGCCCCTGGCAATGGGGTTGGAACTAGATGAGCTTTAAAATCTCTTCCAACTCAAACCCTTCTATGCTTCTGAGTTCTCAAAAGCAGTTCTTGGCTTGATCCTCATCCACTCCAGGTTGTTCTCCTTCTGTTCCAACCTTCCTTCTAGGCAGAGAAGATCCTGTTGATAAAGATAAAGGCAAAGGCAGCCTTATATGTGTCTCCAGTACAAAATCAAGCATCGTTCCTAAATTCCTTCTTTTTACTTATTTCTGCTTCTGCCCATTCTGCATTGGAGCTCTGACTTGAGTTGTGTGTTTTGCCAAGCCTGATATAGTTCCTTATTTTACTGCCTGTTGAGATAAGCTGCTGTTGTAACTGGAGCATGCAGTCTTTAAAAAGCTGCCAGTTTTCCTGAGTATTTTTGCACTTCTGAGCTGTTTTCCATGGGATCCCACCTACCAGTTTCCCACCTACCAGATGACAATTGCAATTACAATTATGATTGACTAATATCAGAAAACTAAGTTGTGAAACAGATACTTAGATGTCAAGACAGATGGAAACCTGTTGTACTATTCCTATTTCTGCAGTTTTAGAAATATCTGGTATTAAAATTTTTCCTGTATTATAAACTTAAATTTTTGGATGTACTTTTTTCTTTTACAATATTAATTATACTTTTTAGACAGTGCTTCTTGTCCTAATAAAATAAATTCATACTCAACCCAGCTTCTGTTGCTGAATGAATAACGTGGAGACACTCTTTTCTGACCTAGTAATAACCTGACCAGAGATTTTACACAGGTAAAATATATTAACCTAAATTTTACACCTTAAATATAGGTGTAAAATCCTTGTATATCAGCAAAAGTGCTCCGTTGCACAGGTTAAGTGGTGATTTTACTAATATAAAGACCAGTGTCACCCTTTATTTGTATGAAATTTGAAGACAAATATCTCAATCCAGTGAAAAAAATTGGGTTTTAGACCAATGGAAAAGGGTGATACAGTCGGTATGTTCAGTCCTTGTTGCTGAGTGTAAAATCCTACCTACCCTAAAATGACTTCAAGGCAAGCCCTCATTTATTTCACTGAGGTAAAAAAAAAAAAAACACCACCATCCTCAATTAAAAAAAGAAAAAAAGAAAAGAGAAAGTAAGGATTTTAAAACTTTGGAGGGTTATATTTTCAAAACCCAAGTACATGCACAAATGTTATCTCATATTGAACCTTTTCAAATTATGCCCTCTATTACTGACACAAGCAGGAGGGACTGGGGAAATTTCTTTGTTCTATCCCTTGAATTAGAATTTTGTGATATTCATAAAGAGGAAAGAATTATACATTTGGCAAATAAACATATTAAACCCAATAACTGGAAGTATTTTTTTTACTATTAATTTATATGTGCACACAAATACAGAGAAAATTAAAGATGACCAGAAGACCCCAACCCTTTTCTGCAGCAACTTGTAAGATTTTGCATCAGTTCTCCATGGATTTGGTGACAATGCACTCTTGACTTTAGCATGAAAATATCTTGATAAGCAGTTTCCCAAAAAATGTTTCAAAATATCAATTTGAGATCTAAAGATAAGATCTAAAGCTAGTTCAGTAGGTACTTGAGGGACTTAAGTATTCCTGTCAAAGCAGAAGTACTAACCTTTAAACACCTTAGCATGGTGATGAACATGCTGAGATGGATATTCAGCAACTATGGTGAAACATGAGAAGCCCACACAAAGCAAAATTGCTTCACTACCTGAAGGACACCCTTTAGGAAGAGCAATCAAATCTCTTGATATTCATCTTCTGTAATATAAATAATGCAGATCCCCCGTCTTAATTCATTTCCCCTCTGTTTCCATACCTGAATGAGAGTTATCCTTCCCTAGATAAAATATTCCAGTTTCATTTCATTGCTGGTTCTGCTCACCTGCTTAATATTAAACATGTAATTAAAGGATATGCTAATAAGGACCTTGTTGCATTTTGAAAGAAAATTAAAAATGTACAAATCCATAATTTATATATCTGTGCCAAAGGATGTATCACCTTACCGAGCAGTACTTCTGACACTCACAGGGTGAAATGTATTCTGACAGTGTAGACTGAGTAAATTCAGTTCCATTTAAATTGTTGCTATTTTTAGAATTTAGCCTATTTTTAGAATTCTGTGAACAAGAGACATACAATAACATTACAGGTAGGTTACCACCCAACAAAGCTGACCAGACATCTGTCTCTGCAGGACTTGTTTCTGTTCGTTCTCCTAATGTAATCATCATATTTGTGATATTTTCAGATTCCTACATTGCTGCATTGCTGGTTTCCCACCACTCCTCCCCATTCCACTGCACCCTTTTACTTTTTCCTCATTTTCTCCAAGGAGCTCTTGTTCTGACTGGTGAGTTACATCTTTTTTTTTTTTTTTTTTTTCCTTCTTCTTCTTTTTTTCATGCACCATCACTCATTCTTTCTGTATCAACTCTTCTTCTTATAGCAATCATACCGCCACATATGTGAACTCACGACATTTCCATAGGAATAAGCTGGGATTTCAGACTGAAATGACTGTCACCATTTTAATTTAGAGCAAATTGGAGGTGGATGAGGAAGTTACCAAGCACTGCATCTCACACATTGAATTGGAAAACATGCCCATGATATTAACTCATGACATTACAAATACATACATCTAGAACTCTGTAATGCATAGTATCAGAGCAGAAAAAAACACAGATAAAGTAAATCAAGCATCTCAGAGAAATAGGAAGAAAATTGCTAAGGATGAATGAACTTGGGGTTAGCCTGTTTCAAAATGTTCAATAAATTGAACATTCTTAATAGTATTTTTGAAAATCGAGCTCTGAACTTGGTACAGAATCAACCATCACAACTCCTCGCTTGTCTCACATGTTAACTATGTGCAGATGACAGGCAAGATCACCTGTCTTCCTATCTCCATAACCAACTGCTGATATGTCTTCTTCATGGCCTTTTAAAGCAAAAGAAATAAAATACTTCATGCAGCTTTTTTGCTGTTTGTGACAACTGAGCATCAAAATTATCTGCAATGCAGATGGCTTTGTATCCTTTTCATGAAGAATAAAGTTATTCTCAGTGTTTTCTGAAGAAACAGGGTTTTCTGTGAGCATTTACTGTGTAAATTTAAAAATATCAATAGTTATTTTGCTGACTTTTGGAGGACCATAGTTGAGTACAACACAGTCCACTTCAAGACAGTTTTATTTTCACTCAAATTTCAACATGTACATTACCAAAATTTTGTTGCTGTTCATTGTTACCAGCATGTTGGCTTGGAGAGTCCAAGCTCTAATGCTGCCTTCAGAATAAAGAAAATTAGAGAGCTTTATCATACAAAAATTTCATAATTTTTAGGAATTTGAGAGTGTGAATTGGTTGTGCAGATGCAGGTTATTTGAAAAACTAACCAGGAGAAAGTAATTTATAGCCTTGTGGCCTTATGGAGTCCTTTGTGAATTCCTTTGTGAATAAGGAAAAATAATTGACCTGTAATGCTCAAAGCACCATTTCTATTAGTGACCAGCATTTTTACAAGTTGATGCAACTTTAGGTTAGCCTTGGCTCACAAGTTTGCTGGTACATCTCTTTGCCTATTCGACAGATGTGTCCAGGGAAAGCTTCTCTTGTATCTGAAAGAAGAAGAAACGTGCTGAAAAGCTGGATTGATGCAGATGAAAGATGCTAGAAGAAATAGATCCACATATTTAAAGATATTAAACATAAGGCATAAAACCAGCATTTTTCCCAAATTCTGTTAAAATTCATGAATATTATATAAAGTTCTTAGGCTGTAAGGCTCCTCTTTTTTATTAATGTCACAAAACAACTTATTTTTGTGACTTAGGAGTCACCATGTTTAATGGCACTTAGTACCACACTGCTGAGTTCGGCATAGTTCCAAATAACAGAGCTGAACTAAACTCTTTGCAAGGAGCTTGATATGAAGTCTCACTGTTACAAATAAAGAAAGAATCACTGAAAAGGAAAGAAATCTAAAATTAACTGACGTAATCCCTTTTTTTATAAAGACACTGAGTTTTAAACATTTCCAAATGATAGACTGTTTGTAACAATGGGAGGAACATGGCCATCTAAAGTTCAGCTTTGCATGTTTATAGACAAACCTTATCAAATTGTTAAATTGCTCTTATTTATTAATAAACTTACATATCTGATTCAAAACCAATATAACAGTACACACTATAAAGCAGGGCAGGCTCAAGTGGGTAAACCATTAAAGATGCAATTTATGTTTCTGTCTATTTTCACAGGATTTTATAAGGGTAGGTCTTCAGGCTCCTGTCTGCATTAAAGTCCAGCCAAATCCATAAAATGAAAACAACATTAAACAACTTCCCAAAAGACAGAAACAGCCTTTTAAAGATTCACAGGAGTACTTTTTCTGTGTCTAATCCAAGCGGCCAACAGGGTGAGATTGATGGGCACTGGCAGAGATGCATTTCATGAGGCGGCTGTCTGCTGGATGGCATTAGAATGGAGCTATCTGTCTTCATTGTGCTCCATTAACATGCCCCTCAGATCTATCAGGAAAACGTCTACAGTTCTGGCTTATAAATTATTACCTCTGACAGTTAAATACTTTAGACCATATTTAGGAATATTGCTCACTGATAGTTCTTCGCTCACCTACATATTTTTACAGTTTAATTTCCATATATGCTTCAAAAATCCAAGAGAGATTGTTTGGGTTTTTTTACTAATGTAAGGGGATTTCTAGTCTGTGTGTGGTAAAAATGATTATCCAATTACTTGGCTTCAACAGTGCAATCTATAGAAATGTGTTCCTTGTCAGAAGAAGATAAGGGTTCACTAACCAGGATATATCTTCTTTAAAGTATTAGATTTGCCTGCAACAATTCATTGAAAGGTGAACAATCAGTATATGAAAATTATTAGTGTTGAACATAAACTAGACATCTGGCACATTTGGTTTGTTTTCATTTGCTCAGTTTTGTGAAGTCTTTAATTCTGTTTTTTATTTTGTTCCCACTGATTATATTCTATTAATCAAGTTTGAAAAATATGAGTATGAACCAGTCTTTAAACAAAATAAAGATTTTAAAGAAACCACAGTATTTTACCCTGTTATATTGGACCTGAAAACCAGATAGTCTTTAATAAAATAAAATTTTATCCAATTTATGTTTAATTCAATATCCTCCCAAACCGCATAGCCAGCAGCTTGCAGTGGATTTTTGAAGAGAGAAAAGAAAGGTAGAAGACAGCTCTCAGTGTTTAATAATGGCCATTAAAATAATAATTTTTATTTGTTATCCAAGCAGGTCTTAAACTGAAATGTTTTGGTCTGCTTTAATAAATAAATAAATCCTCAGTTAAATGTTTTTTCTGCTAAAATCCCCCTGGGGAAAGCTTTCCTGTATGGAATAAAAAAGAATATATCCAACAGCAAAACAGTAGTTTGTTTCATGAGTAAAGATGAACAAGTATATATCAATTTTTGGTAAGGCAGTGGAGAAATTCCATTCCTCAGAAGCCTTTCTGAAAGAGAAGGCTAACACTGTCACCACACTGCCCCTTCTGCATGGCAATGTCAGTGGTCCAGATGGGTACTGGACCACTGACACTGAAAGTCCACTGGACTGGACTTTCAAGAGTATTTAAGTTTTTCCCAAGCAGATTCACTTAGATAGCCTAATTGGAGTTTTTTGGGTGTTGTGGGGTTTTGTTGGTTTTTTTTATTTTTTTTGTTCTTTTTTGTTCTTTTTTGTTCTTTTTTAATGTTCTTTTTTTTTCCCCGGCTTTCTAGCCCATTTCATGAAGCACGAAAACAATTAGGAAATAAGTAAGTGGTAAGATATAGATGAGTTCCATTCCAGGGGGTTATCAAGTTGACTGCACTGGGGACAGTAGATAGGAGGGATATATCTAATAAAATAAAGAGTTTAAAAAAATCAGAATTATACATGAAAAAAAAAAAATTCATAACTTAAGAATCCATAATCAAAGGAGTGAGTTTCAATGCAGTTGAAGAAAAAGGAGTAGGACAACAACAAAGGTATTAGATAAATATGAACAGATTTCTGTGAGGCATGCTTACAGGAGAAAACCTAGCCTAAGTTAACCTGAAGGACCTGAAGTTCAAAATATCCAGTGACTATATGGTTCTCCTCCAAGCTATAGACCACATCAATGACAGCTGAGGGAAGATAAAAGGGAGGGAAAGGGAAATAATGTGATACTTGAATGAGGAAGCATGCTAAAATCTTACATGTATAGCACCAACATATCTCACTAGTCACTTTTTTTTGGTCCTGCATAAGAAAGATATAAATTGGAGAAACTCTCCTCACCTCAAATTTTAAGCTTTGAAGCTACCTCTAGTCTGGTTAGACTCCACCTGGCATCCATTGGTTAGGTTTGGAATCTGCAGCACTTGAAAGACATGGGCCTGTGGGGCCAGTCCAGAGGAGGCTACAAAAATGACCCGAGGTCTGCAGCACCTCTCCTATAAGGAGAGGGTGAGAGAGTTGGGATTGTTCAGCCTGGAGAAAAGAAGACTTCAGGGTGACCTTCCTGCAACATTCCTATGCAAACATTTTTGAAGGGCCTGCTGTGACAGGACAAGGGGTGATGTTTTTAAACCAGAATAGGGTAGATTCAGATAAGATAGAAGACTGAATCTTTCTCGCAATGAGCATGGTACAACACTGTAGAAGACTGCTCAGAGATGTTGATCCAGAGATACCCCATCTCTGGAAACATTCCAGGTAAGATTGGAAAGGCTCTGAGTAGCCCTGCTTGTTGCACCAGAATTGGGCAAGATGACTTTTAAGGGACTCTTCCAACTATTTTAGGATTCTATGAATCCATAGAATTCATCAGCATACAGTTTAGATAGGTGCTGTTGCACTTAGCTCTAAGTTTTTATGGTATGATGCCAGCTTTTAAACCCATTGCAACACTGAAGTAAAAAAACTATTTTTTCTGCTTCCAGATATAGTAAGTTACATTCAAATTTAATTCCGTAATAAGAAAAAGTTGGTTGTTTTTTTTTTTTTTTCTGTTTCTGGAATAGCACCATTTGTAACATTAAACAAATATAGCATTTAGAAAAGGTCTCACAGACGTAGGTGCCTTCATATTACTAATCATCATTATGAAAACTCACCTTGGCCAACAGAGATGAGGATAAAATGGAGAACATTAGCTTGCCTAATTTGAGAATGTAACTGGTAAAATAATTGGTAGAAGACCTTTTTAACTTTTAACAGAAAAGCCTATTGCTTTTATGTTTAAATTTTGTTCGGCTAAATTCAGACATTATTTTAAAATAGCAGTTTCAAGACGTGTAAGTGAATCTGTACCTTTCCAGATTATAAGGATGCTATGCAAATGCTTTACCACTTTGGGTTTTATAACTTCTTTTCATCTATCCATAAGTTTCTTGAAAAGGCATATGGAGGTGATCTACATAAGAACTTAGCACTGACTATCTTGGGATGGGCTGCACTCAGGTCATCCAGCCAGCACCTTGCTTTAGATATCAGATAGCACTAACACCAAAGATTGATTATACATATCTGGGTGTGGGGCTGGGCCCAAGCACTTCCAGGGAAATATCACCCTGCTCTCAGTAGCACATTGCAAAGATGATGTGTTCTTACTGTGTGAAATTTAATGGGGATATAAAAATAAAACTCTTTATGTTGTTGGGGCGGGGGAGGGGAGGGTTATGTGTGTTTTTGTTTGGTTGGTTTTTTTGGGAGGTTTTTGTTGTGGTTTTTTTTTATTATTTTGTTTTAAAGAGAGCCTTGACAAATGGCTGTGAAAAATACTGGCATCCATTTAGCCTCCATCTGAGGGACCTTGAGAGTGATGGCACCTTGGGCTGGGCTGTGTGCGATGGATTGTCCTCCTGGATCAGAGGGACACCATTTGTCACCACCCCCTGCTCCACTTCCCCATCATATCTAGTTAGTCACTTTACACAAAAGAACTAACTCAACTTAAATCCATGCTGGCAGAAGAACAGGATATTTAACTATGAGCAATGTCGATTGTGAATGAAGTGTCCAACATGAAAATCAATGAGGAGTTAGGAGCCAAAAAGAGTTGTAGGTGTCTGAACACTTTAAACTGTCCCTAAATAATCAGCAGTAAGCAACTGTTCACATTTAGTGCATTGCATCTGGTAAGGTCTAGAAGTCTTTAATACATTGAGGAAAATTTTATGTCACGTTTACTTAATCAGATGAGTGGACGGAGCAACCATGAGAAGGCACTTTGGTGCTTTAAAAAGGCAGTGAAATTAACAAATTCCTAAAATATGTCCTAGTTTCAAACTCAACATCAGTAAATTCCCAAGTGGTGGGAAATGTTGTTTCCTGTTCCAAAGGTATAGGAAGGAATTTGATTTTTCCTGTGATAACACAAAAGAATGCAAGCCAGGTTTAGAGGCATGTTATACCAAGAATTGTTCAAACAGACAAAGAAAAAATAAAAACAAACTTCACCTCAGGTGGCTTACAATGTGGATTTTATGGAATATACAATGAGAGACTATGCAACTACAGAGGAATAAAGGTAATGATTTAAGGTACATTAAGATAATACCCAGCTTGGGGAAGCTGGGTAACTAATAGAGTAGAGGTGACATCTATATATGTAAGTGTGAATATTCCTAATCCATCTCATCTGAAGTAGCAGAGGACATAGTTTGAAGGTTTGGGTTTTCATACTTTCTGATTCTACATATCATGGTCATGAAAATTGTTAATACCTAAGGTGTCATAAAATCCTTCCTTGCGTAAATCCCAGAGTTATGTACTCTGAAATACCAGAGGCATACCACAGTTTTTTTGAGGATGTAGGTAAAACAAGGCATTAAGCTGTCAAGAGAAGAGACTAATTGGTAAATCAAGATGAGATAATGATAGGCAAATGTTGCAGCTTAGATGTTCAGAGTAGCAGGCAGCAGTCACAGGAGCTCGTCGCAGTTACACAATGAGATGCAGAAAAAAATAAAAGCGGGGTAAATGTCATTAGAAAAACTGTTTTAATTGCAAATGCATTTACAGGCATTACTAGATGCATCAATAGGTGCATCTATTTTTAGACTCCTATCCATATATTCGGGCAAGGTATGTAAGAATTTATATATGAAATTTCTGAGATAGTCTGAATGATAACAAGACCCCATGAATCATTGCCAACCAAACTTCACTCTAGCATAGAAATTTTAAATGCTTGTTTGCCTATTTAGCCAGCCCAGGCAAGAGTTCTTCATTCTGCTCTTACTCTTAAGAAAATCTGGCCATTCTTTATAGAATTCGAGTTTTATTCATGTTTTATTGAATGCAAAGACAAGTGTTTCCCAATTGAGTAATTAATTGAAAACTCTCAGTTACTGATAGGATTCTTCGGAACTGCAGTATGAACAAATGCAGAATAGTCTTTCACAGGCAGGATTCCTTTCTCTGGATTATGGCATGTATTACTTTTCAGGGAGTAAAAAGAGCAAGTAAATACAAACTTGTGATAACTTGTACAGGACAATTCTGTGTTAATGGTTCGTAAAGCTGATGCTGCAGGCTTCAGCACTTACATACAAATTTAAAGGGAAAATGGAAAGGTAGAATAAAGTCTTTTTAAATTAAGAAAAAAAAAGAGGAAAAATTGAATTTGAATTGCTGTATTTTCTGCCTGAAGACTGTGGAAAGGGATGATTACTATTTTCTAGTGGCATCATGTGCTGCCATCTATTTTTCTTGACCTGGTATTTGGACACATCCATACTGAATGTACCACATATAGAAGCTTATTAAAATGCAAACATACACATGCATAGTTGTCTTTTTCTTTGATGCTAAAAGACACTGTAATAGTGAAAAGGTTTTGTTATTGCTGACTTCCCAGAAAATAAATGTTGCCTGCAGTATTGATATTAACTGAGGACCAGTTCTGGGAGGTGTGGAGGTTCGCCTCATTCTAAACAAATATTATTGAAACACTATATCCTTAATGTCTGTGTGCCTGTATAATTAGGCATAAGGGAACTGGCAGAGAGTGGTGTCATGTGAACTGTGATAGTACAAAGGTGGAATGAAGAGGACGAGGAGGTGTTCCAGGTGTTGGAGCAGAAATTCCCTTCCAGCCCCACGAAAGCCTAAGCTGGAGCAGATATAGAACCCATCCTCATGGCTAATTATCTTCTTTCTTAAGATAACAATGCTTTCCTGGTAGTATTGTAAAGGAGAAATAATCCCAGTAGATTACAATCTTTGGGCATATGGAGGGAGAACAAGATTTTGAAAGTACTAATTTAGAATTTATTTCAATTTATTCTATTTATTTTTTTCCATATAAGATCAAACAGAAAAGTGCCAAAAGCAGGTAGCTAGGCAATCTGTCTGCTTCAAAGAATGAAAAAACAAAATTTCACATTTACACATGCAAAGAGAAATCCGAGAAAGAAAGAACAAATTTTCACTTGGTTCCTTTCATTCTAGAATATTTTCAGTGTTTTTATTACAGTTATATTGCAGTTACATCCCTACCAAAGAATGGTAATATTTAGAATTAAATCTTATCTTTCTGTTAGTCCTGGCAGTATCAGAGTTACTAATTTATATTTTTCTGAATAAATATTTTCAAAACTGAAAGATCTCATTTCTGAAAGGAATGATCTTGGTTTGTTCACATAAAAGCAGTTGAGGAAAACTTTTATCTTAGAGTTTTATGTCATAAAATATAGAAGATTGAAACATTTTGTTACAGTCTCAGTAATAAACTTCAAAAAACATAACAAACATCTAACCATAAGCAGATAGTTAAAATCCTATTAGCTATAAATTTACATATTTAGTAGCAGATTTTTTTTTAAGTTTTATACATTGCAGCTAGTCTTAGGATAAGTGGATTACTGGACAGATTTTTTGTTGTTTTTGTTTTAAATAAAGAGTGTTCATATAAGAAATAAAGTCTAGGCAGGGAAAGTATGAAAAAGGGAATTGGTCTGAAATATTTTATTTTCTCCAGCTGTGGAAATGACCTGCTAGAATATCTAGAAATCAATAGTTCAATTGATGGACAGTCAATATTTTTAGATAGACTTCTTGTTTTATATCACTTCTTGTTTTATAGACTTGTGGTTTATAACATACATAAAAGATACAAGCTTTGTTTAATTTGGGATTTTCATCAGTATTTGAAAGCTTTCATGCTTAATTCATATTTAAATAATGGCAATTAGTATCTGAATTTCCATGACATGATTTCAAGATAAAAACATTACAGAAAACCTTCAGTGTCAACTTAATTACTGCAGCATTAATTATGATTGCTATCTCAAGGACTATTCTTTCTCTCAGAAAAACTGGAGTGCTAAACTTCAAAGGTGAAAGTTCTAGTGATTCAAAAAGATTGATATCTGTCAGTTCTCAATTCCAGTGTTTTCAATTTCATTTAAGGAACACACTTATATACTGAAAGTTGGACAGAAGTTTCTTGAAAGTAGTAATTATTTTAGAAGCAATGTTTTTTGAATTGTTTACTCTTTTAATTAAATGTTTGTTTTCTTCTTCTTGTTGTTTTCTTTTACTGACCTCCAAGCTTTCTATGCTGCCAAACATATCATTTTCTTATCACAATAGAACACAAAAATGCAAAGTGGTGTGGGTTGTTTCCAGGGATTTATATTTGCACACAGTTCTCCAGAGATACAGCTATGATGAAATGAATTGAAAATTCCCTGGAGTTCCTTAGGTACCCCTGAGTACTTGAATTTCCGTACAGAAATTTCTTTCTGCCAGTCCCCTTGGGAATACATAGAAATAATGCAAACTATTCATCATAGCAAGCAGGCAACCATTAAGGCTAGTCAGTACTTACCATGATCTTTAGTTCATGTCCATCATCTTGAATACTCCACAGCAATTCCTTAAGTAATCATTAAAAATGTGTGATGTGCTTGCAAGCATCATTATTTTAACATCATTCTTATACATTCTTTACATTCCTAAAGGAAAAGAAATACTGCAAGCAAAACAGAACAGTTATAAAATTCTGTACTTCATAGAACCACAGAATGGTTTGGGTTGGAAGGAGGCAGTTTTGTTCCAATAGACTTGCCATGAGCAGGGACACTGTCCACTAGACCAGGTTACTCAGAGTCCCATCCAGCCTGGCCTTGAACACTTCCAGGGATGGGGCAGCCACAGCTTCTGTAGAAAAGCTGTGCCTGGGCCTCACCACCCCCACAGGGAAGAATTTCTTCCTAACCTCAATCTAACCCTGCTCTCTGTCAGTTTGAAGCTGTCCTTGTCCTGTCACTCCAGACCCTTGTAAATAGTCTCTTTCAATATTTCCCTTGGGCTCCCTTTGGGCACTGGAAGGTCACAATTAGGTCACCCCAGAGCCTTTTCTTTTCCAGCCTGAAAAATCCCAGTTCTCTCAGCCTTTCCTCACAGCAGAGCTGCTCCATCCCTTTGATCACCTCGGTGTTTCCTCAAACCTGCCTCCAGCAGGTCCCTGTCCTTGCTGTGCTGAATGTAACATTGCAGGTGGGGTGTCATAAAAGTATCAAATATATAAACTTCAAGAGTATATATACGGGAAAAATCTTTACAGCAGTCATGGATTTTTCTTGTCCCAACCTGCTCCTGAGTACAGGAATGGATAGCACTGTATTAGATAAAGATAACAGAAGAACAGTCTGATTGCAGTTTATGTTGATGATATACTCCCTCCCTTCACTTTCTTCCTCTTGCTGCCTGAATGTTTGTTACAGGCAATTAAACAGGTGATGGATGAACCCTCAGCTCTTGGATTTTACTGCAAACTATACAAAGTTTGAAAACACTGCTATGTGTTATGAATTATGAGCCCTTACTGACTAGTTTGCATTTCAACTGGCCTTGAAGAGTTTTACATGTGTGAGAAATAAAGAACCCACAATAAGGGTGGATCATGAAGAAATTAAAAATTCTTTATCAACAGGTGAAAAGTAGTAGCAACCCTTACCATGTTTTTCTTTTGCAATAAACAAATTCTGTGCTGTATTTGCTATATATCTCCCTGCAAGGGCGAATAGCAAAACACATTTACATGTTTCTCCATTCAAAATTGTTGCTACTGTGTTCAGGAATAGAACTTGATTCCATAAGATATAAAATTCTGCAGATGAGTTTACCATTCCAAATATTTCCATATTATGAGGTGCACAGCCATAGGAGCACATGTGCAATGCAATATGTGCACTGCCTTGATCTACACCTGCATGAAGAACATTTCTTACCTCACTTCTTGAAATCATTGCTGCTGACAGCCATGGAAACAGTCACAGACTTCTTTTATCCTATTTGCTGCTCTTTATGTTACCACCAAAAAATGCAAAAAAACCCAAAAAAAATCCCATAAACAAGAGAGAAGTTGGGTTTCACAAGAGAAAAGTTGAGTTTTACTTGTTCCTTTTTAATTTCATGCTTTAGGGAAGTAAAATAAACTAAACTAAAAGCACCATAAAATTTGATGGGCAGTCGATTTTCTTGCCTCAACTAAGAAGATTAAAACTTTGTCTTCAGATTGCTCAGGTAACACCTTTACAAACCCTTAGCTTGTAATCCCACTCCTGTCAAGAAAACCTGTTCATTTCCTGGATAAGTAATGCTTCTATAAGGGATTTAAAATTTCAGGGGTAATTTTTCACTAAAACATACAGGTCCCAAGGTCCTCTGTTCTGTGTCTGGGATTTATGAACTCACAGTATAACTGGCCTCTTATTCCAATTTTATATGTTTGGGCTTTGAATCTAAATAATTCAAATTAATTTCAATCCTAATATATTGAAGTTTTCCTTATTTTACTGCATTCTTAAAGGTGCTTAACAATAAGAAGAAGTTACAAAATGAAATCTTTCAAAAGCATTAGAAAAATAAAAGCATTTCATTGTTTTTTACCAGTCATGAGTTATGCTCATGACTTGCAATTAAATCCATTCAGGGAGACAAATATTTCTTTCTTACTAAGTTCCAGCTAACAAGTGTGTTATGTGAATATTTTTGTAATATTTTGTTTTCTCTAGTAAATCATAGCAGGGGGATATAATGTAATTCTTTAATATACTTCAGAATGTCAACTGACATTCTTTAAACCTTAATTCCTGATATTTTTTTATATTCATTTATTTTTAAATGCCTCACAAAAACATAATACTACTAGGATCTATAATAGAGCACAAAATAATTTTAGTAGTTATTTTATGTAAATATATCCAAAGAGTAATTCTTCCAAGCACTCTAGTTGCTTTAGAGATTCTGTAATAAACTCATTATTTTCTGTAATGAACAAAACAATTAATTAGCAGTTTAAATTATTCTCCTAATAAATTTGAAAGCTGAACACAATCAAATATGTACTAAACTCTTAATATTATTTGAATGAAGCATTTTTTAGAAGAAAACAAGTTTAAACATTGTACAGAACAAATATATCACCACTGTGAATATATATATATCGTAAAAAAATATGCAAGTTTTTCCTTTGTTATTAAAAAGAAACAATGGGCTTCATAAGAGGCAGAGAGGCTTCCCTGATTGCCCTCAGTGGAATCATGGCTTTATCTTCCAAGACTCCCCTATAACATATAAGGAAATTCTGCCTCACAGTCAAAGGGGAACTCATTACTCAATGTGAAGTGTGATCCTGGCATGGTCTCCTTTCTGTGCAGAAGTATTAATCATGCTCATCTTTGCTGTAATAAGATGCTAAACACTGTCATTTAGCACTGCAGAGGTATAAAATTAAACCTCTCTATACAAAGCTATGGAAAGGCTACATTTCATAATAGCAGAATGCTGGGCCCATTCACTCTCTTTGATGGGAATACTTTTTCCCATGATGCTAATAATTTCATTTTTATGGATATAGTCCTTTGTGTAATCAAATATAGAGCTTGATCTTTTGTTTATCGCAGGATTGAAGCCAAAGAAAATAGATGTCTATTATTAGATTTCATTCTGGCATAATTAAATTGGTTAAGGGTACAATTTTCTACAGAAACTGTTCATTTTCCAGTAAAACCAGTAATATAAAATTATGTGTAGAATTTGTCACATAGCAGTGCCTAAAGAAACATCTCTGTTGGCTTAAATGTATAACAGAACAGCTGTGCCAATTTGAAGGAACTGTACTGTGTTAGCTATATCCATATAATTATATTGGTATTATTTTTGTATGAAAATAAGTCTTAAAAGAGCTAACAGTTTGGCACAGGGAAAAGTTTTATCAAGCTTAAGAAGAATGAGCTAACAGAGTGTGCCTGAAATGCACAAAAAGAAAAATTAGCAGGAGATCAATTACAATGCTAGTAAGAATATTAGCCATGATAGAAAGCTTGAAGAGCATATTAGGAAGGTAAAAAAAAAAAAATCTTCACAAAAATCCCCCCCAAAAAAGGCAACAACCCAGATGAAACAGACCTTAAAGCCTGAGCTTTAATTTTCCTTAAAGGGATTTGTAATCCAGGTCCATGAACAAAGCCATTGCCATGAGTAAGGCTTGCAGAGAAGTTAGAGATACTGAACTAAAAAATACATTTGGAAGAATATAATTTCTTTGTAAGATTAATAGTATTCAAAATGAGTTTAAAAGGAAGTCATTGACTTTTTCATTGTAATCTTGTAGATGTCAGATCATGTACCTCTGTTCATCCTTCACATGTCAGATAAATTTTGTCATAAGCTATGCTTTCTTTCCAGTAAAACTGAGTAAGAACAACATGGAAAATTTTATATACATATATATGTGTGTGTATACATATATATGTATGTATATATATATATGTGTGTGTGTGTGTGTGTATAATGGTGACATATCTGGCATATGTTCAGCTACATCTCCAACAATGCTGACTTATCTCATCAGGCTATTTTTGAAATGTGATGTAAAGTAATCTGAAAGGAACTATATCTTATTAGAAAAAAGGACTGCTGCAGGAAAAAGTCGATAAAGTCAAGCAAACAAGTCAATATTAAGCTTGTTGAAGCAGTGTGACAGATTTACAAGCAATTGAAAGCATAGTAGGACCTTTTTTTTTTTTTTTTTTTTTTTTGCCAGTTAGGAAATGAATATAAATATGTGAACATAGACATGTTGGTGTGTGTGAACATGCAGGCAGACACAATAAAGGAATCCATCCCAACCTGCAGTGCCTCATCCAGCTCTGGGCTCCAGCACAGCAAGGACAGGGACCTGCTGGAGCCAGGCCAGAAGAGGCACCGAGGGGAGCAGAGGGATGGAGCAGCTCTGCTGGGAGGAAAGGCTGGGAGAACTGGGGTTGTTCAGCCTGGAAAAGAGAAGGCTTTGGGGTGATCTAATTGTGGCCTTCCAGTTGAAGGAAAGATGGAGAGAGACAATTTACAAGGGTCTGGAGTGACAGGACAAGGGGCAACAGCTTCAAACTGACAGAAAGTAGGATTAGATCAGCGATTAGGATGAAATTCTTCCCTGTGAGGGTGCTGAGACCTTGGCACAGGTTTCCTAGAGAAGATGTGGGTGGCCCATCCCTGGAAGAGTTCAAAGACCAGACTGGATGGAACTCTGAGTAACCCGGTCTAGTAAAAAGGATCCCTAACCACAACAGAAGGGACCTTGTATCTACAAAGTCCCTTCCAACCTAGGGTTTTGATTCTATGATCTATTATCTTTAGAAGAAGAATTAATAGTTTCTTGCATTCAGGTTGGCTCAGTGTATTAAAATTGATAGTATTCCCACTTATAAGCACAAGAGAGAAAGTTTTGGAACTACATTCTAGGAATGCAGCAGATGGATTAATCAAAACTCACTCAAAATGCTCTTTTGTGGATATACTTGGTGTGACATCATCCATACAGGTATATTTTGTTAAAAAGATGTTTGTAAGGGGAAATAGATGAGAGGCAAGGTCTTGATCAACAGTGTGTTACATTTAACAGATAAATCTTCATGTCTCACTAAAACTGAATTACATTTATTAGTATAAGATAAATCAGTGTCATCTTTTCAGTTGAACAGTAAAAAAAGTCTTTAGGAAAATTTTTACAAGAGGAACAAGCAGAAAGCACTCATAAGAAAAAATTGCACTAAAATCTTATAAGCAAAAAGATAGCACATTCTGTGCATTGTCTGGAATTAGTTTTTAGTGTGATTAATGTTTTTAAAGGATAATCAAATTATACAACAGGTATTATTGCTAGTCTACGTATAAGGATGCTAACACTGGATGCTCAAAGCCCAAATTTTCTCATCATCTCTATTACTAAAAAGCTTCATTACACCCTTGAAATCTCCATAACACTCTTAATGTTATTCATTATAGTATCTTTTGTTCATTTTGTTATGTTCATTCTTCCAGTGTTACCCCAGATCCTAAGGCTGACATAGCTAGTATTCTTCAGTGAACTGGAAAAGATTTGGAAGGAGTTTACAATGAGTCATCAAGTATCTCAGTATTTTGCTAAAAGTATGATGATAATGGTCAGAGGTTGACATGGCTCTATCTTTGCATGACTCCTTATGTGGATCAGAGTTTATTTAGACATATAATTTTCTTAAATTTGTAGTTTAGGTTTTTTTTATTAGTTTCTAAATCTATGGTTTGTATGCTTTTATCCTCTCTTTGTAACCTCTAAAGCTGTTTTCAGCTGATCCACAGAATTAGACTCCTTTCATAACCAGCAACCATGTTGGGTTTTCTCAGTCTGAGGTTTCTGTTGACATATTTTATTTGTATTTTTTATACCAAAGAATCATGAAACTATCTGCTGAACCTCAATCAAGTTTGACTATTGTAAACACAGGCCCTATATCCTTTTATTGTCATGATTTAAATATATCTGGATTGAACAGTATTGACTCTAAAAGTTCAAAACAAAGACATCTTGTTCTGAGGTAGGACTATCCTAAAAATTGTGCTTCTGCTATCATATATTTCACTATTTGAAATTTCTATAACTAAAGTAGAAAAAAAAAAAAATCTCCATTAAAAAAATGTTAATAAAACTTATGTATAAATATTAGCAAGGTCAGATTATCTCGAAGTTTCAACTACGCTACTATTATTTATAATAATTAACAAGAACAAAAAAGTGAGAAAAAAACCAAGCTCCCTAACACAACAGAAGAAAAATTCAATTTATTCAGATGTTGAACCCATAAGAAATAAATGCTGGCTTGGCTGCCTCAAGATGTTGGTTTTACTGGAGTTACCAAGAAAGAGACACAATTACTTGTTCTTCTATTTCCAGTGTACAATTTATCTCTGTGACCCTGGAGAATTCTACTGTTGGTATTCAACTATAACTCAAACTATCTGACAGAGAATATTTTGTAGAAATCAATAATGCTGAATGTATTAAAGATGCATTGAGACTGTTTTATGAGTAAACTGTGCAGTTTCAAAGTACTCTAAAAATCCAGTAAAGCTCTCATTTTGCAAGTGAAAACACATTTTGAATATTTTTATGGCAATACTTTATGAGGAGCTAAGAAGAAAAGAATATTAATTTTCTTTCTTTATACATTCCTTTTAAAAAAATAAATTCTTCTCTGAGGACTGTACAATTTTTTCACCTAATAGCTTAGAGTGTTGTCACTTTGGTACTATTAAAATCAAGGCTGGGTTTTATTCCAAGAAATGAATGCACACAGTGGCTCTGATCCAGGCCAGATGTTATTTATATATATAAATTGTATATATAAATATATAAATTCGTATATTTTGCATATAGATCCAAATGCATTGTTGGCCTAGGAAAAGACAAAATAAATAGCCACAAGCAATTTTAGCACTCTCAGCTTGACAGTCTACCAGAGCTCCAAGCAGGCTCCAAATGCAGAGCAATGAGCACAATTTTTGGTTTTGTTTTATTTTTGTAACAGCTCTTTAAAGGTCAGCTTTACATTTCCTTCTTTCTTGATGGTGTCATCGTTGTTGAATTTTTATCTCTTTTTTATGCCATTATAATTATCTGTTTAAGTTGTACTCCTAAACAGAACACCAGAATTTCTTTTCTTTGTGTGCCTGGCTGCAGATTTGTCCTTCCCATATTCACAGATAACACTGAAGTGTATCTCCTATCAGAACTGGCATTAACATATAATTTTAAAAATCAATGGATATGAAGGAGTACTCAATATTTTGTCATAGTAATTTGACTTTCCTTTCTTAATGTTTCATACATTAAACTAAGATTTTAAAAGGCACGAGGTTGTTTCCTGGTAGCCAGTCAAGAAGGCTGTCCTAGAAGTATTTACAGTTGTGTTTATGATTGCAACTGGGAATAATCCCAGACATTGCTTGTTTTCAGATGTCTGCAGAAAGGATCAAAACTTTCTGAAAGAAGGAG
Source organism: Taeniopygia guttata (assembly GCF_048771995.1). NCBI lineage: Eukaryota > Metazoa > Chordata > Aves > Passeriformes > Estrildidae > Taeniopygia > Taeniopygia guttata. The sequence continues at coordinate 6,990,294 of NC_133024.1, read as the reverse complement.
ATTAGAAATGCCTTTCATTTCACTCTGCCTCTTCCATAAAACTTTATACTCAGTTGTCTATCCCAGAACTTAATAGTTATGGTGATGCATTTTTTGGAAGTATGAACCTTTTCAACTATGTCTTCAATTAAGTTACCTCCCCTAAATCCAGCATACTTTTTAAAAATTTGCGTAAAATTTTGGAAACAAATCACTGAAACACAGTTTCCTGTTATGCTTAAGAAAAACCCTTAAGAAAAGTTTAATGAACTCTTTTAGAGGTTCAATTTTTGATCATGCCACATACAAAGGCAGGCATTAATTTTGCTACCACACATGAGTACAGTGAATGATGCACTGATTTCTTCATCAGTCTGGAAAAGCAGAAGCCTGTCTTTAGATATCAGGTGATATGCAATGTCCTGGTAACTATATAGCTATTCCTTCAGACAACTTCTGGAAAATATCTCAGGACTTTCAATTCTATTTGCAATAGTATACTTGAATACCTGGGTTCCTGTAAAGCTTGATTTAATTTGTACTTAACAGATAGAATTATTAAAAATGCCATAGAAAGTAATGACTGTGGGGTCATCTCTCTCTAAAATGCTGTCCTTTTTAAAATTTTTTCTTTCAAAATAACTAAATTATGTGGTTCTTGTAAATAACATCAGAGAACATTTCACATTTTTATAAGAACTTCACATGATAACAAGGTAACCAGTCCCATAGGAGAGATACCATGAATTTCCACTGTCCAAATGAATTACTATAAAGACTTTGATGTGATAATGTCACTTCCTCTCACTTTCCCTACAAATTTACACTTTGTCATCCAAGCTTCTATGTTTAGGAGGGTATCTGCAGAGTATCTGCAGAGGATATTTTGCTCCACCTATAGTAGGTTGCTACACTAGAAAGTTAATATAATGACCAGTTTTGACCACAAGTCTAGCTCTTAAACAGAAAAAAAAAAATATACTAGATAATCTCACTTCTACCTCTTGTTTACATTAAAAATAGATTGCTTTTCAATCACATTCCATACTCATTTCAGATATGGAGTGTTTTTCTGCTCTTAGTATTATTATTTCTGAAAGAAATTAGATGACAGAAATGTTTTTCTCTGTAAGTTCTTACAAGTCTTGTTATAAGACCTGAATAATAAACAGTTTTTCTATTCTCATCACATATTTCCTCACAATTCTGACAATATATAAGAGGAAAAAAACACACAAGGCACAGAAAACTTTAAATATTCTCTTTGATGGAAAGAAGTTTAAGAATATTGGGACAGATGAAGAAATTATGAAGCCAAGTTAATTTGACATCTTTTATAGATTTCAATATATTGGAATAAACTTAGAAGTCTATCACGCAGCAACGATTGTCTTGCAAGTAACTAGACATCCTAATTGATTTCCAATGGTAATTTATTGTCTGTGTTTGAGGAAACATTCTTTTGCACTTGTTTATATGTCATTTTCCTCATCTGAGAACAGAAGAAATAAAACCCCAACACTTTAAAACCAAACAAACAGAGAGCAATTTGCACCGCATTTGGGTCCCTGAATTAATTTATTGCTAACGTTATTTCCTTACCTCTTAATTTTTAATCACTATCACCATTTTTATATGAATGTAATGAAAGCAAAGAATTCATAGTAAAAGAAAATCTCTCCTGGATTTATGGCTGGTCGGAGCGTTGGTTGGTAGGAGGGTTGGGACGGACGGAGACGGGAGATGACTGAAGCCAGGTCTTGGAACTTATTGTCAGCGTTCAGGAAAACAAATAATCACAGGATATGATTATATGCAGGTGCTTTTATTGAGAGCTCTGGAAATCAAGGGTACAGACCCAAATCTGACTCCAACATGGCTTTCAAGCTGAACATATTTTATATTCTATTGTTATATAACTTACATATTAATTATTAAACTTACATTGTTCTATTGCATACATTGACATGAGTTTCTTGTGATCTTTCTTAGGCCCCTGACCACAGTTTCTCATGATTATTCTTATGATTAAACAGTAATTATATTTAATTACTAAACAATCATCACATCTAACAATTATATCATTTATCATGTACTAGCTACACAGGTGCAGTTCTAGCAAGCTACAAAGTCTTCATGTACTTAGGGTATTTATTTTTCTTTTCAGGGCCTACTAAGCTTAATTTTCCTTTTAACCCTAAATCCCCATTATTTTAAAACCCTTTTACTATCATTGTGATTTATTGCAAAGGGCTGGGTACAGAGCCCTGTTTGGAGCTGCCAGCCACAGCTCTGAGCAGGCCCGAAAGAGCAAGGGAGAGGCAAGAGAGGCAAGAGCAAGAGCAAGAGAGTAAGAGAGCAAGAGAGGGAAGTTCCCATTACAATACAATAAATCTTATTCTGTGCTGAATATTCTAATTTTCACTTAGAAATTTAGTACAAGATACAAATCCTATAGCATTTACATACAGCCTATAAGAATCATTACATTACCATAATGTGTTACATTTTAAACCCTAAAAACTACTCTTTGGACCCCTTCTGCCAAACTAGTAGGGACTGGCTGACGCTTGGACCTGTCTGCAAGCAGAGGGTATTCTTTAACCAAAAGGGGATTTCCTTCAGCTGGCCATACTGTTGTTTTCCAGTTGTCCAATAACTAAGGCTTGGTATCTCAAAGCTTGTTTTCATTTCAAGAAGCCTATAGTTTCTATATTCTCAAAATCTTTTGCGAGGCAATCATATTTATAAGTCTTTCCTGTTTCATCTTCCCCAAAAATGGTTGAATTTGTTTGATATGTTTTGTTTGTAACTCACTTCAGATGGTATAATGAAGTCAGACAAAAAATCGGTTTCTTTGAGTGAGAGAACATGTGGACACAACAAACACAACAAAACCACAGCCTAAACCTTTAGATACAGGAATTTTCATCTGCAAGTGATTCTTTGTGCTCTCTTTAGAAATTAATTGGCATGGGACAAAAGTGCAGGGTATTGATTTGAAATTTTTAAATACTTGTGTGCTTCCTGTTTGACCTGATCCAGGTCTTCAAAAGTGAATTCTAATTTCAGCAACTGCAGTCAATATGCAACATGAGATGAAGTGGCTTCTCTTTCTGACAAGAAAGATTTTCTAACAAACCTTTGTCAGGGTTTTTGTTGGTTTGGTGGGTAGGTTTGGAATTTTGTTTGTTTGTTTGTTTGTTTCCTGAATTTATTTTGTTTTTTGTTTGCTTGCTTCTTTTGGTTGGTGTTTTCCCCCCATTTTGTTCTTCTATTTAAAGAGATATCTGGATATTTAAACACTATCAGAACTAAATCAGAATTATAATTGTGCCTTGATTTAAGAGACACATAGTAAGTTTTCCTGCTGAAAGGAGATAATCACTTTTCTCTGAACATTAAAAATATCTATGATTTTTTATACTTTACATTGTGAATTATGTTATGCATGCCTGATATTTTTGTCTGTAGTTTTAAGGCTACATTCTGTGGACTAGTTTCCTGAGGGGGATAATAAGAACATTTGGGGTTGGAAAAAGGAGTATGAGAATAGGAATGAGCTGCCTTTGAGGAAAAAGAGTGTTTTTTGTTTTTTGTTTTTTTCAGGTTTTTTTACAATGGGCAATAAACCTTGAAATGTGTGTATTTGGGGGATTGGAATATATTTAAACACATGGTAGTGAGTATATTTTGGCTTTGTGTGATAAGGACACCATGAAATGATACCTGTGAGAATGCAAAATTTTAACCAGAAAGGTTTTGATGTGTATAAATATGTTATTACTTTGGATGTTACTCTGCATGTTACTCATTTTTTTTCTGTCAGAATGTGAAGAATGTGGATATATAAATTGCTAAAAAGGCATTGTAATATTTCATTTATTGATTAACACCCTTATAGTTAATATTGTTATTGTTTTCAAGATAAAAAACAATTAATGATAAATCTTATAAATTATTTAAGTATTACTTAACCAGTCTTTAATTTCAGTTTCATCTGATTTATAGTGTTTTAGAGCTCCTTCTAATCATAGTACATATTGTTATAGAGGGAGAATTCACAATTATTACAGTTTCATTACTATAGTAATTTCAATTTTCTTGCTTTAATAAATGTGTTACTTTCTATCAAGGATGGTGTGATGTAAGAACTCTTATAAGAATCCTTTAAGTTTTTCTCCCCAAAATGCATAACCAAAATGTTTTTGCATATTAGTTTATTGAAACCAAAACTGTATTGCAAGAAGAAAACATAATTACTGTGCTCCTAAAAACAATCCTCATTCAATATTTTTTCATCTAGAAACCAACTTCATATATCATTGTGTCAGAAGAATTTCAATATTTCAATGTGGCTGAGAATACATTTTTATATTTAATTTTTAATAATATATGAGGACAGTTCAATTTTCATGTTTAAATCTTCTAAGCATGAATTTGTTGTTACAGTGTACAGATGATAGACTTGCCACGAGTTTAGATTTGTGAATATTAACATGTGTATAATGTCTTTTATAATGTCATTAAAGTACATATTGCAGTAATTACAGGGTGGGTTTTTGCCATTTTTGTAATTATTTTATAAATATTACTGATTGATAGTGTTGAGACATTTCAAATACTGTCTAATTTAGAAAACATGTATGTAAACTTTATAGTCATATATCAAGACAATATTTTTCTTTCATGCCACTCCTAAGCATTTCTCTAAGCATGTGCCTGATACAGTTTTTGACAGTAATGATATTAAGTGAAATCTTCACCTCCAAAACCAGAAAAGGCTTGAAATTCTTGAAATACATAAAAATAGGTGAAGAGGGGAAGTGTAATACATATAAACAAAAGTATGTCTAATTAAAACATTGAAAGACAAAAAATGGTTATTTCATATTTTCTTTGCATATCTTGTATTTTCTTATGCAAAGTTGATATGTATCAAACTGAAAGAGAGTAGGTTTAGATTAGATATTAGAAATTAATTCTTCCCTGTGAGGGCACTGAGGAACTGCACAGATTTCCAGGGAAGCTGTGGCTGTCCAATGCCTGGGAGTGTCAAGGCCACCTTGGATGGGGCTCTGAGCATCCTGGGATAGTGGAAGGTGCCCTTGCCCACAGCAGCAGTTGGAACAAGATGCTGTTTAAGGTCCCTTCCAACCCAAACCTCTGTAATTCCATGATCTTCAAGTATTTTAAATTTCAGGTCAATGTTTTTATGTGTCACTAGTTCTACAGTTTCACTTCAAAAGGAAATATTAACACTTTTTAGAAATAATCTCCTAGACATTGCTTTCTATTTTTAGTGTAGATTGTTTTTTAAAGCCTTAGAAGTCCATAAAATTCATTGTCTTAGAGGACAGGATTTATGTCTTTACCTCACTGAAGTACAGGAAACTTTGCACCAATGAATCTTATCCAGAAAGTTAAAATTACCTTCCTTTACCTTTTCTCGCCACAGAAGTAAATGACCTGGTTTTGAATCTATATCAAAGAATAGCTTAACATTATGTAAATCTGATTAAAAGATTAATAATTTTTAAAAAATCAGTTTGTCTACAGGTTTAATTTAGCTATAAGTTTTTCATCCCTAACCTCAGTAAGCTTTGCTTCTGAAGACATCACCACTAATTTTTCTTCTCTGTTTTTAGAAAATTATATATTTTGTTTTCCAATGTTTCTTTTGATAGCTGACAGAGTGTTTTATATTAATACATAGCACATTTTTTCCTGTAATATTATTTTTTCTGATCAAAAATTCTATTTTTAATAGATATGTCATTAGCCCTGTTTCCCCAATTTTTAAAAATAATAAAAAATTTATTATTATTACTTTATTTCTCTAATAATGAAGTAATCTAATAAATTTATGTAGTTACAGAGTTTAAGCAGTTCCAGCTTTGACAGTACACATTGAATCCTCCTGATAATTTGGTGATTCCTGCTCAGATAAATAGCTTAAGTATAAGTTCTTTTTTTATAGACTATGCAAATTACAGAATAGTAATGCTTCCACCTGTAAATAACAAGAGAACTTCCACATGGAGATGATCTTGTTGAATAACTAGAAAATGTTTGCAATTGCACAAATAGCAAAACAACAGTATTGGACTCTGTCTTTTCTCAATGAACAGATGAATGTTGTGTCCCAAAGACACTTCTGTTTATGAACATTAGTTTTTCATAGAACCATCTAATCATAGAATGGTTTCATTCGGAAAGGACATCAAAGAGCATCTGCAACACACCTGCCATGGGCAGGGCCACCTTCCACTAGACCAGGTTGATCAAAACCCCATCTAACCTGGCCTTGAACACTTCCAGGGACGTGCCATCTTTGCTCTTGGGTGGTATCTTCTATTTCTGCCATAAACAATTTCACTCTTTGTGCAATATTATTTTGGCATGCTGCAGTCCAGGACACAATATCCAAAATAATTTTTTATACAGTCTGGGAAAGCATCTCCAGCTTCTGGATCACCTGTACCTGAAAACGTCCCAGGAAATTCTTACAGAAGCTCAGTCAGTTGTAATTCATGCTATAGAAATATTTGGGCTTTAAGTCTTACACAACTTTTTTAATTGGGTAGAAACTTTATGAAATTTTTTAAGCATGTGTCGTCTCTCCCCCTTCTTAGAGATCTCCTTCAAGCTAAAGAAAATTGTAGAAATGGACTGTAGAGCCTGCTGGATAAGCCATGTTCTATGTCATTGAAAGAAAATAGTGTTTATGCTCTATCATTAGTGCTCAGGAATTTTAGAAGTAATAGTTGTTTTTTTGAGAAATTTTTCTATCTCTTCTTCCAAGTGAGCTGACATGTCTGTTCTGGTGATAAAAGTAAGTTTAGAAAAAGTAAATATGGATGTCACCTGCCGTGACTTACTTTCCAAAGGAGGAAGTTGTTAGCAATGTAACGCTGGCTGTACAATTTCACAGTTACTTTGTGAATATCTGTTAAATGCATCGTGTGTAAAATTATCACTTCTTGAAAGACTAGCATGGAAGCCTTTGCTGGCATATTTGGGTCACCTCATGCATTTCTTCAGTATTTGATATTTGCAGCATCTTATTTCCTTTTGTCAGTTATTGTGATGCTTCTTGTACCTTGTATCTTGATTATTATTTAGAGCTCCTCAAAATTTTTGCAGTGTTGAGACAGCAATCCTTGTGAGACTAAAATAAATCTGAAACAACTGCTTGTTATTTTTCTTTTGTAGGAGAAGGTATTTACAGGGTCTTCTGAAGGAGTATTTAAGCATGAGATACAAAAGTTATTAAATTAGCATCCTCTGCAGTCTCTTTTTGACCGCAGTAAAAAAATATTGTGCATTTTTTCTTTCTTCTCCAATCTCTCCACTGATTTTCATTTTTTTAATCTAAAATATTCCATCCACTTGGATAGGGGATTTACTGTGTTTGTGTCTTACAGTTTTGAGGGTTTCTTTTGCTACCGGTTTTGCTTTCAATTCTATTTAATACGCATTGCAGGCAATACACTGGGCTGCCTTTTTTGTCAAACCTGAAATACTGGTCAAGACTACCATGAAACAACCAATGAGAGAAATTGCTTCTGTATCATAAAAGTGTACCTAAAAGCAGAACTCGAGCCACTTCTTGTATACATGAAATTAAATATTTTCTTTAAATTTCCTGTTTTAAATAATTCTGAGAGCTAGCATTCTAAAATTATTCTGTGCACCTCTGTACTCCCTCAGTGTCTAGAAGCTAGATAAGAGTGGACTGAAGTCCAGTAGTGTTTGACCCCTTTGTAAAATCAAAATTCCTGGGTTTCTTGCACTAGGACCTACCAACAGAAAGTTATGAAAGGGAAAAATTTTATTTAAAAATAATGATTTCTAGAAACATACATCAGGGTGGGTTTGATGAATTTTCAATGATTTTACAAACTTCTGAAATTTTGTCAGAATTTTTCATTTAAATGTTCATCAATAGATGCAAATATTATTTTTCATTTTTCTTGTTTGAAATTCAGGGTTTGGAGCAGATGTGTTTTGATTGGGGTTTTTTTTCCCACAAAAGACATTTCTCACATTGATTTGAGATTTATTCAATAGAATAAATTAAGGAAAAAATTCCTATATTTTTCATTTTAAAAAGACATGTTTTATTCAGAATTGTATCAGCCTCCAGAGGAAAAATAACATTCAAAATGAATTTTTTTTTTTTTTTGATTTTGACTTCAACAGTATATTCTGATTTGTTTTTCTGGTTTCAGAACCTAAATTGGACCCTTAGTTCTTCAATTTCCCTCTTTCTGATCTCTGGCAAAACATGACTTTGAATTGCAGTGAAGAGTGTGAATGTTTCCACTCTTTCTGTGTGTGTTTTTTTTTCTATACCAAATTAGCCATTCCTATTTGATTCGGAAAGATGGTTTTATGAATGTGTGCTTTTTGTCCCATCAGTCCCTCAGACTGAATTTTGTTTCAAGCCAGCTTGGATGGGGTCCTGAACAACCTGGTCTAGTGGAAAGTGTCCTTGCCCATAGCAGAGTGTTGGAACAAGGTGATCTTTAAAATCCTATCTAACCCAGACTATTTTATGATTCAATCGTTCCAGCTAAATGCACTAATCTTTCTTTTGAGAAATAATTCTAATTCTGCTTTTTGCATCTATTGTATTTTAAGTAAATAATCATACATGTGAAAGAGAATTTTATACAGTAGATGCCTACTAATCGTAAATATTTAATATTGTACTTAAAGCCAAATATTGCTTTTATCTCCTCTTCAATATTTGTTATGATTTTGTGTGCATATTTTCTATTTCCCTGCAGATAAATCTTGATTTCTCTTAGTAACAAAATAAACCTCATTGTCTAAAGCTTGAATATATACAGTGTTTTATTATAGGTCATCTATCTCCCATCTTAATTAATTAGTTGCTGAGTGATCTCTTCCTGTCCTTATCTTGACCCATGGTTTTTTTAATACATGTTTTTTTCTGCCCTGTACAGCTGATGAGGGGCTGATAGACTGAATGTTGTGGGCTTCTGGCATCCAGCCAGGGTCAACCCACCTCAGTCAGTCAATAGTCTTTAAATAATGGAGTGGAAAATATCTTGGGCAAGAAATATTTATCTACCAGAAAACCACCTAAGATTGTAGTAATAGTGTGCTTCATGTACAATATGTTTAAATACACATAAACACAGAGATAAAATACCTCTATTCTGAAGATCAAATTCTCCTGCTCTGTGTGTTTGCACAGCTCCCATGGGTACCCTTATGACATAATTTACATCTCAACACAGTTAGTCTAACTTAATTGCAGCTTTGTGTATAATTAATTATATTATCAATCTGTCTCCTTAATGTTCATTTGGATTTACAAGTTTTTATGATATTAGAAGAACAAAGAGGAACAGAAAAAGCTGTGGATTCTTACTTTGGATTTTAATATATCCAGCAGGTTCAGACTCTGGAGAACACAAAAAAGAAAAAAAACAAACAAAAAACAAACAAACAAACAAAAAAACTCACACAGGGAAGACTGCAGCAAAATATAACTGGGAAACATATTTCAATGTATTACAAAACAATTTTTATCCACTTGGGTATTTTGACTTTTGTTGGCTTCTTCTTAATTACTGTGTTCTTTTAAAAAAAGCTGGGAGTGGTCAGAATGGATGCAGTGGGGGTTGCTTTTGCAATTGAAAGCTTTTAGAAAAATATTAGGATTAATGTAATAAAAATTATCACTTTGGTTTATGATTTCTGTTTGTTTGGCATTTTTACCATGCAGAGAAGCTCATACATATTATGTACATTCATGTACATCTTACTCAGTCTTCTACCTTAGCTGCTGTATCTGCAATCTGTGTATCCTCTAAATTCCCTCTTACACTAAATTTATACTTTTGGCTTTTAAATAGAGAGGACTTATCTTTAACTGAAATGATTTAGTTTGTGAAAGATCTGGATAAAAAACTGACGTTCTTCACTTGTCATTTATTGTTTTAATTCTCAAAAGCCCTAAATTATATTTTGAGCTACAGTTTCATGTACTTTCAATCAAGAAAATTTCTGTGAACAAAGAGAGCGTTCACACTGATGGGATAGAGCACAACACCCACGTTCAGGAAGTGACATTAGAAATTGCAGGAATTTAGTATGAAACTATCCACCTTAAAGGTCTGCAGTGAGACGTAATCACAACAAACAGAAGAAAACAGAAACAGAATATAAAGGGAACCATAGATTGAGATGCTGATAGCTGAAGATATTTTGCCTTCAGTGAGATGAATTCCCACTCAAGCTATCTTTGAGTTCACACCAGTTTTATTCTAAAACAGATTTTGAGCATGATCTTACTATTCAATTACTGAAAAATTATTTATGATGAACAACATATTTCACACTGTAGTATCTAGACCTTCACAAAGGAGAAGGTCTATCTATTGGGGAAGAATTTCTTTACTGAAAGGGTTATCTAGCATTGAAATAGGCTGCCCTGAGAAGTGATGGAATTACCATCACTGAAAGTGTTCAAGAAATGACTGGTTGAGGCACTGGTTGCCATGGTCTGGTTCAAAAGGGAGAGATTGATCAAAGGTTGCATTTTATAATCCTGGAGGTTTTTCCAAACTTAATAATTCTATGATTTTATAATTCTGTTTTCTGAAAGCACAAAAAGGTTGTACATCAGAAGACAGCCAAACACAACCTCTGATGCACATCACTACTTTCACCTGCTTTTTGTATTGACCCCTCTGGAGTTACTGATGCCATTTTTATTAATACCTCTGCAGCTGCTCACTCCAAATGGAGGAGTTCTGGCTCAGACATGACTGGTTTCCCTTTTTTTGTTTGGAGGCTGATCCTCAAAGATTGGGCGTAGAGAGGGAGCCACAGCACAATCCTGCTGCTATCAGAGTCCAGGCAAGCTTCCTTCAGGAAGAGATGCTGTCATGGGAAAGAGATCTTTACATGATGTAAACATTACCCAAGAAAGGTATCACAAAGTAGCTGAGCCAAGAGAGGTTATTGGATGCTGACTCAAGGGTGTTTGCCTGTTCCACTGTGTGGTGTCAGCACATAAGTTGTGGAGAGGTGCAGTGGCTGCCTGAGGTCATCCAGGAACAATATAATGAACTCAATTACAGATCTCATGAGTCAGCCTTCAGTCACTTGGTTAATAAGCCACAATGTCTCTCTGAAGCAAAGTTAGTAAACATTATGACATGACAAGTACCTTAAAAAAAAAAATTAAGCAAATTACGCCTTTTTAATTTAATTTTGTTTATTAGTGGGATAAGCTTCCACAACTTACCATCCCTCCCTTGGAAAGCTTTTGCTAAATATCTCCAGTAATTTCAGGACTTCTCTACAAACTGAAAAATAAGATATGTTCTTCAGGTTAGGTTGTTTATTGCCACACCTTGTCATTTTAAAGAGGATTTTGAAGGTAAATATCCATTTTAGAATATCAGCACTATCCCTACCTATATAATGTAGGGATATACAACACTTAATTCAATAATTATGTAGCAGTAAAATGCTGAAAAATCTTTTCAAGTGCACTGAAATAAAAGCATTGGTCGCCCTAAGATAGCAGATTGTTGTTATCAGTAAAACTTGTGTCTTTGATACCTGCAATAGTTTGTCATGTAATTGTGTAAGTATCTATCTGCATATGCATAATTTCATACACATTTAAAATATCTTGATGCCTCTTTCCTCAAAACTTGAGGATACACGTTTTAATATTTTCTCACATAATTAGAATGAAAGAGCCATGCTATTTCTACTTTTTTAAATAATATAATTGTTTTCTCAGCAAACCAAATTCAATAGGGATACCACTTATGTTATAAATATATACTATATGTCATACTTTATTGTACATATGCTGTATACTTATACTTAAAACCCTTATTCTAGGAAAAAATCATGTGGTCACTCATTAGTATTTTTAGCAAGTATTCTGACTGTAAGATTTTACAAGGAAATGGATTTGTAGGCACAAGATTTCTAATTTATCATCACTTTCAGTTATTTAGTGAAGTAGTGGTGGAAATGAAATGTGTACATGCTGTGAAAAGCTGATGAATCCATCTGCATGCAGTCATTCTCCAGCCAATGAAAGGTGGGTAAGGCAAACTGAAGAGGAATTGTGTCACTTCAGAAGAACACTTGAAAAACAGCCTTGTGTAATTAACAAAAAGTTTAATATTAAAGCATTTTAAAAAAAGATCTGCGGAGCACATTACATCTCTCTTTAAAAATATAGAAGATTAAACTCATAATATTTGTTGCAGTTATTGGATAAATGGCTCACATTTTTCTCTTATTACTCAAAAATCTGTAAGAATCCAGCAGCAATATTCATTACTATCTCTCAGGTTTGCTCCTGTAAAATTAGCCAAATTTTCTAACTTGATAGAAGTAATCTCACTTATATCACACAGGAGTAAATGTCTGTGGAAAGAAGAGGAATTTCAGTCTGAAATGTAAGCTCTCTCTCTTTTGTGCATGAAGATTTAGATTATCCTATTCCTATCTAGACAAACATTACAGAGGTGATCCAACACAGACAGCGTGGTTCTATTAGGGACAAATTGTTTCTCAACCAATCTGTGAGGAAGTGACTGCAATGATCAATGGAAGACAAACTGGTGTCACTTACCAAGAGTTCTGTGACTTCTGTGACTTCTGTGACTTCTTCAACATTGTCTGCCATGACATCCTTATCTCCAAATTAGAAAGATATGGCTTTAAAGGGGGGATTGTTTGCATAAAGAATTAGCTGGATAGACACAGCCAGAGAGTTTTCTCCAGTGGCTCTGTGTGCTGGTACAGGCAGCCCTTCAATATCTTTATCAACAACAGAGACAGTGGGATTGAGTGCAGCCTCAGCAAGTTTGCAGATAACACAAAGCTGAGTGGTGCAGATGGATGGGCATAGAAGGATGGGATGCCTGGACAAGCTTGAGAAGCTGACACCTAATAACCTCATGAAATTCAAAAAGTCCAAGTGCCATGTGCAGGCCCTGTGTCAGGGCAATCCCAGACATGAGTACAGACTGGGAGAGAACTCACTGAGAGCAGCCTGCAGAGAAGGATTTAGAAGTTCCCATAGAAGAAAAGCTGAACAGGATACAGCAATGTGTGCCAGTATTCCAGAAAGCCAAGTGAATCCTGGGCTGCATCAAGAGAGGTGGGACCAGCAGGTGTGGAAGGAGATTCTTCCTCTCTACTCTGCCTTCCTGAGATCCCAATTGGAGTGCTGCATCCAGCTCCGGGGTCTCCAGCACAAAAGAGATGTGGACCATCTTACCATTCTAGAGCAAGCCCAAAGGGGGGCCATGAAGATGATCGAGAACTGGAGCACCTTTCCTATAAAGACAGGTTATGAGATCTGTGAGTGACCAACTGTGGGACTCAGATTCAGTCAAAGAAAGAAACTGAGAGTTTCTAGCCAGGCAAAAAGCCTGGGAAAGAGCTGGAGAAGAATGTAAACAATTCTTTATCTCTCTTGTTTTTCACATTGTTTATAGTGAAGTTCTATCACTGTGTATCAAGCACTCTGCACCAATGCTGTGGCTTGTTTTCACCTCAGAAACAATGGAGTTGATACTCACAAAGCTCTGTATAAAAGAGCGGTGTATTTTGAATAAATCAGAGTTTCAGTCTCATGAAGCCTTCTGGCCAGTCTTCTCATTCCCGTCCTGCCTTGACAGCGACAACCAACATCTGGGCTATTCCCTCTGGAGAAGGCTTTGGGGGAGACCTGATTGCAGCATTTGACCTCTTTCAGCCTACTGAAAGTGGCTTATAAAAAAGAGGGAGACATTTTTACACAAGCAAATAATGTAAGGGATAGACAAGGGAGAAGAGTTTTAAACCAAAAGAGGAGAGATGATAGGAAAAAGTTTTTACTCAGAAGTCGATGGAGCACTGGAACAGGTTTGCCAGAGAATCTGTAGATGCCCCATCTCTGGAAGTGTTCAGGACCAGGTTGGATGGAAATCTGAGCAGCCTGGTCTAGTGGAAGGTGTCCCTGCCATAGACACAAACCCTCATTTTCTAGATTGTTGTATAGAAGTGCTTCAACTATCATATTACCATTTTAAACTCATGCACAATTCATTATAGACCTGTTCATAGTTATAGGTGTCTCTGTATTCAAAGAGTTAAAATTACAATGAAGGACAAAAATTGTGTGCTTCTTAATTAGAAAATTGGTTGTTAATATATCATTACCTGCTGCCATAAAATTTTCAGGGAAATTGCTTTTGCCTTTTGCAGATTTGGCTTTCTAGTTTTTTTGGAGGAAAAGGAAATCTTTTCTTTGCCCCAGTCAAGCTGTGCAAACATAAAAAATATTTATGCTTCAGTTACATTCCTAAGGGATAAATAGTGGTTAGGTAGCTAACTCTAACTGAATTTCAATGCAAGTTAGAGACATCTCTGCCTTTGCAAATTTCTCCCCCTATAGAAAGTCAGGTTTTTAGCCATAGTACATGCTTTCCCTTGGTAGCATTAGGGAGCACCCTTATAATTAGAAACTTGTAATGAAACCTTAATGAGAAACATGAGACAATATATCATAGTCTAATATAATGATACCTATTAGAATGTTAGAGCTCAACTCATCAGTAGTATACTTACGAATACTTATCTTCATTTTTAGGGAATTTTTGTAATTTAATGGATGGATATAATCACCAAGAAGACTGAAAGGAGTACCTGATTGCAGACTGACCCTGGAGCAAATTGTGATATAATTCATGTTTCAGGCATGACAAGACTAGTTTACATAGGGAGAGTAAGACTTTTTCATTTCAATAGTCACAGGTGAATAGTGAGAAAGTCCAGCAAGTCTTGCAATCCTCGTTATTTTATCATAACAACAGCAGTAAAAATAGGTAGGGTATGTCCTTTATTGGCAGGAATGTGGACAGAATGACCTGAATGGTATTATCTGTCTCCACATTTTTGTGGCTGATAACAATGCATATATCTGATAGCTGAAATTTTCAACACTGATTTGGAAATATATTTTATATATATTAATCAAAGAGTTTTCCTTTTTGAATTATAGATCAGAGACAATAAAATGATAAATACAAGAACAAGGTTGCTCTGAAGGAAGTTTCAGAAAAGAGTTCCATAAGCACAGCAGGATGTGCTTTCACATCTGTCTGAAACACATTTTCGTGAAATTCCTGGAGATGAATCTTTTTAGAGTACTCACGTATTTGTATGATTAATATCAAGAGTCATTTGTCAGAATTCATAAGGTCTGTCATTTGCAGATAGCTGTCATGAGGATTTTACACATTAATAATCTTCTATACTGCAAAATATTCAGACAATGTGATTTTAGTAGCTTACAGAAAGAATAGCAGTATAGCAGCCAACAGCCAAAAATGTAAAAAGCATTAATTTTCAACAGTATTATTTTTTCTTGTAATACATCCTTTTCTCCTATCGCCTATTTATATTTCTATTTCTCATTTTCTGCTACTGCTCCTTATTGCTCTTCCCTTTCATCCTGTTCTTATTTTCCCTTTCTTAATTATTCTTCCTCTTTCTTCTTGACACTCTCATTACATTTATTTTTATAAAGTCTCGTTAGAAGGGAGAGAACACTATTAGCAGTCCTGAGATTTTCGTGCTTATGAATTTCCAGTAATGAATGTCTTTTACATCACGATTTTACATTAGAGAAAATAAGCTGGAACATGAAAGCACAGCTTAGGCCAAATGAGAATTTCCCTTTCAAAGCTCTGTTAGTTGCATTAGTGGAATAGATAAAACTTTCTCCTACCTGCACCCAGCATTACCTCAGGTCCCTCTCTATTCCTGTGTTCAGTAATCTTCTTTCCTGCTCTTTCCCTGGTCACTTAGGCCAGACAATTTGAAAATATATGTACAGTATGAGAGTGCATCATGCTTGTGTATACATGCAATGGCAGATATCTTGGATAATGAAGCTCCTAGGCCAAGCATTAAGAGTCTCACTGGCCCTGATGGAAGAAGTCAGAATCTGCTACAAACATCAATCAGCCTCTGTTACTACTTGTAGATCCCTGATGTTGTTGAACCACTCTTCTGATTCTTCTGGTTTTTTTTTTCCAGATGCCACCCCAAGTGTTTTATAACTTTTCATGTCAATATTTTCCTTTTTGAAAGTCTGAACTGCTCCCAGTGCTTCAGCAGTGACACTTCTGAGTTTTCCCTTCTATCTTATCTTGTATCATTTTAGCTCACATGCTTCCTCAAGCATTGAAACCAGGTTCCCAGTAACACAGAACCAAGGTCCAAATGCAGCCTGGGGACACAAAAAAATGAGTCCTTGGGGGAAAGTGACTCTCAGTTCTTTCCTCAGCCTGCCAGACCTGCCATCATCTCCATTCCCCTGGCAGTGGCTGTGGGAAGAAGTGCCTCTTTATCACATTCAGCCCCTGTTTCTGTGCTATAAACAGCTGTTGCCCTTCCTCCAGAGCTTCTGAACTCACAGCAGTCACACTTAATTCTTGTACAGTTTGAGCCCCTTGAGCAGGATCATTTCAGCTATTCTTAGATTATATATCTTATTTCTGTAAGCCTATACCATTCCCTTGAGCCTCAAAATTTCTACTGAACTTATCACTTCTGCAGCATTTCTGCATTTCCCTCTGTCTCTCTTGATTACGTGTGTTGTTTTCGGTACTTAATTTGGGAAAAGACGCAACATAGGAAAAATGTACAAAATTCTTCTAGTTTAGGAAATGGTAACATTTAGGAACTTTAGTTAGCCTCTCTTTTTTGCTTCCTAATCTAAAATGCTTGTGTTAATGCTATATGAGTGGTAAATAATGGTTGGGTGGGTCTTATCCTTGCACATACTTTCAGCAGCAGAGCCTTTCTGTCACATAACTAATTCCAGAAAAGAGAATGCAAAATGGAGCAGAAAAAAAATAAATAATAAAAATAAGTAGGGACTAGTTTTAGTGTTTGAGATAAAAGTAAAAGTCACTTGGGGAATTCAAACATTGTCATGAAGGCGATACTTTTCATTTGCTAATTTAAAGAAAATTGAGGCTACCAAAAGTAAGAACAATATATTTTTTTCCTATTTCCATTGCTTAAAACTATTTCATTTTCTAAAAAAGAAATACAGGGACTAAAATAGAGGAAGGACAGTGCAAATGCTAAGCTATCAGACTGAATATTAGGGACACTGACTCTGCCAGGAGGTACTGACATGGGACCTAGCTATTGCAAGATATGCTATGCCCAAACTCAACTGTGATGCCCAGGGGTATTTTGCAACTTTTTTACTTACATGGATGAAGACGCTGATGCCCTTGATCCAGTCCAGCCAGATGAGAAACTATGAGGCCACACTAATCCATTCCAAATCAAAAATGTTTTAAAAAACAAGGAAATACACCCAGTTTTTCAGTAGGTTCATTTATATTCATTTATATGTAGTTCTGCATAAATTCTTTTCTGTAACTTCAGGTCACTCATAACCTCAGGAATTTTGAATAGCACCATTTGTTCATTTGCACTTACACAGCAATAAAAAGTATGTTCTTATCCAGGGCAGAGGTCCCAGAGATACCTCTACATATCTGACACAATTATTGATAATTACATAGCCATAGCTGCATGGAGTTCAGCATTTAAGATTATATTATTTTCCTGCTCTCCCCTCAGCTCTGTGGTTTTTTTCTGTAGTTTCATAAATATGCTGCTGCTCTGAGGGACAATTCTACTATATGTTTCCTTTTTTATACTGGCTTGTAGGACTTACATTAAAAAGGAAGCCCAATTCTCTTAAGTCATAACACTCATTAAAAGTGAGTGCTAAATGCAATGGCAAGGATTAATTTCTAATTCTTCTACTTAATAGCAATTATATCATTAAATTAATAATGGAAATGCTAAGAAGGAAAAAAACTATAGCTTATCAGTAACAATTCTGTGAAAAAAACCCCAAGTTTTGATTGATCCTTATTGTCTTAGATCTTTCTAATTCACTATTGTTGTGAATCCACCCTCCATTTCATCAGTCCTCAACAGGACCTTTGTCCCAAACCATAAATACCTCTGATTCCTTTAGCAAAAGGCACAATCACAGTAAGCTGTCTAAAGGGAGACAAACAGCTGGTAAATTTTGGAAAAATAAAATAAAATATAGCACTACGCTTATAAAAGAAGATTATGTGATTAGGATTCTTGTGTTAACTCAGAACACATTTTCTTCGGGTTTTCTTTGACAAACTGCAAACTAATTCAAAAAGGATCCTATGAAATAATATTAGGAAAGCATTTTTATAGCAAATAAAAAAATGTCATGCCATCTTTTAAGAGTATATTTCTAACTTGAAAAATAGGGTGACTTTTAGGTTGTATCCAACTGTGATAATCTAGTTTCATCAGAGTGTTGGTTTATCTGTAATGTATCTGTCTTGACATGAAGTCAAATTGTGTTAGAAACATTAAGGATTTCATAGCAGTTCCCAAATGCATCAAATGCAGAAAACAAGAAGGAGTTTAGCTGCAAACTCTTCATTTTCCTTGACCATGTAGCAAGCCAAAATTCACAAACATTATCAAGGTAAACACTCAGGTGAATATTTGTGCAAATATTTAGCCACAACTTCTTCTTTTGCAAACAAACCTTTGAAATCTACAAATGTTTTGCAGAAATGAAAGAAATAATCCAGTAGTTATCTGACAAATTCTCTTCACCTAAAAAAGCTTTGGGATTTTCAGCATGCTTAGAAATGATATTGTCTTGGTTTGAAAACACAGGTTTCTGCTAAGGAAGACAGAAACCTCTCTTGAAACGAAAAATGTAAACCCCTTCCCTTCAAATTATTATAATTTTGAAATTAAGGGGCTCTCAGGCAAAGATATGAGAGTAGGAATAACAGCTCTTTATTAGGAAAATAAAAATAAAAATGCAGTAATACACGCCAACACTGACAGAGTCAGAATACAACCTGACACCCTGCTGGTCAGGGTGTTGGTAGCACTCTGGTTGAATGGTGGCTGTGGTCCTGCTGGAGTGACAGATGTGGTTCTGTTAAAGCAGTGATCCTGTAGAAGGGTGTAGTTTTCCTCTGAAGGTCCAGTGGTGGTGTAGATGGGCCTGGTCTTCCTCTGGGAATCCAGTGGGAAAAGTCTGCCTGTGGTGTTCCAAATCGCAGATTACATCCAGGTAGGAATGCTTGGCTCCTCCCACTGGGTGGAGCATCTCACAATGGGATGATGTAATTTTATCAGTCATGCCATGAGCCTCAATGGCCCATTAACAGAAGATATCTCCCCAGAGGGAAGATGGGTCATGGAAGAGATAAAGAGAACTGTCCCACCTGATTTAAACAGGTGGCCATTAACAGAAGATAATTGCCCCACCTGGTTCTAACAGATGGTAATAGAATACACATCCCTGGACACATCATGCATTGCAAAGTAAGACATATATAAAATATAGCTTTCTACCTGTGAAAAAAAATTGAAGAGCACTGTTCAATTGGATGACAGTTATAGAAGTAAAGAAAAAAAATTAAATAAAATAATCTAATTAAATTAGATCCATTGCTCGTAGCTGTTCAAGATTGATGACAGATAGGGTTTATGAATCTCCCACAACTACCCAGTGGTTGGGGGACCAAATACTAAGCAGTAAATCAGCTGCTTAATGGTTGATATAAAGTCTCTTCCCTTAGGTGAAGATGAGATCCCTAAGGACTCATTACATTCTGAAACTCTAGAAAACATCTTGATCAGTAGTTTTCAGTCCGCAGCCTCAGAGATCTAGGGGTTTTTCTAAGTCTGTAAAAGGTGACTAACAAAATCCTTTCTTATTTTGATGATTGCTCACATTTTCTTATCACAGGTCCAAAAACCCTCTGAAAATATTAGGTAGCCTCAGATTATGATTGTTATTTCCAATCAGTAATCATATCCCATCTGTGCTCATTGTACAGGAACTATTAATTTACTTGAAAATCAAATAAAGAGGACACTTCAATCATCATTGTTTAGGATGCAATCACTAGTAAGTTAGCCTTAAAACAAACAAAAAAGTAAAGGCCAAAACTCTGTGGGAGTGCAAAAAAATGGTACACTCAAATATATAATCTTTGACTGTAGCCTTCCAGTCCTAGAAAATTGTAGCATATGTCATAGGACTTTTGTTCAGATAATTCCTACTCATTTTGTATGCCTTTTTTGCATCTTTCTCAAGAATATTACAAGTTCTTAATAATGTTATTATCTGCTAACAGCTGCTTCCTACAGCAGGATGTCTTATTTCTGTTAGTCTTTTAGAAACTTTCTTACCCATAATTTTTCCCATGGACATGGGTGATCTGCCTGTTCCCAGTCAGGCAAATATGGAGATTTTTTGAAGTTCTTGAAGTCTTAAGAAATAGACAGACTAATTTTTTATAAGTACAGTGCATCTTAATTTTTTTTCTTTCTTTAAAACATTAAACACCCACCTCAGAGCAGTCCCTTCCAACCTAAATAATTCTATAATTCTATGTATAATTTCATCTCTACAATTTCTAGATGCGATTTTTTTTTTTTTTACAGAAGATTAAAGGCATTGAAAACATTTTCAAATTGCGAATTGGTTTTGATTGAGTGAAACAAGTCTTTTTTTTCTGGTTTGCATTTTTTCATTGAAAGATTTCCGGTTTTCAATCCTATGGCAGGATTTTTTCTAGTTTATGCCTTTGTGACTTGAGCATCAACATCTGTGCTTATCTTTAGAAATGTCATTCATCATTCATAGTGTGTACAAATGCTCATTAGAAAAACTGAAGATACAAGAGGAATGTCTAAATAAAGGAAATGGAGTCAAAAACACTCCGTTCAAAATAGCAAAAATTCAGGAGATTTTCTTTGGCATTTTACTTTTTCTCTAGAAAGCATATTAGAAGATCCTCTGCTTTAAATACAGGTTACCAATTGCTATTAACTATAAGAAGATATGCACTAAGTAGTTCAGCATTGAAACATTTCAACATTTAGAAAACCAATAAATTATGATTAATTCTTCCATAACTTACCTGTCATGTGTTAAAAAACTTAATTGCTTCCTTATCTAAATTTATAAAATAAGAGATAAAAAACAGAAATAAGAAACAGAAAACATGGGAAATACAATGAAGGGTTGCAGATACTGTATTTAATGGGAGTTTGAGGACGTCCATTGGAATATTAAATCCTTATGTTAAGTCCTGTGCTGCTTTTTCATTACTGATATTTGGTGAGGAGGGGAGAAGCCAGTCATGGAAGTGATTTTATAAGAGAAGATGCTAGCAGTTTCTTCTGTGCCTGGCAAAACCAGTCAGTGATTAGTTTTGAATATTGACACTTTGTTGAACCACTAGAAAGCTGAACACACCTCTGTGAACTGCCCTGTAAAAACAAACAGACCCAGGGAAAAGCTCACTTATTTACAGCTAGAGAGAGAAGTTCTTCCCTTCTCCTGGCCAGGTGGCCGGGCAGGGAAGGGGAGGCTGAGGGGCCCCCATCCAAGGTATGGCTTGGCAGTGGCTGATCACATCTTGCCGACAAGAAGCCGTGCCCCGCTGCCTGCCTCCTCCACGCCCTGGGAGCGCCTACAAGCCAAGTCCTCTCTGCTGTGGCCCGCTCAGCCTGGCTCTGGCCTCGGCCTCAGTGGCTGCAGGGCAGGGCGAGAGGAAACCATCAGCCCACAGCTGGAATTGAATGCAGCAGGGGTCGGGGACCAGCCATGCAGCCACCAGCCCCTGCTGTTCTGGCCAGGCCCCCTGAGATCCTGACCCAGCCCCCTGAAAATCCATCACCGTGACTGCTTCGGCTGTCACCCGGCATGGCTCACCATCTGCAGGCCCCCAGGTGAGATATTGACTCTTTCAGCGCACAGGTAAGACTGGCAGACCTTCAATCCTCTCTTGAGTGAGAGAAAAGGACAGCGTGAAGACACGTAGAGAACGACATGAGACTTGAAGGTCAGTAAGAAGATGTCAAGTCCCAGATAGGAGGGCTGAGGAAATGCCTCAGTTTTGAGCTGAAATCCTCTTGTAAGTCTATGGAGAAGATGTATTTTATACATAAGACTTTTTCCCCCTGTAACTCATTGAAAAGAACAGGGAGATGTAGCATTCAAATTGTAGATATGAGCAAAGGCATCTGTGCAAAAGCAAGCAAATATTGAAGTAGCTGTTATTTCAGGAGAAATTTGAACAGAGAGAGAGTAAGAGAGAGGGAGAGAAGAGTCATGAAGTCCCTTTTCTCCCATGGAAAGAAGACTTCTGTGCCCAGAGATGAAGACGATCTCATAGATAGATAAAGAGAACCTTTGCTCTTGAAGAACTTATCCTTAAAATAGTATCCCATAAGTTGACATGACCCAAAAGTGCAGCTGTGGGAAGGCTGTGAAAGTTGGGAAGGATTTCAGGATTGCAGATTTCCAGGTGGTTGCTATTTGTGGAAATTAAAAGTCACGAGATAACTATTTTCTTGTGTAGAAGTCTCCATAGCATGACAAGAGAGGCTCCTCTCCCTAAGTGAACTGCAGAAAGACTATTCTAGAAGTGATAAACTGACTGAATTGTTTCTGTACATTGTTAGTGGGAAAGAAAAGGTTGTAGGGCAGAAGTGTTCTGAAGGTTTTATTCTGATTCCCATTATTCTTTAAGTTTCTATTAATAAAGTTTTTCTTTATACTCTTTTAAAGTTTTGAGCCTGCTTTGCCTTCCTCCTGATCCCATTAGTAAATAATTCTAGAGGGTACATGGGCATTTGGCCAACACTAAACCTACAATGTTAATTACTGCATTGGCCAGGAAATCTCAAGTTGGTGAACCAAAACCACTACAAGTCTCAATTCTGGCTGAGTAGGGCTTGTAAAATAAATAGCTTTTTCCCTTATTGTGTCCTTTTAAGTCTAAATAAGGTTCAGTTCTGTTACTGCTAAGTTTGTTTTGTGGATCCGCCCCTATTTTAGTAATGATAGGACAAGATGAATTTTTATTAGCAATCTGGAATGAATGTTTGCCTTTTAAAAATGGCAGAGTGATGTCAAAGAACAGGATCTTGCCTTGTTGACTGTGGTGAAGTTGGACTTGCAGCACCTAAGACCCACTAGAGCACCTTGTCTCACACTAATATCTGCAATTCCTCCTCTGAATAATCAGAAATCTTCACCAGTGTGAGAATTCTGTCAGTTCTACACATGCTGGACTGAGAAGAAACATCCCATTTTCCTCTTCTCTCATCTTCTATTTAAAAAAAATATCAGTGCGGATTGAAGAGAGAAAACAAGACATGTAAACAATGTCTAAATATATTGCTTAGATATTCAGCTCTTATGTTTGCCCTAAACCTTCACTAACACTGAATAAGATGAAGAAGCCTTCATTTAATTGTTTATGTGCTACCAAGAGTCATCAAATGCTTTTCCTGAACTGAACAAAAAGCATCAATAAAGAATATTTGCAACCAAATTCTGCTGATGTTCGTCTGTGGAAGAGACATTATCGAGAATGATATATTGCATTGTACTTTACAGCAATAAGCTCATTCTAAAGTACTACGTGACTTAATTTTTCTATGTGTTATTAAAACAGAAGAAATTCAGAACAAAATATTTAAAGCTGAATATCCTTTTATGCTCAAACACTTGTATAAATATTTTTGGCTGCCTATCTGTTTGACCCTTTCTGTAACACTCTCCAGATTGTTGATCAGAATGTTTCTATTTTCTATAAATCTTCAGACTTCAACAAGTAAGCAGGTCTTTACTAGGACATTACACATTTTTCATTATGAAAATAGTGTTTTCATTGCTGACTTTGCATTATATAGTCAGAGGCTGGGAGATGAACATTTGACATTTGACCTTTGATGATCATTTGGAGCCTTTAATAACGGGAAGCTAATTTTAAAATAAAATCAAAGTGGGAAAAACTATTAATATTTGTAAAACTTCCACAGCATAACAGATATTTCAAAAATTTCTTAAACTGAAATAAAAAGACACTAATTACTTGTGTAACCATAGCAACCTAGTGCAGCTTCTTAGACCAAAATTTATTAAATATTTGACGAAGTTCTTCACCTATTGTTAGTGATATTTCACACTTAGCAGTTAAGCTCCATTTTTGTCTCATCTAGTAATACATATGCAACCTAAATTTCTAGACTGTACTTTTCACAATCATCTTAGACTTATCAGCTGAGATTTTAGATTTTCTTCCCAGTGTCTGGCTCAGATGTGTGCAGGGCAAAATTCAAATTCTGGTACAAGTTCACAGCTTTTAGTGAAGACAAGAGTTTTGTTAGACATAGTCAACTTTTTCATCGATGACACAAAATGGGTGAGAAAATGAATAAATGTGTATATAGTATGAATTGTAGCAAGTTAATAGAAAATCCTCAGAGAAGTCATAGTTTTAGTCACTTTTATTGTGGAAAAGAAATTTCATGAGAGTTTCTGGTTTTTTTGCACAGCTCCAAACAGCAAAGCCAAAACCAGTCCTCCTGAGAAGATTAATCAAATGCCTGAGAATGTTAGCTGTTAAAAAGTTAAGTGGCAAATATACAGTTACTTTATATTCCTAGCTTAATTACCATAATTATGAATAAATGTGAGTATTCAAGTCAAACATTCAGATAAACTGCATTCCTTAAAGAGTATTTTTATACCTAGTACATGTACTTTTCCTTCACTTTAATTCACACATTTTAAAATCTATGTGGCTTTGAAGAGAACATCATCAACCCATTGTATGTAAGCTTCCTCTGATGTCTTCTTCAACTAAACTCTGTTGGTCATACTTCACAGGTCTTCTAACATGAATTCAGTCCTCAGACTCCCAAGCAATTTTTGCTTTCTTTTGATGCCCATCTTTTAAGCTCTCATTTGAATGTCCTTCACTGATGTTGTGACCTGGGCTATACATAGTGTTTCAAATAAAAACTTGACATTGTGCTGCTCAATTCCTGAAAAAGTATCTCTTATTCACACTCTGCTTTTAAGAGGTAAATTTTCTCTCTGCCAGAGAAATCTGACATTTAGGAGAGTCATACAAAGGACACATATTTTATGTATCATATTGAAATTGGATTTCAGAATCCTCAATGTTTCAACATTCAAATAAGTTTAATGCTGTCTCTCTGCAATGTGCAGAGGAAAAACACTACAAGAATTATCCCAGACAGTACTTATCATTCATTCATGATGCTGTGTTTGGCCAGTGCAGTGATTCCTCACTATATCTTTCATGAACTTCCACAGCATCCTGGTTTATAATTCAAGGTGAACACTTGGGATTTCAGTTTGGCTTCAGATCAAATACAGTTTAAGAGGCCAAGTTTTTCTGCTGTCAATACTAATTGTGACAAGTTAATCCACCCTGAAATATTAAGGAGAAATAGCAACACTTAGGCATTCAACTTCCTTGTGCTTGTATACTAGAAGTATTGAAAGACAGAACACATTCAACGTATTTGAGTCTCTAAAATTTGTCTACTTCCTATATTTTATTTCATATCTTCTGCTAGGAAAATTTCATTCCATTTTAAAGCATCTTTTTAAATTAGAAGTCTGCTGGATTTCTGAGTTTTCATTCTTTTGGTTGAAATATTTTCAGATGTTACTTGAAATAGACATTACTGATAATAGTACTAACTAGAGGTGTACTGTACTAGTATGACAAGATCCCAGCTTGTCATTGTTTTAAGTATTGCAATTACACACAATGAGTGGCAATATTTCCTAAGGTTCTTAGACAAAATGAAAATATGATAATTATCTTTTATTCAGGCAAGAGTGGCAGTATTTCCTAAGGTTCTTAGACACAATGAAAGTATTATAATTTTCTTTTTTTCAGGCAATACTGAGAAACACCCCAAGTAAGTTACAAGAATCAGAAAGAAGAATGAAAACAAATTCCCTGAACAGAATTTACTGACTGTCTATTTGGTTTGAACTCTTTGTCTTATATTTCTGTCCACAAGGTGCATAAATTTCCTCCAGATTATTCCTCGGTTTAGTCTATGTGTTTATATGTTCTGCAGAATATTTGTACATAGTTCAAAATCATTATGTAAATTACTTCAAATGTCTAGAAATGGTAATCTATAAGTCACTCAACTATGATTCTAATTTGATGAACAACACTTGGAAATTGCACTGAAACCAACTTTCTGTCTCAGGTTAAAAGTGCAAATATACATATTTATAAAATAAAAACTGCCTTTCAGCAGTATTCTTGAGGCTACTTTTTCCATTGGTATTCATTGAGAGTCTTCTAATAATATATTCATTATATGAAGTATTCATTGAGAATACTAATATGAATTCCAATACTTTTTAATAATCAGTGGTCACAGAATATTAATGAAAAAGAACACAATAAATCAGAGAATGCACATTAAAGGGAATACCTTTTGCTATTTAAAAATGTTTTTGAAATAGTTCTGAAGATATTTGTACATTTCAGAGAAGAGTCATATCTCTGGATGCACCTTCTTTGAGTTTTGTCATGCAGACTTCATAAATAGAAATTATTGTTAAATTAATAATTATGTCTCCTTTAAATAAAATTTTGCTTTGACATGAGAGCATTCTGTGTCACCAGATGTGTCCAGAACCTGACCATGGGTGGTAAAACTGTGCTGGTAGTATGGGATTGCTTTCCTTCAACAGCCACACAAGGAACTTCTTTGTCAGCTCCTGAGGATGGGACACTAAATAAAAGAAAAAAACAAAACTGTCTAAAGCCATGCAAGCACAAAAAACTACATCTGAAAAAATATATAACACAGAGAGGGATAAACAAGTTGTTTGACATGGCTCAGTATTTCTAGGGAAAATAGAGAATCACAGAATGTCCCGAGTTGGAAGGAACCCATCAGGATCATCAGTCCAACTCCTGGCTCTGCACAGGACACCCCAACAATCCCACCCTGTGCCCAAGAGCATTCAATGCTTCTTGAACTCTGTCAGGCTCAGTGCTGTGCCCAGATCTTACTCCAACAGGACAGATGAATTATATGTTAATTCTTCTTCAGCTTTTGCCTTCTCACTGTATGTACAGAGCTACACTCATGCAGGCACAAAGAAAACTTTATTTTTTTTTTCACTTAGTGGGAGCACATATGGAGAATTAGCACTGAATTCCTAGTTTTTGTTTCACTTTCTTCTGTTATACCAAAAACTTTAATTAAACAAATGGTGAATCCCATTATCTCACCTTATCTATTCATGTATTGAGGGTGGAAAAAAAATTTCATTTTTCACAGGTACTTTGTATGCTATTTCCAGTTCATATAGCCAGTTTCTAAAAACTTTAATAGATATTACATATCTAATAGATTTTTAATTCCTCTTTGAGTTTTTCCTCTATATAAATTCCTTAGTGAAGCTTCAGCCAGAGTTTTAAGGATGAATCTTGAAGAAAACGATATGAAATTGATTTAAAAGGAATTATTTTTTCCTCTGAAAGGATAACCATGCTCTAACTGAAATGGCTGCACACATTTCAGATTGGTAGTTGTCCTAGAGTGTTAAATTTAAAGTAGAAATTTTTATTACAGAGAGGCTCATAAATCAGAGAATGCTTTGTCTTACAAGGGTTTATTACAATGACATACAATGACATAATTAGTAAAGTTTGAGTTGCACAGCATTGTCAAACTGCCAAGTTATTGAAGCTCATGAACCTTCTCATTGACCTCAGTGTTTGCAGAAACAGAACCTAATTCTGCAAAATGGTCCTGAAACAGCTAAAGTTCCAAGGATTAAACATGTAAGCTTACTACTTTAATATTTTAATTATCAACTGAAGTGTTTTACAGAAATGCTGAGAAGGATAGTGTGACAAAACCAGAAGATTTTTGAATGAGAATATCTGCAGTTCTTAAACTTGTCTGTATAAATATGTTGAGAACATATACAGTAACCTAGATTATGGTTCAAATTTAGCCAAAATCAAACTGGATTTTTACATAAAAGCTGGAATGAATCGCTGATTCAACTAGGAAAACTAGGAAGATCATGTTTCAAACTTGGGTCAAGGCTGTAGTGTCAGAACTCAAGATCCAGCAAATTGCACCTGCAATTAATGTCAAATGGTTGTCTAAAGTGTGGAGTAGGCTTGTATTCAAGAGCAGAAAACCGAAATATATCCTTTATTTCTTCCCTGTGTGAATGTCAAACCCATTAGTATTAAAGAAGCATATGTAATGGGCTGCTAAGAATTTCACCAGCACAGATAGATTGGGTGGATCAATATGTTACTACATCATTAGTACAAACTGACTTTGAGTTTAGGTAATGGCTGACAAAATGATTCAAAAGGAGTGTGTAGAGGAAATAATTGCACCTCCTATCAGAGAAAGCTCCCTGCTTATTCCAAAGATGCCACAGAATACTATAACTGCTGATAGTTTGCTGAGCTAGCAAAAAAAATTTAGGGAAAACAGGAGGCTGAAATACTGGAAGCACTATTCCCCCTTTGCAGTCCCAGACCTGAAGGAGGTTTTAAATATAACAAATACAGTGAGTCAGAAATTCAGCATACTGAGTGTGCACATCTTCACAGATTTTTGATCCCCAAAGATCTATGAAATTTATTGAAGGTAGTTGCAGTTGTCTGACGAAATCAGTTCAGCACAGATATTGCATAAAGGTCAGGTAATTTGCTCAGTCGTGCCATAATGAGCAGTTACAGTAACAATTGTATATAGCTATCATGCCAGGGGTTACAACTCAGCATGAGAGTGGAAATCCTTTGTGGGTATTCCATTCTCTGCCCATTAATGTTCTTGCTGTACTATTGACAATTATGAGCTCAACACTGCACACAGCCCAGCACTTTCTGCTTGGGGGAAACTATTTTTTCATTACTTAGAAGAACACTGTCTCATCCCTAAAGAGCTTCCTGACTGAGCCTGTTTCTGTACCTGGTTATTTGTCTGTCTGTTGCACACTGAAAGATGTGTCCTATCAATATATGTGCGCTCCCATGATGGACCAATGGACTGATACAACCCCACCAAATTAGTCTACCAATGGTTCAAGAATTTATTGTTTCAGCTGAAGCTCTCCCTGCAGCATCAGCACCACAGCCAGGTATTGAACCATGGTGTATATTCAATTCTTTCAGCATTTGAAACCATGGCAGGCTTGTAGTGCTTGTCCCTCAGTCCTCTGACCCTCATTTCCAGAGCTCAGTTTCCATGGCATGCTTGGCATTCACCCAGCAGCATCACTGGTGTCCAGGTGAATGAACAGCAGAGGTAGCCTAAAGATAAAGTAAAACTTGGTAATACTGCCATAATATCCCAGATATGGGGGTCTATTCAGTTTACAGGGTGAGCTTTTGGGGTGGGTCAATTGTATGGACACCCATATTAGAGAAGAAAAGGGAGGAAGTGCTGCAGCAGCCCAGGGAATGACCATGGAGAGGCAGCTGTTCCCCTGGAGTGCAGGAATGTTCATACCTGCACATATCCACTGTGCAGCCCTGGGAGGAGGCCAGGGAACTGTAGCAGGTTTAATCTGAAAGACTGCAGCCTGTGGAAAGAAATTATGCTGCATCAGGGAAACACCTGTGAGGAGAAAGAAGAGCAACAGAGAAGATGTGTTACAGACTAAATCCCATCCCCATTCCCTATTCCCCTGCACTGCTCAGGTGGAAGGAGAAAGGATGGGCAGGAGTGAGAATGAATCCAGGAAGAAGATGGGAAAATGAGGAGGATGCTTACAGTTTAGGTTGCATTTCTAATTATCCTGCTTCTCTATTAAAAATTATATTAATCCCCCAGGTCAAGTCTGTTTTGTTCATGCCAATAACTCCTGAGCAATATCCCTGTCCTTGTCTTGAACCACAAGATCTTTCATTTTATTTTTCCGTGCCTTTCAAGGCAGCTAGCCAAGGTTAACCCACCACAGAGCACCCAGCAAGAACCAAGCCTCCTACTCAAGTTAGAGCCCATTGGGTGGGCATTTCCATCCTTACAGGTACCTTTCTCATTCTGATCAGCACCCCACTCTGCAGCCTGAAAAAAAAAAAAATTAAATCTCTGCTATTGAAACATTAATTTTTTTTTCTAGGTGAGATATTCAGAACTGACAGAATATACATTACTTAAATCTATAAGCACTGTTGATTATAATATTCATTTATTTCAGCAATTCAGTGAATCTCAATAACACGCATGTAGCTGTGGTGTATGCATGAATACAAAGATGTTGACATAGAGGACTTTATATATATAACAAGAGGTGAAGTGTTATTCATAATGTGTTTGGGGTAATACAATTTGCGTCCAGAAAGAGATTACCTTATGTAAAGCCACAAATAACTGCAAAAGTATTTTACCTTCTTTTTACAATAAACAAATAGAATGAAATATAACAAACATGCTAAAATACTCTTACAAAAAGAAATTATACATATATATGCAAGAACTGCTGACATATGAGCTGGTAAAATGATAATGTTTCATGTTTCATTATATGTTGCCTCTATGTTTTAATATAGTCCTTCCTCATATTAACATAAAAATTTGAATTTCTTTGATCATTATTAGAAAATGTGTTTATCTATTTTCATGAAAATTAAATAAATATTGGAACAAGAAGTTTTGAAAATTAGAATTAACTGCTTTTATATCTTTTAATGTTGAAGTGGTGGAGGCCTGTTCTTTTTCTGTTTAAATTAATGTCATTTTCACTTGTGACTCCCTGAAAGCCTGCAAGATAACAATATTGTATTTCTAAGAGAGAAAAAAAGGTTGGAAATATGACCTAATCTCCTGTACTGCAGGAACAAGATAGTTCATAGTCATTACTTCTGGGGATGACAAACCTTACCATTGCCAGGGTAAATTGATCAATTTACAACTAACTTCTCTGGCATTCTGGTCTTGCTATGCTCTGTTTACTTTAAATGCTCGTCCCTCAGCTTTAAGAGCTGTAATGCAGGGGAGGAATTTTTTTACACTCAGTAAAAGCAATCTCAATCACTCAGCTATATATACATATTTAAATACATATTACTCAAGTCTAACTCCTGCATTAATACAATTGCATGGACCTTTTCCTATAACACAGTCATAAGCAATTTTTTTAATATATTATAGAAGACTGGATACACATAAAGACTCAGATATATTTCTGGGATGCTGCATTGTACTTGAGACAGAAATCATGCATTTTATTTGCTCTCCTTTTATGTTATGCTCCATTAAAGGAGTGGAGCAATGTAAAACCTCTGTGCACTACAAAATCACAGACAATCTGCTGAAACTGTGTCACTAAATATGCCAAGTGTAAGCTAAGCATGCCAGCTAAGAGTAAATTTGCTAAATTATTGGGTAAAGTTTCTTTTTAGTACCAAGCCTGAAGGAACCTCTCCCTTTTAATTTGAAGGATTTGGGGTTAGGTTGTTTTTTGGTGGGAGGAGAGAGTGGGGAGGTATCTTTATAAATTACCTTCATTTCTAATTGGAATATTTTGTAGAGGAGACATTCCAGGCAAATCTATCTCAAAGCTGTGGTTAACACCAGGTCTCTCCACAATCCTTAGTACACAAATGTTCAAAAGAACCTTTTTATTGGAGCAGTGAAAATTTGCAATCTGCATTGATTTAGAAAATAATTTCAATAATTGTAGCAATTATTTGTGAATAACCATTAATAATTATAAATTATAATAATCATTATTGTGAATAATTATTACTTAATAATATTACCATTTATTATTAATTATATTATTTATTATTTATTATCAGAAAATAGTTATTAGGCAATAGTTACCCTCCATAACTGAGACCATTGTGTTTTCAAAGCAGTAGGAAAATGCACTAATATTATACATTCTTAGTATCTTATACAGAAGTTTTGACTATGTATCTTAAACTGAAGAAAATTCTATTTTTGTTGTTTCCAATGTAAAATAGGATGCATGACTCCCTGTCAAGTGAGCCTGAGTCCCAAAAGCATCTCCATCTTTCCTATTTAGCCTTCTACATGGCAATGATACCTAGACCTAAAAAACACGTGTATATCAATACTTGAAGCAGTAGAATGAGACAAATCTGCTCCTGTTATTTTCTAGATTAGTGAAAGAGCCCTGGCACTGTTAATGTGAGACGACATTCCACAGAATTTGATTTGCACTGGGAATGCAACCAGCTGCCTTTCAGTTTCAGTACAGCCAGCTTTTGGTTTGGCTTATAATATCTATTACTATATCAAAATTATCATTCTGCCTCAAAACTTTAGGTGGGTATTATTCAGTGCTTTCCTTTAACTTACCAGACAGCAGGTTTACATGGATGTAGGAGAAAGAATTCCCTGCTGGCATGAATGACATGGCACCACAGAAGATATGTGATCAGATGACAGAGTAGTCTTAAAATACTTATTCACATTATTCTCAAAAAAGTTACACTGCAGTCAATTGAATAAAACTTACTTTAAATTTTGTGTGAGATGGAAATTCCTTCCAAGGAATAAAGGAAATTTGTGTATTTAACACCTTTAATTTCAGAAACCCAGAGTACTGCATTAGTTATTATCAAAACAGTATTTGCTTTACTGAATAAGATCTATCTTCTAAATTATCACTCCTATTTCTAACTGTAACCAATAGTAACCATGTATTTTACATAAAAGTTGTCGTGCAGCAAGTGGATGCAAGATAATTTATCAAACATTAATGTTACATCTTAATCCTGCCTATTTAGATGTTTAAATTGTGAACAATGAATTTTTGTCAACCCTGGAAAGTATTTCAATGCATTAAATGTTCGAACCCAACATTAAAATTATCTGTCACCAGGTACAAGTTCCATTTCTGCTTGAGGACATATAATATCCTCACAAAGCTGATGTCACCTTCCTTTTCAGTAGTTATGGGAAAAAAAATTCCCTCTGATCTGTATGGAAACCTTGGAATTTAACACCCCATAGACAATGGTGCAAACTTCTTGTATTGTTTGGAAGTTCTTTTAATTGCAAACTAGATAATGACCTAGGATAAAATCTCTCTCTGATTTTTTGTTTGTTTTTTCTTTCTAATATAATTCTCTATGAAATCTCCACTTAAGTTAGAATTAATTTCTATTATGGGGTTTTATAGTGAGTTACACTGACTGTGTAACTATCCCCAAGTTATGGAGCTGGAAAGGCTGCAATATTTGATCTATTTTAGCATTATTAAATAAATAAGTTATTTATTAAGTAAATAAGGGTCATTTCCATGAAGTGGATGGTTTGTTGTTATTTGCCATATGAGTATAACAAATCAAAAAGGAGTGATCAAAACAGGTTTGTCTCATCAGTTTCATCTAACCTTTAGTTAACTCCATAAATAAGAGAGTACAGTTTACAACATCCCAAGAATATAAGATATTGAGGAACTAAGGTGACAGATGAGATATAAAAACATTAATAAAATATTATATATTAATAAAATAAACCCTGGTATGACTTCCAGGTGGGCACCAAGGGCTGCAGAAGAGGAAAGTTATTTGTGGCCCAGTGAACATCAGTGATGAGCTATTCTCATTATCCCATTCTATAGCATGAGAGGAATAAAATGTACAGACTTTACACCCTCCTAAAATCCAGAATAACTGCTCTGGAGTGTACAGAGAGTCCCCAAATGGTGTCACATACTCCCAGTCAAGAGTCAATGTCAACATTTACAGCAAACAATATGCTTTTTAAAGGCAGCAAGTGAAATTATTTCCATTACTCCTGTGGCACAGAGGGCTTTATATCTGGAATTACAGGCAAAACTTCAGAAAATATTGAAAGATTGAAATAATAATAATAATAATAATAATAATAATAATAATAATAATAATAATAATAATGTTTATGACAATGAAATGTAACATTGAGTAAAATCTTTGTCATTCTCAGAACCATGTTGCTTATTTGGAAGTTTTTAAAAGTAAATGACCATTAAAAATGGAAGGGAAGAAAGGAGAAAATGTTCTAGTAAATGCAAACATTATTTCATGGGGAAACAGCATAATCATGAAATAAAAGGGACATAATTTAATAATATTAGTGCCATCCTTTTCTTGGTAATCAGCAATAAAAAGAGCTGCATTTTTCATATGAAGACAGATCAGTAATTTAATTTAATCATGACATTCAGAAGAAAGAAGATGTTTTCAAAATAACTAATGGCTATCCAATTAACCTAAAAATATTTCAAGTCTTTTTTGTAGTTTTGAAATAAATTTAGCTGCTTATTAATTAGGTATCAAAATATTAAGATAATTTTACTTGTAAAAATTAATAAATCCATTCCATTGTCAACAAAAAAAAAAACCAACTAAAAACTAGTTTCAGTAGTTTTAGACCAAAAAAAAGAAGAAAATATAAGAAATCTGTGTATGTCTTTAAGGTTTTAAGTGGGTTATTTCTGAATTACTTGAAAGAACTGATCAATATTTCATTGAATCTCACCACTGTATGTAGTTGTTTAAGGCACTTTGATCAAATTGAATTATGGGTCTTTTATCTCACTGTGGCAGTCAACATTTCCAATAGATAAATGTTGACAACAGCGATTCTTAGTCTCTAATTATATTGTCCACAAAAAAAAAGACAGCTTTTTGAATAACAACTGAAACAGTCATGACCTGGCACTACAAAAATAGTCAGACATTAAATGCAAGGAAAGAACTGAGTCACTGGGAAATGTGCAAATAAAAATATTAAGGGGCCAAAAATCTGTTGAATGCTATTTCACGGAGACTTTCAGTAGTTCAGGAAAGACAGAGAAAACTGCACCATTTAGATATTTTTCAAATACTGAGAAAAGAGTAATCTCATTTTCACAGAATCATTGAGTTGGAAAAGACCTTTAAGATCTGCAGGTGCAACCCTCAACCAACCACCACAGGGTTCATCACTCAGCCAGCGCTACACCTACAGGTCTTTTAAATTCCTCTGGGGGTGGTGACTCCAGCACTTCCCTGGGCAGCCTGTGCCAGTGCTTGACAACTTCTCAGTGAAGAAATTTTTGCTAATATCCAATTTAAACTTACCCTGGCACAACCCAAGGTCATTTGTTACTTGGGAGAGGAGAACAACCCCCAGCTGGCTACAAACCCCAACCAGGTACGTGTATACAGGAGGACGAAGGTCTTCCCTGTAGCTCCTTTTCTATAGACTAAACATCCCGAAAATCCCTCAGTTCCTCCTCACCAGACTTGTGCTCCAGACCCTTCCCCAGCTCCATTGCCCTTCCCCAGACAAGCCCCTCAATATCTTTGTTGCAGGGGCCCAAAACTGAACCCAAAATTCGAGGTGCGGCCTCACCAGTGCCCAGCAGAGGGGGGAAACCTGTGCCCTGGTCTTCTGGCCACCCCATCTCTGGTGGAAGACAGCTGTTATTTGCCTTTTTGACTGCCTGGGCACACAGCTTTTGTAGCCACCTCATTGTAATTACAATACCATAGATATTGTAACTCCCCCACCTGGTATGTATGTCAAGGCTACCTGCCTTTAAAGTATAATGTGTTAAAGTAGGCAGAGACGTGCAAAGGACTAAAGAAAAAACCCCTTATCTGATAAAAGCTTGGATTAATTTTAGTTTTTTTAATGCATATGCCAATTAAATGCAGTATTTGTTGTCTTATGAGATGCTCTTTTCTTTACTGAGAGTTGTTAAAATTTAGTGTGACTAATGAATTGTTATTGCAGGAAATGTGAGTTAGAAGTTGGTAGAACATAAAAAGTTTTATCAGGCAAAAGTTAAGTTTTCTGAAGATCAAAAGGTTGGGGGAAAAGCTGATTAAGTTTAAGATATGAGTATATTACTTGAAAGTAACCATTACTGAAGTAAAAATCAATTATGGTAAAGAAACATTTGCTACTTTTAAAGCCCCTTTAGACAAATGCAAGAGGACACTCTCTTTTCATTGTCTGAAGAAGGTCTTTGAAGCAGGTCTCTGATGTTTCAGGCAGACCCTGTATTGATCTGTAAATTGGTAAGCCACATGCCACTCCTTTGCAGTCTTCAACTGCAGGAGTAATTTTTTTAAATTTTAAAGAATTTCATAATTTGAAGACATTTTAAGAAAATAAATCTGATGTATTTAAAGAAATACATATTTTTTTTCTAGGTTTAAATTTTGTTAATTAAATAGATTCCCCCCCCCCCCCCAGTTCCATTCTTTTTCTGCCCACAGAGGTGTCAGACATGCATTTTTCCACATCTTCAAAAGACTTGAAAAAAAAATTTTTTTAAAGTTATAAAGGTTAATGCCAATAAAAGAACCAAGATCAGTCTGCTAATTACTAAGTATACAAGGACAATTTTGAAATTTCTGATAAAAACTCTGTGTTATCATTTCTCAGAAAAAAAAAAAATAAATTTGGGGAAACAGAGTGAACTTCTTTGCTGGGTTTAGGAAACCATAGTCTAATCCATTATGCCCAAAAAGTAAATGGATGAATCCACAAATACTAACACTTGGTAGAATTTCCCAAGTCTACTCAAATGAAATGAATAGTGGTAGCAGAAAACCTTGTAAAGAATACACCAAAAAAAA
The DNA here is from genome assembly GCF_048771995.1 of Taeniopygia guttata. Classification (NCBI taxonomy): domain Eukaryota; kingdom Metazoa; phylum Chordata; class Aves; order Passeriformes; family Estrildidae; genus Taeniopygia; species Taeniopygia guttata. Next base: position 6,953,764 of record NC_133024.1, on the reverse strand, counting down.
TCTAGTTTATAATTACCCTTTTTAGCTTGTTTTCGCCTCACTCTCTGTAGTTCCTTTCTTCTGTACATTATTTTCTTTGCCAAAATATCCACTATATAAACTTTTCTTTAAATCTCTTTCTGACTGCATAAAAGTCAGAAATGGATGTGGAGTTCAGTTGCACTGTAGTTTCTGAACTTGATCTTAATCAAGATCAAGTCAAGAACTGAATCAAGATTGCTCCTATCAATCCTATGTATAAGCATGCATTAATCATGATTGCCCCTAACTTATTAATATAAAACAACAACTCAGAGAAAAATTTTACACTGAGAGCCACTTCTCATTCCTATGATTTTACTTTTCAGTAAACAGTCGATTCAGTAATAGCTTAACAAATTCACTAAATCACATAATCATCCGTAGGATTGTTAGCATTTACAAAGAGAACAATTCCTCATGCCTGGAGGAATGTACAGCTCCAGAACCCAAGATTTCTTATATTAGAATCAGATAAGAATCAAATGGAACCCTCTGGGAATTGCTGAAATGATGAGTTTGCTGATTGTGACAGGAAAAGTTTTGTGTAACAGCTGACACACATCACATGGAACAGAACTGAGTGGCTGACTGTGGGATCACATATATAGAGTATATCAAAGACCTACTGTGGGGGAAAAAAAACATATTTTGGTTTAAATATGTCCCATTTTGCAAAGAAGGGTGTTGCTTTCTTTTCTTTGCATAGTTTATACTGAATTTTGCAATTAAGGGCTGTTACTTGCTGATATAAACTGAAAGTATCTAGGAGCAAGGTTTTAATATTTGGGGGAGGGGAGAATCTGATTAGTGTGTTTTGGAACACCTAGAGAATCCTGTCTATCCTTCTCAAGATTAGTAAAGGTATATCTAAGATCATGTCTGACCATGACATATAAATTTTTTTTTACTATAATAATAATACTAGTTATACAAGACACAGTAACATAATTCCAACAGAATTAATATACCCACCACAATTTAGCAGCTTAATTTAGGAGTACACTTCTAGTTCTCTGATTTCCCTGAACGATATGTGACAAGGATATTTCTTCCCCCTCACTTTTATTATAATTGCAAATTATTTCTCAAATAACATGCACAGATTTCATAAGGAACCCCAAACGTACTAGGTGATTATGTAATTAGATCTTTTATTGTAATGAGCATGCCATGAAAAAGAATGAATTAAGGTCATAGAGAATAAATTTAGCTCTGACATTTGCTACTTCAGAGTGCTTGCTTTTGCAGCTCTAGTAGTCTATTAATAGCTTTGTTTGTACAAATGTGTAGATGTGGCATGCCACTATGACATTTTCCTCTCACTTGCAAATTCCAGAAGGAGTTGATTTAAACTGCTTTAAAAGTAATGTGGTACTCATTTGGAACACATTTTTTTTCTTCTCAGCTGAAGATGTTAGCTGATTCTATGCTTAAAACAATAACAGAAAATTCAGTAGTTTAGACATCTACAGGTGAACTTCTTCTGTCCATATATGAATTACAGAAAGTGGTGACTAGAGAACTCACCTGGGTTGATATCAGAAAAATCTATGGGGCAACTTATGGAATGTAGATTCACTAATTACTTTTTTCCTGAAGGAGACCTGTAAAGAGAACTGGACATTTAGAACAAGATTTGTATTCAGGCTTCTTCTATCTTCATATCTTCTTGTTATAAGGCACAGAAGCATTAATTTAGGACTTGCATAACTTAGAAGAGAAAACAATTGGGGTGGTTTGAGCATATAAACTCTTCTGGCTTTAGATGGCTCCTGAAGTTTTGATAAAAGATTCTCAAAATACAGATAAAGCACTCTAAGTCTCCAGCTATGCTATGGTTCATTTAGTTTGGTTTTAATTCTATGGTTTGCATAATGAACTAAAATATATCAAATAAATTATTTTCAGTTTGGGATGTAGAAGTGTATGTACTGACTTTATATGACGATGACTTGACATTTATTTCACTAAAAACAACCTTCAAAGTAAGGAAGTTTTCTCATGCCTTTTTTTTTTTCAAAAAAGGCAATTTTCTTGGCTTAAAGCCAGGTTTATGTCTCAGTTACTTTAGATTCCAGAAGCAGCATTCTTGTTTGTTTGACTGCCTTTTTTTCTGTATGCAAATGGACTATATTTTAGCAATAGGTAGGTTTCAGGTTTGCATCTTAATTGGTGACTTAGAATGCCCAGCATTATCCTTCAGCAAAGTCAGCCTTTCATATTGAAATTCTTGAATGTCACAAGGACTGAGAATAGATGGAGAAGTATTATTATTATGTTTATTTTAAACTGTCCTAGAGTTTCAATAACTCTCTCTAGAGGAGCTGAAGAGCATAGCATTTACCCACTTTTATAGATGTTACCTTATATGAATTTTTTTAAATGTTCTAATTTGTAATACTGAAAGAGAGACTGTGTGACTTCTTTTAGCTGAGCAGGAAGAGTCCTTGCAAATACAATATCAACAGATATGTAGAAACAGGCATGTGTGTGTATTTTTTTTTTGTTTGGATCTATATAGAGACACAAACAGAAAATAAATTATCCGTAAAGGGATTATGTATATCCTAATGCACAGACAAGATCATGAGGAGTTTAGAAATTATTAGGCTAAACAGCAGAGGGTTCAACCTCCCAGTAAAACATCAGAAGAGACTTTACTGGTCAGTCAGGCACCATTCAGGCAGGAAGGAACCCTCTGTGTTAGCAGATTGCTGTCTTGCAAATCCTCTCAGGCTGATGCTTTTCCACGTTTTTGCTTTAGGGTTTTAAGCCTGTCCAGTTCATTGGGTTTCCACCTTGAATTTTTTAGGTAGCAATGATCTCTACCTCTGCAGCTCTGTCAGCATTTCCTGTCTTGCATGACCCTCACTGATCTATCATAAAATGCAAATTTTTCTGGTCTCTGAGCCATGGTATCAGTGCTGGGCCTTGGATTCTTGAAAGACATCTGCAGTATTCCCTGCTTGAGGTGAGAAGAAATCACAGTGATTTAGGAAGGAAAGGATTATATGTGTATTCTGATCACAAACTTTCATTATAGTTAAATCAGTTAGCTTTAGCAAAAAAAAGCATTAGACATTTCCATTAGAAATAAAATGTAGTGAGGATGGAAAAGGAAATATGTCATAAGGAATGTTGAAATAGTCCAATAATTTTTGAAGATTGTAGGAGGCAGCTACTCCTAAATGGTTTATTAGTCTTGGCTTCAGACAAAAAAGAACTAGCCTTGGCACATAAGACTTTATCAAATCCCATAATTCTCCACTTTCTATTTCTCTGGCATATGAGCTAAAGTAGGAACATCTTAGAAGCCTGGTAAATGTCTGGCACCAACAGATGTAAAACTGGAGTATGACAATGTTTAGTGCAATACATATGGAAGCATCTTTTCCTTCACATAAGCATGGATTTTCATGTAGAGCACATCTAGAACAATAATAGTCTATTTTAAATCTTATCATCTGAACACTTGTTTCAGGAGGAGCAGAACTGTTATTCGCAGCTTACAGACATGAAAACTAAAACCACAGAGCCAGAATAAAAAGGGAGAAAATATAACACAGAGGTTGCAGGGCAGCTCATAATTTAATTCTCAGTTCAATATTCTGTCTGTGTGGCTTCACTGCACTCTTGTCCACACTTGAAGCCCTGCTAAGACTCCTAAGTATATGATAAAAAGTTGATGCATTCATGTCAGACCGCTGGGTAACCTCAGGTGATGAGCCATGATAAGCTCTATT